>NC_132792.1:46337177-46937177 GCF_048418805.1 Vulpes vulpes | reverse complement strand
GCTAGTCTCAGATTTTGCACCCCATAATTAGATGTGCATTCTTCCTGGGTCCTGAAGGGCTTTTGTGTTTTGTTGTCTTGTGCAACTGGAAAACATTCCTGGGAAGAGTAAATCTGTCAATTCACACTTTAGAGAGAATTAGTTACTAAAGAAGGGAGTGAGAGGTCTGAAGCAACACAAAAGGAAAGCACTAAGTAGGGTACACCTGAGCCCGATTTCAAATATTTCTCAGCTGTTCCCAAGACTTTGTAAACTGACATGCATAATACTGTTAGTAACAATAAATAATGCTAACTGATCATATTCTATGTAGCACTGTACCAACCCCTCACATCGTGGGCAGCCGATTTGAAGTTTACCTGTCAAAATGTCCTCAGAGGCTCCAAAAATACTTCATTCATTTTTCTAGAACTGAATACAAGTCAGTTTATGCCCACTAATTGAGGAAAAATATAAACATGCCCAGTCAAAGTAATTCCAGGCGCTTCTCATTTTAAAACAAGTATATTCAGAATTTCATCTCAGACAATGGCAACTTGCAACCTCCCCCTTGATTTCATCTTTCTCTCTGTTAGAGGTGTGAGATGAGGATAGGCCCAACTCGATGCCTTCCCGTGTGCTCCAAGGCCTCCACTGTGAAGGTACAGTTTCTCTAGCCTGGTTTTCAGGCTCTCAGGTTAAGTTATTGTCTCTATTACAGACTTTCACTGGCCATTTGGAAACTTAAAGGTAAGCAATACTTTTTATACATAGGCCAAATCCTCCTTCCATCTCTGTATTGACTCTAAGGGGGAAGCCCAGGGCAAGTCGGTAAATCCCAGGAAATACCAGGAATGCTGAAGGTCTCTGTTAATACTGCACAGGGATTTTTCCACTACACATGCATTATTTTTGCTTAAACTTGTCCATGTTTTCAATGGCTCATGAGTGAAAAATCAGGGATTTTCCTCAGGTGGGGACTGACTTCAGGGTCTGAGCAGTTACATAGCCCTATTTATAAAATCACTCAGAGGAGCAACAAAAACACCATCCACTATTAACACCTCAACTTTTAATTCACTAAGTCCAATGACTGGTTAAATCTGATGCTCTAACAAAGGTCTAGGATACAGAAAAGAAAAGGTGGAGGGGGGTGGGAAATACCAGGTGTTACTCTTTAAGAGAGACCCTAGAAATACGCTAAAATGGGCAACCATGAAAACCTTCCTGTCAAAGTTGGATGCTCTTCAGGGGTTGTATCCATTTGGGAAGACAATTCTCTGAGGGTCTCTCATATTTCTGCACTTGTGTGCAGAGCCACTCATGGCTTTTGTTCTGGTTTGTCTTTCAAGACTTTTGTATAGTAAACAGCCTTGGAATATAGAAATGGTCTCTTCCTCTAGAGGAGGCAAGCTTGTTTATTGTCAAATATAATAAAGATAATGTCTCAGGCACCTGGGTGGCTCAGTCCATTAAGCATCTGCCTTCAGCTAGGGTCATAATCCCAGCATCCTGGGATTGAGCCCCACCTCAGGCTCCTTGATCACTGCTTCTCCCTATTCCTCTGCGCCTATCCCCTGTCTGCTCTCTCGCGCTCGCTCTCTCTCTCTCTCTCTCTTTCTGTCTCTCACACTCTGTCTCAAATAAATAAGTAAAATATTTTTTAAAAATAAAGATAATGTTTTCCCTCAAGGCAAAAGTTGGGGAGGTTTGTTTGCAGTGCATTTAAAAAGATTTAGGTTTCCTAAACTGGAGTTGCCTTAGCAGTGACACAAGCTCATTGCATGTGCAGCATCTACTTGGGCTGTTCCACTTCCCTTGTGACTTTGGGAACAGCAGAAACACATGTGAACATGAAGCTTATGCTGCATTTTGTGCCATGGGTAACAGTCATTTATCTCCAATCCAGGAGTCTCATGTCCTCTCCCAACATCCATGAAATTGGCAGGCTAATCTGTGGGTGTGCGAGAACGGTAAAATCTCAGAGCATTCACAGTTGCTGATGCCCATAAAATCTTGTTCTTGCCTTAAGGTAGCCTTTATTATAGTTATTCTATTTTGGCCTATTAATATCTACCACAGGTTATAAACCATTTGAGAATAGTATATCATACAATTTAATCAAAGTTGTGAAGTGGTAACAAATAACTTCAACTATTAGTGACTAAACATTGGTGTATTGATAAATATTTAACAACAAGCTCCCCAGAAATAAAAGTCTTGATCTGTAGCATTTGGCAATTTTCATAATGTAAATACTCCCACTTTGGGCAATTTTAAGCTACTAACATGGCATCACCTAATGCAGAATTGGGAGGAGATGCATGCAATCATTTCCCACAAGCCAGTACAAGCCAACTAGCACACCACTGGCTTTAAACAACAAAGGTTTACTTTCTTGCTCACAATACGTACTTTTTGCAGTTCAGCTTAATTCTGCCTAAGGTCATTTTCATTCCAGGATATAGGCTGAAAGAGCTGCCTTTTTTTTTTTTTTTGGAACAGGCCAATTAATGGTAGAGGGAAAAGAGTAAGAGTGGAGCCGTCAGATGACTCAATGACTTTGCTCGAATTGGCATAAGTCACTGCTACTCACATTTTATTGGCCAAAGCACATCACTTAAGCAGGCATGTCAGTGGGTTGGGAACTATATTCCCCCTGTCAAGACAGATCCAGTAAGGAGGGACAGCAAGTATTTTGACACTAATACAAATCAACAATGATGTGTCTCATGTCTTACTTCTCTTTAAATTCACACCACCCAAGATAATATTTTGCACATAGTTAGTACTAGGTTAATGATAAGACTAAGTAAGCAGTTAGTGATCACTGAGTCTTAACGATAACATTAGAAGGGTAAGCTAAAATGTTTGCTGTGGGGCGCCTGAATGGCTCAGTCTGTTAAACGTCTGCCTTTAACTCAGATCATGATCTCAGGGTCTTGGGATTGAGTCCTGCATCCAGCTCCCTGCTCAGCAAGAGGATCTGCTTCTCCATCTTCCTCTGCCTACCACTCTGCCTGCTTATGCTCTCTCTCTCTCTCTCTCATTCTCTGTCAAATAAATAAACAAAATCTTTAAAAAATAATAAAATAAATAAAATGTTTGCTGTAATACCAGCTACTATTGTGATTTGAACTTTGGTTTCCTTTATTTCAGTCTCTTCCCAGAGGATTACATAGCCCTCTCCAAGGAATGCAGTATATCTAGTAGTTAAGACTGTTAATGGCATTGTTTTGGACTTATGAATAGATGGAAATATGAAGAAAACCAAGTGTTTGCTCTCACTTAAAATCTATCAGGAAACATATCCTGAAGCAAATAAATAAATAGACATATAATATGCCATTCCATGATAGGTTCAGTGAAGAAAAATAAATATTTCACTAACATTTATGAACCCATTTTTATAAACATTTATGAAACCATAGCAAGGGTACAAAGGGAGTCTCACCTCTATTGCCTTTGTTCTAATTAGTAATTAAATCTTCATTTAGCAAAGAATATGAAATTGCACAGATTAATGACATGTAGAAGTTGTAAATTTGATCAAAATAATTTTCCTTATAATGTTTCTTTGGGGTAAATCCCCAGTAGTGCAATTGCTGAGTCATAGGGCAGGTCTATTTTTAACTCTTTGAGGAACCTCCACACAGTTTTCCAGAGTGGCTGCACCAGTTCACATTCCCACCAACAGTGTAAGAGGGTTCCCTTTTCTCCACATCCTCTCCAACATTTGTGGTTTCCTACCTTGTTAATTTTCCCCATTCTCACTGGTGTGGGAAATGTGGTTTTGATTTGTATTTCCCTGATGTCCAGTGATGTGGAGCATTATCTCATGTGCGTGTTGGCCATGTCTATGTCTTCCTCTGTGAGATTTCTGTTCATGTCTTTTGCCCATTTCATGATTGGATTGTTTCTTTGCTGTTGAGTTTAATAAGTTCTTTATAGATCTCATTCATTTGGGGAATATAAATAATAGTGAAAGGGAATAGAGGGGAAGGGAGAAGAAATGGGTGGGAAATATCAGAAAGGGAGACAGAACATGGAAGACTCCTAACTCTGGGAAACGAACTAGGGGTGGTGGAAGGGGAGGAGGGTGGGGGGGTGGGGGTGATTGGGTGGTGGGCACTGAGGGGGGCACTTGACGGGATGAGCACTGGGTGTTATTCTGTATGTTGGCAAATTGAACACCAATAAAAAATAAATTTATTATTAAAAAAATAAAAATAATTTTCCTATGTGTTTTTATTGTTTTGATCATTAGTTAAATCTCCATTAAATAATTTGTAATGTGTTTTCAAAAATTTTATGTGGGTTGTACTAGTTGTTTCTAGTTTTTAAAAATTTAAGCACAGGATGCCTGAGTAGCTCAGCCATTGAGCATCTTGCCTTTGGCTCAGGGTGTGATCCCAGGGTCCTGGGATTAAGCCCCACATCAGGTTCCCTGCATGAAGCCTGCTTCTCCCTCTGCCTGTGTCTCTGCCTCTCTCTGTATGTCTCTCATGAATAAATAAATAAAACATTTTAAAAATAAATACATAAAACATAATAAAAATAAAAATTTAAGCAGTCTGCTTTTTTTGAATTTTCCTGTTTCATTTTTCTTTTCAGGTTCTTTTTATTTTGCGGGATCCATTTTGTATTTTTGAATTTCTGTCATGTTTCCAACTTGTCCTCATTCCTAAAGATCTAAGGAATAAAAAATATGCAATGATATTCAATGTATTCAATTTGAATTTATATTTTATCCAAAATATAAAAATTAAAATTATTTTCATTCATGTTTTCAAAAGTGTTCTGTTTTTTCTTAAATGTTTAGAATTACCCATTAAAAATCCAAGGCAAAATTCAAAACTATGATTAATGGATTAAAATTTTAAATTAATAAAGCCAATATTTGAATTTATTTTTCAAAATTGTAATGAAATCTTACTGAATTTTTGTCAGAGAAGGAAAACTATTTGCAACTTTACATTTTATACCTAATGCCAATGCAAAGAACTAGTATTATGCTTTGTAAATTATGTTTAGTTCTATATATAAGTTTAAAAGTAAATACAAATTGTTTAATATTGCAAAATGTCTCTCGAGTCCCACATGCAACTGTTGTTCTTTAGGTCCCACGTGTCATTTTTCTGAACCTGAAAAATATATTTATTTATTTATTTATTTATTTATTTATTTATTTATTTGAAAAATATATTTAAAAAAAGAATCACCAGTGATGCATGGAACAGAAAAAAATGCAGGGCACTGCTGGGAAATCATGTTTCATTATGCAAGAATTTATTGTATTCATGTTATCTGAAAGAAAGGATTTGAGAAGTTAATGAATCTTAAAGTTCTTCCCCTGCCTTTTGAAGTCATGTCAGTCTCAGATGTTGGCAACAGGACAATCTGCAAATATTCACAGCACTCACAGTATCCAGTTGCCTTTTATTATAAAGACCGTGCTAAAAAATGTAGAAAGACACTTTCCTGGGGCCTGAATATGTAAGTTACAAGAATGGATGTTTAGGATGGGGCTGTGTTGGCAGGTGCTGAGAAATGGCTCCCAAGTGATAAAGATTACCTGTGTATCCTTTAAAAAATCTGTTTTTGTGTTTTTGTAATATGGGGGCAACTCTAAAGCATGGAACCATGTAGTGCCTTGTAGGCTTTGGTGAAAAGTTTAGATTTTATTTTAGATGGAAAATCTTTGGAGAATTTTGAGCAAAAGTGTGACTTGACCTTGTATCAATTTAAAAACTATTTTTCTGAATGCAATGTGAAGAATGGATTATAAAACAGCAAAAATAGAAGCAGGGAGACCAGTTTGAAAGCTATTGCAATGGTCAGGTGGAACATGAAGATGGCTTAGACAATGGTGATAGATGTGATAAAAGTGGTCCAATTCTGGAAATATTTTGAAGGCAAAGCCCAAAGGATTTGTTGGCTCAAACCTCCATGCATTTCTTTCTTTTTTTTTTTTTTTATCTCTACACATTTCTAAGATTATTTTTCTTCACCTTGAAAGGGGACCATTTTTAAAATTTGGATTTATATAAAGAGTAAACGTGATAGTTCATGTAAAGTTATTCTTGTGATGTCTGATATATAACAAGCATAGAACAAATATTAACCATTAAATTACCTTTAAGGCATCACCTAATAAAATCACTTTTCTCAAATATACTTTTTTCAGCCTCTAGATTTTTGCACATTTATTTTTCTATAATTAGAAACCCATTGATCCTATTCTTTTCTTGTCAAACATCCCTATCTACCAAGACTTTTAATACCAAAAAGCTTTCCAATCTCAAAAGAATGAAGACAAAATACTGAAAATGATAGGAGATGAGTTGATATCTGGGGGACAGGAGATCTTAATCTTCATGAGCAGTTATCTATTCTACTAATTACCTGTTAAATCTGAAACTGACTATTGAGTACTACAGAATACTATTTCATTGGCAATTCATTAATTTTTTTTTCAATCTCACCCATATGCATGAATAGATCCACAAAGATAAAAACTAATCTTGTCAAGAGATGCATAATGAACTTTGCCTAACTGCTCCAGGAACCTTCTCTCCTCTCATGAGAAAATATTTTGCACTGTATTACAGAAACCTTATATTGAATAGGGCTTATATATGCTACACACCAATACACTGGAAAATTAGACCTAGACTACATTATCACTATATGTTTTACAATTGGTTGGGTCATAAGTAATTCTCCATATTGAGGTTCTGAGTATATTCTTTCAACATCATAGAACTAAAGTTGTCTTTTCAAACAGAGGACAAATCATAAAGCCTATTACAGCCTAAAACTAATTCTTCGTTTTTAACAGTCTTATCACTAATTATTCAGTCTAAAGGGGATTTGCAAAGTAAAGATAATTTATTTGTCAGAGCAAGTAAACTGATGTGATAGTCAAAATGGTTGCTACTGTAGTCATTACTGATACAATCATAGTGAGAGAAAAAGGAACTTTAAACTTTGTGAACAATAAAAGCAGCTGGCCCTTTTAGCTGGCAGTTCAATTCAGTTTTGTAAGGAAAATGCATGAATCAGAAAGACACTAAATTCTCAGGCAGAAGCACCAAAAGGAATGACCCATGTTATGGAGCAGATAACTCTATTAGCCCCTAAGACAGACACAGAACTGCAGAGAAGAAAAAATATACGTAAAAGGAATCACCAGGGATGCATGCTTTTATCTATTTTTAAATGATCGAAGGAAATTCCCCTCTGATGAAGGATACTGACTTCTATGTTCCATTGCAGTTGGCTGCATCTAACGTTCCTTCTTAAACACATATATCTTGTGCCTAGCTCCATTCCATAAATGTTGATTTTTATCTATTTTTTCTACTAGATTGTGAACCACTTATTGAAGTAAGGAACACCAAGAAAGGTCCAAATAAGGATACGAGTGATTCGGTTTCAGACATACTAAGTTTGAGATGCCAATGAGGTAGCATAAGCAGCCTATTTTACCAAATAGATCTTCCAAGTCTGGGACACATTCACATTTCCTTGTATGTTGATTTTACAGCTCAGATCATTTTATATAGGGGGTGCTCAATAAATATCTGTTAGTTGACTTAATAACTAATGAAAATTTCATTACTGGATTTGAAAGCTGATTATTTCATTCTGCAACATAATAAAATTTATTCTAGCGTCCTGCTTTCAAAGAAAGAGATCACATCATCATGATCATCATATAAAGTAGATGATCTCTCAGTGTCTACAAAACTTATCTTTATTAACAGAATGCTACTTTCACTTTATTACACCATCTAAAGAAATGTGTATTTCAAGAGGACAGTGTTCATTCTAATAAATAGAGTTGCACTACATGTCAAGAATTGCTGGGCCAAGCTGTATTCATGCGAAAAAATTTCTAAGAAAGGAAAAGGAAATAGGGAGAGGAAGGAGGCTGACTCAGTAGGAGGCTGTTTGTTAATTAGTAAATATGTGCTATACACATATTGAGCCATGTGGCTGCTTTTTAAAAAAGCAAAGTACGTGGAGAAATTTCGGCTGTTTCCTGAAAATATGCTCACTTACACTTCCCCAATGGAAAGATTGTTTATTGACTATGAAAACTGAGGACTTTATTTTATTGAGAAGAAAGAGATAAAATGGGGAAGGGGGAAGTAAGTACTAGGGAGTCATCTCAGCAGCAAGCTGAAAAAGAGAAAATGTTCGGGGCTAAGGGCTTGTTCAACAGAAACATGTAGATCCATATTCTTACCAGAACGGCATATCACATTTTTTTCTTCTTAGAAAATTTGCAAAATCAGAGTTGAGGACAAAATTTGGGCGTGGAGAGAGTGGGAGGTTAGTGACTGTTGTTGGCACCCTGTTAAGTTTTTCAAGTGTATTTAAAATGTAGACAGTTTAAACAAGGACTGCCAGGATCACCAGGGTTTGGACTGTTGTCCAGGCCCTTAGCCCATGACCATGTCACCGAGTTCATGGACTTTTGTTTATTTACTTAACAAATATTTACAGAGAACATACTAAGAGCCAAATATTGTTCAAGGTGCTAAGAACACAGCAATGGGGAAAAAAACAGATTAATGTCTCTGCTCTAAAGGAATTTACATTTTCCTGGGGGGAGGCAGGACAATAAGCACATAAACAGGATTTTCAGATGGTGATAAGTGCCATGAAGAAACTAAACTAGGGTGATGTAATAGGGAATGACCTTGACAATCAGTAGAATAAAATCCCCTCCAAGGTGCCAGACTGGCTCCATTGGGGTATGAGCAATTAGAGTCTCTGTGGGGATCACGGACCATTCAAAATCCAAGCATATGCAGAAGACAGGGTATTCATCCCTATTGGACAATTTTAAAAGCTCCTGACTAGTCCTAGACCTATACTGGCTACAAAAGGCCCTTCATGATCCAGAAGCAACTGCTGTCCAATAGCTCTGAGTTGCTCTGAAATTATAGGCCTCTTACAGCAGATGCTTTTGACTAAAATAACTGCTCCCTCCAAGCATGCCCTGATTTATGGCTGGCTTAGTTTTCTTGATTGCCTTAATGTTGTTGATATCAAATTCCATTTAACCTTGAGCCTCACCTCCTTTCTCTACTGCACTACCTAGGATATCCAGCTTTCTTTCAGCAACAAGGCAAGCTTGACTAATCCTATTTTGGGCCTAACTCTGTCTAGTTGTAACTTGGATGAAACACGCTACTGACATGCCCCACAATTATGACATCCTTGGCAGAACCTGGTCATTCTTTTCCCCATGCCAGCACCAAGACTTTTGCCAACTTGCCTATTTGCACAAACGCTCCAGCAGTGCTTTTTACATCTATACTATCTAGGATATTTTGCCAACTGAGGTTAAGATGTTATGCTTTGAACACTCAGTAGTAAAGGATCTTGACTAGGATATCTAAACCAAGATTGCTAATTTGCAGAGGAAAACCCTACCCATCAATACCAAAAATGTCAACTGTCTCAGAGGTATACCCATGGGCACAAGAATTCAAACTAAGTGACAGAAAAGTCTGACTTAGAAAGCAGTAATGGTTACTGGAGCAGCAGCATCAAATCGGTGCCAAAATGGCTCCAGGGCAGGGCAGAGGCTCATGTTAAACTGAAATTACTCAGGAACAGAAACTAAGAGACTTTTGAAATAAACCTGGCTGCCTAAAGGAGAAAGAAAGGTAGGTATGGATAGAAACATGCAGAGAAGAGAAATGGTGCTGCCTGCGAGAAAAAAGAAGAAAGGTAGCTTGTCTGAAGTCGTGTTTTCTAGCAGTTATGAGGCCTAGTAGTACTATCTACAGTTGGATTATATGAGATTCCCACAGAGCCTTCAAATAAACTCCCTTTCACCTGGTCTATTAGAAAGTTTTTCTCAGCACCCTACGCAAATATTTTTGGAGTCAAAAGCTACATAGCCATTTCAGGGTATCTCAGATTCTTTGGTATAATGATCACTCCCCAGCCTAATGAGTCTCAGGAAGTTATTCCCATGCTATTTGTGCTTCCTCCACCTGTGCCCATAGGTCTACCTCTCAGACAGTTGACATTTTTTGGTACTGAAGGGTAGTTCCTCTCTGCCAACTAGCAGGCCTAGAATTCAGCTATTTCCCCTCAAGACTCTTCACCACTAAGTGTTCAAAGCATAACATCTTACCCTCAGATCCTCAGAAAAGAGAATCTGATTGGCCCAACTGTGCTTTGGCTTGTTTTTCTCTGAGTTATCTGTCCAGTCAGCTGTGGTAAGACCCTAGAGTTAAGTATCTTAAGACCCTGTACTATACACATGGCAACCATGGGTGTGGTCCAGGGAGAGATTTTCTTAGATGGAGGGCAGGGTGAGGTAGGCAATGATTAGCCAACAGGTCCAGTGACACTATAAAGTCCAGTCCTCAGTCACAACTACCAATGAGGCCACACTTTCCAGGTCAATGACCATAAAGAATCTTGTGTCTCCAACTTATATGAATGCTTAAATTGTCCATTGTTAGTGAGCATGTAGTTCTAAATGTTTCTACTTTCCAAAGGCAAATCAGATTACAGACATCCTAAAGATAGATGTTTTGTAAATCTTGATCTAGCAGAATTAGTCTAGCTAAGCCAAAAGCTGTGAAGCAATGGTGAACAAGAATGTGAATAGAAAATAATTATAAGGAGCTGGAAAATGGTGGCAGGCTTGCTTGCACTTACATATGCTGGTTCATCTCCTTAGAATGTCTTTCCTTCCACCATTTTGGCAAAGTCTCCCTAATTCTTAAAGACCTAGGTTAACCATCATTTCATCTGAAAGCCTTTTCTGAGACAGCCCAGTTTCTTTTCTTTCAGGCAAAGATCATCAGTCTCTCTTTTGATCAAGTGCAACATGCACACCGTTTCAATTTTTATTTCAGGAATCCTCATGCTAACTACATGTATTGCTTTACAACAGTGTGTCTGCAATGCTACTTTAAGTCCCTTCAAAGCAGAAACCCTGTCTTACTTGACTGCGTGTTCTTGGGCAGCTCAGTGCCTGAAATAGAGTTGGTATTCAAAAATTGTTGATTGAATGAGGAAGAGTAAAAGAAAGTATATTATTAGTTTGGCACAAGTGTAGTCTGAAGAATATTCCAGATAATTGAAGTTTATACCTTCAGGAATCAAAACTTTTAAGATGCTTTATAAAGACAGAAATCCTTATAAATTATCTTACAGATTTTTCTGCCTCATGAAACAAAATGAAACAACATCATAAATACTTTCTAATTTATTCAAATTCCTCATTGGTTCAATTATTCTATTCTCTAATATATGCTTAAGAAAGCTTAGTTCAGGCACCACCTCCACCAGGAGGCCTTCTCTAGCCCTATCACATCAGACTCCCCTAGATACCATCTTAGATATTCACACAACCCACTTGTATAGTGCTTACAATACTTTATGGAAATTACCTGTTTATTCACATGATTCCACTACTTCATATGGTGACACGTGTTCTATTTCCCCATTAGGCAGTGGATGGCTCTGAGCACAGCACCCCACCTTATTCATCTTTTCATTGCCAGGGCCAAGCAGAGCACACCAGGTGTCCAACAAATGTTGAACTGGAATGAACGTAGTAGTATTATAAGAGGGTTTTGAAGTGTGTAAAACTACTGATCTCTACACTAAATTATTCTCAGTTTTTTTTTCTAAAGTATTAAAATTTTTTTATATTGCTTCTGTTTTTTTCCCAATTATATCATTTTACTCCATCAGGTTAACAATCTCTAGAAAGCCCTTTACATTCCTTTTATCAATCCAATGATTTCTAAATTTTTTAAAGAAAAGATTTTATTTATTTATTTGACAGAGAGAGAGAGCACAAACAGGGAAAATGGCAGTCAGAGGAGGGAGAAACAGGCTCCCTGCAGAGTAGGGAGCCTGATGCAGAACTCGATCCCAGTACCCAGGGATCATGAGCTGAGCTGAAGGCAGTCACTTGCTTAATTGACTAAGCCACACAGGCACCCACCATTGAACCTTTAAGACTTGACTTTGGTAAATTAGAAAACCTTGTATCATTCTTCAGCCACAATATAACATATTAATAAAAATATTTTCAAACACTTGTTTTTCAAATACCTTTTCCATAATACCATTTCCCTAAAATTGTTTACTTTCTGATTTACTGTGAAAAAGTTTGCTTTACTTTGATAATTCCTAAAGAATAAGCATGCTTGTTTTTAAATATTTGCTAAGTAGCACTTTATTGATAAGTCATTTGTCATCAGTGGAAAGGTTAGCAAATTTTAAACACTTATCTTTTTGTAAATAAAGAGCTTAATTTATCTTTAAATTCTACAGCAGCTTTAAGTATTTTTCAAAGAAATGACCAGTAAAATTCTCTGTGGTAGCAAATATCATCATTACTCTCTATTTCATTACAAAGGCATGTAAATATGTGACAATACTTTAAAGGCTCATGATTTTATGAAATTAAGAACCAGTGTTGATGCACTTCTGGCTTCAGTTTCTGCGATGAAAGAAAAGTTGCCTATGAATATAAAAACATTACCTAGAATATTTTTGAATTTTCACTTGCAGGCAAAATATCAGGTCCATCATAACATATATCTCCCATGAAACATTTTAAAAAGAAATTCAGTAAAGATTTTCTTATTGCTGAGAATTTACCTTTTTCAGTAAATTATTTCTTTAAAGCTTTTCTTTAATTTCTAGTCAGTTAGCATACTGTATAACATTAGTTTCAGGTGTACAATAAATTCTTCTTTTTTAAAAAAGATTTTATTTATTTATTTATTAATGAGAGGCACAGAGAGAGAGAAAGAGAGGCAGAGACACAGGCAGAGGGAGAAGCAGACTCCATGCAGGGAGCCTGACGTGGGACTTGATCCAGGGTCTCCAGGATCAGGTCCTAAGCTGAGGGAGGCGCTAAACCGCTGAGCCACCCGGGCTGCCTAAATTCTTCTTTTTGAGGCACAAAATTGTGATTTGATCATGAATTTTCTTTCTGAAATACAATAGAGAAAATACAATCTGAGACACAATAGAAATGCTGACATAGCCACACTATTCCACCACTCCATGAGTTCTAATGCTACATAATTTGTCTTACCTGTTTCTCAAAGTCTTCAGCTTCAACAATGCTTTCTATGAATTTTTCCAGCACTGGTGACCAAAAAAAAAAAAAAAAAGTTGTTAGTTTGCTGGCTTATTGCTTTATGAATTATTTCAGCCTTATACACTCTGGAAGGAAAAACAGTTTTCTAAGTGCTCCTCCCATTTTTTCCCTAGAAATTGTTTCTTCTCCATCAAACTTATCTCCATTTTGTTTGTCTTTGTGGAAGAGCAGCTTAAGACCACTCAGTGGTTGTCGCTGCCCATTCAGTGGCCTGAGCAGTGGGAGCTGCAGACCAGTCTGAGCATGCTCCAGTCTTCGGTAGGGAACTGCTGAATAGCCACAGAGGGCACCTGCACCCCTTCACGACAGTCTGTTACTCCAGGTTGAGTAGCGGTGACCTCAGGAGCTGGAGCAGTCCACTCACCCTGAAACTCCTCCTTGGTCACAGCCTTTTGGGCAGCAGCCTGCTCTTCCTTTTCATTTCTTTGGGCTCTCTGTAGAAGTTGACAGCAGTGGTAACTTCCCACAGATGTTCAGGGGAATGCAGTGCCTCTGCATTCGCAGAGCCTCCTAGGCCAGCATTCAATCACATCAGACTCACTGAGTGAGCTCCCTTTTGTTGCAAGGGATGTCAATGTCCACATGGTGCAGAGGAGCATCTGTGTCACACAGAGTGATGGTAGGTGGGTTGACATAACATGCCTCTGTGAGAGGCTGGAGTTGGTGCTGGGATCAGTAGCCACCAGAAGTCTCAGTTCCCAGAAGGCTGCCTGGGTCTGGTTAGTGAAGTCTCCAGGAGTGGGGCAGCCAGCAACAGCAGTGGCTCTAGTAGCAGCAGCACACTTCAGCACAGCTCACTGGCCAGGGATATGACATTGACATGAGCCAGGTTTTCAATGGCAGCAATGGTATAAGCTGCCAGCAGAAGCTTCTCCCAGGTTCTCTTCAGATTTATGATACAGATGCCATCACATTTCCTTTTGTAGATGTACTGTTTCATTTGGAAATCAAGGTTGGTGCCAACTAAGTAGGTTCCTGCTGCAAGGAATTTGAGGACATCCTCCTCCTTCGTTTGCAGCCATCAAGTGCTCCGGATATTGTGAAAGATTCTCTTTAAGACAATGCTATATGGACCCCTCCCTGCATGATGTGGAAAGCCCAAGAGGTCTTTTGTAATAAATAAACTTCTAAACATTTGTTATTAAGTTTAGTGACGTTTCACTAAGTGCCAGATTGAGTAACACTTGACTTTGAAGACTTCTGAAAAAATTGCAAAAGATCGTCTTTATGTTTTGGATGCTTAGTTTTTTAATGTCTTGCTAATTGTGAGCTATCTCAAGGCACAGTATATGACATGAGGATCTTCATTAACAATAACAACACAAAAAATCCGCACTTCAAACAGTTTCACCATAACTTTGAATCTGAGAGGAGGGAACTTTTGGTTATATCTGAATAAATCTTGTTTAATACTGTAATTGCCAAAAAGCATTTTCACAAAGAAAAGCGTCACAGCTAAGATTTTCTTTTGAGTCCAATTGTGCTTGTATTATTAATTTTATCTGCTGTTCCTTTGGAGGATTTTTTGAGTCATTTGTCTATTTCATGAAGGTTAGTTTAGTTAGAACTTAAAGCAGCCCAGATAACCCACTATGCCTCATGAAAAAGAAATGGAAGGAGGTGCCTCTTGTTCTGGGAAATGCAATTCCCACTCCTTTCCTCCCATGTGATACCATGTTAAATCCTAACATCAGACATCTACAGGCTACAGACTATGATGGCCTGTTGTCAATCTTTTTTGTTAAAGGTTACTAAGGACTAGTTTCTTTTTAAATAAGTAGAAGTTTTAACATTTTCTTCTCAAACTACAATGGATTGCCTGGTGCTCCTCTGAAGTTTACACACCTCAGTTTGGCGTAACTGTTCTACGTTTGGCTGAGAGAAAACATGCCAACCCTTTGAAAGATTTCCATCCACTACAGTACTGAGATTCATTACCTTGAGCACCAGAATGTATCATTTTTTGTTTGGCATTATTTTCATTGTAAATATATTTGTCTTGTCTCCTCGGCTAAATTATAAGTAACTGGGAGTCATAGTATTCTTCACATTACCAAGCATAGTACTTTGTCTGAAAGATATATGATACATATGTTTTCTTGTGCTAAATTATTAGCTTCTCATGTGCTATCGTCTTGTTTGTCTGAATTGCAATTTCTGTAAGGACAGGAAACTTTTTATTCTTCTTCCAATCCCCCACCTCTGCCACATGACTTACATGAACTTTTTAATGAATATTTGTTGACTAAAATCAGATAACTCAATAGATTTGACTAATAACCTCATTTTGCACAGAAATTAAGCCAATAAACTATGGATCTGGGCTGTAATAAAATTCATTTATTCTTTCATTCATTCAATCAAGTGATGTTTATAGTGTATTTTCTATGTACCACATAGTAATTATAACTGTGGCATAGCAAAACAGAAAGTAGAGACCACAAACTAAAAATATGATAGAGTAAACATGCTGTATTATCATTACATATAATCATCAGTAATCCATATTGAATAAAAGCTAAAAGAAGCTGTTAAACACTCTCCTAGGGAACCTGGGTTGCTCAGTGGTTTGGCGCCTGTCTTCAGCCCAGGGCATGATCCTGGAGACTCAGGATTGAGTCCCGCGTCGGGCTCCCTGCATGGAGCCTGCTTCTCTCTCTCTGCCTCTCTCTCTCTGTATCTCTCATGAATAAATAAATAAATAATTTTTTAAAAGTAAATAAATAAACACTCTCCTAAAACTATTCAATTTTGTACGTAATATCCAGTGTGCTTGTAAATTATTTATGTAATACTGGTCTGTTTTCCTTATACTGGAAAATAAGTTCCACTGAGGCTCAGACCAAGTCTGACTTGTTACTACTCTACCCTGGGGTGGAGCACAATGCTGGCACATAATCAAGTATTCAATAAGTGTATCTTGGATGAATACATAGATGAGTATATAGGGAGAAAAACAATACTAATGGTTGCATATATTTTAAAATCCAAAAATAGGGAGAGTTATAAAACAGAAGATTAAGCTTTTATTGAAGATAACTAGGAAAGACAAATTATTCAAGAAAATTACTCTATGAGTAAATTAAAAAGAGCAATTTAAAACATAAATTTCTGTTGAATTTTGGCAAAGGCTGACAGGTTCAAAAATTCAGTAATTTGTACAACAAATATTTACTGAATGTATATGAAATGTCAGGCACTGTACTAGGTGCTGCAATGCAGAGGAGTAAGATAAATTTGTGCTCTGTCCATATGGAATTTACAGATAGGTGGAAGGTACTAAAAGGCACAAAGATCATTTTTCCAATATGTAAAATAAAACAAAAATCTCTATTACTAAAAATAATTGCATACTTGATAACAAAGGGAAATATCTAAGTCTTTGAATTATTTTGGCATACATATGTATTTTGGTTACATATATGTAACTTCAGGTCCATATTATATTCTGTGATTTCCTCTATAACTGATGCTGTTCTACACTCCAGATCATTGTTTATGCTTTGCTCTTGCTGGAACTCTTTCCCACTTATCCTTTAAATTTCTTAGTCAAATACAGCCCCTACCCACCACCTGATACCCCCTCAACCATCTTTGTGTGCATGACCCTTCATTGTACTTACAACAGCATTTATTTGTCTGTCATGATTTGCCTGTCTCTTTTCCGAACTCTAAGTGTTTCTAGGGCAGAGGCTAGTTTTCACTGGTTTTGTATTTATGATGGCTAGTACATAATAAATGATCAATAAATGTTTGTTAACTAGAGCTGAAACTCCTATTTTCTATTTAGAAACTTGCATCTATCTAATGTATCTAATAGGACTTCACCTGACAGAGTGTGTTTCCAAGATGTCTTTAAAAGACATTCTACAGGGATCCCTGGGTGGCGCAGCGGTTTCGCACCTGCCTTTGGCCCAGGGCGCGATCCTGGAGACCCGGGATCGAATCCCACGTCGGACTCCCGGTGCATGGAGCCTGCTTCTCCCTCTGCCTGTGTCTCTGCCTCTCTCTCTCTCTCTGACTATCATAAACAAATAAGAAAAAATTAAAAAAAAAAAAAGACATTCTACAATCTACTAGTCATCAGGAAAAATCATAGCTACAAGCATTCACACACCTGATTACATTCTCACTTTTCACCAGCAACCTAAGCGCACATGAGAATTTGAGGCAGAGAATGTAATGTATCTTTACCATCCTGATCACATAAATTCCATTTATCTTCTTAACACTTCAAGTACCAAAAGGCTGCATAATAAGCAAAGTTACACTTCTTTTTTGGCAAGTCTAGTGTCTAAAACGCTGCTGAAGTGCTACAGGGGAACATTCTCTGTACCATTACCTGTCCTGGGGTAATAAATGAGTTTTTCCAGAGACAGAAGATTAGAATACAAAAAGAGTTATGAATATATGAAAATATCCACCATCTGTGAATATTATCTCTGACTTGGTACCTCAGGTACATAGAGGTACCTCAGGTCCCCTCATTGGTTAATTAATATGTTGGTATCTCTGTATTATTTGTTGCCACAATAATGTTTCATACCAAGCCATCCAAAACCATCGTCTTATAATAAACATTTATCTAGTTCACTACAGGTTGTTGACATTGGAGAGGTTTATCTGGAAGCTTCTTCTGATCTCATCTGGATTTCCTTATGTATCTGAGGGCTGGCTGGCAACTGGCTGAACCAGGATGGCCCTAACTCAGATGTCTGAAACAACTTAACCCTGTTCCACATGTCTACCACAACCTTCCTGCAGGCCAGCTGGACATGTTCTCATGCCATAGCACAGGGGAATAGTGAGTAGACCCAATCATACAAGAAGGCAACAGAAAAGCATATACCCCTTTCTATAAAGTCTAGGTTTGTATCATGTTAGCTAACATCCTATTGACCAAAACAAGTCACATGCCCAAGCATAGAGTCAGAGTGAGATGGAACTTTAAAGTCGTAGGAAAAATATGGTGGATTCAAAGAAGTCATTAAGTGGGGTCATTAACACAATCAACCTGGATCCCTGAAATCTACCATGATCCTAAATTTTAAAAACCTGTGCAAGAAAAATTGCATGACATTTCCATGTAATGAATTCTGGATAGTTTAGGAAGTAAAGTTCCCTAAGAAATATACTACATTGGTTTAAAGTTTTGAATTTTATTTGAAATTTGGTATTCAGTTTCACAAAGCTACATATTTGTAAAAATATATTCTCCATATGATATAGTCTCATCAAATATAAGGGTAAAGGAAAACTATGCAATAATAGCAACTATAAATTACAAGTGATTTTTTGAAATCCAGCAAAGTAAAACCGTTAAGACAGATAATAATGAAGGTCCACTAAAGAAAGAAATAGGATGTAACAGAAAAATATGTAATCTACAAAAATAGTGTGCACGTGCATATATGCACACACACACACACACACACACAAAATATTATAGCCATATAGGTTCTCTCCCATATGGCTGAACTCATCCCTGCTTCCAGTGACTGTTCTGATCTCACTGCCATTTCCCACTACCTGTTTTTACTTTTACCTCTTGACTTCTGTTACTATTTTTTCCCATAAAGACTCTGTTTCCATGTCATTCTGTTACCTGTATCTCTCTGAGCGTCTAATACTGCCATCATCTTTCAGGAGGGTGTTGGCAAATCCTTTATTCCAGGCCATGTCTTAAGCTACAGGCTAATTTTTAAATGAATATCTTTGGCTCCAGAATCCATCATTGTTCTGCTCAGCTATTGTCCAGTGTCAGTGTTTTTGGGTAAAAATGAATCCCTCAGTTGAGGCTATCCATATTTCATGCACTTTGTGGCCTCTCAAAGGAAGGTAGCCTAATGTCAAGAGCTCTCAGTACACTGTTTAATATAAAAACACTACAAACGAGAAAAGATGAATCCAGTAATGCAAAGATATATCACTACAAGGAAACCTGTTTATAAAATTCTAGTGTGTGTTTTATTTTCAACACTAAGCAATTCTCCAATTCTCAGGGGACACTGACAGGATATCTGACAATTTAACTCAATTCTGTAGTTATCTACCTGGAGATAGCATCAGATCCCATAGATTATGAGATGAGTCATATAAGACTGCCCCCTATTTCTTTATAGGTGTCAGTCACAGGTCCAGGTTGTCACCTATTTTTCTAACCTACTGGCTAGAGATTGGAGGTTCCCGTGATTTCCTCTTTGGGTTCGATAAATATGCTAGAATGGCTCACAGAACTTTGAAAAACATTTTACCAGTTTATTATAAAAGAATATATCTCATGAATTGCCAAATGGAAGAGATGCATAGGGCAAGGTATACGGGAAGGGGCGTGGAGCTTCCATGCCCTCTTCAGGTGTGCCACTCTCTCCAAGTCTTCATGTGTTCAACAACCCAGAAGTTCTCCAATCCTTGTTCCTTGGGCTTCATTATGTAGACATGACTGATTAAATTATTGGTCATTGGCAGTTGATTCAACCTTCAGCCCCTCTCCCTGTTCCAGAGATCAGGAGAATGTTTTGTTGTTGTTTTCAAATTAATCCATAAGTTTAGTGCAATCCCAACTGCAATCCCGATGGGTGTTTTATTAATTAGACAAAATGACAAATATAACATAAAAATCATGTGAGAAAAAAACTAGAAATTTTGAAAAGGCAGAATAATGAAGAATATTTCCCTTAAAGGCAGACTCTACATACGCTCTATGGTTATAACCTATGACCTGTGTCAGGCCTTTGTTATGATTGTTCAGTTCATTTGGTTCATGCTTATGCTTTATCAGTTGTTTGGGGGACACCTGGATGGCTCAGCAGTTGAGCGTCTGCCTTCGGCTCAGGTCCTGATCCCGTGACCTGGGATCAAGTCCCACATCGGGCTCCTTGCAGGGAGCCTATTTCTCCCTCTGCCTGTGTCTCTGCCTCTCTCTCTCTCTCTCTGTGTGTGTGTGTGTGTCTCTCATGAATAAATAAATAAAATTTTAGAAAAAAACTTTTGATATATTAATACTGCTCATAGGTGTTAAGCTATATATCATAGGTATAGTAATTAAAAGTATGATACTAATGGCTGCAAAAATAGAAAGATAGATAAAAGGAAGAGAAGATGGTCCAGAAATAGATTATCATTTAATGGAATGAAAAAAAACTAATTTTAACATTTCATACTAGAATTTCTCTTGGGAAAGAAATCCTTTTGTTGAGAAAGATATCTCAATATATTGCACACAGTAAAAGGCGAGAGCCTAGTGACCTAGGCTGGAAGAAGATAATGTAACAGAGAGATAGATAAATTACTCTGCCCCAAAATGAAAAATTTGTATGAAAAGAGAGTGAACAGAGGAAAAACCACATGCTTGTGGAGAGAGGTGGCCAGTGAGAAATTCCTGGCTGTAGATTGGCTGAAGGCTTTTTGACAGCAGGGAGTTTTTAAGATCAATTTTATTTATTTAATTTTTCTTTTTTAAGTTTTTATTTAAATTCCAGTTAGTTAACATATAGTGTAATATTAGTGTCAGTAGAAGAATTTTGTGATTCTTTTTTTTTTAATTTTGTGATTCTTAAGATAATTTTAAATTGTTTGCATTGCTGCATGAAAATCCCCTTTGTCTCCCTCTAACTGTCAATGAAGAATGCTACACACAGAGAATAACTTTCTTGAGTGAGCTTTTCTTTTTTGAGGGGGTGGGGGTAGTGAGAAGGAATCCAAGAAAAATAATCTTGAAATTCATGTCTAGTGTGAAGCAGAGAAGTGGCCAGCCATGTGAGATGAGCTGTGTGTAAAAGCAGAAGTTAAATAGAAGTTGATTCACAAAGCCAGAAGAAATCATGTGGATATAGTCTCTTGGAGATTCAGATAATTTGTAAGAGGGAGATGGACTTCTCATAGAATGCTGACTAAGGGGTTGGAGCCAACTTTATTTAAATATCAAAGGGTAGGCCAACCTTAACTGACAACTGGGTTAACTAGTATGCGTAGTAATTCAGCCTGTGCTAATAATAATAATTTTTAAAGATGGCATTATGAATCAGTGGGAAAAGAAAGCATAAATGAAGGAAAGAACCCGTCTTTTATTATAGGTTTAGCTAGAGAGGGATAAAGTCTTACCTAATCAGATAATAACTTGTATAGTCAAGGTATTATCATTAAGAGTTATACAGCTTAGGACCTACTCTATGCTAGGCCCTGTCTTAGACACTGGGATACAGTAATGAACATAGTAGACAGAACATCTGCTCTTAAAAACTTTTCATTCTAAACAATGGAGACAGCCATTTTTAAAGTGAGGGGCATACATCTTAGTGATGGGCTATTTTTTGGTATACTGAAAAATATACTTTGAAGGCAGAGAAAATGAATGAAGAGACTTTACATGGTCAGCAAAACGACATGAAAAACTACCTTAAAATAGCAAGGTAGACGTCCTTGAAATTATGGAGTAATTTATTTGTGTTTTAAAACTAGGGTCAGAAAACTTATTCTGCAGAGGGCTACTTAATAAATAGTTTAGGCTTTCTATGCCATACAGTCTATGTTGCAACTACTCAACTCTGCTATTGTAGCTCAAAAGTAGCCAGAGACAATACAAAAAGCGAATGAGCATGTGCTTCCTGTCGTGATATAGAATTTTACTTACAAAAAAATGGGTGCCAGTTTGTAGCCCATAGGTTACCAACTCCTCCTCTAGCACTAGACTGCCTGTACTCAAGTTTGATTTCATCTGTTACTGGATGTAAGACTTTGTACAAATTATCCGAATTCTCTAAGGTTCATACTTCATAAGAGGAAAATGAGATAATGCATTTAAAACAGATAAACTGTTTTTTATTTTTTGTATTTGTTTTTACAGTTCCTGGCTCATAATAAATTCTCAAAAATTGTTAATCACTATTACTAAATTAATGCTTTAGTTGTTTATTTATAGTCTTTGATTATAAATTTTGTCCTTGATGAGTACATGTGTGCATACATGTGCTTGTATGTGTATGCACGCATACATGGAAATGTATGCTTGTGTGAGACTGACCTAATATTCATGTTCTGGATTATAAAAAGATTTAAGAGTGTGTAAATCACACTGTTGAAATGACCAGTGTGACCACTTCATCAAAAGTGAAGGCATTGGAGTCTTCATGGCCCCAGTAGACTGAGTACCAAGCTCACTCCACCTTATGAGATTATTCTACTAGTCTTGGAGGACCAAAAACTAACATGGATGGAACTTCTGGGGTCCCAGAACATTACTCTAGACTGAACATCTTATGCTTAGGAATTGTACTGCTTCAGGGGTGGTGGTAGAGAACGATTGAATGAATTTTAGGTGAATTTAACCCCTGAGTTGAAGAGACAGAAAATACAGTTTGGGAAGATCACTGGAGTTTGTGGAGTGGAGCACTGAAGAGAAGAAAGCAGCATGAAGAAAAGATATTGAATCCTGTCTAGTGGACTCCTTGAAACTGCTATTGAATACAATCAACACATGCATAAGGTGAAACTCTTCAAGGCTGGACAAAAAAAGGACCAGCAAGCTATAAAGTGAATAATTTTCAAAGTTCACAAACAGCTTGGAGATATTTGAGTCTGACCAGCCAGATTCTATGAGCCTTATTGAATATCCAGGGTACAATCTACTCTAAATCAGCTCACAGACAAAAAAAAAAAAAAAAAAGGCTTAAAAACAAAACTCAAAAGAATCTAGCTGATTATCAAGTAATTTAGCTAGTATGACTAAGTTTCGAAGGTTAGCATTCTTAAAAAACAAACAAACCAGTACTCAGCAAGCCCACACTGACAATGTCCAGCATGCAATAAAAAAATTACTAGACATGCAAAAAAGCATAAACATATTTCTCACACCGGAAAAATACTCTGTCAATAGAAATAAGCCTGTAAAGTAATATAAATGATGGAATTAGCAGACAAGAATGATCAGAGTCATTATAAACATGTTCAAGTCATTATAAACACGTTCACTATAAACGTGATCTGGATGGCTCAGTTGGTTACATGTCAATCTTTGGCTCAGGTCCTGATCCCAGGGTCTGGGATTGAATATCAGGTGTTGAGGGGGAAGGTCACTGCTCAGCGGGGAGCCTCTTCTCCCTCTCCTTTTGCCTGCTACTCCCTCTGCTTATGTTCACTGTTTCTGTCAAATAAATAAATAAAGTATTTTTTTTTAATATTCTAGAATTTAAAGGAAAAATAAATATAATTTAGACAGAGATAATATTTTTAAATATCAAATGGACTTTCTAGGGTTGAAAAGTATAATATCTGAAATAGGAAATTTACTAGATGGTCTTAACAGTAGATTAATTACTACAAAAGAAATGTAAAATTTAAGATGGCAATAGAGATCATCCAAACTGAAGTGAAAATGAAAAAAAAAGTCTCTAACAACAAATTAAAATATCAACAACAAAAACAGAGCTTCAGTGACCTATGGGGAAAAAATTAAACAGCAAGGATGTAATATATGTCATATATGTTTAATTAGAATACCTGTAATTAGAGCCCCAGAAGGAAGAGATATCAACAGGAGGTAGAAAAAATCATTTGAAAAACAACAGCCCAAACTTTTCTAATTATAGTAAAGCATATAAACCCACAAATTCAAGAAGCTCAATGAATCTCATGGAGGATAAATCACATAAAGATACATAATAATAAAATTGCTCAAAACCATTGATAAAAAAATATTTCAAAGGAAACAATAAAAACAAAATGGGAGCAAAAGACCATGAATAACAACAACAAAAAGGCATATTACTACAGAGAAACAAAAATTTTAAATTATTTCAGACTTTCATCAGAAACTACAGGCCAGAGGACAAAATACAACATCTTTAAAGAGCTGAAGAAAAAAAAAAAATTAAAGTAGAATTCTTTACCTTGCAAAAAAAAATTCCTTTAAAATGAAAGTGAAATAAAACTTGTTTGGACAAATAAAATGTAAGATAATTATTATCAAAGGAACTTTACTGTAAGAAATATTAAAGGGAGAGTTTCAGGCTGAAGGAAATTGAAGTCAATTTGTAATCCAGAGCTATATAAAGAAATGAATATCATTGGAAATATATATACATGGGTAAATATAATTTTTTTTCTTTTTTAAAAGAATGATTCTTTAAACATGCTAATGTATTATAGAGGATTTAATGAGCAGAACTAAACTTATGACCACAACAGCACCAAGAAAAGGTAGGGAGAAGTTGAAGTACACTGCCATAAGGTTCTTACAGTAAATATGAAGCAGTATAAGAGTCCCTGAGTGGCTCAGTCAGTTAGGCAGTTGTCTGCCTTTGGTTTGAGTCATGATACTGGGATCCTGGGACTGAGCCCTACAGTGGGCTCCCTGCTCAGCAGGGGGTCTGCTTCTCCCGCTCCCTCTCCCCCTGCCCCCTGCTCATGCTCTCTCTCTCTTTCAAATAAATAAAATATTTAAATAAATAAATAAATAAATAAGAAGTGGTATAATATTATTTGGAGTTAGACTGTGTAAGTTAAAGATGCATTCTATAAGCCTTAAAACAAACACTAAGAGACTACCAAGAGCTATAGTTAATAAGTCAGTAGTGAAGATAATAAAATGGTACATTAAAAAATACTCATCTAGGGGCACCAGGGTGGGGCAGTCAGTTAAGCATCTGACTTGGTTTCAGCTGAGATCGTGATCTCATGATCATGGGATCAAGCCACACATGAGCTCTGCACTTTGTGCAGAGTCTGCTTGGGATTCTCTCTCCCTCTTTCTGCTCCTTCTGGTCGTGCTCTCTCTTTTTCTAAGGTGAATAAAGAAATCTTTTTTTTTTTAAGATTTTATTTATTCATTCATGAGAGATACACACACACACACAGAGACAGATACATAGGCAGAGAGAGAAGCAGTCTCCATACAGGGAGCCCAACGTGGGACTTGATCCTGGGGTCCCAGGATCAGGCCCTGGGTCAAAGGCAGACACTCAACAGCTGAGCCACCCAGGCATCCCAGAATAAAGAAATCTTTTTTTTAAAACATTCATCTAATCCATTACAATGCAGAAAAAAAAGAGAAAAAGAAAAAGAAGTAAGAAGAGATAGTAGAAAAATAGAAGAAATTTTAAAAGCCAAATAAATGTGAAACTAATTGTACCAATAATCATTAAATTTAAATGGTCTGAACATTTCAATTAAAAGGCAAAGATTTTCCTGACTGGATAAAGAAAATCAAGGTTCAAACAATGCTGCTTACAACAAAACTACTTTAAAACATAAAGACACATTTATAGTAAAGGTAAAATGTGGAAAACAATACCATACAAACATTAATCATAATAAGCTGGGGTAGATTAAGAGGGAAATTATCTACTGATAAAGAAGATAAAACAATCCGAACTGTGTATACACTTAATAATAGACTTTTAAAATACATAAATGAATGGCTGACAGAACAGAAGGGCAAAATGTTGTATCCACAATTACAGTTAGAGACTTCAATATTCCTCTTAGTAATTGATAGAGCAAGTAGATGAAATTCGGTAAAGCTATAGAAGGCTTGAAAAATATAATCATTCAACTTGATCTAATAACCATCTATAGAACAATTTTCATTCTCCCCAGCAACAGCAGAAAATACACTATTCACATGCAAATGAAAAATTCACCTAGAAGCTGGGGGACAGAACAAGTATCAATAATTTAAAATGATAGAAATAATAGAACATGTTCTCTGTCCATTATGGAATTAAATTAGAAAATAAGGACAAAAAGATATCTGGTAAATTCCCAAATATTTGAAAAATTATGCAACATATCTCCTAATACTTCATGGGTCAAAGAAGGAATCACATGAAATATCAGAAAATGTTTAGGAATGACAAAAATAAAATATATCAAAATTCAGAGGGTTAATCTAAAACAGTGATCAGAAGGAAATTTGTGCTCATTAAATGCTTATTCTAGAAAAGAAGTAATGTCCCCTGGTGCCTGGCTGGCTTAGTTGGAAGAATATGCAACTCTTGATCCAGAGTCTGAGTATGAACCTTATGTTGGGGGTAGAGATTACTAAGAAAAATAAAAATAAAAACTTAAAAAAAAGGTAAGTTCTCAAAGAATAATGTACACTTTAAAAGAAAGAGCAAATAAGCCCAAATAAATCTAAATGTGGCAATAATAAAGATGAAAGCTAAAATTTAAAAAAAGAAAATGGAAAAATTAATGAAATCAAAGCTTACACTTTGAAGAGATCAGTCAGACTAAAAGACCTTTAACTAAATTGATCAAGTGAAAAAGAAGACATAAAGTACAAATATTGGAAATAAAAGATAAGACATCACTACAGTCCTACAAATATTAAAGAATAATAAGGGAATATTATGAATAATTTTAGGCCAATAAATCTGGCAAATGAAATGGAAAAATATCTTGAAATACACAAATACCAAGACCAGCACAAGAAGATAAGAAAACTTAAATTGTATTTTATCTACAAACAAATTACATTCAAAATTTAAACTGTCACAAAAAAGAAAACTCCTACCCTAGATAGCTTCACTGGTAAAATCTTTTAAAAATATAAGAAATAAATAATAAAAATCTTACACAACTTCCTTCATAAGTAGATAAGGGGGCTACAGTTCCAAGCTTATTTTGTTAGGCCAGCCTTACGCTGAAAACAGACCCAGACAAAAACATTACAAAAAAAAGTACACTAATATCCTTTATGAACTTAGGTTCCTTAAAATCTTTTAAAATTTAACATATGGGGATCCCTGGGTGGCGCAGCGGTTTGGCGCCTGCCTTTGACCCAGGGCGCGATCCTGGAGATCCGGGATCGAATCCCACGTCGGGCTCCCGGTGCATGGAGCCTGCTTCTCCCTCTGCCTGTGTCTCTGCCTCTCTCTCTCTCTCTCTCTCACTGTGTGCCTATCATAAATAAATAAAAAGTTAAAAAAATGTTTAAAAAAAAAAAAAATAAAATTTAACATATGAAACCTAGCAATCTAATCCTTTAATCTCTTCATTCCATTAAACCATGTTGTGTTGGGTGTTGCATATGACTCTTTACACATAAAATGTGTAATACACCATGGTCAAGTGTGGTTTATTTAAAGAATGGAAGGTTGTTTTAACATTTGAAAATCAATCAATTTAATCCATCATATCAAGATGAGTTCATATAAAGATGAATCTATCAAAAGTTTATCTCAACAGATGCTCCCACCTAAAGAATTTGATAAAATTTAATATTCATTCATGATAAGAACTCTCAGCAAATAGGAAGAGAAGGGAACTTCCTCAACCTGGTAAAGGGCATATACAAAAAACAATCTATGGATAAATAACATCATACTTAATGGTAAAACACTGATTTCCTTAAAACCAGGAACAAGGCAAGGATTTCCTTCCTTCCTTCTGTTCAGCACTGTGCTGAATGTTCTAGTCAGTGCAATAAAGAAAGAAAAGGAAATAAAAGCATACAGAATGGAAAATAAAAAGTAAAACTCCTTATTTGCAAAGACATGACTGTGTACATGCAAACTCTCAAGAAATCTATATAGTAATGAATAAATAAATGAAATTTTAAAAAAAGAAATCTATATAATATTAGTAGAACTAATTAATTCATTAGCAAAGTCTCAGACTACAAGGCCAATATTCAAAATCTATTTATTTATTTATTTGTTTGTTTGTTTATTTATTTATTTATTTTTAAAAGATTTTATTTCTTTAGTCATGAGAGACACAGAGAGAGAAAGGCAGAGACAGGCACAAGGAGAAGCAGACTCCATG
The DNA here is from genome assembly GCF_048418805.1 of Vulpes vulpes. Lineage (NCBI taxonomy): Eukaryota > Metazoa > Chordata > Mammalia > Carnivora > Canidae > Vulpes > Vulpes vulpes. The sequence continues at coordinate 46,909,267 of NC_132792.1, read as the reverse complement.
CAGGGAGCCGGACATGGGACTCGATCCTGGGTCTCAGGGATCACACCCTGAGCTGAAGAGAGCACTAAACTGCTGAGCAACCCGGGCTGCCCTCAAAATCAATTTAAATATACTATCTTTGAGACATTAGAAAATGAAATTAAAAATAACATTTATAATACTATCAAAAGTGTGAAATACTTAAGGATAAGTAATATGCAACACCAACACTATACAAAACACAAGAATTGCTAAGAGAATTTAGAGGCTACTAAATAAACTGAGATCTAGTCTGGGGATTTGAAGACTAAATATTGTTAAGAGGTCAATTCTTCCTAAATTGATCTACATATTCACAATCCCAAGCAAATCCCTGCAGGTATGTTTTAAAAAATAAAAACTAATGAGTTAATTCTAACATTCACATGGAAACGCAAAGAATCTGGAAGAGTCAAAATTATTGTGAGAAAAAGAACAGACTTGGAATATTTATACTTCCTGATTTTCAAAACTTTCTAAAGTTACAGTAATCAATATTGTGTGATATTTGCATAAAGACAGACATATAGTTAAATGAAATGGAATAGAGAGTCCTGAAATAGTCCTGAAACTTTTTACTAAACTTGCCAAAATATTCCAATGGGCAAGAATTATCTTTTCAACAAATGGTGTTGAAACAACTGTATATCTATTTGCAAAAAAATTAACATTGACTCTTTCCTCATACCATATGCAAAAATTGATCTTAAATGTCATATAGACCCAAATATAAAAGCTAAAAATAAAATTTAAGAAGAAAGATTAAAAAAAAATCTTCCTTATCCTGGAGTAGGTAAAATTTCTTAAATATGTCACAGAAAGCATAAGTCACAAAACAAAGAATTGGTAAGCTGAACTTCATCAGAAACTTCTGTTTTTTAAAAGACATTGTTAACAAAATGAAAATACAAGTTTATCTGTTGCTGTGTAAAAAATGCCTTCAGAACATAGCAGCTGAAAACGAAAACATTTATTATCTCTCATAGTTTCTGTGGATCAAGAATCTATGACTTGTGTGGCTGGCCATTTCTGGCTTGGAGTGTCACTTGAGATTGCAGTCATCTGAAAGCTTGTCAGAGGCTGGAGGATCCACTTCCAAGGTGCCACCCATAGCTGGCAAGTGGCTATTAGCTGTTTATCAACAGGCGTCAGTTTCTACCTGTATGGGTCTTTCCAAAGGCTGGCTTTCTCTAGAACAAGCACTCCAGGAGGGCAAGATGGATGCTGCAATCTCTTATGATCTAGCCTCAGAAGTCACATACCATCACTTCTACAATTTCCTGGTCACACAGGTCAGCCATATGGAGGGTGGGGGGCTCTATAAAAGTGTTGATACCAGGAGGCCAGGATCAATGGGGTTCATCTTTGATAGACATATAGTTTATATATGCTTATATACATAGTTTGACCACCTTGGTAACCCATAAACTGGGAGAAAAGATTTTATACATATATATCTCATGAAGGATTGGTATATAGAACTACACATAGAAGAGACAAAAACAATGTGAAATGGGGAAGAGATTTGAGCAGAAACCTCATCAAAGAAAATATACAAATGATCCATAAGCAAATGAAAAGATGCTCAACATCATTAGTTATCAGGGGAATACAAGAGACAACACCATGACTTACCAATACACATCCATGATAATGGCTAAGATCAGAAAGGAGTGACATTACCAAGCGTTAGAAAGGAAATGGAACATCCAGAACATACATTGCTGGTGGGAATGTAAAATGGTACAACCACTTTGGAAAGCAGGTTGGCGATTCTTTTAAGGTTAAATATATATTTAGCATATGACCCAGAAATTCCACTCCTAGGCGTTATTTACCCAAGAAAATAAAAACATATGTCAACACAAATATTTTTAACCACATAGTCATGGAATCTTTAGTCACAATAACCAAAAACTGGAAATAAACAAAATGTCCCTGAATAGAACAAACATTTAAAAAATTTGGCAAATCCATACAATAGAATAGTGGTAAACGGTAAAGAAGGAACATTGCTACACACAATATGAGCAAACCTCTAAAATATGCTGAGCCAAAGAAGCTAGACACAAAGAAGTACATAGTGAATGAGTCCATTTATGCCAAATCCTTGAAAAAGTAAAATTAGTATCCAGTGGTAGAAAGCAGAAAGCCTAGAACCAGGGTTAAAACAAGGTGAAGCAGCATCCAAATGAACAAAAGATATGAAGCAAACCCACCTCTTTCATAAGTACATGTGAAAGAGGGAAATGTTAAGGTGCAGGGAAAACAAGTTAATGAGAGATTTCTCACCTTGGGCAACAAATTGCCATTTGAATCTGATAATTCTTTGTTGCTGGAGGTGTGTGTGTACTATCTTGGGCACTGAAAGATATTTAGCGCTCTCTGGTCTCTACCCACAAGATGGCAATGGAAATCTCTCCCTCCACCAGTTGTGACCATCAAAAACGTCTTATAACATTGCCAAATGTCCCCATGGATGCAAAATTGTCCCTAGTTGAAAACTACTGGGTTAGTGTATTTGTTTTCTATTGCTGCATAACAAAATTATCTCCCAAATTTGGTAGCTCAAAACAATAAACATGTATTATCTCACCATTACTATGGGTCAGGTATTTGAGAGTGACTTGGTTGGGAGATCTGGTTCAACTTTTCTAATGTGGTTGAAATCAAAATGTCTGCATCATCTAAATGCCTGACTGGGACTAGAGAAACTGCTTCCAAAATGGCTCAATCACATGGAGATTGGCAGGAAGCTCAGATCCTTGCTGTTATTTGGCAGGATATTCTGTTCCTTGCCATGTGGGCATCTGATAAAGTTACCTGACATGTCCTCATGACATGGTAACTGCCTTCCCCAGAGCAAGTGATCTGAAAGAAAGTAGGGAAGAGCCATAACACCTTTTTAAGATCCCTTGGAAGTGACAGTCTGTCACTTCTGCTATATTGTATTCATTAGAAGCAAGTCACTAAGTCCAACTCACATTCACTTGGAAGAGAATTAGTCTCTACTTTTTAAAGGAAGGACTATGAATACATTTGTGGGCATATTTTAAAATCATAATAGCTGTAGAAGGATTCTTTAACAAACAAGCTAGGGAAGATCAAAGACTATGTAGAGAAAATAAAAAACAGATCATGTTTCTAAAATAAATCTTGAAGGGATTAAATTATTTAATGACAAAAGTGAAATTACCAAATAGAAAAAAAATAAAGACAGATATCCATATGATCTCAGGATGGGAAAGGACTTATGAAGCATAAAATAACAGAAGAAAACAAAAATGGAAAAGGCCAATCATTTCATCTGGGATCAATATCCATACTATATATAGGTTGTCTTTCTGTGAATAAAAGAAATAAGAAAATGAACAAAGGACTAATGGCAGGATACCACGTTTGCTCATATGAAAATATACCATGATGAGTTGGCACAGTGAAGGACAATCATATACTCTCCAACAGTGCTGTGGGAAAATTGATAATAACAATATAACAAAAGCAATTTATTATGTGCCACATAATTCTTGGTATTTTTTTGTAGCAACTCATTTGCTTTTCACTACAATATCATGTAGTAGCATTATACCAATTTTCTGGTGAGGCACTGTTAGATTAAGGAATTTGGCCAAATATCCTAGTTTGCAGGTGGCAGCAAAATTGACTTATCCAATTGTTAGTAGGCACAGTGGCTCAGGCTACCATACTTTTAGGCGCCCATAAAAATGTTTTAATTTCTTTTAAAATCAGAAGGGAAAGGCTGAAGAAAATATTTTCATGTATAGTATTAATATGTTTGTCTTTAATTTTTAATATTATTTTATGGAGGAAGAGGCCCACAAAGGTAAAGGCATCTGGGAACCCACAAAAGTTTGAATATGGCCTTCTTGGGTAGCAGAGCTGCATTTTGCATGGTGGTCCACGCAACGTGACACCTAAGCCTATGTTCTTTCTGGAAGGCAACCTGCCAATATGTTTCAAAAGAGCTAAAATTATTTATACTTCTGATTACTTTTAAGGATTTAAACTTAGGCAGTAAGTAAGGATACAGACAATGATTTATAAAAAAGATATTTATAATAGTATTTGTTTGAAACCTAGGAAATATTTAATAATGAAAAGTTGGCGGGGATCCCTGGGTGGCGCAGTGGTTTGGCGCCTGCCTTTGGCCCAGGGCGCGATCCTGGAGACCCGGGATCAAATCCCACTTCGGGCTCCCGGTGCATGGAGCCTGCTTCTCCCTCTGCCTATGTCTCTGCCTCTCTCTCTCTCTCTCTCTCTCTGACTATCATAAATAAATAAAAATTAAAAAAAGTTATAAAAAAAAAAGAAAAGAAAAGTTGGCTCAACATTGACTGCAAATTTAGGGGCCTTGGTGACTATTAGGAGCTTCTGAGGACTCAGAGGGGAACTGAAAGTGAGCAGGAAGTGGAAGGAGGCCTGTAGGCATTCTGGAGATGGCAAGCAGACCTCTGCTGGGTATGTGTACGTAATATCTGAGAGTGCACTTGTAAGCATGTTTTCGAATTCATTTTTAATGAGAGTGGACCAACAAAACAGTGAGGAAGAGGTTAGAGGAAAACAGTACTCATTTAGGCAGAGATCAGTGAATGCAATCAGGGGAACTCTGAAGACAGAGCTCTGAATCCCAAAGACAGAGGGACCTAACATGTGACAGTAAAGAAGCCTGGAAGATCATGTTAATCCTTCTCTTGAAAGCTCTGAAGAGCCAATGAAAGATTTTAAACAGTGAAGCAATATGCTCACATGTGTATTTTAGAATAATCATAGTGGATATGGTGTGCGTTGGGCCCTGGTATCAATTTGGAGTGTAGAAACTAATGGAAGGGAGAGGAAGAGAAGGTACATTCCTTCAATCAGAGTTATTATTTAATCTTACAATTCTTCACGGGGCGTTGATGCTCTTCTTGGTACATAGCTTTTTCAAGAGCTTAATTAGGATGGAAAAAGAGGGAGAACTAGAGAGAGGTTTTAAAGTTGAGGAAAAATTTAAGACAGAACATAATTAAAACATCATCATGCTGAGGGGGCACAGGAGGGAATGGACAGTAAAGAGGTCCTCTTTGGAGAGAAGCAGACACCCAGCCTTGGAGTCAGAAGGAAAACCAATAGGCTCGGGTGTGGATGTAGGTAATTTATGGGGCTTGGGTGAGGCGGGTGGGCTAAAATTGTAGAAACCCATGCTTGAGGGCCTTTCTCATTTCTGAAGTAGAAGACCAGTCATCTGGTGAGTTATGTGGTCACCACTGACTTCTATTTGCAGGGCGGCCTTCTAAACGCAACGCACAGAACCAACAGGACTTCTAGAGACTTAGTTAACTCGTTTTTCTAAAGGGGAGAATGTACTCTTTTTCATGGCGGCACCGTGCGAATTTGCTGCACGGACACCTGTACCTGCTCAGTACCAGTTTTATCACCGTAGCGCTATGGGGGCGAACGTTTCGGTGACTAATGAGAATAAAGTGGAAGTCTTCTGTGGCCACCTGTCAAATGCAGTGGGGTTCTAGGTCAGATGCTCAGGTCTAGAGTATTTAACAGCCTACTTTTGCAGTAAAGCACTCGAGATGAGAAGGCCAGCGCCGGGGGCCCTGAGCCGAGGTCGCTCACCCGCGCTGTCCCGGTCCCGGACGGGAAAGCCAGGTCAGCAGCACCCACACCCACCTCCCGCTCAGAAAGGCCTCTTCCCAAATCTCAGCGGTGGCCCCGCCCCCTCCGCAGGTTTGGGCCCCGCCCCCCTCCTCCCATTGGCTGGCCCTCCAGCTCTCCTCGACCGCGCTCGGCAGCCCCAGAGGAGCGGAGTTTTCCGAAAGCATCCTCGCGGGGGCGCCCTCGCTGCGCATGCTCGCGGGAAGCCCGGGTTCCGGGTCCGGGCGTGGGGGGAGGGGGAGCTCTAAGGCGGCCGCGGCGCAGGCGCGCGCTCGCGGCGCGGCGCCGGTGACGCGAGCACGCGGCGCGCTCCTGAGGCGGGAGGTGTGGGGTCTGCCGGGGGCGGCGCGCGGCCGGGGTGGGGGTGGGGGGAGGGTCGGGTGTCGCCGAGCGCGGCGAGCGGGTTCCAAGTGGCTGCAGGCGGCCTGGGCTGCCGGGGCCGACGCCTGGGTGGCTGCCGCCGCCGCCGCCGCGCCTGCTGCGAGATGGCGATCTTGGGCGCGGAAGGGTGAGGGCGCCCCGCCGCTGGAGTGGCCGCCCGACCGCCGGGAGCCGACGGCTTTGCGCCGGGTAAGGACGCCGCGGCGGGGGGCGGGGGCGCGGGGGGTGCGGGGGGCGCGGGGGGCGGGCGCGCGGCCCCCGGGCCGGACCCTCTGAGGGGCGGCCGCCGACCGGCCGCGCCGCGCCGGCCGCCTCCCCCGGCCCGGGGGCCCCGGAGTTTTCTGGGGTGGGGTCACGGGGCTTGCCCCGCGTTGGCCCCGGCGCAGGCCCGAGCTGAGGATCCCGGAGGAGCCAAGTGTCTCCGTGACTCTGCCGCCGCCGTTCTGAGGCTCCCTCAGCCTCCCCTTAGCGTTCCGTCCGCCTCCTCGTCCTCCCCCCGCAGCACCCCTCCGAAACCATCCCCGCGCGTGGACTTGCAGCCGCTGCCCTGACTTTCACCGCAAGACTCCCGGCCGTACAGAAAGGCGTTTTTATTTTCCTGACGTGTTTTGATCCCTCCGGGTTCTTCCCTGACTCTGCAGTCCCCCCCCCCCAACACACACACACACCAACACAACCCCCACCTCCACCTTTGTGTGACCTGGTAGGTCCCAGTGACCTTGCAGTTTTTACTCCTTATCTCCTCAGTGACCTGGACCTTCTCCTTTCATCTTTTTTTTTTTAAAAAAAAGGTTTTAATTTTGTAGTTTGTCCATTGTTTTGGGGGGTTTTTTGGTTTTGTTTTGTTTTTTTTTGTTTGTTTTTTTACAACCTCCGAAGGATCCTCAGTCCTTCCTTGACTCCATCGTCTGGAGTTAGTTGAGCGTCCTTTGCTCCCGTAATTACAGGGAAACCTTCCTTACCCAAGACGAGTATCTTTTATTTTGACATTCTTACTCTTCCAGGATAAAATATTTTCCAGGGGCTTGGTGTGACTTTTTTTGCTTGGTGAGTTTTTATCTTTTTTGTGTGTGTAGGCTACTGTGCAAAAAAAAAAAAAAAAAAAAAGATTTTGAGTTTCGGCTTTAAAAAGCTACTGGTCAGAGTGGAAAATAATGTCCAAAGTTCTCTTTTTCTCCCCCTTTGGTGTTTTTTTGTTTTGGTTTTTTTTAATCTGAAGTACCTGCTGTACAATGTATGCGGGTTTGTGCAAGCGTTCATCCTTCTGTAGGAATCCAGTTGACCTGTCTCGCTAAGGCTCTGTGGATGATACAAGCAAAATGCACCTTTAAAAAATAAAAATAAAGGCATTCTCTTACGTGACTTTGCTTTGGCCATAAAGTAGATAATAGTTGGGACTGCAAATTATCATTTCTCGTAAACAGTTAATATTTTTTGAACTGAAAAATTCCTGGCCGAGTGTTGGGAGCTACTCACACTGAGAAGTGTAAAAAGTATGTAGAAGAGTTACTTGGTATGTAGCTTATTGATGTTTTCACGTAGCTTTTCCCTTAAAATACAGAACTGTTTATAAGACATCTAATGCCAAGACTTAAAGGGCAGTGGGGTTATGTTTTTTAGAATCCTAGTATGGTAGAGGATGTTACAAATAAGTTCTCTGCCTTCAGAGAGATAGTGATCTTTGCTGTTTGCCCCACGAAGGCTGAAATTTCCTTCATTTCCTTGCACAATTATTAAGCATCTCCTGCATGATTGTGTGAGGTAGATGGAGTAATATGAAGGATTACAGCAGTTTCTGCCTTCCCAGAATAGTTAAGCAGGTAGGACTATCACAAATGCCTCCTTTATCTTTTAATACATCCTTACGTTTCATATAGAATTCAAATTCAGAAGAGGAAGAGCTCACATCTTACTTGGCAAGGTGCGGTAAGAAGGGTTAATCCATAGAGCTTCTGGCTTTTGAAATCTTTGTTTTGAAGGGTGACTGTGACTTTTGATAAACCAAGAAAAGTAATCCAAGCAGAGAAAAGGGACTAAGAAATTAGAGCACAGAGTTCATATGTTTGGGGAGAGTTCTCCCATTATAATTGTTAAATATATGTTTGAGAAGTTTGTTTTCCCATTATAATTGTTAAATATAAACAATTATATTTGGGTGGAACATAAAGTATTTATACTAACATAAAGGCTGATAAAACGAAGTAAAAGTTTGAACCGGTTTATGATTGCTTTTAAGGCTGGGCTAATGACCTTGGATATAATATGTTTGGGGGGTTTTACAGATGATTTTTTGAATTGCGAATGAAAAGCTTAAAATACTGTTTTCAGAGGATTAATTTGGCAGCAACGTGTAGTGTGAATTGAAGTAGAAATCTGGAGGTAGAAAGACCTTGATTGCTATGGTCATAGGTAATGAGGGTCTGAACTACGGCTGGAATATTAGGAATGGAAAGGACAGAATTTGATGGTCAGAGAAAAAAATGAAGAAAGTAAAAATAACAGATTCTGACCCAGGTTGGGAAAATAATGGTACCATTTTGAACAGTATCCACGGAAGCTTTATCTTCGGCAGATGTATGTTACTTTACAGCAGTAATTATTAGCCTTTTGGTGATTGCTAATCCTTGGTGAAACTAAAAAAAATCTGGCATGGAAAATTTCCATATGCACCTGTGCTTTCTGTATATAATTTTAGGGAAGTCCATGAACTCACCTGAAGCTCACCTATGGAACCTGTGGGTCAGTAGGTTGAGCTAGGAACAGCTCTCAGGATTACTGGAGGCTTTTTAAAACCATGGAATTTTCAAATTCTTCCACTTACTGATAACCCCTACTGTAGAGACATACTTTATATACACTTAAATACAATATCTCTACTTTGTGTTGTGGTTTACAGTTTATCAAGAATTGGTACTGTTATTTGCTATTATATAACAGACTAGCCTAAGAGGTTAAATGATTTGCCCTGTTTCAGTTAGCAGGTGGTAAAAGGAGGAACTGATTGACACTGATGGTTTTCTTTCTTGTTAGAAGATGTATAATTTACCATCAGTTGCATATAGTTACTGCCTTTAAGTGACCTCATCAGTAAGACTAAGTGATCCTGGAGGTTCCTTTCAGTTTTTAACATTTTGTGGTTCTTGGGTCTTTGATTTTTATTGTACTATCTGTACTGTTCTTGTTTTCCATGTGGAGGAGAGCAGATAGCAATATTGGACCAGTCACTTACTTTTTTATTTCCTTTGTATCTTAGTTTGGGTTTGGGGGAAAGAGGGGAAGTGATATATGAAATCTTAAGAACTTTTATCTTTATTCTATCTTCTTACGTTCACATATGCCTTACTTAAAAATATTCCTTTCACTTCATTCATGAAGCCTTATCAAGTAAAAATGGAAACTTTACAAAAGAAATGAAGTGTGGGGTCCTACTCAGTGCATTTCTTCATCAGATTAAGGAGCTAACTCTCCCCAGTATGATTAAAGCATAATTTGATTAGTAAATAATTAACTTTTCTCCACCTATAAGATTATCTTCCTGATAGGGAACCTGAGAAAATTATTATTTAGTATCTTTTGTAGCTCTAGAAACTTTGATTCCATAATTATTAGACTGGGGTCTTTTTTACTCTTTCTATAAAAATATGATGTAATAACAAGGAGTGGAAAAACCAACAAATTGGCCTTTATAGTAGTGTTGAAGGAACTAGTTGCTAATAACTTAATGGAGGGAAAATGTCTAGCAAAAGCACGTACATAGATGATTTTTCTACTCTTTGCTGACATTAAGAAGAGGATCATATCTTGTATTTGTATAGCATTTGACATTTTTCCATAATGGTTATATAGACTGTATTATTTGATTTTTATGACACCTGAGCAGTAGGTGTGTCAGGAGATAATCATTGCTGTTTTAGATGAATACACTGATGCTCAAAGAAGTTGAAAAAAAATTCCGAGTATATGACTAGTAAGTGGCTAAAATTAGAACTAGAACTAAGACCCATATTTTTGTTCCTAGGCCAGTAAATTTTTTTCTTCCTAACTCTTCATCTAGAATGGAAATATAACCGAAGGCTATATAAGAAGAGTTTGAAATCTGTGTTAAACTTTTGTACTATGTAAATCTGAACTTGTCTACTTTTTCCTTTGTGTTAAATAAAATGATAACCTCATTGCAGTGGCTGTTGATGGGTAATTTTGAAATTTGTAAGTATTTATCAAAATAGTTATCCTCCTGTCAACGAAAGAGCAAAAGTTGATTTCTTGTTTAAAAAAGTACATTAGTGAAATGTAGGTATCAATTTCCTTCTGGAAATTTGTTGATTTTAATTCAGCTGCTTTTACTGATGAAGTTTGTTCTCCCATTATAAAAGCCTCGTCTATGGAAATTTGTATTTTTGGAGCGTATAAATCAGGATGTGATTTCTGAAAGTATGTATCATGATTTTTACTGTCACATAAAAAGCTTTATCATTAAAAAAAGATTTACCGTTAAAAAGCTCTTAGTATATACTTCAAATTCACATGATTAAACAACTCTTGGAGCTTATTATATAAAACCATATGCCAGATAACTCCTAAGTTATAAGGAAGACTAACATTTGTCTTGACATTCCTTAAACTTATTGTTTGTTCATAACATAGCCTATACCTGTTACATGCCAGGTACTGTGCTAGGTGCTGGAGTACAGTGCTAAGAGGACAAACAGGAAGCCTGTCCTCTTGGAACTCAGTTTAGTGGGGTCACTAACATTAAGAAGGGCATAAGACTTTTATCTTGTGAGATTGTATGAATATTTGGGGTTATAATTCATTACTTCTCTCCTTTACTCTGGGTTTTGAACAAATTATGCCAAAATGCAAGGAACTAGGTAAACATTGTTTTGGTCACTTACTGCTCTTTAACAACCCTAACACTAAATGACTTAAAACAATCATCTTGGGATCCCTGGGTGGTGCAGCGGTTTGGCACCTGCCTTTGGCCCAGGGCGTGATCCTGGAGACCCAGGATCGAATCCCACGTTGGGCTCCCGTGCATGGAGCCTGCTTCTCCCTCTGCCTATGTCTCTGCGCCTCTCTCTCTCTCTCTCTGTGTGTGTGTGTGACTATCAAAAATAAATAAAAATTAAAAAAAACAATCATCTTATTTGCTTATAGTTTTGCTATCCTGGGCTGGGCTCATTTGAGCAGTTTAGGTTTTGCTGGTGGTCACTCTAAAGGGTACATTCAGCTGGCAGTTCAGCTGGGAGATGATCTTCTCTCTTTTTCTTTTTCTTTCTTTCTTTCTTTCTTTCTTTCTTTCTTTCTTTCTTTCTTTCTTTCTTCTTTTTTTTTTCCATATTTCTTAAAGTTTCAGGGATCTGCTTCCTAAGTGGCCTTTCCACCAGTGTGGCTGGCCTTACATAGTGGCTTAAGATGCAAAACAGTACAAAAGAAGAAGGACCCAGGCCTTCCTAAGGCATAGGCTTGGCATAGCATAATTTCTGCCACATTCTGTTGGTTAAAGCAATTCACAGATCCATCCCAGATTCAAGGGAAAAGGACTAGACAAGTATGTGAATCCCAAGATTAAGACAGATAGGTGTATTATACCAAAATAGGGCGCCTGGAAGACTGTTTATGTAGCTGAGATTTAAGCTGCCTAGTACTTTGGTACTTTTGAGTCCAGGCCTGTCGGAGAGAAAGTGGAGTCTGAAATGCAAATAATAGCATATTTTGTTTATTATACAGATGGAAGTAGCTGGCACTATCCTTGGGTAGAAAAGAAAATTTTGGATCTCTGGGATTTCACCATGAATGCTACCATAATGGGGCAGGATTGACTTGCTTTACTTGGGGGCAGAATCTAAAAAGTGCATGACCCAGAGCCCAGGCTGCCCTGAAGCAGTGATTTACCCAAGTCTCCCAACTCGGATGAAACAAATGTCCCAGTCAGCACACTATGCAGTGGCTGCTACAGGTGGGGAGAGACCCATCCCCTTAGTCCTTGTGATTAGATAGGACACTCAGGGTAGCAGAGCTCCTTGGCCAGTCACTCTAGCTTTGACAAGCCTTGAGCAACCTAGTGCCTCACAAATACTATTTTCTGTTTGCAGTGTCTTCGAAAAAGGTTAGGATGAGCCCTCCTCCTTGGAGAGGAGTCGTTAAAGAGGAGAGAATACTCTTTCCTTGTGGAGACTGGGATGGAACTTCTCTTTCCTCGGGGACATGTAAAGCATAAAAGTAATGCTCATCCTTACCAGGAACAGGTATTCATTGATTGCTTAGCTGCGTTTCTCTCACTTTATCTTCATCACTTTATCAGTTTATCTTAGTTGTTTTTTTTCTTTTTTCTTTTTTTTTTATCTACTATGTAGTGTTACGGCTAGTGTTACGGCTAACTGTGGAATGAAGAAGATGAGTGTTACATTATTATTGCATTATATCTTCTGAGGAGAGTAATGAACCAATATATTTTATTTAAAGAATTTAGTAGATTTGAAGCATTTCTCTTTATACTGAGAAATGAACTCCTGCATTCTGGTGCAAATGTCTTTCGAATTTCTGAAAATAGTATGTTGGCTATTGTGGAGAGGAGCTTGGTAATTGAATGTACTGAGAAACAGGATTTATATAAATAGGAAAGGCTAGGGCACAAAGAAGGGGACAGATAGAATTACCTTAAGGTGTTTCTTTGTGACTCTGCCCTGCCCTGAGTTACATGGTAGTTACAAGGTAGTTTAAAATGTACTAGCATTAACAGAATTGTGGATGTGATAGCTTTTTTATTTAACTAAGGAAAACAAGTTCTCTTGATAGCTGTCTAGTATCCCCATAATTATGATTGAATAGTATATGTGGAAACAAACTGTTGAGTCCTGACTTGAAGTAGGATACTCTGGTCATGTATTAGCCTCTGCTTGCCAAGTTGTACTACTTTTTGTGCTCATTGTGAGGAGAATTAGTTAAGTGAACGTGTTCTGTATAAATTAGGACATACTTTACCAAGAAGTAATAAACTAGATCACTGCACTTTTAAAGTTTAAGAATTAAAGGCATTCTGGCATGTGTTAAGAGCTGTAGCTTTAAAGTCAGGCAGAGTGGACTTAATAGCAGTGTGGCTTCAGTTTCTTCTGTAAAATGTAGAGAATATTCTTACTGGATTTTTGTAAGGATTAATTGAAATAATGTTTGTAAAGCAAGAAAGCTGGTCTCTGGGACGTAAACAGCTCTTAAATCATTTTTATTGCACTTCATTATTATTAGTGAGTTAAAATTCAGACAAGTAATCTACTTTTTCTGTGAGCCACTCATTTTAACTCAGAGATAGTTAGTTGTAGCTTAGCTTTGGCATGGTCAGAGTTGCATGTCTAATCTCCCCTCTTACCTTAAAAAATAGGTGCTAAAAGGTTAGGAATGAGTCTAAGAAGGATACTGACTCAGCGTGGCTGGCAGTCTATCAGCTGGTAATGGTTTGGCTGTGCAATTTGGGAACAAGAAATTGCTAACACCATCATTAGATGAATTACAGTATAGAACAGTGTTTGTCAGTGTGCAACCTCTGCATCACAGTCATCTGGGATAGTTAAACAGCAAGATGCCTGAATACTTTTCGAGAACTATGTTATAGTCCTTGATAGAGTGGAGCTCAGGAATTTTCATTTTTAACAAATATCTTTGATGATTTTATACATATTAGAGACTTGCTGGTAGAAACTGAATCAGTAATTAGGGGTTCTAGTGAGTCTGTTTTTTAAGTAGTGTTCTGTAAACACACATATATATATAATGTAAACAAAGAGTGCTTAACATCTGAACCTTTCAGATGTTTAAAGAGGCTTAAGATAATTGCCAAGGACTTGATCCAGACAAACTATAGAAACCTGATATTGGGTGATTATGTAAGGAATAGGCAGGAGAAGTAACCCTGCAAGAGGTATCCATCAGGCTTCCTTGTTCAAAAAAATTTCCCCATTCTTCTACAAAAGAAAAAATTCTTTTGAGTAAAGATATTTCTTCTTAAAAGAATGCCTACTGAAACAGTTAAATTAGATATTGTGATTATCAGATCCTCTGATTGCTTTTCACTTTGCTAAATAATCTACTCAAAATAGAGATTCTCATTGAAGTGTATCTGCTTTAGAATTTGTTCCTTTGGGTAGAAAGTAGGTTGGATGGGAACCATAATCTGTCTTTTGTGGGGAAAATCTATTGCTTAGTTTAAGGGCATTGGCTTGGGAAAAATATTTTGAGAAAAGACTTAAATTTTAAATTGATCAATTAAGAAAAAAAGTTGATGCTTATTTTCTCTAACTTTTGCTTAGGACAGTGATGATGATACCCTGGGTTTGTGTCACTTAAACCTTTCTCAGTCCAGTGAGCATATCTGATGAAACAAGAGATCTTTAAGTTTGGGCTGTTTCTGGAGAAAAACTTGACCTATGTTTATATCAACCATATTTGTATGGTGTTTAGTACATTTTGTGGTTAAAAAAAAAAAAGTCAGATCCATGATTCTTTCTAAATTCAAGTGGAAGGGATTAGTTGGCATTTGTTTGAGGAACGTACTACTTTTGTGTTTGCTTTCACTCACTGACTTTGTGGCTAGCGCTTTGGAGAGAAAAACAACAGTAAACTCATCTCTTTTTGTCCTATGAAGTGTGGTGATGTATGGTGTCAGTGTTTGGATGTGAATACCTAGGATGGAAAGTGTACATTTTACTCAGGAATTTCATGTTCTAGGTTAAAAGTTTTGGTAATAGTAACTTATTTAAACTTTCTTTGTGATTTAAATTTCCTTTAAAGTGTTGACTTTTGAATTGCTTAGGCCTTAAATTAAGACAGACCTAGATTTGAGTTCTCACACTTCTTTATGGGCTAAGTGATTTTGGTCAAATTAACCTTGGATTAAGGCCTAATTTTATCATACGCAATCTAGGTATTCATATGTAAAGTAGTAGTAATAATACGTAATTCATAGATTTATTGTGTGACTTAAACCTGTCACTTAGAATTAAGTAAATATTCACTGGAATGGGTTCATAATACGTTGGTGATGTCAGATGTGTTTCAGAATTTATTTTGTTTTTTAATTTGGAAATGTAATCCAATCCACATACCACGTTAGGTAAAACTCAAATGTAGGGTAGCACTCTGTACTTTCTTTGGCAGACGTTAAGAGTATGGATAAATAAGACAGTAAAAAAGCAACACATTCAGTCAGATTTTGTTGTTAAATGAGTCCAGGTCAGTTTAGTTTTTGCCACCAAATGAGTTATGAAGTAACTTTATGTTTTTATAGCTTTCTGGGTTTTAAATTTATAGCCTTGTATATGTACCATATTTTAAACTTGAGAAGAATTACATTATTCCAGGAGTAAAGTTTTAGCTGTTTAGTTGATTTTCTCATTTTGTACATTTTCTATATGTTTTGGATTCTGATATTTTTCTCTGAGAGTGGGGGTATCTGACGAATGTTTATTCTGGCAGCCTCCTTTAAAATTCTTAGGAAGAATATTTGTAAATAGTAAATTAACATTGTGTTTCAGTTACATGAGTAGCTTTAAAAACCCCGAAATTTTGTATTTATAACAAACATTTAGCAGTACTATATTCCTCTTAAGTGCTTAAGTCTTACTTTGATCTGGTCCTTACTTACTGCAGATACGGGGGTTTTGCTACATATCATTTTGCAGCATGACCATGTGACTGAAATGCTTTTCTTAACCTGCTCTCCTCTACAACTGTGGAAGGATGGTTAAAAAAAAAAAAAAATACTGGAGTGTCTCTACCTATTGATAGTGTGGCTAGAGAGGCAGTGGTGATGGGATAATGTTAGGAAATGAATACTCATCGCATACCTTCTGTAGTCCAGATTCTAGAAACAATTCCAGTTTCCTAGAGTTGATGTTAACACTTCCTTTCCCCTCCTCAAAATTGTGTTTGTATCCTCATTTTACAGGTGAGAAAACTGAGACTCCAAGAGATTAAATATATACAAATAATAGAGTTGAAGTTTGGACCTAGGGTCTATCTGACTTCAAATGACATTCTCTATATTACGTTACTCCAACATGTTCTTCTCACATTAGAAATTGGCACTTTGGAATTGAAGAATTTGTAAATTTGTAAATTTCCATGGCTACTTAAATACTAGTAAATTAGAATCTTTAATGTATTAGGAAACAATCAGGAAATGTTTTGGCGTGAACTTAACTTTGGGTCATGATACCCTAGTGAGCTGTGCAATGCAGAAGAGCAGTAGCCTCATCAGCAGGCCTGGGTTTGGCCTTAAATTAAGAAGCTTTGTGTCCTTAAGTAAGTCTCTTAATCACCTCTCAGCTTCTGCTCTAAACTTTCATGAGATGTAGCAGATACTGTGTATTTTACTGGATTGAAGGGAAAAAAGTCTGGAAAGCAAATATGCCATTAAAATACCATACTTTGAAACAACCAATTATTTACGGAAATGTTCGTGTCATTTTGAAATATGAGATTGTGCATAATATAATTATATTAAGTTTGATCCTTGTAAAAATAAAAATGTTATGTGCCCTGGATTATTTTCCTCAGAATTTATGAATCATGATCCCAATACTAAGGTATTGGGTAATCTTTCATTGTTAGTGTGTTTACGTTTTACATATTATCTTTTTTAGATTACTTGTTCTTTCTTAATTTTTAGCAAAAGCATTTTTAATGACTAGCTTAAAAGCTCCACAAACCACCGTACTATGAAGTTGCTTAATCTTTAAGTGGTAAAATAAGAGAATAGTACTATCAGACTGATAGAGCAGAATGCTCGGTTTAAGGCATAGATTTTGCTTAGTATTTTGTTTTTTATATTCAGTTTATGTAGTGAAACATAGTAAAAAGAACATTGGCTTTGAGCCAAGGAGATCTGGGTTCAAAATCCTGACTTTCACTAGTCTTAAGGCCCTAGGCAGTTTAAATTCCTAAAACTTAATTTCTTCTTTTGTCAGTAGGAATAATTGACTGCAGGGTAATTGAAAACATTAGTTTGTTTGTTTGGTTTTTTGGGTTTTTTTTTTTGTGTGTGTGTGTGTGTGTGTGTGTGACTGACAATAAGAGACAATAGTCCAATAGATAGTCACTGTGTTCTTACTAGTTTTGGAGTTAGAGACATGCTTTAGATTATAGAAACATAGACTGATTATGTTTCTGAGCCACTTATACACCCCACATAAGTGCAGATGATCCCAGGTAGTTACACTCTATCATCTTAGACTTATGCTTAGGAAGTATTTACACAGTTCTTTTTATTACTTTAAGTTGATAGTGAAAGTTTGGAACTTAAGTTTCAAGATGCTCAGTGTTATTTGAATTTTATTTTGTTAATTGAGTAATGTGGCACAGGAGTGGGAAACCTGTTTCCTACTGATATCCATGAAGGCATGGGGAAAAATGATCAAATACAAAAATGTTTTGCTTGAAAAGTTTTAGTATTTTGCTATTGTAGACATATTACTGCATTTTATAAGAAACAGGAATTATTGCAAATTAGAAAAGAAACTATCTCATTCTCATTACTGATTTCATTTTGGTGTAGTTTTCCTTTTTGATGTAAATAAATCTTAGT
Organism: Vulpes vulpes; assembly: GCF_048418805.1. NCBI lineage: Eukaryota > Metazoa > Chordata > Mammalia > Carnivora > Canidae > Vulpes > Vulpes vulpes. The sequence continues at coordinate 46,891,623 of NC_132792.1, read as the reverse complement.
GTCAGTTCTTTTAAAAACAGAAAAATAGGAATCATCTCCCTAAATTAAGAATAATTATGAAAAATAAAGTTAGCCAGTGCAGAAGTAAAAATGTGCTTCAGTTTTTTATTATGACTGAGGAGCAAGAAAATGGAGCAAGGAAAAAAGGAAAGATTAGTGTGATTAAAAATACAATAATATTGCCAAAGTCCTGTGTTTGTTTTATTTTTAAGGGTCACTGTTTAGCTTAATTAGAATAATTACTGCTAATTTTTGTGATTGTCTTTGTCCTCACTAATGTTTTCTAGTAAACAAGGTACAAACATTTTTATATACCTACTTCCAGCAGAGGAAAAGTGTCCATTTTATTTTGGGGGAAATTGGTATAATGTATTTAATTATATATTTTTAAAGGTGTGTTTTATGGAGCAATATCCCCATCTTGTGGCCTTCTAGAAAAGTGCCAACATTTTTCTACGACTATGTTTTACTACTACAAGCTTTCTCTGATGTTGGCCAAGGGTTCAGTCAAGTTTGAAATAGGCAGTTCTTACTGTAAATGGGGATGGGAGTAGAAAACAAAGTGATTTGTATACTTGGGTTGCAACTTTGTAAAAAATAAAAATAAAAAAGCAGCAGCTTATTGGAGGAAAATAATACTATAAAAATGAAAACAGTTGTGGGTTGGGTTGGTGCAAAGATTCTGGATGATTGTTAGTCTTTTATGTTTTCATGAAATATGCAGTGTTTTTAGACAAGCAGTTGTAAGCTAGAAAATCTCAATATGTTCTGTGCTCTAACATTTTAATAGGATTACCAAGGCCCAGAGAAATTTAGATGCCCTGTCTCGCTATGCCATTTTTAGTGAGGCTGTTGCCTTGAGCGGTGTTTTCTAAGTTGGTGACTCAGGAATATTTTCTACATGAATTTTTACACTTAATTTTTCATTTTGATGATTTTAAAGGGAAAAAAATCAATTTCAGAAGTACAGTAGTTCATTTAAAAGAGGACCTAAAAACTACATAAGACTATACTTGGCTTTAAGCCTGGGGTTACTTGTTTTTGAGATTCGGTTGTTATTAATTAACCTTCATTAGCAAGCAAGTATTAAACACTCCTCTGTGCCAGGCTTTGTGATAGGCAGGGTAGATATAATAGTGAAGATTTGTCCAGCACTCTCGGAGTTTACAGTCCAAAATGCAGATCCAGTGAGAAAAATAAAACTATTTTGAAGAACACAAAAGGTAGAAATCAAGGATTCTGATAAAAATAGCTGTAGTTTTTTGAGTATTTACTGTGTGCTATGCAAAATGATGTTGGTACTTTTTCTCAGTGTCAGAAATTTATTTTGGAATTTCTTTGATTTTAGCAGGAACAGTGCATATTCACCCAGATAAGTATTTGTGGAAGCTCAGAAACATCTCTGTAAAACAATAGATTTCCTTGTACAGTACAGTGGTTCAGCTCTTTTGAGTCTGGTAGGCTATTGTGGCTTGGTCTTGTTATCTTACCACTATTTATAACATTTCTGTGAAAAGATTTGTACTGTATTCTAAGCAGCCATATTTCCCCCAGACTTTAGAGTCCAATTGATATATAATTTGAGGATTACCATATGACTTCTGAATTACTTTGAATATTTAGTTAGGGCTAGAAGTTTTTAAGTTTAAACTTGAAACTTCAGCTTTCTCTTGTTTATGTACTTTTGGATGTTTAAGTATTTAATAAGTAAGCACTTCAGGTAACATTTATGCTTTTACTTTTATATTGAATATTTTTGTATTGTGCTGTTACTGTGGGTTGTGACAATGAAATCACATTGGTAGGGTGGACATGGACTTGGAGGCTAGAATTAGGATGAAGATAGGATATAGGTGGTTTATAAGATCTTCCAGGATTTTCTTTATAGCATTTTAAAATTTTAGTTCTGTACTATATGGTTTGTGTTTTTTTTTTTTTTTAACCTAACCATCCTAACCAATTCTACAGGGTTGAGTTAATGTTTTATTAATTGTGAATATTCCTTTTTATCATAAATTTATTGAGTGTTAAGTAAGTAGGCTAGGGGCTGGAATTATAAAGATGAGTTATAACAAAAGAAATTTACTGTGTAATAAGGGAGAGAAATAAACATGGTTATAGTGCTGTGAAACATGTAGCAGTTAACTAGTCCAAAATTGGAGAAATGACACTTGAACTGAATCATGAGGAATGATTAGAAATTAGGTAGATGAGGGTCGAGAGTACCCAAATATTTCTGTAAGAATCCCCTGGGCCCCCAGCATGGTTCCCCAGATGATTCTGACATGCAGCCAGGTTGGGGAAACTGGTAGTGGATTAGAAATAGTGTCATTAGTGAGCCTTGAGTAAAGAGCTTTTCTGGAGAATACCAATTATCTTATTTTCTCTAGCTGAATTTTAATGAATGAAGGTGGCAGAAAAGGTGTGTATACATGATATATTTGAATAACCAGGACTAATTTGACAGTAGCTAGTAGAGTATGCCCTTTTCTCTTCTGGAACCTGTGCTCTAAGCGGCTCTAACAATTAGTATCATTGCTTCTAAACATGAACTATTAAAAATGAAGTGGAAAAAAATTCACATGTCTGTGGAGATTGGTGCTGCTACTCTCCTGGACCCAAAAGTCTTCACTCACTCTCAAATTCCTTACCTAACCATATAGCTGTTAAAACAGGGAATGTTGTCTATTTTTATTGACCATTGTATTCCCAGTGCCTCAAAGATTGCTTCCTTTGGAGAGGAAATTGGTAGGTAAAACCTCTTTAACTTTCTTCTCACTTTCAGAGATATCTGTATTCTCATCCATTCTTTTCTTTGTTTAGCCTGTGTGAACTATTTATGTCTGTACCTCTGTTAAATGTCAACTAGCTCTGCCCTCAGAAATCTTGTCATAGTAATCATTTCTTCTATGACTTCAGCTCCTTCCTGTCTGAAAATATGTTCATGTCTCTTCCATCTTCCATCACAAACAAACCCATGAATACCTCCCTTTAAGTCTGTATCTGTCTTTTCCTTTACAGTCACACATCTAAATAATGATTTCCTAAGCCATTGACTTCTGGTCTTACCATTGTATTAAAATTGCCCCTGCTAAGGGCCTCCTAACATCTATATTGTCCAGTGGACAGTTTTCTCTTTTTACCTGTCTTACTGTTACCATCTCTCAAAAGCCTTTCCTGGGATGCTTGGGTGGCTCAGTTGGTTAAAGGGTCTGCCTTCAGCTCAGGATCCAGCCATCATACCTCACTTGGACTCTCTCTGTCTTTCCCTTTCTTTCAAATAAATAAAATCTTTTTAAAAAGAAACTATTCCTGACATTTCTTCACCTCTTCCCACCAAATCTAATTTAGGTGCTTCTCTTTTGTACTGTAGTACTCTGCACAACCCTGTCAATGAGCTTAAAGCTACTGATTTCCTTGTCTGTTTCCACTGCTATATTATAAACTTGCTGGGGACAAAGAGGATATCTCAGGTGATTTTTGTGTTCCTTCTATTTAACACATTACCTGAAAACATGTCTAGTGTGTGTGTGTGTCTATATATATATATATATATATATATATATATATATGCTGAAAGAATTCAGAAAAATTGTTAAAAGAAATGCTTAATATGTAGTTTATTTTTTATTTTTTTTTAATTTTTTAATTTATTTATGATAGTCACAGAGAGAAGAGAGAGAGAGAGGCAGAGACACAGGCAGAGGGAGAAGCAGGCTCCATGCACCAGGAACCCGACGTGGGATTCGATCCCGGGTCTCCAGGATCGCACCCTGGGCCAAAGGCAGGCACCAAACCGCTGTGCCACCCAGGGATCCCAATATGTAGTTTATTGTGTGCTAGGTACTTTTGTTAGCACTCCGTCAGTATTAACTCATTAACTCATAAAGTAGGTGCCTTTTCATTTTATAGATTTACAAACTCAGGCACTGTGAGGTAAAGGAGCTTGCCAAAAGTTGAACATACTAGTCAAATGAGCCAGGATCTAGGCAGTCTGGCTGCAGAATTTACACTCTTAACCACTCTTACACTGCTTCTTCGTAAATGTGAGAGTAGAAATTCAAATCCAAATTCAAACTAGCCTTTGGCAAATGATATTTTCTTATTTTCAGTAGTTTACTTCCCCCTCCTCATTAGAAATAATTGGACCACCAAACAGACTGAAAGGCTTCTATAAATGACAGTTTAGTTGTTGACAGAGCTTGACTTCTGTTTCTTGTAACTTCAAACGTTACTGGATGTTTAGAGTCTTACATTAAGTTTGCAGTAAGTGTAATTTTTTTAAATTGTTAACCTCTGACTTGTCTAAGAGCAAAACCTGGCACTCTGTCAGTTCATAATATAAATATCTTGGCTCTTTGATCCTCTGAACTGGACTTTACTTCAGTATGTCATCGTTATTGCTAGTTGAGCCTCTAGACCCTGCCAAGTCCTGTTATTAATTATTTATTACCTTTTTTGGAGGAAACTTGCATTCTGTTTAGACCAGAAGACCCTATACGTTTTGCTGGTTGGAAGTTTATATGAAACACATTTTGTTTGACAGGATAGGTGGTTAGTTTTGCTTTGGATAGGTAACTATTTTGTAACTTTCTCATCAGTGGACGGCAAACACCTTGATAAGAAAAGCAAGTTAAGTTACTATGATCATGATTGTGCTGTGACTGGAATCTTGCTAAGTGCGACGCAAGACTGATTTGAAGGCAAGGAAGTAGATGAAATTTGAAGGAACCAGACTCCAGAAGTAACTTGATTAGAACTAACTAGAATAAGAGAGAGAATGGAGTTAAATAGCTTGACTAGCTATTGGACATAGCTTTCTGTAAATAGAATGAATTTTAAGTAAAGAGCAATGAGAAAGTAAATTCTGGAAATTAATGGGCAGCAGTTCATTAGGGTGTGTGCCATGGTAATTTGAGGAAGTATAGGTTAAATTCAGCAAGGCTTTTGGCTACCTCAGTAAGGATATACACTGACAGTGTGAATGAATGTTTATTATTTGAGGAAGAGAAGGAAGTTTATATGAACTATATAACCAGTGTTTAGATTGGTCATAGAATAATTTTGAGAGCAAGGAGTTCACATGTAAGATTTTTTTATTTATTTTTTATTCCTAGCTTGAGGTGGCAGCAGGTAACATTAATGAGAGGAAAATTTTCAAATCAGTTTATGGTAAAGCAGGTTTTCTGTATAATTGTTTGAGAGAAAGAACAGTTAAAAATGAAAGCTACAGTTGAATATTAACTCACTGGACACAGGAAAGTGAGATTAAAAAATAGAATGAATTTATGAAAGGGGAGATGTGAGACATATTTGGAAGAAAAAAGTCAAAAGAGGCCTAGATTCGTGTTGCTGGAAAAGCAGAGGTAAAAATTGGAGGATGTGTAAAAACAGACCCATAAGGTTTGGAGAAAATTAATGTATTTTCCTCCTCTGGTTGAAAATCTGAAATTGGATGGAGATAAATAATAAGAGTTGGAAGTAGTGATTTAGGAAATTTGGCATTTTGAAGATAAATACATTTTTTCTCATTAAAAAAAAAAACAACCTTTCTGTGCTCCTCCTGTCACATGCCATAATATAGTTCACTAAGACAAACTTTAAAATTGACTGAAAGTGGGGATCCCTGGGTGGCTCAGTGGTTTAGCGCCTGCCTTCGGCCCAGGGCATGATCCTGGAGACCCAGGATCAAGTCCCATGTCGGGCTCCCTGCATGGAGCCTGCTTCTCCCTCTGCCTGTATCTGTGCCCGCCCCCCCTCTCTCTGTGTGTCTCTCATGAATAAATAAATAAAATATTAAAAAGAAATTGATTCAAAGTATAGAAGAGTAGAGGAAAGGTGAGTTCATTAGAGCCTGTGATTAAATAGGTATTATTAGATTAATATAAATGCCCAAACTATAGTCAGAAGTGACAAAGTACCTGTAGATGCCCATCTTCATTTGCCCTTTGTCTGGTAGATACTGCAAGTGCTTATAAGTCACAGAATGGCAGAGATTAAAAGTGGTTGTGTGTGTGTGTGTAATCATGGTGACACTTGTTTTGCATTTAAGAGAATCAGTGATACTTACACAGACAGGTCAGTGTGGGCAAGTGAACTTTATAAGAAATTTGCTAGCTTCTATCCCAAACAGAAAGGTATGTGAAATTTTGAAACTGGGAAGTACTATGAGAACAGTAGTGATGATATTGCTACTAGGTGCTAATGGGACAAAGAGGAGCTGGAGGGACTGGAGATACTGAATTAAGTGGACAGATTGTAAAGGGAGCATGCGCTGGTGGAGCAGGGAGTCAGCCTTGCTGGTCAGTGGAATGAGATTGGCCAGCAGGATACAAGGCCGGGGGTTGTTGACATTGATGCGGAGACTGGACTGAGGATAGTGGTGTGGTAGGGGAAAGAACAGTGGACCTGAGTATTAAGAAGTTATCCAAGAAGTTGGAAATGCCTTTGGATCCTTGGGAGACCACAGTGCTGATTATTTGGAGTTGGGTAAAAGCAAGCAGTTCTGAGGGCTAAAAGACACTAGGTATTGAGAAAGCGTCTTGCTCCTTCCTCTTCCTTTGTCCCAACATGTAGTCCAAGTGGTGTGATATTGAAGTCCACTGATGAGTTGTACTCCCTGTAAAGTTGATTTTTCCTTTCTGAATATTTAGGTTATACAGAAATATAAAATTTAACCAGATTATGCTTTATTATAACAGGATTCCACAAGAAAAATCTCTTTGAGGTACTTCAGAAAAGTGTCTACACAATTAGAGCCCTCATACTGTTTACTAAGTTTACCCTGGTGTGCCCTGAAGCAAGAGGTTTCCCATTGAGCAGAATTAAAACCTGTATGGTCCTGGCAAATCAGTATGAGTCACCCTCTTGTTTACTGTTACTTCAATTTATAAATGAATTGAAATTATCAACAATATCTTTTGTAAAGATATTGTAAAAGTAATATTCCTGTATTATTAAAATTAAATCCCCTATTCTGTAGTCTGTGCTTTTATGAAACACTTATTTTCTGTTTTAGAGTTGTTAAATCTTGGCTACTTTAGGGGCAGGAAAGCTGCTTTTTTCATCCATAAATTGGCCACTTTGATTGAGTTTTAAATTGTGTACAGTTGATGTAATAGCTTTGCTTAAATGCAGGCTTTCCAACCTTCAGGTTCTACATTCATTAGATGAAATATCTCTAGCACCTATGGACCATCCTATCTTGTTACTGAAGTGTTTACTGTGTATTAATACCACCTTTAAAACTAGACTAAGTTTTGAAGTTGAGAGTTTGTCTTCTACCATTTTTGGGTCCTTGCCATGCCCACTTTACAGACAAGGCAGCCAGTTAAGTGTGTTTATTAATTGATCCAGGCAGGTAGGTATGTGACAGTAGCTTTCTGGGTTTTCCAAGCCTTGATTCTTTACATAGCATGCGAAATGGATCAGACTTGTTGTTCTTTTTTCTTAAATTTTGCTTCTGAAAGTAAAAGTCTTCTTTAGTTAAGCAAGCCATCTTGAAGTAAGCAGGCAATTAAGGTACATCTTCTAAGTGAGGGTTCAGTAGGCCTATAACCTTGCAGGACTGGAAGCATAGTTTATTTTTTACATTCAGGAGTGTTCTTTGCAGTTGAATAATAATAAACTCTTAAACAATTCTGTGGCATTTTTGAAGGGTTGAGCTGGACATAATCGGCTTACATATAACTGGCCATATTCTCTGGGCATAATTTATGACCTATATTCATTTGGATGAATAACTAATTTGCTCAAAAGTTTGTTAAAACTCAGACTTTGTTTTTTCCTTTTGCCATAGTTCGTCACACAGCTGTTAAGTGGAAGAATACGTGATTAAATCAAAGTAGTATGACTGCAGAGTTGGCTCTTAAACTTTGTGCTGTATTGTCTCCCACAGTTTGCTCTTCCTCTGCTGTTCACTGTCCTGGTTATAGCACCTTCATCCACTCAGATAGTGAAGTAGGAAATTTTAGTTCAGAATCCTCCTCCTTTCTAACCCTCAGCTTGTCCCCAAACCATCTGGTCAAAGATCTTTTCTATATCCTGAGTTTTTTTTCCCTCACACTACCTGCTCTGGTTTAGATAAACTCAGTATTTTAAATCTAACCCCACTGTTGCCAGTTACTCTTCTCAAATGTGATTCTCAGTATTGAAACCCATTGGTGTCTGTCAGTTACCTTTATGATAAACTTTAAACTACTACTCTCGGTATATTTCGAATACCATATAAACAATTCAATAGGATCCTCTACAATTTAGATTACTCTGTCACCCTCATCACTTGACACTATCCTTACCTTCCATTTTCCAGCCATTCCAATAGTTCTCTGAATGTTCTATGTTTTCTGTAGTTTTCTCAAAGAATTATACTTCAAGACACTGTTCATTCAAAGGTTGATTATCCTCTGTGAACCCTTTCCTGATTCCTGTAGTTTGGATTATCCACTTTTTCTTGTGTGCCTCAGATGTACTACTTTACATTTTGCATCTGTTTTAGTATTAGTAACTGTAACACTGAAAGCTGTTTATTTGTTTACAGGTTTGTCTCCTCACTAGACTATGAGCTCCTTGAAAGAAGGAATCGTGTCTTACTCATCTTTATATCCCCAGTGTCTAGCACAGTTCCTGGTACATAGTAAGTGATGAGCAACTTCTTTTTTAACTAAGACTATATTTAACACTCAAACTCCATATATTGATAGTTAATTATACCTCTCTAGACTACATTGTCATAAAAAATATGACTGTAAACTTTGAACACTTTTGAGGCATAATCTCCTCATCTGTCAGATGAGAATAATACCTCCCTACTCATACATCGTTATTATAATGCCAGATTAAAGAATATATATATAGTAGTACATTGTATTTTAAGTGTCCTGCAACTTTATGTTATTAAATGAAGTGTGGGAACTAATTGTATGTTGGATTTGATTATTTTATTGCCTTTGTTTCTTCCCTTTGAAAGCAAAATGGTACCATTTTTGAACCATCCCTGCCATATTTTGCTGTTTAAATTTGCAGTTACTAATCATTATAAGTATCTACTTAAAATAATCATATGCCTGTTTATCTTCTTTATTCTCACCTTTCTAACTGATTAATAAATCTCCTCAATTTCCTTTTAATATACCTCCAAATGACTTAATATCTTTACCTTTCCTTTAAAAAAAAAGATTTTATTTATTCATGAGAGACAGAGAGAGAGAGAGAGAAAGAAAGAGAGAGAGAGAGAGAGGCAGAGATACAGGCAGAGGGAGAAGCAGGCTCCATGCAGGGAGCCCGATGTGGGACTCAGTCCCGGGTCTCCAGGATCACATCCCAGGGGCAAAGGCGGCACTAAACCACTGAGCCACCAGGGCTGCCCTCTTACCTTTCCTTAGATCCTTCATCCATTGTTTAGAGAAAGAGTGTCTTTTTCTTTGAAGACTAATCACATCATCTGTGTGAAAGCTATGTCCTTTCCTTCTTTTCCTTTGCAGGCTGTAGGCATACTCTCTTACCATCACACTTGATGAATTAGTGATCTACACTTTATCTACTTCCTTGCCTTCCATGCGTTCTTGAAATTTTTAAAAATTCTATAATTTGAACCTGCCAGTAATGTGTAACATATGGAAGTTAATAATAAAAACAAACATTTGGGCACCAACCAATTACAAACTAGGTCAGTACCAACACAGTTGAAGAAGCTGCCTGTGAGCACCTCTGTAACTGCATGTTCCTATCTTTCCCCAACACCTGAAGTAATTGCTTTTCTGAAAAGCAATTTAACCTCTTTTAACCTCTTTTTAAAATGGTATTACTACAAATGTATTTTTTTGTTTTGAATTTAATAATTGTTCTGTTTATAGACTTTGTAAACTTGGCACAAACTATATTTTATTATAGAGAAAAACCTATTTTACAAATCTTTATACATTCCAAAGAAAACCTTCAAGTATCTTAAAAGAATACATAGAAAAATTTCAGTGTGCACATTTAAATTTACAACAGAGCAGTGGTGGTGAATTATTTTTGGACTCTGTTGCTGTGTCACATACAAAATAAAATACTTTATCTGGAGTTTAGAAATATAGCAGAAATAATTCCATACACTAATTTCCTTAGTTTGTGCAGAAGTGTTTCCATTATATTCAGAGCATACTCCTTGGAAGAGTGACACTTTGTTATTTGATTGCCCTTTGGACCTCAGCATTTCTTCAATGGGTTTCATTCAGTTTGTTGATTGTATAAGCATTTGAGACTCAGGATTCACAATGTCTCTATGTTTCTGAATCTCTTTCTCAATCATGGAATTGTGTTTTCAAAGGAAATGCATAGGAAAAGATGAAGTCACGATAACCGCCAAAAGAATTCATTTCTTTCTTCTTTGTGTTTGAGAGTTGGAAACATTTCTTGATGATCTCAGTGTAGAATGTTAAATCCTAGAGGTGGGACGGAGCGGGAGGAAGATATTAATACTCAGAACTCCATTTGTATTTTTTTCATTCACTATTATATTTCTAAGACCCATTAATGTTGTTGCTTACAGCTATATAGTTCTTTCCTGTTGTTGCCTATAGCTGTAGTTCATTCATTCTCACTGCTGTATAATGTTCCATTGTATGAGTTAGCCTAATTCATTTAACCATTTTTCTACCAGTGGACATTTGAGTATTTTTTCCTTTTGTTATTTTTAAGTATGCTTACATTTGGCATACAAGTAAAAAAATGCCTGTAGTAGGTACCTAGAATTGCTCCTTGAAGGACATGCAAATCTTCAATATCATGTGACGTCAGATTATTTTCCAGCAATTATACCAGTTTTAACATCTACCAGAAGGATTTAACCAATTTAAACACCTAGTTGCAGTGTGTAAGAGCCACCATCTTTACGTTTAGGTTTGTTGTGATGGTGGTGGTGGTTGTTGTGGGGGGGGGGTTTTGGCCATTATTTTTACTGTTAATGTTTCTAGTTTTTATCATTCTAGTGAGTTTATTTTTCTAGTGAGTTTAAAAATAACATCTCATGTGGTCTTGTATTTCACTGATGAATAATGAGATTCTGCATCTTTTTATATATGAATTGGCCTTACAAGTTTCCTTATAGTATAAAAGTCCTGTTCAGGTTTTTTTGCCCATTTGACTACTTAAGTTGTTTTTAGAGGTTTTGTTTTTTGTAGAGGTTCTCATATAGTTTATTTTATTTTTAAAGATTTTATTTTATTTATTTGAGAGTGAGCAAGAGAGAGAAAGCACAAGCAGGAGGAGGAGCAGAGGTTGAGAAGGAGAAGCAAACTGCTTGTTCAGCAGGGACCATACCTCAGAGCTAGATCCCAGAACTCTGGGATCATGACCTGAGCCAAAGGCAGACTCTTTACTGAATGAGCCACCCAGACACCCTTCTCATATAGTTTAAATACTAATCTTTAATCAGTTTTATGTTTTGTAAATATCTTCCAGTTTGCAGCTTATCTGTTTAGTTTGCTTTCTTATGTTTTATGATAAACAGAAGTTCTTGGTTTCCACCTAGTCAAAATATTCACACTTTTCCTTTTTGGTTGATATGCTTAAGATATCCTTCTTTTCTGGGATGGTATAAAACAGTAGTTTTCTGCTCTTAATTTCTTAAAAATTTTAAAGTTTGCCTTTCGTATGTACATCACTAGTCCATCTTGAAGTGATTTTGTATATGATGTGAGGATCCAATTGAATTTTTCCACATAGGCAATTTCAGTACTATTTGGTTGTCCTTTTTTCCCTCAGGTCTGCTTTGTTACATCTGTTACATAGGATGTCTTTGGTCTCCTTTGGGGCTCTGTTTTGTTTTTTATTTACCCTTCATTAGTCTTGCTAGACATTTATTTGTTTTAGTCTTTTCTAAGAATTCTATCTTTATTAATCACTTCTCTTTTTTAAAGATTTTATTTCAGAGAGAGAGCACCAGTGTGTGTGTGTGTGTGTGTGTGTGTGTGTGTGTGTGAGCAGAGGGAAGGGCAAAGAGAGAGGGAGAGAGAGAAACCCAAGCTGACTCTGCACTGAGCATGGAGCCCAGTGCAGGATTCAATCCTATGACCCCAAGATGACGACCCTAGCTGAAATCAAGAGTTCGATGCTCAATGAACTGAGCCACATGGGCACTCTTTGTTAATCCTTTTGTTACTTCTTTCCTAATTCATTAGTTTCTTTTCTATACTATTCTGTACTTCTTGGGGATTTACTCTGTTTATTTCTATCTTAACAAATTTACCTGTTATCTAATTTTCAGCCTTTCTTCTTTTTCCTAGTATAAGTCTTTAAGGCTCTAGATTTGCCTCTAAGTTAACTTTTATTGTATCCCACAAAATTTTATATGGTATATTTGTTATCATTCATTTCTTAGTATTTTTTTTTAATTGTCAGCATGGTTTCTTCTGACTCATGAAATATTTAGAAGTTTTTTTTATACTTGTGTTTTTAAAATTTATCTCCTATTACTGACTTTTTAAAAAAATTTATTTGAGAGATAGAGAGCACATATGCATGCATGTGCATGCACAAGAAAGGGGAAGGGACAGAGGGAAACAGAGAAGCAGACTCTGATGAGCAGGGAACCCAATTCAAGGATCCATCTCAGGACCCCGGGATCATGACCTGAGTGGATAGGCAGATGCTTGACCAGATGAGCCACCCAGGCACCCCATAGTACTGTTTTTTTTTTTTTTTCAAGTTAATTATATATAGTCAGTGCCTGGGAACAACATGATACACACTCTTTGAAATTTAGTGATATTTTCATTATGTCCTAATATGTATTAGTTTTCTGTATGTCTCATTTATGCTTGAGGAGAATGTTTATTTTCTAATAGTTGGGTATAAGATTCTGTTTATGTTTGTTAAGACCCACTTGTTCATCGTTTTGTTTTTATTTTTATTTTCAGGTCTATTTGACCTATGAAAAATTGAAGTGTGTTGAAACCACCCACAGCAATGACAATTTGTCAGTTTCTTCCCATACTAAAAATCCTTTGAGGCTTTTTTCCCTTGCCAACAGATGGTGAACTGGTCTGGATATTTTGTCTTGTCTAGATAGATACTTGGTTTTCTCAGGAATGCTTCAGGGTCACAAGAAAATAGGAAAAAGTGCAGGATGTGAGGTCTATTCTGTAAAATCTTCCCTCTCATTTCAATCTTACCCGTCAGCTGGAAGAGCAGCATACTTACAGTACTGAATTTACAGGCTGAATTCTTCAGGTGTCTGGCTCAGGTGCAGATTTGGATTTTTTTTTTTTTTTTTTTTAAGTAGGTTCCACATGCCTAGTGTGGAGCCCAACTCGGGGCACAAACTCATGACCATGAGAGCAAGAACTGAGCCAAGATTAAGAGTCAGACACTTAACTGAGTGAGCCACCCAGCCATCCCCAGATTTGGAATTTTGATCCTTTTCGCCATGTTTCCTTTCAGAATCCTTCCATTAGTGTTTATTCCCTTCATATCTTGGGTTATGCTGGCCTTCTCGCTTCTACTTTTTGGACATTCACCCCATCTAGTTTGTTTCTTTCCAAGTTGATCCTTCCTGAGATGATTGAGCTGGAGCTACTCCCCCCGCACCTCCCCCCATCCTTGTAAGAGATTGTTGTTCTGTTTGAGCTCTGAGATCAAGGATAAGAATTAGCACTTCACTTTACCCAAGCATTGCCTCTTAGTGGAAGGGATTACCTTTAGCAGCTGACCAGGTTTGGGAGGATTAGAAGTTAGAGAGTGGCAGTCTTCTGTGCTATTTCATTTTTCAGACTTCTCACTTTCTCTCCTTCGTGCTCTGCTCTGACTTCTGATACAGCTGAGGTCCCAGTTTGAGATGATAAACTTCCTATCCTTGACCATTCTTGTTCCTCAGTTTTTTCACTTTGCCAGTATGTGTCTCTCCTAAGGCCGTCATTGTAGTTTTGGTTCATCTAGCTGATGTTTTGATTTCTCCTTCCTCTGTAGCTGCTTTTCTATTTCTTGTTCTTTTATAGCTGGGTCAGTAGGCCTTGCTGCTCCAAACATCGAGGCTGCTTGACTAGACTGGGAAGTGCCAGCCAAGTGGTCATCTTCCTTGAGAGTACTCTGAATGAAGCTTTAGATTCAGTTTGGTTCTTTGGGAGGGACTTCTGTCATCACATCTGTAATCATCCCCAGAATAATCATCTTTAGAGCCCCTCAACTGAACATCATGTTTATCATATTTGTCTTCCTTGTGGTCCCACTTCCTCTATAGTCATCATCCATATTGTACCCCCTACCAAAAAAACTTTGCTGCTGTTTATCCTGGAGTCATAGCCTCAATCATAGTCTCTGCTATGTTAGTCTTCATAACAGTCCTGTTCTCCATAATGATCGCGATGTTTGCCTTCAGAGCTATCGTCACCTCTTCTAGGTAGATAGTCATCTAGGCTGTCTGTTGGATATTTTCTGAGAATCTTGATTTCATGCTCAGTCAAAAGAATGAGCATCCATGTCTTTGTATTGAGCTTGATGAAGATTGGAATTTTGTTAACCAGAGACTCTTTATTGAGGCTTAGAGCACTGAGTAAGAAAGGCAGGTTCTCAAACTCCACGCAGTCAAACCTTTCAACCTCTGGCTTGCTGGATTCAAATGGTAAATGCACTGCACTGATATTTAATCCTCTGAAGAATTCCTTAATGAGACTTCTGTCACATTACAAGTTATATTCCCTAGAGAATATAGAGTAGCATTACTGTACTCTCAACACAGAGTAGCATTTTGAGAAGAGGGCTCTGTTGATAGTAGGTGGCCAGGCAGCCTGTGGTGCAGTGGTCAGATGGAGGTGCCTTATACATGTTGCCATCATTAGTGTTCCAAGTGGTTGAGACATTTTCCAGATCATTCCAGCTTACTGGTTGGGGGACAGAGATGTTTCTGCTGCCATCCTTATCCAGGAAGTCTGTTAGGAAAATAGTCTTCCCTGTCTTTTTTGCTGAGGCCACCATGTTGGGGAGCATTTCCTTTTAAGCATGCAGATTTATAGTTTTAGGTCTACCTATTTGAACCTTGAATAATTCTCTTCTCCTTTTTTTTTTTTTAAGATTTATTTATTCACACACACACACACACACACAGAGGAGCAGGCTCCGTGCAGAGAGCCCGACATGGGACTCTATCCCGGATCTCAAGGATCATACCCCGGGCTGCAGGCAGCACCAAACTGCTGCGCCACCGGTGCTGCGCATTCTCTTTGTTCTCCTAAGAATGCTGTTTGCTATTACAACTAATTTCAGCTTTCTTTTAGTTTTTATTTGTCTAGTATGTTCTTTTCCATATTTTGCTTTCATCCTGTCAGTATCTTTGCTAGGTAGGTGTCTCTTACCCTTTGAATTTATCCATTTGTTGTGATTATTTCTGTATTCCAATTGTTTTCTGTGTTTGGACTCTCTTACTTTGTGCTTTCTGTTAGTTTTGGTTACTTATGCTCTTTTTTTTCTGTCTAGACTTTTTTTGGAGATTGAGTTGGTTTTTTAAAATTCTTTTCTACTCTACTAGCTTGGAAATTCTGTTTCTATTCTTTTATTATTATTCTTGAAATTCTGCTGTGAATGTGATATAGTCTAAAACCAGATTATAATCCCACTACTAAACGATGCAAGGATTTATATAATTAACTCCTTTCCTTTTCTACCCTGCCCTACTCACTATATGCTTCTGTTTCTTTGTTCCATATATTAATGGTTTGTTTAAATACCGTAATGAGATGTTGCTGTTTTATTCAGACAATATTTTTTTTAGATTTATTTGTATGCTTACCAGTTTCTTCACTCATGTTTCCCTTCTTGCCTCTTATAGCATTCTTCGTGGTAATTTTATTCATTTATGAAACACATTATTTAGGTTTTCTTAAAGTAAAGGTCTCCTGTTGATAAACTCTCCTTTGGTGTTTTTGGCAATGTCTTAATGCCTTCCATATTCCCCAAAGAGAGTTTTGGTGGTTGAATAATTTTTGTCTCAGTTCTTTGTAAATAAGTTTGTTCTCTACCTTCTATGCCTTCATTGTTTCTGTTGAAAAGTCTACTGTCACATTATTCTCTTTTCTTGTGTGCAGTCTCTTCTCTGGCTATTTTTTTTTGTATCATGGTCCCTTTTTGGTGTCTTGCAATTTCACTGCTCTGTGGCCATGTGTGAATGTCTTTGTTTATCCCACCTCTTTTATTTACACACACATACACAATGTATTTCTTAGAATTGTGGATAAATGTCTTTCATTGTTTGTGTAAAATTAAGTCATTTTCTCTCCTAGTATGACTTCCTCTTTTTTCATTTCTGGGGATGTTGAGTAGAAATTTATGTCCAGTTAGCTTCATGTCTTTTAGCCTCTCTTTGCTTTTTTCCGTCTGTTTGTTTCAGTACTACTTATAAATGACTTTTTCAGATTTATATTCAAATATGCTGATTCTGTCTTAAGTTCTATCTAATCTGAAAAGACTGGAATTTAGTTAATATATTGATATTGGCTCACTAATTATGACAAATGTGGCATACTCCTGTGAGATGTTAATAGGGGAAGCTGGGGTGTATGAGAACCCTCTTCACAACTTTTTTATAAATCTGAAACTATTCTAAAAGTTAAAACATGCTGTTTCTTTTTTTTTTACATGCTGTTTCTTTTTCAGATATTCAGTGCCATTTTTCTTTCTGCTTGACTAGGTTTTATCATTTATTGCTAAAACTAAATTTTTAAAAATTTATACTTAATAATCATATTATGTAAAATCCATGTAGGATCAGAAACTGTTATTTTTTGTTCCTGCTCATAGTGGCATGTTTTATTATAAGTTAGATTTTTTTTTTAAACCTCAGGCTCATAATTGGTTACTCTTTATTTTAGATAATCCCAGGGGCATAAATTAGGGTGCTTTCCTGCAAGCATATGTATATGCTTCTGTTGTGTTATAGGTTATGTCTGACTTGGACCCTTGCTTTATGTGGGAGTCTCCACTCCATTACCTTGCAGCAGGCCCAGTGTTTTATCTCTTGATCCCATTGCTACTATCAACATGCACACCCAGGGCAATACTGTAATTTAAAAAATGGTTTTACTTAATACAGTCCTCTTCTGTTTCAACTCCGTTAAAAAAAGAACTTTTTTTTTTTTTTTTTTTTTTTTTTGCTACTGTTAATATGGGATGGGAGCAAGTTTGATAGTTTCTTACACTTCTTGAGAACATAGTAATGTTCGGAAACTACACTAGTTTTAGTTTACCCAGGATCTTTTACACTGAAGCAGGAGGACCTTTTAAAATGTTTAGTATACCAGCTGCTTGAAATTAAAAACCTTCCATTTCTATTGATTTTCTTCATTGTCCATTGATTGTCTAAAGCTTCTATTCCCATTGGTTTTCTCACATGCACATGACAGCTGATGTACCTGCAGGTGATGTAATTCTTGAGTCCGTTTTCTCCTCTGCAGATTGACAGCATTGGCCTGAATGAGATCTCAGAATCTGTAAATATATGCTAACCAGAATTAGTTAACCAAATAGTATGCAACGGTTTATATTATCTTTTTTATACACATATTTGCATATGTGCAGACACATAATAAATGCAACAACAAATAAGAAAGCATAATGATTTTAGAGTATTAGATTCCTGAATTTGGGGGAAGGATCTAAAAGGAGCATAGAAAGTACTACAAACAGGGAAAAACAAGATAAACATTATATTCAAAAGTATTTCTCAATCTTGACCAGAATGTTCCACTTCATCCTTTAGTAGGTTAAGCATGGTTAGAAGTTATAGCTTTAAAATATTTGTCATGCAGAAAAAAGCCGAAGTTGCTTGGCTTTGTATTTTATTTAAAAAGTAAAAACTGAAGTGGAAAAATGAAGCAGAACATGAAAAAAATTATGTATAAAAAGAAACCGGTAAGATTTCCAGAGGACATGATAACTAATGCAATATATAAATCTGACCTAGGTACTGTGGTGAAAAAATTATGATAAAATGTCTTGTTTGGAACAGTTGATAAAATTATAGAATATAAACTATATAAAAGAGAATAGTAATGTATTAAATTCCTGAATTTGATCATTGTTCTGTTGTTATTTAAGAGAGTATTTTTATTACGAAATATACACCGGAGTATTAAAAGATGAAGGGACAGTTTACTTAGGATAGTTCGGATAAGTAAGCAAGTAAATAAATGAAGTATATAACATATAAAAAAAATTGTATGTTTTGTTTGTAAATCAACACTGGATTCGTAGTGTCATCATTTATTTTGTTCAAATTGACCCAGATACGGTTTATTGGCCATATTCTTCTGTAATGCTTATAGTGCTGAGTTTTAATTTTAAATGGAAGTCAGCTATGAATATGTCATTTGATGAGTTGAAAATATTTAGGTTTGATTTCTAAATTGATTCAGTTTTAATCATATTGAAAGTTACACTCTTGTCTAACACATGAATAAATTAACTTTTTAATAGGCTTAAGCTGAATATTGGGACATGGCCACTGCTTCACCACGATCTGATACTAGTAATAACCACAGTGGAAGGTCACAGTTACAGGTAACTGGTAAGTTATTTTCATAATAACTTAAAATAGTGATTCCCTGATGAAACTTTTTAAAAATACCTAATTCATCAAATTCCTCAAGTATCTTTTCTCCTGGATTCATACTTGGTGTATTTGTTGCAATAGGCCTTAAAGGTAGAAATTTTCTAAAAGTACTTTTATTTATTCAGTAAATATTTATTGAACCTGTGCTGGATGCAGAGAAGATACATCCTCTCTGGTGGTGAGAGAATTTGGATATTAGAATAAGCATGTTTGAATTGGTTCTTAAATGGTTATTAAGATGGAGAAGGATGCTGAAGGCCTTTTTTCATCTATTCAGCCATCCAGTCATTGAGCAAAAATTTAAGTGGAATTATGTGTATGAAAACACAAGGCCCTGGTTCTCCAAAAATTTACTATGTAGTGTTGAGACAGGTTTGTTTGAGAATTCATTTCAAATTATATTGGCAGCAGAAAGCATTAGAAGGAGAGGAAAACAACATTTGCAGAAGATGAAAGAGCCTTGGTTAGGAGACTTAAGATAATTCATTCATTATATATAAACAATATAAATATCTGTAAGATAAAAAATTCCTGGAGGTAAAATATATATTGGAGGGGCAGGGGCGAGGTGGGGAAGGTAGAGAGTTTGTAATTCCAAAAGACAGGCAGTGGAATCCTAGTTAGACAATGAAATAAAATAAATATATGTACCCAAAGGATCCAAGTTTTAAGATAATATTGTTAAATGAAAGGTGTAGAGTAGTGTGCATAGTATACAACCATGTGGATGTAAAAAAGGAAGGTATGTGTATACAGCTCTGTGCTTAGAACATTAGAAGTAACATTTGCCTCAGGAGGGGTGGAATTGAAACCAGAGTAGGAAAAGATACTCTAATTCCTGTGGTACTTATTGCTGTGAGGTCAGTTGTTTCTAGTTTTCAGTGACCAGAGCTAGGACATGTTTAATGTCTTAGAAAGCAAAAAATAAATCTTGAGTTCATGTGTAATCTCTAAGTACTGTGTTCCACTGAAAGTAGAAAGAAGATATTTTTACCGTGTTCCACTGAAAGTAGAAAGAAGATATTTTTACTTTATTTGACTTTATATTTCTGTTTCTTTTAACCCAAAAATCTTAATCCCAAATGATAGTAATGTATCTGTTTTGTCCTAACACACATAGGGATTGGCAACATTAAAATTACTAAAAACAGGGGATTCCTGGGTGGCTCAGTGGTTTAGCGCCTGCCTTCGGCTCACAGCATGATCCTGGAGTCCTGGGATCAAGTCCCATATCAGGCTCCCTGCATGGAGCCTGCTTCTCCCTCTGCCTGTCTCTCTCTCTCTCTCTCTCTCTCTCTGTTTTTCTGTCTCTCTCTCTCTCTCTCATGAATAAATAAATAAAATCTTAAAAAGGTAAAATAAATTACTAAAAACAATGGCCCACTCATTGCAGTTAAAGATTTCTTTGAGAGCTCCCCCCCACCCACCCACCCTCTTAGGATGTATCGTCAGAATACTATACATTTCAAAGTAACTTAAAGTAATACACTTCAAAGTAACTTAAAGTAGTTTCCCATTTGGTTACTACCAACTGCATAATCAGGTTTATTGCTTTCACTTATTTTTGTTTAGTTTTGTTTATTATGTGTAAAGAAAGCATTTACATAGCTCTGGAGTAAAGTTGTTAAATCGAGGTACATTTGAAGGGATCTGGCCATTCTAATAGGTATGTAGTGGTATCTTATGGTTGTTCTGTTTTTTTCTGATAACGTATGATGTTGAACAGCTTTTCATATGCTTATTTGCTCTCCATAATATTTTTTTGGTGAGGTGTCTATTAAGGTCTTCAGACCATTTTTTAAAAATCAGGTTTTTGGAGTGTGCCTGAGTGCCTCCCTCAGATGAGCGTCTGCCTTCAGCTCGGGTCATAGTCCCAGAGTCTTGGGATCAAGCCCCACATTGGGCTCCCTGCTCAGTGAGGTATCTGGTTCTCCTTCTCCCTCCCCTTGCTCATGTTCTCTCTCATTTGGCTCTCTCAAAATCTTTTTAAAAAATCAGATGGTTGAACACCAATAAAAATTAATTAAAAAAAAAATCAGATGGTTTTCTTACTGTTGAGTCTTAAGAGTTCTGTGTATATTTGGGGTACTAGTTCTTTATCATATGTCTTTTACATATATTTTCTCCCAGTCTATGATATGTCTTCATATTCTCTTGACATTGTCTTTTGCAGTGCAGAAATTTTTAACTTTAATAAAGTACAATTTATCAGTTTTCTTTCATGGATCGTGCCTTTGGTGTTGTATTTTTAAAAGCATTGCTATAACCAGGGTCATCTAGGTTTTCTCACCTTCTCTGAGTTTTATAGTTTCGTGTTTTACACTTAGGTCTGTGATAATTTTGAGTTATTTCTTGTGAAGGACTTTGGTTTTGTGCTTAAATTAATTTTTTTGCATGTGGGTGTCCAGTTGTATGGCACCATTTGTTGAAAAGATTTTAACCACTGTGATTTTAACTACCATGCAGTACTGCTTTCCCCTTCTTCTAGTGTTTTGAAAGACCTGCATATTTTGAAGAAATGACTCTTTAATTTGGATGAGGAATCTTGGTTGGGGGATTTTTTGGGAAGGAGGTGTCTGTGCCTTCTATGTTACTTCAGTGGTGTTGAACTTAGAGCAGTTTGAAACAGAGAAGGATGGAAGTGAATTTTGCCAATACCTCGATTGTAACACTTGAGGTAGAACACTGAATACTCTTTGTTTTATGTTGCCAATCCTTAAATACAGTATTTTCCTTTGAGTCTCTCTTGCTATTCTTCAGATACTAATTGAAGACTCTAGGGCACTTGAGTAGCTCAGTCAGTTAAACATCTTAACTCTGATTACAGCTCAGGTCTAGATCTCAGGGTCATGAGATCTGTCAAGTTCTGCGTCAGGCTCCATGCTGGGCCTGGGGCCTACTTAAGATTTTTTTTTTCTCTCTCTCTCTCCCCTACCCTCTCTCCTTTTTTTCTCTCAAAAAAAAAAAAAAAAATTACTTGAAGACTTTACTGTATTTCAAATACTTCTGCTGCAGCATTTATCACTTCATATTTCAGTGATTTTTTTCATGTGTCTATTAATGTTACTATTCTTTCATAGTAGAATAGAAGCCTACATTAGCTTACATTCATATCCTTAACATGTGATAGAGGTATGACATGGAGGGGGCAGGGCATTCCCCTTTCTCAGACCCATAGTATTCATAGGTAATACAGGATAGAGGTGATCTTGATAAGTTATTATTACTGCTTAGTAGTCAGTACTTTGCCCTGAAAATTTGTATTCCTCATTTGAATTAGTAGTTGCAAAAATTATTTAAAATTAATTGTTTAGCCTAAATTAAACAGATCTTCCTCCAAATCAGGTAAATTTTATATAAAATTAATTTTCTGTGAAGGGTTATGATGAACTTCTTAAATGACTTTTTGAGATTTTTTTTTAATTTGAAAAAGCAAATACTTCCCCTTTTATTAGAGACCCACTTTCTTGGTAAAGCATTTTTTAAAAATTGCCAAAGTTTATATAATTTTCAATAGGCAAGTATGAAACACTACCTGGCAGAGAGGTTAATAGGTATGTTGAATCTGAAAATACTTACCTTTCTCTTGACATTTGATGCAGTTCGGTATTAAATTGAAATGATTGGCAAAGATGTGAAGAAATTGGAACCCTTTTACCCTGCTGGTGGGAATGTAAAATGGTACAGCCACTTTGGAAAACAATCTGGCATTATTCAACAGAGTTCTCATATGACCCAACAGTTCCACTCCTAGCTATACTATAGGCCAAGAGAAATGAAAACATATGTACACACAAAAACTTTGTGCAAAAATGTTTGTGGCAGTATTATTCACAATAGACAAAAGATAGAAACAACCCAGATCTCTATCAACTGATGAATCGGTAAATAGAAAGTATACCCATATAGTGGAATATTACTTGTCAGTAAAAGGAATGAAGTACTCTGATACATGCTACAATATAACATGGATGAAGCTTGAAAGCATGGTAATTGAAAGGAGCCAGTCACAAAAGGCCATATGTTTTATAAATCCATTTCTGTGAAACATCCAGAATAAGCAAATCTACAGACAGGGGCTAATTAGTAGTTACCTAGGGCTGAGGGGGGGAGGCACTAGGAAGAAATATGGTGACTGTTTGTGTGGGGTTTCTTTTTGGGGTGATGAATATGTTTTTAATGTTGCTTATGGTGATGGTTGCACAACTCTGAATATATTAAAACCACTGAATTGTACAGATTAAATGGGTAAATTATATGGTATGTGAATTGTTTTTCAGTTAAATTGTTAAAAATTCAAATGGTTCTCAGGCATTATCAATGGTCCTTTTGTATTATTTCTCCATTTCCAATAAAGAGAGTTAGAGTGCCTAAGAAGCACAGTTCCATTTTTATTGATTTATCTACAAAGTGCTACTTTTTGTCTGTATATATTCACTAATGATTATCATGTTTCTGTTAGTTTCTAGTGCCAAACTAAAAAGAAAAAAGAACTGGTTTGGAACAGCAATATATACAGAAGTAGTTGTAGATGGAGAAATTAAGAAAACAGCAAAATCCAGTAGTTCTTCCAATCCAAAATGGGATGAACAGATAACCGTGTAAGTACCTTGTATAGACAATGCAGAATTTTCAAAAGGGGGAGTATGCTTCTTAGGATGTTTTTATATTTGTTCTGTTGTTGTAGAATAATTTCAAAGTTAAGTAGTATCATTTTCCAGTGTGACTAGACAATTTTAAATAAGAAAATATTTTTGGTTAATCTCATTTTCTTTAGAGGAAAAGCATAATAATTCTTGCTTTTTGCTTTATTAACTGAACTATCCCATACAGCCATATTTTCTGTTATTGTCTTATGAAAATTAATAGGGCAGAAAATCACTTAATTTTGTCATATCTGAAACATAATGTTACAAATTTGTATATAATAAAATTATTAAAAATAACACCATCAGTTGTCTTAAATATTTAGGAATTTGTTCAAATAGAAGTATTTGTGTTACTGTGAAATCTCAACAAGGTGCTTCATCTATTGCTGGTGTTTTGTTTGGTAATTACAAAAATTCTTATCTAATTATTGAAGTCCTAATGTACTTGAAAGTAAATGATAGTTTTTATTTATAATTCATCTTTACTGTTCCATACAATATTTTTTTCTCAAACTCAATTCATGGCTTTTTAAAAATTATTGAAGTAAATGTCTACTCTATATATATTTTTGTTATAATTTTACCCTTACAGAAATGTGACCCCACAGACTACGTTGGAATTTCGAGTTTGGAGTCATTATACTTTAAAAGCAGATGCTTTATTAGGAAGAGCAACAATAGATCTGAAACAAGCTCTGTTAATGCACAATAGAAAATGTAAGTTTTTGTTCTAATCTTTGTTTCTTTAAAAATTTATTTTAGATATGTTTCAGGGACACCTGTGTGGCTCAGTATTTAAGCGTTTGCCTTTGGCTCCAGTCGTGGTCCTGGGGTCCTGGGATGGAGTCCTGCATCAGGCTCCCCAGAGGGAGCCTGCTTCTCCCTCTGCCTGTGTCTCTGCCTCTCCCTCTGTGTCTTTCATGAATAAATAAATAAGTAATTGGGGAAAAAAGTAGATGCCTTTCAAAGTATCCCGAAGTACAGAAGCAAAAAATAGTTTTGTATTTACAAAAGAGAACTTTAGTTTTTGCCTATGATTGCTTTTAAGTTTGTGGTGCCGTATGAAATAGGAAATACTTACTCTGGCCTTTCTCCTTCTTAACAGATTTACAAAATGATCTCAGTCATCCTTTTATCAGTGATCATCAGTGATTTGTTATTTATTATATACTTTAAAACTTGAAAAAATCATAATCTAAGACTACTTTGAAATTTGGTTGATAATTTGTACAAAATTCTACCTTAAACTTTTCTCATTATATAACTAGTTTATTATAGAAAATACAGAGAGTATACAAAATTACAGAGGAATATAAAGTACCTGTAATTCTACTATCCAAGGATAACCACTCCAATAACTTGGTCTCTTGTCTTTTTCCTTTTCATAGATATAAACATTTTTTTTCTTTGCATCTACTGATTTATCCCCTGCTTTTTTCATTTAACAAGTTTTTTGTTTTTTGTTTTAAGATTTTATTTATTTGAGAGACACTTGAGTGGCTCAGTGGTTGAGTATCTGTTTTTGGCTCAGGGTATGATTTCTGAGGCGCAGGATTGAGTCCCATATCAGGCTCCCTGCATGGAGCCTGCTTCTCCTTCTGCCTGTGTCTCTGCCTCTCCCCCTCTGTGTCTCTCTTGAATAAATAAATACAATCTTTTTTTAAAAAAAGGATTTTATTTATTTGAGAGAAAGAGAGAGTGAGTGAGCAGGGGAGAGGGAAAAGCAGATCCTCCCGCTGAGCAGGGAGCCTGACATGGGCTTGATCCCAGGACCCTGGGATTTTGACCTGAGCTGAAGGCAGATACTTAACTGACTGAGGCACCTGGGTGCCCCTCATTTAACAATTTAATATGAATAGGTTTCCATGATACTCCATTTTTCTAGCCTGGGTAACATGGTTTAAGCTTCAATTATTTGTAAATCTACTATCATTGTATACAAAAATTGAGGAGTATACCTATGTTTATAATTCTGGAATGAGAGTTCGTTGCTGTTAGCAAGTTCTCAAAATATTGTGTGATCCAAAGAAGATTAAAAGCCACAGTTCTAGTTTATGATTGAACTAGTCTCATGTTATTTGACATTTAGGAAGTTTCACTAAAACCAGTGCCCCTGCTCAAATATGCAAATCTTTCTGTTCATCTTATTCTTCGAAATTTTCTCATTCCTAAGAGATATTCTGAGTCACAGGTTAAAATGCTAATGTTTTAAATAATTTGGTTTTTCTGAGGGTTTTTTTCTGTTTTTAACACAAATCCACTTGTAACTTAATCTGTTTTTGATGTAGTTTTTGGACATAAGGAGTTAATGGGTCAAGAAAATGTAAAAGCCATACTAACTGTAATGTATACAGATTTTTTTTAAAAAAATGTTCTTTTGAAGCAGTTAAAGTTTAATTCTCTGCTATGCCATAGCTTCTGTTCATGCAGTTCATCTTGGTTATAGAAATAAGGTCCTGTAAGCATATAATACCTTTCCTAGCCTGATGGTGGTTGGATTTGTACTTTTTTCTTGGCTTTATAGCATTATTGGTATAAAGAGTAATACGTCAGTTAACTTCTGTTATTTCAGAATTAAAGGTTTGGTTTAACCAATTTATATCCTATTTCTGCACTGGACTTAAACATTTGCATGGGACCTCTTTTATGTGTGTGTGTGTATAGAAGTATAGTTGACATACAATGTTACATTAGTTTCAGGTGTACAACATAGTATTTTAACAACTCTATACATTATACTGTACTCACCACAAGCGTAGCTACCATCTGTCACTATACAATGCTATTACAGTACCACTGACTATATTCCCTATGCTGTACTTTTTTGCCAGTGACTTATTCATTCCATAACTGGGAGCATGTGCCTCCCACTCTCCTTCACTCATTTTTGCCCAGCCCCCCCCCCAACAGCCAATCAATTTGTTCTCCGTATCTATGGGTCTGTTTCTTCTTGTTTTGTTTTGTTTTGTTTTTTAGATTCCACATGTAAATGAAATCATATGGTGTTTGTCTTTCTTTGACTTGTTTCACTTAGCATACTATCCTCTAGATCTATCCATGTTGTCACAGATAGCAAGATCTCATTCTTTTTTATGGCTGAGTAATATTCTGTTGTATATATATACCACATTTTCTTTGTCTATTCATCTACTGATGGACACAGGTTGTTTCTATATCTTGGCTGTTGCAACTGATACTACAATAAACATAGGGGTGCATATATCTTTTTGAGTTAGTGTTTTCATTTTCTTTGGGTAAATGCCCAGTCATAGTATTACTGGATCATATGGTAACTCTGTTTTTAAATTTCGTGATGAAACTTCATATTGTTTTCCACAGCAGCTGCATCAACTTATATTCCCACAGCAATACACAAGGTTTCCTTTTTTTACCAAATCCTTGGAACACTTGTTATTTCTTGTTATTGTTGTTAAAGCCATTCTGACAGGTCTAAGGAGATATCTCATTGTGGTTTTGCTTTGTATTTCCCTAACAATTAGTGATACTAAACATCTTTATATGTGTGTGTTGGCTATCTGTACATTTTCTTTGGAAAAATATCTGTTTAGGTTGTGTGGCCATTTTAAATCAGATTATTTGTTTTTCTTTAGGTGTTGTGTAAGTTTTTAATATATTCTGGATATCAATCCCTCACTGAATATATCATTTGCAAATATCTTCTCCCAGTTAGTAGATTGTTTTGTTGATTGTTTCTTAGCTGTGCAAAAGCTTTTTATTTTGGTGTACTCCCAATAGTTTACTTTTGCTTTTATTTCTCTTACCTGAAAAGACCTTTCTAAAAAAATATTGCTAAGGCCAGTGTCAGAGCAATTACTGTAACCTATGTTTTCTTCTGGGAGTTTTATGGTCTCAGGTCTCACATGTGGGTCTTTAATTCATTTTGAGTTTATTTTTGTGTGTGGTATAATAAAGTGGTTCAGTTTCATTCTTATGCATATAGTTGTCCAGCTTTTCCAGCACTCTCCTTTTTTTAAGATTTTATATATTTATTCATGAGAGACAGAGAGAGGCAGAGACAGGCAGAGGGAGAAGCAGGCTCCATGCAGGATGCCCAATGTGGGACTCGATCTCAGGACTCTAGTATCACACCCTGAGCTGAAGGTAGATGCTTTAACAGCTGAGCCACCCAGGTGTTCCATCCAGCACCATTATTAAAGAGACTGTCTTTTCTTTTGTATATTCTTGTCTCCTTGGTCATAGATTAATTGACCATATAAGCATGGTTTATTTGTGGGCTTCGTATTCTGTTCCATTGGTCTCTGTGTCTATTTTTGTGTCAGAGCCATACTGCTATGATTATTATAGCGTTGTAGTATATCTTGAAGTCTGTGATTGTGATACCTCTGAGCTTTGTTCTTTTTCAAAATTGCTTTACCTATTTGGGATTCCATACAGATTTTGTGGTTCTATACAAATTTTAAGGCTGTTTGTTTTAGTTCTGTGAAAATACTATTGATATTTTGATAGGGATTACATTAAATCTGTAGATTGTTTTGGGTAGTAGGGACATTTTAACAGTATTAATTTTTTCAATCCCTGAGCATGGTTTGTCTTTCCATTTGTGTCATCTTCAATTCTTTCATCAATGTTTTATGGTTTGCACATGATCAGTCTTTTTTACTTCCTTGGTTAAGTTTATTCCTGGTTATTTTATTCTTTTTGGTGCAACTGTAAATGGAATTGTTTTCCAGATATCTCTTTTTGCTACTTCTTTATTAGTGTATAGAAATGCAACAGATTTCTGTATATTAATTTTGTATTCTTCAACTTTATTGCATTAATTTATTCTGGTAGTTTTTTGGTGGAGTCCTTAGTTTTGTGTGTAGTATCATATCATTTGCAGCCTAATGTAGGACTCAATCCTAGGACCCTGGGATCACGACCTGAGCCACCCAAGCGCCCCAGCACCTCTTTTTTAGTACACATACTTATTTCTCATAACTGAACCCAGAGATAGTAAGTGCTAACAGTTTGATGAATTTTGTTTGTGTGTATATTAGTGTAACTGTTGGGACTTTATTCAGTTTTATATACTGCTTGGCTTTCTTAATGTTATCTTATGTGCATTTCCCTGTATCTTTCAGTGGTATTCTTTGCAAGCTAACTTAGTAATTTCGTATTTTATCACATACTGTAATTTATTTAACCGTGCTTCTGTCATTGCTATCTAGATTGTTTCCTATTTTGTTATATTAGAATATATTGAACCTTCATATAAAGATTCTAGTTATCTTCCCTACAAAGATTGTGCCAAAATAATTTGGTAAGATTGTCAATATTCTTTGAAAGAAAACTTGTAAATTGTATAAACTTGAAATTATCTGTTATAATTTGAGCTGAATATGCTTAGAGGAAAAATAAAATTTTGTAAACAGTCCTACATTTCTGAAGTTGATGGCTTCAGAAATGCTAGTAGTAGCATCCTATACACTCTAGGCAGTCCATATTCTGTTTTGAATAATTGAAAGTTACATTAGTTTGCCAGGGCTGCCATACCCAGATACCAAAGACTGAGTGCCTTAAACAACAGAAATGTACCTTTTTTTTTTTTTTTTTTTTTTTTTTTTTGCGATTCTGGCAGCTAGAAGGCTGAAATCAAGGTATTAACAGAGTTAGTGTCTTCAGAGAACTCTTTTTTTGGCGTGTAGATGGCCATGTTCACATGGTCTTCCCTCTATGCATGTGTCTGTATCAAAATTTTCCTCCTCTTAAAAGAACATCAGTCATTGTATGAGAGACACCCTAGAAACCTCATTTTAAATACCTTTTTAAAGATGCTATTCCCAAATAGAGTCACTTTCTAAGGTACCAGGGTTAGGACTTAAACATTGGAATGGGAGAGTGGGGGATATAACTCAGCCTATAACAGACGATAAGTAACTTAATTTTTAAAGTTAAAGCTTGTGAATCATAGTACTTTAAAGGTAAAATAATGACTATTTATTAAATAGCTTTTAATGTAAGTGGCTTGCTCAAGAACAGAAGTAATTGCAGAGTTTTGACTAGAACACTGGTTTTCTGATCCTTAGCTTTTAATTTTAATTAGAACAATAGAAAGTTAATGTAGTTCTAGACAGCCTTGTAGAATTTAAAAATACACTTATAATTGATTAAATTATTTGGTGCTTTTGATTTAGCCTGTTGCCGTGGCACTTGGACATTGTCCCTCTTCAAATTTATGAGGCTAATTTCTTCCTGTACTCAAGGCCCTGACATTTTCTTCTCATAAATTCATGTTTTTACTATCCTTTCTCCTGATATATTTGAGGTAAGGGTGGAGGCATAATTCGTTTGAATAGATATTTCTCCCAGTTTTGAAGATATTTACTTCATTAGCCTTCAAGGTGTCATGTGAGTTGTTGCAGCATTAAATAAAACCCACAACTAAACCAACATAAAATCATCTATTTTCCGAAAAAAAATCCAACAGCAGCCTACTGGCAAATTCTTTCATTTCTTCACATTTAAATCCCAGCAAGCCTTCTAGTCCTTAACCTTCATTTTTCTCTTGTCATAGCCTAGTTGGATAATGTCCAAAGGTTTTACTCATGTAATCCTCTAATATATTTTCTCAGATCTTATGTAGATTTAAGCCCTCATTTACACTCCACCCTTTAGTTATGTCTTCAGATCACTTGAATGCCATTCTAAATTGTGGAAGTTGTTTAATTGGCTCTGCAGAGATACGTGGTATGTCATCAGCCTAGGATAGTGATATCTGAGATTCTTTCTCTCAATCCCGCTATTTCTTAAACTGCAAAGGAAAAATCCCTCTATTATTAAAGATAAAGTCTGATACTAGTTAAAATGGTAAGGACAAACTTTAATCAATAATATACTGTTGCAATAAGGAAGAGGATTCAGCTTGATCTGAACTCAACTTCTATTGGTATAGAGGTGGGTGGGTGTGGGTGGAAGCTAAGTCAGGGAAGTGAAAAATTAGGGTTGATTGGAATAAATGTGAGTAGGCAAGTTTTTTTCTTGCTAGTTAGAATTCTGTTCTCCCATATAGAGTGTGTGTTCTAGGCCTTGTCCTTCCTGATGATTACATTTCAGAGGAGTGGCTTTCAGGTCCTTAATAAATACACTCCTGAGTTATAGGAGATAACATATACACTTGACCCTTTCCAACACAGGTTTGGACAATGCGGATCCACTTATGTGTGGATTTTTTACACTACAATATAAATACATTTTCTCTTCCTTATGGTTTTCTTAATAATACTTTTCTTTTTTCTAGCTTAATTTATTAAAAGATAGAGTATATAATACATATAGCATTTTAAATATGTGTTCACTGACTGTTTCTATTATCAGTAAGGTTTCTGGTTATCAGTTAGGCTATTAATTAAATGGGGGGGGTCAAAAGTTAGAGGGGGGTTTTTAGTTCCACTGGGAGTCAGTGCCCCTGAACCCTGCATTGTTCAAGGATTGACTGTACGTGTCAAAGGGACAGAGGAAGGATTCTCACCATTTTAAGCCTTTTTTAAGTAGGTGCTTCAAGATGGAGTAGTCAGGGGCCTCTCACGGATATAGACTGGAACAAACATTGAATTTTTTAGCAACCCTGAATTTTCTCAGGCAGGCACTTTAAGTGGGGCTCTAGTTATCCTTGAGTTGTTACAACTCTGTTTATGTTCAGGTTTTTTTATTTTTTTATTTTATTTTATTTTTTTTTGTTCAGGTTTTTTTAATGTGAGGGGAGGAGGTGGTGGATGAGGTCTTTGTGCTGAGTGTTTATAGATATACAGGTGAGGGATGAGGCCTAGTCAAGAAAATGGCTCAGAAGAGCTTGAGTTTGTTTAAGGAAAAAATCTTTGTCACCATTCATGGGTGAAAAGTGTTTAAGAGTAGTGTAGCTAGTCTCACATCAGAGTGTATATAGAACTTCGTTTTGTATTTCAGTTTTGAAATTGACAGGGCTACTTTAAACACCCGAGAGAGAAGTCCGATGGCTGCCAGTCAAACACTGGGGACTACCCTGGGTTTTTCTTATGGTGTTAGTAGAATTGAGAACTTAGCTTTTATCAAGGAAAGCATTTTGAAATCCATTAAGTTCACTTTAAATTGAATTATGTCCCAAGTGATTTACAGTAATCAGATAATTTGAAAATTATCTCTCTACATCTAATGGTAGGGAAACACAGCAGAGACATATGTCATTTATGACAGAGGACAGAGCCTAAGTCAAATTTTATTTTATTTAAAAATTTGTTTTAGTCTTACTTAACTGATTTGTTTAATTTGCTAAGACTTAAGTCTCTTTTCACTTAGTATTAGCACAGTCTAAGATATGTTAAAACCAAGCTTTTGAATAAATAGTATTCTCATATCCAGTTATATAAATGCATTTCTATTCTTCAGAAAGATTTTTAGGATTGAGATTACTAGGTCAGAGAGAATGAGCAGTTTGAAGCCTCCAGCTATGCATAGCTGTCTCATTGCCTTCCTGAAATGTGACTAATTTGTACACACAGTGAAGCATATGAATGCCCATTTATAAATATTTGTCATACTAATAGATTTTTAAAATAGATTGTTTTTATCAGAGCATTTCTTTAATAATTAAGTCATATTTATTGATCATCTATATTTTATCATTTGTGGTGGTTCTTTTGTTTTGTTTTTTAAGATTTTATTTATTTATTTGAAAGAGCACAGGCAGAAGAAGAGGGAGAGGGTGAAGCAGACTCCCTCTGAACAGGGGGCTTGATGTGGAGCTTGATCCCAGGATCCTGGGATCATGACCTGAGCTGAAAACAGATGCTTAATTGACTGAGCCACTCAAGTGCCCCCATTTGTGATTGTCCTATATTTGTACCTTTTTTTTAATTGGTTTTCCCTTGTTTTCTCACTGATTTATAGGAGCTCTTTTTTCTCAATTAATCATTGGCCACTTTTTTTTTTAATTTGATTGATAGGCATTTAATATTTTCTTCTATCATTAAGGTTTATCCATCTTCCATTTTTTCGACTCAGAATGTTTTTCGATCCCTATATTTCAGTTATCTTCCTACACAATTATTACTTTATTTTTAATTTCTTTTATAAATTCTTATTAATTTTGTTACATGTTAGGAAATGGGCACTTTGTGAGTTATTGCATATTGACTCATAGTGTGATATAACTGAAAGACTTGGCATGTAAAACACCTGGTTATTCTTAGCACTGTCATGGTTTGTAACCCAGTATACTTGTTTTGTTTCTAAAATTCTGTTATAATCATACATATGTTGGCCAACCTCAAAAACTACCCCAGGCATTCCTACCTTCTGGTGTTTGCACCCTGTGTGGTCCCTGCCACATTGAATCAGAGATGGCCTGTGATAGAATATGATAGAAGTAATGGTATCGGACCTCCAAGACTTGATCATAAAAGACATTTCAGCTTTTGCCTTAGTCTCTTGGATTATGTACTCACAAGTCACCATAGCGAAGACTCAAGAAGCCCTGTAGAAACACCTAAATGGAGAGGAGCTGAGGCCTCCTCTCAGCTGTCAGCACCAGCTTATTAGCTGTGTGTATGACCCACCATTTAAGTGGATTTTCTAGCCCCTCCCAAATTTCTGGCTCTTAGAAACTGAGCAGTAATAAATGATTATTGTTATTTTTAATGACTAAACTTTAGAAAAGTTTGTTACTTAGCAATAGATAATACAGTGTACAAGCAACTTTTAAAAATGGCTTCAGAATATGATTGATTTAAACCTAAATATGTGAAACACCATTAAAAAACAAGATTTCTGAAGATCTTTTGTTTTCTTTTCAGACAGAGTGTATGTTTTCAACAAATCAGTGATAGAAGGATAAATTATCTAGTCCTGTACCTAGCTTTTCAGAGTCTCAGATTGTTCCTTTGCCCTCTTAGAACTAAGAAAGAAGTCTAGAAAGAAAAATCAGATTCTGCCTTAAAAGTTTCCTAAAGACAGTCCTATCTTAATAATTTATTTTAAACAGTAATTAAGCACCTACCTTCAGTCAGGTACTGAGGATATATTACTAAATTAGATGGATACAATTTCTGCTCTTTTGGAGACTTCAGTATCTGGAACACATTAGGCATTTATGTACTGAATAGATGAATATGTCTGAGTTGCTTCGTCTAAACTGTTAGAATAATACTCTCATTCCCCTTACCAACATACATACATGCATTTGTAGATGGGAATTATTTACATGATAGTCCTCCCAATTTTATGACCTAGAAATGTTATATCCCAATTTTCCACGTTCAGAATTGTGAAAGACTAGATACTGTAAACAATCTCTCACTGCAGAACAATTATACCCTGGATAGAATGCATTTTTGTGACATTAATGATTTTTGCAAGGAGGCAAAGTGATCTTCAAGGCCCCCCCTTTTTCCAAAAAATAAACAAATAAATCAAGGCAAGGAAGATCTTACAATCTGGAGTTAGAATAGTGAATGATGCTGATAGCAGATTCAGGATACTGAGCTTGTGGCTAACCAGATTGGGGAGCTGAGCTTGAACTCCTGTAGTCCAGATTTTTGGGGGTGCCCTCAAGCCATTGACAAAATTAGAAATAGTCCCCGACTGTACCAAAGCCCAAAGATTACCCTTAGTCTAATATCAGAAAATGAACTCACCATCAAAGATAAATTATAAGAAGACACCATAAGCAAGGGGTGGCAAAAGTTTCCTGTAAATGCCAGGATAGTGAATATTTAAGCTTTGCGGGTCATATAGTCTTTGTTGTACCTATTCAACTCTTCCATTGTAGTGGGAAAACAGCTATAGAAGATATATAATACATGAATCAACATGACTGTCTTCAAATAAACTATTTACGAAAACAGGTAACAGGCCAGATTTGGCCTGCAACCAGTTTACTAACCCCTGCAGCAGAAGGTGGAGTAGAGGAGAATAATGGCTGTGTTTGAATACTGATGAAAAATAAATTCTAAGGCCCATAATATCCCAACCAAGATGATAAAGAGAAAGTCAGGCTTTCATCAAGTGAAATGCATGACACCAAAGACAAAAATAAAACAAAAACAGCTATAGAGAAAAAGATAACAAAATTTTTGGCAAAGAATTTCTCTGTCCAGTGATTCTAGTGATTCCAGATTTGTTTTTTTGGTCTTTTCTGTATTTGGATAATAAGTATGCTTATGCTGGACATTTGATAAATGATAAATGATAAATGAGTTTCTGAAGCAACTCAGAAAACACCCAAATTTGTTAAATATATGAAAGACCAAAGTCAAGGACATAATCTAAGAAAAACTACTTTCCATGGTTCCAAAAGCTGCAGAGAGCCAGTAAATATCAGGCTGAAGTAATTTGCTTCATTTTGGGTAGTAAAGGGATCACTAAAAACTTAATGTATTTCTTGGGATAAAAGTCAAAACAAAATGACCTTGAGTTTAAGTAAGAATTATTTGCCAAAAATTTAAGAACCACATAATAGAAGAAGACTTAGAGATTACCTACCCCAAACTTTACACCATCGTAAACCTCATTTTCACTCCACATCACAAAAATATATTAATAAAAACAATTAGAGACTAGGCAAAATATAAAAGTATGGGAAAAAAACCTACAAAAGCAAGAATTTCAGCTTTACCTGATATCCTGATAACAGGAAGGAAATATTTGTGATCTTCTATGAAAAAAATAATAAATATTATCATAGTACTTACCATTTATTGAGTGTTTAAAGTGTGTCAAGCATGGTGCTAAGAACTTTCTATGTGGTTTTGCATTTGGGCCTTATGACAGTCCTTTTAGTTTGATGTCTTAATTATCTCCCATTTTATAATGACTGTAACTGAGGCTTTATTCAGATTGACTAGTTACTCAAAATACTGTAAGTTTCGGAGCTGGAATCAATAACCAGACCACCTGATGCCCATGCAGAAATTTTGCCTTAACCACAAGTCTTATGGGCTGAAGGGCAAGTTTAGGTAATTGTTGTGCTTATTATCTGCCTATATTTATATGTTCTCTGTGCTTTATACAGTGCAGAGGAGCAATTAAAGATGACCTTGAAAGCATGGGTGAGGGGCAAGGAGTTTTTTAACTTGGTGTGAAAGGGAGGAAGCCTGATGCAGTATAGAAGAGTCCACTGATAAAAATGAAAATAATTTTTAAAAATGAAAAAAATTCTTTTTTAAAGATTTTATTTATTTCTGAGAGGGACAGCACCAGCACGAGTGGGGGTTTGGGGGTATAGGGCAGAGGGAGAGAGGACAGAGAGAGAAGCAGACCCCCTAACTGAGCAGGGAGTCCAATGCTGGACTCGATCCCAAGACCCTGGGATTGTGACCTGAGCTGAAGGCAGTTGCTTAACCAACTGAGGCACCTGGGGACCCAAAAGTGTAGATAATTCTTTCTACATGTAGCAATCAGGTACTGAACTAGTGACTCTTATATGTAGTTTTGATTTCTTACACATAATTTTGTATATGGCAGAAGCTTTTAACTTAAGATTTTTTTTTCTAGTGGAAAGAGTAAAAGAACAATTAAAACTTTCTTTGGAAAACAAGAATGGCATAGTCCAAACTGGTGAATTAACAGTTGTGCTCGATGGACTGACGATTGAACAAGAAAATCTAACAAACTGCAGCTCATCTCCAACCAGTAAGATAACTTTACATGATTTTAAAATTTGAAGGGGAAAAAAAAATCCAGCAAGAAGTATATAAAAACCTGCTTGCTTGCTTTCTTGTTGTTCAGTAGAAATACAGCAAAATGGTGATGCCTTACATGAAAATGGAGAGCCTTCAGCAAGACCAACCTCCAGGTAGATTATCTTATTTTAGTATTTGTGGCAAGATAATGTAACATTTCCCATATATGAAGTTTTAGATTTCATATATAATGTTTAGTTTAGAGTTTGCTATACAATTTAAAAGTTTCTATCTAAACAGGTCATTTCTTTGAATTCTTATAAAAGT
This sequence comes from Vulpes vulpes, assembly GCF_048418805.1. Lineage (NCBI taxonomy): Eukaryota > Metazoa > Chordata > Mammalia > Carnivora > Canidae > Vulpes > Vulpes vulpes. Next base: position 46,855,447 of record NC_132792.1, on the reverse strand, counting down.
AATTTTTAACGAAATAACTTCATTGAGATACAACACACAACACACAATACTGTTTTTTAAACTCTATATCTCAGTAGATTTGGCTGTAACTATCACTACTATCTAATTTCAGAAATTCTCATCAGCCTTAAAATAAGATGCTTTACTCATGAGCTGTTTCTCCTCATTCCTTTCTCCTCCCAGATTCTGGCAGCTGCTAATCTACTTTTTGTCCCAGTGGCTTTGCCTATTCTGGCCATTTCGTAGAAATAGAATCATACAATACATCACCTTCTATTACTGACTGGTTTTACTTAGTCTAAGGTTCCTGTTGAGACATGTATCAGTTCTTCATTTTTTTTTATTGGAAATGGCTTCTTAAAATCTGTATTTAGGCGTATTTTATCAATAAATAGACTCAAATAATGTGGGAAAATGGATTCTTTTTACAATATGAATTGGCAGCTTCCTGTAGATCACTATAAGATACATGCTCCACAGATAGTGGTCTTTCCTCAGAAGTCACCCTGCCATCTCCAAGCTGCCTTGCATTCATGTTTGATGACAATTAATAAAAGCTTTCTACTTAGAATATTTTAAATTAGAATAAAACATTTAATAGGTCAAATGTAATGGAGTGAATCCCCGAAAATATAAAAGTATATTGCTGTAAAAATGACTTGTTAATTTGAAAAAAAAACATGCTGATAAGGGTGCCTGGGTGGCTTGCTCAGTTGAGCATCTGACTCTTGGTTTCAGCTCAGGTCATGATTTCAGGGTTGTGAGATCAAGCCCCATGTCAGTCTTGAGATTCTTGAGATTCTCTCTTCCTCTCCCTTTGCCCCTCCCATTTGTGTACGTGCTTACACTCTCCCTGTCTCTCAAATAAATACATAAATCTTTAAAAAAAAAAACCATGCTGGCATATAAAATAGTGTTGCTTCTAGTAATACACAGAATTATTAACATCATTACTCCTAAAATGACAAATGATTCTCATAGAACATTTGAACAGATAACTATATCTTCTGAATATATATTTGGCTTACATATGAGAAAATTAAGAACTAGGAGGGTACAATTAGGTAGATTAAAAATTTTTTTTAAAGATTTTATTTATGTATTCATGAGAGAGACAGAGAGAGGCAGAGACATAGGCAAAAGGAGAAGCAGGCTCCCTTTGGGAAACCCAGTGCAGGACTCAATCCCAGAACCCTGGCTGGGATCATGCCCTGAGCCAAAGACGTTCAACCACTGAGCTACCCAAGCGTCCCTGTTTTTATAATCTTTGAAATACAATTTTAGATGGGTAAAGGAGCTTGAATCACCACCAGTCTATAACCTAATGTTGTTTATTGCATAGAGATAGTAAGACATTTTGAATGAAAGATTAGATCTACAGCTCCAGGAGAACTTCAAGTGAGTTCTTATACTTAAACTCCTGGATCACTGATTCTTGCTTAGTGGCTGGGGAGGGCTGTACAAACTAGAAGAATCACTTGGGAACTTCCTTCAAACTTCACTTGTACAAACTTCTTCCTGAAGACATCTCGTTCAAAATATATAGGTGACAAAGGAAAGGAGAGTGGCATTCATTCATTTATTCATTTTTCATAAGATAATAAGTGCCAGACGCTAGTCTAACCACTAACAGTCCTGGCCCTGTTCCTGTGAAATTGCATTCTGGTGGGATGAAGGTAGATAGTAAACAAGTGAATAAATAAAGTAGGTAGTTGGCGATAGTAATAAGAACTATGAAGTCATTGAAATAGGACAAGATGACAGGAATGGAACGGAGCCTGTTTTAAAGAGAGATGTCAGGGGAATCCTCTCTGAAGAAGTGCCATTTGAGCTACAATTAAAAAGCCAAAAATGTGCTATCCGTGCAGAGTTCTGACAGGAGAGCCTTATTCTAGACAGAGGACAGCAATTGCAAAGACCTTGAGTTTATCTTTTGTTAATTTATGCTCTACAAGTTCTTCCAACTCTAGAATATAATATTTAACTTTGTTTTGGATTATCTTGTAGTCATTATAATATTACTATCTGTGTATAATAATTTGTAATTAACATTTGAAGATTTTACAGCATGTTTTCGTATTCTCTAAAATTGATACATAGTATATTTGCTGCAAGGTAAGCAAGGAGGAAGTTGAAGAGAAATAGATTACAAATAGATGGGCAGGGCTTAGGGACATGATCTGATTTTTATATATTTTAAAAAACATTAAGATTGCTTTGTGGAGGGCACATACAGGGTGGCCCGTATATTTGGAAAAACTCTCCTGTTAACTTATGTGACATCATCTAACTCCCTATCCACTGCCAGTAAGATTTAAAAACTTTGGCAGTTGTAGAATTATTTATTTGCAGTTCATGTGCTATAAATTTTTGTAACTCTGCAATATAATACTTATGTTTTCTGATTATCATGTACCCCTTAGTTTAATGCCAGTACATTGTAATGTGTAATCAGTATTTGAAGACCTTTTCACTTTATTTTTCAGTATCCAGTAAAATTACAGTAGGTTGGAAATGATTTTTAAAAGTTCCATAAGCTTTTTAAAATACTTTCAGAGCATTTTTTTTAGATGTTATTCATTTATTCATGAGAAACACAGAGGGGGGGGGCGGCAGAGACACAGGCAGAGGGAGAAGCAGTCTCTACACAGGCAGCCTGATACGGGACTCGATTTCGGGACTCCAGGACCACACCCTGGGCCTAAGGCAGGCACCAAACCACTGAGCCACCCAGGGATCCCCTAGAGCATTTTAATGTAAAGATTATCTTAGACTTTAAATATTTAAAATGTACGACTTGATCAAAATGGATTCATTTTGATTTAGTATGTGTATATATCTGAGTGTACAGATATCTGCTAGTGTGGATACACTTGGAAATGAAAGTAATTTAAATTTTAATGTAATAAAAGTATGCTATATCTTTTTTTCATTACTCTTTCTACCTATCACTTTGCTTTAATATTAAGAATTTGGTAAAGCTTTCCTACAACAATTTTAATGGAAAGTTAATTGTACTTATTCAAGAAAAGCATCTTTTTTTTTAAGGTTGGCTGTTGAAGGTACCAATGGAATAGATAATCATGTACCCACAAGCACTCTAGCTCAAAACGCATGCTGTTCATATGTAGTTAATGGAGACAACACGCCTTCATCTCCGTCTCAGGTTGCTGCCAGACCCAAAAATGCACCAGCTCCAAAACCACTCACATCTGAGCCTGCCAATGACACTGGTAAGCATGGTGATTTATGACTCATTGTTTAAATGAAAACTAAATTAAACTTTATGTACCTGTGCCTACACTTTTTACTGCACAATCTTTCTTAATCTTCAGTTTTATGATAGGAATGTAACAATCACAATACCTGAAATATTTTCTAATAATTTGAATTTTTCTAGATTATTTAGTAGGATATTCCAAATATATATTTAGCTTAGAAATAACAATACATTTCACTAAGCATGTTCTTATATGTTAGTTAGATTCTTAGGCTTCATGCCACAGATATTTTTGGAAATAATTAGATAAAGGGGCAGTTATTTATTAAGTTCACTCCTAATTCATGAAAAGTATAAGAATGATGAATGCTTATTTCAGAAAGGCTTATATCACTACTCTGTATCATTCTTGTCATCATCCTCCATTTAAACCCTGGAATTTGGTGTGTTAGCTTTTCTTTCTAAAATACTTAGCTGTTTGAGTAGATTGGTGAAAGTATCCACTGACCAGTAGATAGTTGATAGTTGCGTGGTTTAATGTTTGAGTATATTCAGATGTTGATGCAGAAGGGAGGAGGACTTACTAAGGCTCTCCCTGTTGCAGGATCTCTTATTTATACTCCACAGCTTGTCAGGTACTTTATAGGCCCTTCCCATTGGGAGCAAATTCACTTCCCATGTTCTTCTCTTATTTATCCTTGCCCAAAATTTCAGGGTGACAGTAAAACACAAGGGGAACTAGAATTGAAGGCTCCATTATAAGTAATTCCCACAACATTCACAGTAACTACTAGGAAACATAGGATAATCATAATAGCTAATGTTTGTGCTATCAATGTTCTAAACACTGAATGTCTGTTTACTGATTTAACTTTCACCATAATAAATTGAAATAGATACTAAGATCTTTCCCTTTTTCCTGGGAGGAACTGAGGCACAGAGATCACAGTTAGGGAGTAGAAGAGCTGTAACTGACATCCACCTTGACTGACCCTACCTCTTTCAACTCTCTGCCCTCTGCCTCCCTGTTCACTGTGTTGTGTGTGATTTTTATAGTGTCTCAAAGTCATACCATTCATCTTTTATACTCTGATGGGCTTCAAATAATACTCCCTCATCCAGCTTAGTGATTGTTTTTAACCTCTTCTGATAAATGGTGACATCTGACAAAACAGTCCCCTGTGTCATCATTCTATTGGCTGGTTTACAGAGACTTCCAGAATCTCTTCTGTTGGTAGCAACCACTCTGCTAATGTTTTTTGTGTGATCTGTCATCCTTTAGGAGGAGGATGAATTCAGGTACTTCTCAAGGAGTGGGGTAATCTTTAAGGCATCAGTGCAAATATGGTATTTATTTTTCTAACCAAGAACTTTAAAAGTCAGTTATGTTGGAGTGGGAGTATGGGTAGGAGTGTGCATATTCAGTGTATAACTCATTACATGTTTTAATCCCATACTAAAATCTTTAAAATCAAAAGGATGTTTTGGTAAACAACTTTGATGGCAAAATGACTAGAACTGATTTGAAGGTATTTATATTTCATCATGATTAGTGTATCTCTGCATTTTGCCACAAAAATATTATTGTGTAATTACAGTGTGTAGCTCCCAAGCCTTCTCACATACTACTGTAATATGCAATATATGTGCCATATTAATTTCCTAAGTTCTGAAAAGTGACAGATTATGGAATATACTTTGCCCCCTGGGTTTCAGATATGGGATTGTGGGCCTGTGCTAAGGAATTTTAAGACAAATAATTTCATTCTACCAGAGACAGTATTATACAAGAGAGCTTTGCAGGGAGATTTTTTCTCTCCTGTTCATTTGACAAAGTTTTTTTTTTTTTTTTTTTTAATTAATTAATTAATTCATGAGAGACACAGAGAGAGAGAAAGAGGCAGAGACACAGGCAGAGGGAGAAGCAGGCTCCATGCAGGGAGCCTGACGTGGGACTCAATCCCGGGTCTCCAGGATCATGCCCTGGGCTGAAGGAGACGCTAAACCACTGAGCCACCGGGGCTGCCCCATCATTTGACAAAGTTTTGATTAAGAAGGTCCATTTGATAAGTTAGTTGCTATAAATATTAATTATTTTAGGCTAAAATAGGCAGTTTGTATGGTTCTGTATCTTGATACAGTTTGTAATCTCTCCAGTTAAATTGTCTCTCCATACAATTTCAAAATCAGGAAATTGGCATTGACAAAACATTTCACCAGTTACTCCTGTGTTGTGTGTGTGTATATAGTTCTGTGCAGTTTTCTCATGTCTGGCATCATGTAGCTGCCACTGCAATCAAGATATAGAACTGCACCATCACCAAAGGCCCACTCGAACACTACCTCCTTCATAGCCACCCACTTCTTCCAAGTGTGAATAGACTTTAAAGAAACTTAAAGTGCTTATATATAGTAGTTCTTCGTGTCACACTTTTAAAAAGGAGTAAGAATGATACGCAAATACTCCAGTATTTCTGCCTTTTTCTAATTTATTTGAATAGTTGCAGTAAGGGCAGATGCATGGTGCTTTGAGATGTACATATCATAAAGCACAAGAGAAACTTCTCAAGGATTAAACAAAGTAGGCAGATATGTCTTGTAACCCACATGTCATAATGGCTGAATTAAGGATTGGGATACATTCATTAAGAAACCAAGTCAGTGAGTGGCACCTGGGTGGTTCGGTCAGTTGAGCATCTGACTCTGGATTTGCACTTGGATCACGGTCTCTGGGTCCTGGGATCAAGCCCTTTCTTGAGCTCTGTACTCAGAATGTAGTCTGCTTGGACTTCTCTCCCTCTGTCCCTCCCTCTGCCTGGACATGTGCTCTCTGAATAAATAAATAGAGATAGATAAATAGATTAAATAAATAAATAAATCACCCCAAGTCCATGGGTGTGGTCTTTTATCTATAGAGAAGGAAATGCTTCTTTGCATAAACTTCTACTACCCTACCTGTCACACATTTTAAAAACTAGCTTACATATAATTCTCCATATTCTTTCATGAGCAAAGAGCCTATGATCCTGACCTCACTCCTCTTTCTCTCTCTGCCTTCCATTTTCCTTCAAACATCCTTATATCATGTTAACAGATGTTTATTTTGCAGCTACCGTAGATAGATGTTGATTTTACAGGACGCTGCTTGGTGGCTGGGTACATACACATCAGAGTATCTCAATTTAGGCACTGTTGACATCTTGGGCCAGAAATTCTTTATTGTGGATGGCTGTCCTGTGTATTGTACATTCCTGACCTATACCTACTAGATGCCAGTAACATCCTCTCTTTCCCCTAGTTGTGACAACCAAACATAGCTTCAGACATTGTAAAAATGTCTTTGGAGTGGGGGACAAATTTGTTTCCAGTTGAGAACCACTGATATATACATCTATCTATCTATCTATCTATCTATCTATCTATCTATCTATCTATCTATCATCTCTCCAGTTAAAGATATGCCATCCTACCCTGCCCAGAATTTCCCATTATTAACATTTTGCATTACTGTGGTATATTTGTTACAATTAATGAACAAGTATAAATACATTATTATTAACTGTAGTCCATAGTTTTCATCAAGGCTCACCCCTTGTGTTATATGGGTTCTGTGAGATTTAAGAAATGCATGTTGTTGGGGCCCCTGGGTGGCTCAGTGAATTAATTAAGCGCCTGACTCTTGATCTCAGGGTTGTGAGCCCCGTGTTGGGCTCCACGCTGGGCATGGAGCCTACTTCAAAAATAAAAAAAAATGAAAAGAAGAGAAATGCATGTTGTCATATACTCACCAGTACATGACATGTTGTACTGTACTCACCAGTACAGTATCATAAGGGATTTTTTTACCATTCTCAAACTCCCCCATGCTCTACCTGTTTATCCTTTTCCCCACATTCCTAGCAACCAGTGATCTTTTCACTATCTCTATAGTTTGGCCTTTTTCAGAACATCAGATGTTTGGAGCTTTCTTTGACTTAGTAGTATGCGTTTAAGGCTCCTCAATATCTTTTTGTAGCTTGACATCTCATTTCTCATACTGCCGAATAACATTCCATTGTATGGATATACCTAAAGTTGCTTATCCATTAACCTTGAAGCATCTTGGTGGCTTCCAGCTTTTGGCAATTATAAATATAGCTGATATAAACATTCATGTGCAGTTTTTTTCAACTTAACTGGATTGAGGACCATGGCTGCTGGATTATATAATAAGAGTATGCTTATTTTTGTAAGAAACTGCAAAACTGTCTTCCAAAGTGGCTGCACCCTTTGTTTTCCCACCAGCAATAAGTGATATTTTCCTCTTGCTCTGCTTCCTTACCAGTATTTGCATATTAAGGAGAGTTTATTATTATTATTTTTAACAGTGTTGAATCTTCCATCCAGAGGTGTTTTATGTCTCTCTCCATCCATTTTGTTTTAAAATGTCTCTTAGTAATGTTTTCTGGTTTGTTTAGATAGGTCTTGAGGGTAATTTTAATGTTGAACTTATATAGGGTCATTGTGCTAAAATGTTTTAATCGATACTAAGTTTTTTAGTTTATTCTCATGAGTGTTTGAAATAAGCTTACCCTCTGTGAATGAGTTTTATCTTTTAATTTCCAATATTTTTCACTTTTTTCTTGTCTTAATGCATTGTCAAAGTAAGCAGCAATATTGGAATGGTGATTGTGATCTTCCATGTTTTGTTCCTGATTTTAATTTGTTTCTGACCTTAATGGAAATTCTTCTAATGTCTTACAGTTCATATTTGATGCTTACTGTGGGTTTCTAATGCGTAATCTAGATCGTTTACTAATTTTTCTTGATTCCTTTTTTAAAGTGTTTTATCATGGTTTTATTGAAAGCTTTTTGGTTTGGATTGAAAATAGTCATACTACTTTTTTAAATGTTTGCACAGTCCGACTTCCTAATATAATTTCCTAATGTTGAGCCATCTTTTAATTTATTTAGTTTCAACTTTAGGGTTATATTATCCTCACAGAATAAATGTAAGAAACTCCATTTTTCTTTTTCTTCCCTAATGTACTGTGCCACTTTAAATAACACAGGAATGATCTGTTCATTGAAGGGTTTATAGAATTTTCTGAGAAAACTTAAGGGAGTCTTGTGCTCTTTTGTGGAATAATAATAGATCTTTCATCACCTTTTACATATCTATGTGGTGACTTTTTCTTTCTCTTTTTTACTTTCTTTTTAAAGATTTTTAAAGTAATCTCTCCACCCAATGTGGGGCTTGTATTCAACACCTCTGAAATCAAGAGTCACTTGCCCCACTGACTGAGCCAGCCAGGTGATGAGTCTTTTCAATTTTTCTTTCTCTTGACATAGTTAATATATTTCAAAAATTAGCTTTTTTTTTTTTTTTTTTTAAGCATTTCCACACTCAGGGTGGGGCTCAAGAGATCAAGAGTCACATGCTCTACCAACTGAGCCAGCCAGGTGCCCCTTAGTTAATATATTTGAGACTTATAAAGTGGTTCTAACATATATTTTTCTTTATAAAACCCAGAAAGGTACACTTCATGGCTTCTCTAACTTTACTGGTAAGAATTCATCTGAAGCATTTGTTAAAAATAACAGATTCCCAGACTCTTCCTTAGAGATTTCCCATAGAAATTCAGTTAAGTCTAGGATAGGAACTAAGATCTGTATTTTCAGTGAGATCCCAGCTGATTCTTATCAAGTAAGTTAGGAAATTCTGATCTGTTTTATTGGTCTTTTAATTCCTTTTACCATTTTTCCTGCCTGGCTCTGGAATTGATTGCTAAGCTCATTTATTGCCATTCTTTCTTACATCCTTAGATACTTTGGCTTTGTCTAGGAGCACTTGATACAAGTGTTTTCATTGCTATTAAATTCCCTAAAGTTTATAATTTCATGATTATTTCTTTTTCAACTCAGTATTATTTAATTTCTCTTCTAAGCAAATTGATTGTGGATTGGGGGAGAGCTACCATTTTTATAGACATAAAAATATCATTTTTTTCACCAGTAAAATGGGAATAATGCTGTTACCTGTCTCAGCATTGTACTGTAAAGACCAATTAAGATTACCCTTAAACAGATTATGTCAGGCTTTCAGTAAACATTTTAATAAGCTGTATTTTATTGCTTGTTTCTATTTATTGTAGTTAGAATATGGTCTCATTGTATAATTGGGGATTTTCCTTTGGTGTTTTACATCTCAGGTTTTCTAAAAGTTCTTAAGAGGTGTTTTTTTTTTTTTTAATATTTATTTATGATAGTCACAGAGAGAGAGAGAGAGAGAGAGAGAGAGAGACACGCAGAGACATAGGCAGAGGGAGAAGCAGGCTCCATGCACCGGGAGCCCGACGCGGGATTCGATCCCGGCTCTCCAGGATCGCGCCCTGGGCCAAAGGCAGGCGTCAAACCGCTGTGCCACCCAGGGTTCCCTTAAGAGGTGTTTGGATGGAAAATGTATATAGTGGAAACTCAAAGCTACCTATCTCTAACTGTAATTTAAGTCAGATGTGTTATCAAATCCTTCATACACTTAATTAATATTTCTACTAAACTCTTTAATCTGCATAGTTTTGAAAGAAGTATGTTCAGTTTATTTCTTCCTCTGTGATTTGTCTTTAATTTATTGATGTAGCAAATATTTATTGTTTTCATGTGCCAAGAATTTTCTAACAGTTGGTGAATACAAGAGTGAATACAATTAAGTTCACACTCTGAACTTAATAATGAAAAAAAATAACAAATACATAAAATGATTTCAGAACATGAGAAACTAAACAGGTTAGGGACTGGTCAGAACAGCATTAAATAAGGTACTCAAGCACTGCCTCAATTGCATTTTGAAGATATAATTGAGCATGTACTCCAAATGATGAGAAGAAGCCAGTCATGAGATATTCTGATACCATGGGAACTGTAAGTGCACATCTCTGAGTGGGAAGGAGTTTACTGTAGGCAAGGAACAGAAGGAAACCATTGTGAGAAATCAGGGGTAGCCATGGAGCAGATTAATTTCATCATAGGCCATGGTAAAGAGTTTAGAATTTATTCTGGTAGTAATGGGAATCCACTGGTGTATCCAATTAATAGTGAAAAGATCTGTTAAATGTTTTGAAAAAGATTTCTTTGGACTGTCATTTGGAAAATGGGTTGTAGTTAGACAAAAGAAAAAGCAAGCAGACTAAAATTAGGAGGTTGTTGCCAGTATTGAAAGCAAGAAATGATGGAGCAGGAGGTAGTGGTACAATGGAGAGAAGTGCTGAGAGCACTTGCTGTTGAATTATTATAGGAGAGAAGTTTCTGCCTTGAATGAATGGTGTTACTTAGTATTTCATTCTCTTTCTCTAACAGTTTGTGTTTTGTGTACTGTACTGTGTTTTAGTATGCATAAAGGTTTATGACTATTAACTTCTTTTATTCTTTTCCCATTTGGTGTTATTTTGCTTTGAAAAGAATACTGCTAAGCTTTTCCATTTTTGGACATTAATTTATGCACTGTTGAAGAATAAATATTAAATGAGATAATTTTTAAGTGAAAATCATATGCGGGACACCAGAATTTAGTCTATGAACATTTATTTTTTTCATTTCTCTATGTTATCTAACAGTGTTTGGTATGGGGTAACTGTAAATATTTTCTTTCTTGTATTTTTTTTCCTCCAAAGCCATTCTCTCCCCCATATTTGGACAGAACTTGATTCATTCTCTTGGTTTTTGGGGGGTTTTTTGTAATTAGTTTGATTCCTTTAATAGTACATTTCCTTTCTACTATTTAAGTCTTTTTCCTTCTTTAAAAATCTACCTGAAGATTCTGTTACTCTTAATTAAGTTTCCCTCTCCCCATTTCAATTAGAATTTTATGTGGAATTTTCTAATAGGTTTTGGTCAATAATCTATTCTCCTTCTAGTTTTAACTTGACTTACTTTAATAGGGATACATAATTGAAATTCATCAATCACATTTAAAATAAATATTAAGACAACTGTATTAGTGGATCCCAGTACTGGGTCATTCTTCAGAAAGTGTAGAATGAATTTCTGCATCTTTTTTGGCAGTCCCCTGTAGTACTATCTTCATTAATGCCATTGTATTTCCCCTATTAGCATTTTTGATATTAGCTACTATTTGCATATGAAAAGGGAGATAAAAAGGGATCATTTAAAGTTTTTATATAAACCATGCAGACTTTCAAAATTGATCATTTGGAGGAAAGATATGTTATACTCATGTTGATTTTTCTTTTCCTTAAGGTTATTAGTATGTATATACACACACACAGTTGACCCTTGAGCAAGAGGGGATTTGGAATACCAACATCATACACCCCCCAACCACCTCCCACCCCGCCAATTGAAAGTCTTTGTATCACTTTGGATTCCTCCCACAAATGTAATTACTAATAGCCTATTGTTGACCTTGAAGCCTTACCAGTAACATAAAGTCAGTTAACACTTATTTTGTATATTATATACTGCCTTATTACAATACAGTAAGATAAAGAAAATGTTAAAATCATAAAGAAGATTCGTACTGTATTGGAAAAAAAATCTGCAAATACATGGACCTGCGTAATTCAAATCTGTGTTGTTCCAGGGTCAACTGTATCCTTTAATTTACATGTTCATCTCTAAAATGTGAGCAGGAAAAAATACAATCTAATTTTATTTTCATCAGTACCTGATACAGTACTCATGGTGAATTAAGTACTAAATAAGTGTACCTAGTGAGTTGTTTGCTTTGTCATTCCTCGGTAGTTCATCTTACTGATTTTTCTCTTTTCAGTTAATGGAGAATCATCCTCATCTGCACCAACTGATAATGCTTCCGTCATGGGTACTGCAATAGTATCTGAAGAAACCGCCTTGTCTTCAAATTGCACTAATACTACTGTTGAAGATCCTCCAGTTCAAGAAATACTGGCTTCCTCAGAAAACAATGAATGTATTCTTTCTAACAGTGCAGCATTTGGATCTGAAGCTAGAAGTACTTTAGACCCTGCTGCCTCTAATTCTGGAAGTAATTCTGCTTTTGAGGCAGCCAAATTAAGACAGCCAGATGGGTGTGTGGAACCTGTACGGCAACAGTCTGGAAATACCAGCACAGAAACTTTGCCATCAGGGTATGTTAAATATATTTTTTATAAGTTTCACTTAGATTTGAATAGCAGCTTTTTGGTAATACGACTGTTGAATTTATATATAAAATTTTTGCATTGGTTAGTAATTTGAAATCAAAGTTGGAATCTGATACTAATTTACACAATCAAGTACTTTTTAAAACAGGGAACAATTACTTATGAAGTATGTGCAGTGTGAAGGGAAAAGAAAAAACCTTGTGTTAATTTGCAAGACATTCTTGATTTGATTCTTGGTTTATTTTTACTGTTAGATAAGACTGGGTAGCACTACATAATTACCTCACTTCCCTAGCTTCCTTTATGGTCTGCTCCCCAGGCCCAGCATAGCTAGCCATCCTTTTTCTCAGCACTGAGTGCTGGAAAAGTCACCTAACCCTGCTAATAGCTCTATTGCAAACTCAGTTTTTCGTTACTGCTTAATAATTCCTAATCTCTTTTAAATTTCTCACTGAAAATATTCAGCTTCCTGAGATTTCCTTTAAAGGGTTATTCTGTGTGTGTATTCCATTTGGTCATGTCTCCCAGATTTATATAACAGGTTTTTTTTTTTTCTCGGCTCTAATGATACTAATATTAGTTATTATGATACTAATATGAGTCACTCATTATCTCTGACTTCAAAAAGCTTATTTATAGTGACTTAGACTTGTAAACATATATTTGGTACAGTTTGACTATGGTATAGAAGTATGGATGCAGTGCTTTCTTACACAACAGCAGTTAGAATGGTTCCCTTTGGAGCTGTTGAAACTGTACTTCTAGAGGTCTTACCTTACTGCCCTCAGTTTTTCATTACAGTCATTTTGCTCATGGCCCCATATTATTTTCTGAACTGGTTTTTCAGTGCTCTTTGCTGGCTCATCTGATTCTGCCCACTGCCTATAGTCATTTCAGCCCTTTTTGGCTTTTGGTCTCCTGGCCACGTGTTCTTCCTCTGTTGGCACTCATACTCTGCCATCACTGTAACCCTTAAATCTGTATGTCCAGGCCAGATCTTTTTCTGAGCTTATTTTCAGCTACTTGCTGGAAATCCCCACTTGTTTACTTACCAGCATTGTAGACCTTACAGTATCTACCTTTTTCTCTCAAAAATCTCTCATTGTCTCTGTTTTCTGTTTTGGTAACTTAGTCATTTATCCTAGTTTCATGAGTCTGCCACTGCGACACATACATATTCAAAAGCTGTGAAGAACCTCATGATCTGGGGGCACCTGGGTGGCTCAGCGGTTGAGTGTCTGCTTTTGACTCAGGGCTTGATCCTGGGGTCGAGTCTTTCATGAATAAATAAATAAATCTTTAAAAAGAAAAAAAAAAGAACCTCATGGTCTGATGGGAGGGTAAAGATAAATAAGGAGCAACTATACTGGACAGTTAAGGCTGGGCTAGAGGTACATTTAGCAAGCTGTGGATGGGAACATATACAGAGGTCTTTCAGGAGAGTAGCCTACACTATTGAGATCAGAAAATACTTTCTGAAGGAGATGATCCTTACACAGATTTCTAAAAGAGGGTTAGGAGTTAGTAAAGCAGTAATGTAGCCACCAGTGGTAGGAGGAAGGCTTCATTCTCAGTAGAGCCAACTGCATGTTCAGATCTCTAGCATCCATAAAAATGTGTAAGTGGAACTCAGGAAATAGTATTTTGTTACAGCTTGAGTTCAGCATTTGAGGAATTGACATATGTACTGAAGACTAAACAGTCCTATAAAGAATTTTGTATAGTTTTCTGAGAGTGTGGGAGTATTTTCCTGAAAACCATGAATAAACATTAATGACTTTTAAGCAGGATAGCCCTGTTTGCATTTTAGTTAGGTCATTCATTCTAACTGTGGTGTAGACAGATTAGGAGTCAAGGAGACAAGTTAGGATAGCAGACAAACTGGTTTATAAATGAGAGAAGCAGCCATTATGATTTAAAATGGTAGTAAGGACATAAACTTAATTCTGTGGGGCCAAATAAATGCTTCAGCATGCCTGTAGCCACCAGATATGATGTTTGTGTTAGGAGACTTTTGTAGTAACCTGGATAAGTGATTTTCAAATTGCAAGTTTGCACCTCGTTTGTAGATTGTGACCAGCATTTGAAACATAATTGAAATAAATCGGTATTGACTGGAATAGAAAATACTGAAGACTGTCAGTTGTAGTGAGAGTAAACGTCGTTTCCAGAAAGTTTATTTTTCTGGTGGGTGTTTGTGTATATAAAATCTCTGTAAATAGTAATGTAGTACATAAAGAGATGTTTATGTAAACCACATTTCTTATTCTGTAGCTGTCATCAAAAAAAGTTTAGAAGCAGGGGCTCCTGGGTGGCACAGTCAGTTAAGTGTCCCACTCTTGTTTTCAGCTCAAGTCATGATCTCAGGATTCTGGGATTGAGCCCCTTGTAGGGCTCTTTCCTCAGTGTAGTCTGCTTTTCCTTCTCCCTCTGCTCCTCACTCCAACTCGTGCACTCTCTCTCTCTCTCTCTCTAATAAAATCATTAAAAGATTATTTCTTTTGATTTTAAAAGAAAAGATGCTTTTAAAAAAGAAAAGTCTGGGGATCCCTGGGTGGCTCAGCGGTTTGGCGCCTGCCTTTGGCCCAGGGCACGATCCTGGAGTCCCGGGATCGAGTCCCACGTCGGGCTCCCGGCATGGAGCCTGCTTCTCCCTCCTCCTGTGTATCTGCCTCTCTCTTTCTCTATGTCTACCATAAATAAATAAATATTAAAAAAAAGAAAAGTTTAGAAGTTACTAATCCAGATGAAAAAATAGCCAGCACTAAGGTGGATGCTGTTCTCTTGGAGTGATGATAAGATGTGTCCTGGTGGGGACGCCTGGTGGCTCAGCATTTGAGCATCTGCCTTTGGCTCAGGACGTGATCCCGGAGTTCTGGGATCGAGCCCCACATCAGGCTCCCTGCATGGAACCTGCTTCTCCCGACTCTGCCTGTGTCTCTGCCTCTCTGACTCTATCTGTGTGTGTGTCTCATGAATAAATAAATAAAATCTTAAAAAAAAAAAAAAAAAAAAAAAGATGTGTCCTGGTAATTAGTTGTGAGGTGGTTGAAGGATAGAACAGTGGAACCAAAGTTGATTGGCTTAGGCAGTACTGTCTTTGTGTAACTTAGGCAGTATTCTCTTTGTGTAACTGTCTGAGTTAGCAGTTTTCAAATTTACATTATCTTCTCTCTCTTTCCTCAGAAGTTTCTTAGTTCTTGTGTTTCCTGTCTTTGTAACTTGCTCAGTTATTTAGCTAACTACCAGTGGAATCACAGTGCCTGGAATCACGAGTGTTCTGAGAGAAGAGTATTCCAGTCTGGAGAGGACATTTGAGTATTAGGCCAAGCATTATCTCACCCAGAGACCTTTGCATTTTGCCTAGACTTTTGTGTGGAATGTTACTCCTCTGATACCTGCATGACTCATTCAGGTCTCTGCTCAAATGTTAGCTTACTCCAGAGGCCTTTTCTGATTCCCCCTATTTAAATCAGGCCCCTCTGCATCCATCCCCTGACCCTGCCTTATTTTTCTCCAGCCTTTTGCTAGGAAAATTTACAAACATGCCTGAAAATTAGAAGAATTTGACAGTATATGTACCACTAGATTTTGTAATTGACATTTTACTGTTTGCTGATCTCCTGTCTCTTCATCTCTCTATCCATCTAACTTTTATGTTTATTTTATTCTTTTAAAAGTTTTTTTTTAATTTATTTGTTTATGAGAGACGGAGAGAGAGAGAGAGAGAGAGAGAGAGAGAGAATGAGAGAGGCAGAGACACAGGCAGAGGGAGAAGCAGGCTCCATGCATGGAGCCCGACATGGGACTTGATCTCAGGACTCCAGGATCACGCCTTGGGCCAAGGGCCAGCGCTAAACCCCTGAGCCACCCCAGCATCTCTCCATCTAATTTTTAAATGCATTTTAGTGGGTTGCAGACATCAGTACATTTTGACCTTCAGTACTTCAGCTTGCATATCATTAGAGTTCAATATTTGCTTAAAGTTTTCTAGGTAAAATTTACATAGAAGGAAATGCATAAGACACTATATTGATGAGTTTTGACAAATGCATACATGGGTTAACCCACACCCTTATCAAGATACTAAATATTATTATCACCCCAGAAAGTTCTCTAAGTACCTTTTTCAGTCAGTCACTGTTCTGATTTTTTTCCACTATAGATTTTTGGTCAGTTTTCCCTGTTACAGAACTTAATATAAATGGAATCAGTATGAACACTTTTGAGTAGGGTTCTTCTAATCAACATAACTTATATTATTTTTCTTTATAACATTTAAATCACCACGTGACATGTATTTGTGTCTTGTCAGTTTTCTCTCCACTGGACTGGAAAGGGCTTTATTTTGTCCATTTCTATATTCTGATGCCCAAAACTGTGTCTGCCACATAGCAGGCACTCAATAAATATTTGTTAAGTAAGTGAAGTAGTGCTCGATTAAATGATTTTGAGTGAGTAAGCAACTGGGCAAAGATTCTAGCTTGTAAAAACCTTCTGAGGAAATGGTTAACAAAGTCAAAAACTACTAAAAAATTCAAGTAAGAAAAGAACTGAAAGGCGCTACTTGAATTTAACAACAAAGAGATTATTTATTGTTGACCTTTGACAAAGCAGTTACTGGGAAATGGAGCTGTATTCAGAATGCTGTGTGATAGAGTGAATGGGTGGGGTAGATATGTTTAGAAAACTTTTAAAGAGAGCTGGTATATAAAACTTTTTACCTGTGAACACACAGAGAAAGGAATATTTGGTTTGTAGAAATGCCCAAGAGGAGATACAAAACTGAGGATTAGTTTTTCTTTTATAAAATGGGAGAGATTTTAAAGTTTGTTTGTTTGTTTGTTTGTTTGTTTGTTTAAATGGGAGAGACTTAATGGTTAGTGAGTTTCTGATGGGCAAGAGTTCGTGGACATAGAGGTTAGCAGTAGCAGTACAGGAGAGAATGAGGTAACCATTCATTGTGGTTTAGGAGAAGGCAGGTCTTACTATCTATCCCATTATCCAAGTTTTGAAACCAGTAGTTATTCATTTAGTAACTAAATTCTTTTATTTTTTATTTTTAAAAGATTTTATTTAGTTATTCATGAGAGACATGCACACAGAGAGAGAGAGGCAGAGACACAGGCAGAGGGAAAAGCAGGCTCCATGCCTGGTGCGGGACTCGATCCCGGGTCTCCAGGATCACACCCTGGGCTGAAGGCGGTGCTAAACCGCTGAGCCACCCAGGCTGCCCTAAATTCTTTTATTTTTATTGTAATATATTTCACCAAATTTTTCCACATTTACTGTTTTTAAAGCAAGATCTTCATTCAATAGTAAGTTTTGAAAATTTATATATAATGTCCTAGAGAGACAGACTAAAACCTAAATACTAGAAAGGAGAGTATTATGGTTAAAGTGATGTGTGGCAGTTATAAATTAGCACTTATATCCATGAAATTAAAGAATTCATGTGAAATTTCATCATTTTTGGCCAGGTAATTTGCACGTATGGGGAAGTATTCATGAATTTCCACCACTGGGATATTCTGATCTCTTGCCAGTTCTAGCCCACCACTTCTGTAGAACTCATGGGTACAGCTCTAGCTGGCTACTACTGTGAGTCACCCAGACCAATCCAGAGCATCATGCTTTGCTCTGCACAACCCCTTCCCTGTACCCGTACCTTCCTCTGTCATTGCTACGGAAGGCCTTGGGCACCACGTACACATTGGGGATTCACTTGTAGCAGCTGTCCTGCCTCAAAAGGTAGAATCTCACTTTGGGAGTGATGGCTTAGCAAGTTACCTCCCCTTGGACCAGCTGCTAGGAAAATGAGGTGTGGGGCATGACAGGACTTTTTGTTCTTACTATTTAAGTACCTACATGGTATTACTGATTTTGCCTTTTCACCCATACAGCCAAAATATTTACTATTTGGTACTTTACAGAAAAAGTTGGGAGAGAGGTAAATTCTGTTAGCAAAAACACTGGAATTTAAAAATGAACCCCTGTTTTGGAAAAATTAAGAACAAGTGGTCAGCGTGCCTGGGTGGCTCAGTCAGTTAAGCATCTGAATCTTGATTTTGGTTCAGGTGATGATCTCAGGGTCATGAGATTGAGCCCAGCTTTGGGCTCCATGCTGGTTATGGAACCTGCCTAAGGTTCCATCTCCCTCTGCCCCTCCCCCCCTTTATAACAAAGAATCAATGGCTTGCATTATGCTTAGAACATGAGGGCCTGCTGAATAAATATTCATGAATGTTAAATTGGGAATATTTGCAGCTTACCTGAGATAAAACTAGAACAAGGTTTCATAGCCCATTATATAGATGAAATACTTGGGTATGTTTATTTTTTCCCCTAATATTGTAATGTGTTTCTGATCGCAAGCTAAGACATGACCAAGTAAAACATTTACGTAAGACAAAAACACTCAGAGATTGTGTCTATATATTGTTCCACCAGTAAATATATAAGAGTTTCTTTGTGTCAGAGTTTATTCTAGGCCCTGGGTGTTCAGAGGATCAAGAGAGCCCAAGATTCTGCTGCTGTGAAGTATGTGTAACAGCAGGCTGACCAGCTAGGGCCTTGCATACACAACCTCTGCAGTAATGCCAAATAGTGACAGGTTTTTTGAGGAAAGATAGAAGCAGATGAAGAGGTTACAGCGTAGCTATATAAATTACTGTTTTGGATGCACCTATAGAATAATTTTAAGAAAATGGGATCATACTGTACACAGTGTATTTCAATCGCTTTTTATCTTTTTTTAAATTATTTTTCAAGTTTTTATTTAAGTTCCAGTTAGTTAACATACAGTATAATATTAGTTTCAGGTGAGAATGTAGTGATTCATCATGTAAATATAACACCCAGTGCTTATCACAAGTGCCCTTTTAACGCCCATCAGCCATTTAATCCATCCACCTCATTTTCTCACCTTTCTCCCCATCTTCCGCTCTAGTAATCATCAGTTTGTTCTCTGTAGTTGTGACTGTTTTCTGGTTTGCCTGCCTTTTTTCCCCCCACTGTGTTCATCTGTTTTGTTTCTTAAATTCCACCTATGAGTGACATCATGTAGTATTTGTCTTTCTCTGACTGACTTATTTCACTTAGCATAATACCCTGTAGCTCCATCCACATTGTTACAAATGGCAAGATTTCACTGTTTTTGATGACTGAGTAATATTCCAATGTGTAGATATACCACCTTTTCTTTATCCCTTCATTGTTTGGTGGACATTTGGGCTCTTTCCATTATTTGTTTATTGTTGATAATGCTGCTATAAACATCAAGATGCATGTATCCCTTCCAATCAGTTTATTTATTTACTAATTTTAGGATGTGAGTGGTGGATGAGGCAGAGGAGGAGAGAGAAAATCCCAAGCAGACTCACACCCAGTGCCAAGCACAACGTGGGGCTTGATCTCACGTCTGTGAAGTCATGATCTGAACCAAGATCAAGATGCTTAACAGACTCAGCCACCCAGGCACCCCTTAAATCAGTATTTTTGTAGTCATTGCGTTAAATACCTAGTAGTGCTTTTTAAAACTTTGTCATATGTCAATATCAGTACAAGTAGATTCACACATTGAGCAAAATATTTAGTAAATATTTATTTAAGCACCTCTTCTGTGGCAGGCACTGGGCTTTTTGCTGTTAATACATGATAAGCAGTACAGACTTAAAGCTCAACCTTCATGAAGCTTGTGGTCTAAATATGTTATTTTGTCTTAATTCATTTTAAGTAGACTCCACACCCAGTATGGAGCCCAGCATGGGGCCTGAACTCACAGCCCTGAGATCAAGACCGGGGCTGAGATCAAGAGTTGAATGGTTTTGTAGTATTTCCTTGTGTATTATTGCTGTGTAACAAATTATCCCCAAATTTAGCAGTTAAAACAACAAAGCCATATCATCTTAAGTGGTTTTTGAGGATTAGGAATCTGGAAGTGGCTTAGCTGAGTGCTTCTATGCAGGTTCTCATGAGGTTGTGGTCATCTGGAAGATGATTGAGTAGAGCTGACCTAGCAAACCTAGGGGAGCTAAATTCTGGCCTGGGAAGGGGACAAGCCTGATCTCCACATTGGCACTCCAAAAGGGTCAGGAATTGGTAGCATCAGATAGAGTGGGAAGTGGTGGTGAAGATGACACTATAAGCTGCAAGATTGAAAGTCACTTTGAGAAATGAATCCTTAATTTCCCTCCCTGCAGCTAGGACTACTACCCTGCCTACAGGTGTTTTCTCTGGAAGTTTTCTGCACTTGGGGACACCAGGCACACTTAAAGGCAAGGACTGTGCTAAATCGGGACATAAATGAACCTTTAGGAGATGAGTAAGTGAATAAAGTTTTAAGTAAGTTTTCCAACCTACAGCATTCTTACCTACTCAAATCCCAGAATATTGACAATAGGATTTTACCTTTCTACCCAGATTGGAACTTTTATTGAAACCCCTCACCCTAAAAAAGACTAAAAATACTGGTCTCTGTTTTCCAAGGAAATAGCCTCATTCTGTGCTCCTTCAGTCAATCCCAGAATCTACACCCACGCACACTAAGGTCCCAGTCAGTTTTAATAAGCTCAGAGACATAAGAGTAGATAAAACTTAACGAAAGAGGGGGAGGGGCAAGATGGCGGAAGAGTAGGGTCCCCAAGTCACCTGTCCCCACCAAATTACCTAGATAACCTTCAAATCATCCTGAAAATCTACGAATTCGGCCTGAGATTTAAAGAGAGAACAGCTGGAATGCTATAGTGAGAAGAGTTCACGCTTCTATCAAGGTAGGAAGATGGGGGAGGGGGGGGAAGTAAAGAAACAAAAGGCATCCAAGGGGGAGGGGCCCCGCGAGTGCCCCCAGGACAGGAAAGCCCCATCTCGGAGAAGCAGGAGCTTCACCAATCTTCCCAGGCGGAAAGGCTCTCGCAGGGAGTTAGAGCAGGATCCCAGGAGGGCGGCGATGCCCTCAGGCTCCCTGGGACACTAACAGACACCTGCGCCCGGGAAGAGTGCACCGAGCTCCTTAAAGGGCTGCAGCGCACACACGGCTGGACCCGGGAGCAGCTCCGAGGGGCTCAGGCGGAGGCTCCGTGCGGAGGGGGCTGCGCTGCCCCGGGAGCAGCTCGGAGGCGGCTCCAGCAGAGGAAGAGGCTCCGCGCGGAGGGGGCTGCGTGGCCCCGGGAGCTCGTAGGGGCTCAGGCGGCAGCCCCGCAGAGAGGGGGCTGCGGGGCTGGGGCACGAATCCAACAGCACAGGCCCGGGAGCACAGGGTCCCGGGGACACAGCCCAGGATCCGGCCTCCCCCCGGGACAGGCAGAAGCCAGGAGGGCACAGGACAGCAAGGACACTCCTGCCCCAAGCTGAACAGATCAGCGGCCCCGCCCCTGGAGCATCCCCGCCCCTGCAGACTGAGAGCTCCGCGAAGTTACTGCGGGAGCTGAATCCAGGGCTCCAGAGCTGGCCAACGCCACTGTGGTTGTTCCTCCTGGGGCCTCACAGGGTAAACAGCCCCCACTGAGCCTCACAGTGGCCTCGCAGGATAAACAGGATAAACATTACTCACTGAGCCCTACACCAGGCAGGGGGCAGAGCAGCTCCCCCAAGTGCCAACAGCTGAAAATCAGCACAACAGGCCCCTCCCTCAGAAGACCAGCTAGATGGACAGGGGAAAAACAAATTATTGACCAAGCAGCACTGGAAAGTTCCAGGGGAAGTCAAGGGACTTATAGTATAAAGAATTGGAGGATACTCCCCCGTGTTGTTTGTTTGTTTGTTTTGCTTTTTGATTTCTGTTTGCTTCCCCACCCCTTTTTTTCCGTCCTTTCTTTTTCTCTTTTTCTTCTTTTTTTCTCTTTTTTCTTCCTTTTTCCTTTTTTCTTTTTCTATTTCTACTTTCTTTCCTTCTTTCTCTCCTCTCTTTTTCTCCTTTTCCCAATACAACTTGTTTTTGGCCACTCTGCACTGAGCAAAATGACTAGAAGGAAAACCTCACCTCAAAAGAATCAGAAACAGTCCTCTCTCCCACAGAGTTACAAAATCTGAATTACAATTCAGTGTCAGAAAGCCAATTCAGAAGCACTATTATACAGCTCCTGGTGGCTCTAGAAAAAAGCATAAAGGACTCAAGAGACTTCATGACTGCAGAATTTAGATCTAATCACACAAATTAAAAATCAATTGAATGAGATGCAATCAAAACTAGAAGTCCTAACAACGGGGGTTAACGAGGTGGAAGAACGAGTGAGTGACATAGAAGACAAGTTGATGGCAAAGAGGGAAACTGAGGGAAAAAGAGACAAAATACCATGAGGATAGATTAAGGGAAATAAATGACAGCCTGAGGAAGAGAAACCTACGTTTAATTGGGGTTCCCAAGGGCGCCGAAAGGGACAGAGGGCCAGAATATGTATTTGAACAAATCATAGCTGAAAACTTGACTAATCTGAGAAGGGAAACAGGCATTCAGATCCAGGAGATAGAGAGATCCCCCCTAAAATCAAGAAAACCCGCTCAACACCTCGACATTTAATAGTTAAGCTTGCAAATTCCAAAGATAAAGAGAAGATCCTTAAAGCAGCAAGAAACAAGAAATCCTTGACTTTTATGGGGAGGAGTATTAGGGTAACAGCAGACCTCTCCACAGAGACCTGGCAGGCCAGAAAGGGCTGGCAGGATATATTCAGGGTCCTAAGTGAGAACATGCAACCAAGAATACTTTATCCAGCAAGGCTCTCATTCAGAATGGAAGGAGAGATAAAGAGCTTCCAAGACAGGCAGGAGCTGAAAGAATATGTGACCTCCAAACCAGCTCTGCAAGAAATTTTAAGGAGGACTCTCAAAATTCCCCTTTAAGAAGAAGTCCAATGGAACAGTCCACAAAAACAGGGACTGAATAGATATCATGATGACACTAAACTTGTACCTTTCAATAGTAACTCTGAACGTGAACGGGCTTAATGACCCCATCAAAAGGCGCAGGGTTTCAGACTGGATAAAAAAGCAGGACCCATCTATTTGCTGTCTACAAGAGACTCATTTTAGACAGAAGGACACCTACAGCCTGAAAATAAAAAGTTGGAGAACCATTTACCATTCAAATGGTCCTCAAAAGAAAGCAGGGGTAGCCATCCTTATATCAGATAAACTAAAATTTACCCCGAAAACTATAGTGAGAGATGAAGAGGGACACTATATCATACTTAAAGGATCTATCCAACAAGAGGACTTAAAAAACATCAATACATATGCCCTGAATGTGGGAGCTGCCAAATATATGAATTAATTAATAACCAAAATTAACACATACTTAGATAATAATACACTTATACTTGGTGACTTCAATCTAGCACTTTCTACACTCAATAGGTCTTCTTTTTTCTTTTAATTTTTTATTTATTCATGATAGTCACACACAGAGAGAGAGAGAGGCAGAGACACAGGCAGAGGGAAAATGAGGCTCCATGCACCGGGAGCCCGATGTGGGATTCGATCCCGGGTCTCCAGGATCGCGCCCTGGGCCAAAGGCAGGCGCCAAACCACTTCGCCACCCAGGGAGCCCATCAATAGGTCTTCTAAACACAACATCTCCAAAGAAACGAGAGCTTTAAATGATACACTGGACCAGATGGATTTCACAGATATCTACAGAACTTTACATCCAAACTCAACTGAATACACATTCTTCTCAAGTGCACATGGAACTATCTCCAGAATAGACCACATACTGGGTCACAAATCGGGTCTGAACTGATACCAAAAGATCGGGATAGTCCCCTGTATATTCTCAGACCATAATGCCTTGAAATTAGAACTCAATCACAACAAGAAGTTTGGAAGGACCACAAACACGTGGAGGTTAAGGACCATCCTGCTAAAAGATGAAAAGGTCAACCAGGAAATTAAGGAAGAATTAAAAAAATTCATGGAAACTAATGAGAATGAAGATACAACCGTTCAAAATCTTTGGGATGCAGCAAAAGCAGTCCTGAGGGGGAAATACATCGCAATACAAGCATCCATTCAAAAACTGGAAAGAATCAAATACAAAAGCTAACCTTGCACCTAAAGGAGCTAGAGAAAAAACAGCAAATAGATCCTACACCCAGCAGAAGAAGAGAGCTAATAAAGATTTGAGCAGAACTCAACGAAATCGAGACCAGAAGAACTGTGGAACAGATCAACAAAACCAGGAGTTGGTTCTTTGAAAGAATTAATAAGATAGATAAACCATTAGCCAGCCTTATTAAAAAGAAGAGAGAGAAGACTCAAATTAATAAAATCATGAATGAGAAAGGAGAGATCACTACCAACACCAAGGAAATACAAACGATTCTAAAAACATATTATGAACAGCTATACACCAATAAATTAGGCCATCTAGAAGAAATGGACACATTTCTGGAAAGCCACAAACTACCAAAACTGGAACAGGAAGCAATAGAAAACCTGAACAGGCCAATAACCAGGGAGGAAATTGAAGCAGTCATCAAAAACCTCCCAAGACACAAAAGTCCAGGGCCAGATGGCTTCCCAGGGGAATTCTATCAAATGTTTAAAGAAGAAACAATACGCATTCTACTAAAGCTGTTTGGAAAGATAGAGTACTTCCAAATTTATTCTATGAAGCCAGCATCACCTTAATTCCAAAACCAGATAAGACCCCACCAAAAAGAATTATAGACCAATATCCCTGATGAACATAGATGCAAAAATTCTCAACAAGATACTAGCCAATAGGATCCAACAATACATTAAGAAAATTATTCACCATGACCAAGTAGGATTTATCCCCGGGACACAAGGCTGGTTCAACACTCGTAAAACCATCAGTGTGATTCATCATATCAGCAAGAGAAAAACCAAGAACCATATGATCCTCATTAGATGCAGAGAAAGCATTTGACAAAATATAGCATCTATTCCTGATCAAAACTCTTCAGAGTGTAGGGATAGAGGGAACTTTCCTCGACATCTTAAAAGCCATCTACGAAAAGCCCACAGCAAATATCATTCTCAATGGGGAAGCACTGGGAGCCTTTCCCCTTAGATCAGGAACAAGACAGGGATGTCCACTCTCACCACTGCTATTCAACATAGGACTGGAAGTCCTAGCCTCAGCAATCAGACAACAAAAAGACATTAAAGGCATTCAAATTGGCAAAGAAGAAGTCAAATCTCTCCCTCTTTGCTGATGACATGATACTCTACATAGAAAACCCAAAAGACTCCACCCCAAGATTGCTAGAATTTATACAGCAATTTGGCAGCATGGCAGGATACAAAATCAATTCCAAGAAGTCAGTGGCATTTCTATACACTAACAGTGAGACTGAAGAAAGAGCAGTTAAGGAGTCCATCCCATTTACAATTGCACCCAAAAGCATAAGATACCTAGAAATAAACCTAACTAAAGACGTAAAGGATCTATACCCTAAAAACTATAGAACACTTCTGAAAGAAATTGAGGAAGATACAAAGAGATGGAAAAATATTCCATGCTCATGGATTGGCAGAATTAATATTGTGAAAATGTCAATGTTACCCAGGGCAATTTACACGTTTAATGCAATCCCTATCAAAATACCATGGACTTTCTTCAGAGAGTTAGAACAAATTATTTTAACATTTGTGTGGAATCAGAAAAGACCCCAAATAGCCAGGGGAATTTTAAAAAAGAAAACCATAGCTGGGGGCATCACAATGCCAGATTTCAGGTTGTACTACAAAGCTGTGGTCATCAAGACAGGGTGGTCCTGGCACAAAAACAGACACATAGATCAGTGGAACAGAATAGAGAATCCAGAAGTGGACCCTGAACTTTATGGTCAACTAATATTCGATAAAGGAGGAAAGACTATCCACTGGAAGAAAGACAGTCTCTTCAATCAATGGTGCTGGGAAAATTGGACATCCACATGCAGAAGAATGAAACTAGACCACTCTTGCACCATACACAAAGATAAACTCAAAATGGATGAAAGATCTAAATGTGAGACCAGATTCCATCAAAATTCTAGAGGAGAACACAGGCAACACCCTTTTTGAACTCGGCCACAGTAACTTCTTGCAAGATACATCCACAAAGGCAAGAGAAACAAAAGCAAAAATGAACTATTGGGACTTCATCAAGATAAGAAGCTTTTGCACAGCAAAGGATACAGTTAACAAAACTAAAAGACAACCTACAGAATGGGAGAAGATATCTGCAAATGACCTATCAGATAAAGGGCTAGTTTCCAAGATCTATAAAGAACATATTAAACTCAACAGCAAAGAAACAAACAATCCAATCATGAAATTGGCAAAAGACATGAACAGAAATCTCACAGAGGAAGACATAGACATGGCCAACACGCACATGAGTAAATGCTCTGCATCACTTGCCATCAGGGAAGTACAAATCAAAACCACAATGAGATACCACCTCACACCAGTGAGAATGGGGAAAATTAACAAGGCAGGAAACCACAAATGTGGGAGAGGATGTGGAGAAAAGGGAACCCTCTTACCCTGTTGGTGGGAGTGTGAAATGGTGCAGCCACTCTGGAGAACTGTGTGGAGGTTCCTCAAAGAGTTAAAATAGACCTGCCCTACGACCCAGCAATTGCACTGCTGGCGATTTACCCCAAAGATGCAGATGCTATGAAACGCCGGGACACCTGCACCCCGATATTTCTAGCAGCAATGTCTACAATAGCCAAACTGTGGAAGGCGCCTCGGTGTCCATCGAAAGATGAATGGATAAAGAAGATGTGGTTTATGTATACAATGGAATACTACTCAGCCATTAGAAATGACAAATACCCACCATTTGCTTCAATGTGGATAGAACTGGAGGGCATTATGCTGAGTGAAATAAGTCAATCGGAGAAGGACAAACATTATATGGTCTCATTCATTGGGGGAATATAAATAATAGTGAAAGGGAATAGAAGGGAAGGGAGAAGAAATGGGTAGGAAATATCAGAATGGGAGATAGAACATGAAGACTCCTAACTCTGGGAAACGAACTAGGGGTGGTGGAAGGGGAGGAGGGCGGGGGGTGAGGGTGAATGGGTGATGGGTATTGAAGGGGACACTTGACGGGGTGAGCCCTGGGTGTTACTCTGTATGTTGGCAAATTGAACACCAATAAAAAATAAATTTATTATTGAAAAAAAAATACAAAAGAGGTTTTGTAAATACAGTGTACTTAGAGAACCAAGAGCTCTTAGAAATCTAATTCAGTGGAAATTTTGGCTCATAGAGGTAAAGTAATTACCCAGAAAATTGAACAAAAAGATTTATAAAAGAAATAAAATAGAAAATGTAGAGTATTAGTTCAAAGGGTCTGATGAGAAAAGTTCCAGAAAAAGAGAAAATGGGAGGAAATCCTTAATAAAAACTCAAACATGAGGGAAGGATATGGATTTTCTTATTAAAGGGGCTCAGCAATGACACCTGGGTGGCTCAGTGGTTGAGTGTCTGCCTTTGACTCAGGGTGTGATACTGGGGTCCTGGGATGAAGTCCCGCATCAGACTCCCTGTGGGGAGCCTGCTTCTCCCTCTGCCTATATCTCTGATTCTCTCTCTCTCTTTCTCTCTCTGTGTCTCTTATGAATAAATAAATCTTTTTAAGAAACGGGGGTGGGGGGCTGAGCAAAACTCAGGATAATGAGTGAAAATGAATCTCTTTTAAGATGCCGTGTTGTGAAAATTTTAGCTATGTTGGGGCAAAAAAAAAAAGAATATTTAAACATTCCCAAACATTTTAAAAAGAGAATTAGAGCAGATCTCATACTTATCAGAATAGTATTAGAGTTCTCAGAATCAGCACAAGAAGTTATTAGGCCAACTCAAAGTTGAGGGAAATTAAACACAATCTAGATTTCTGTAATCAGCCACACTGTAGAGTGTGTGCGTAGAATAAATATATTTTCAGACAGCCTTGGTTTTCAAAGTTTGTTTCCCATGTATTCTTTCTTAGGAAGCTACCAGGACTCGTCTTTCTCTAAAATTAGCTACTGAATGTGAAAGAGACAGGCTCCAGATCTTAAGTGTCTTGATGGAAAGGGAATGAAAGGAATCACCAGGAGGATGATGGTGAAAGGAAGGCCAAAATGGCAGGCATGCTGCAGGCTTCCCAGTTGGCCTTGCGAGACCAGCAGCTCATTGGGAGACAACTGTGATTAATAAATACCTGATGACTCTGAATAGTTTGAGAGAACATTTATGCAGCTGGAAAAGTATTTGGAGTTTAATAAATACATAGAAAATAAGGAAATGGGAAGAAAGGCGACAAAAGACATGTTAGGTTCCATGACTCAGTTGTCAGGAGGGTTTTATATCATAAGGGAAAGACGTGGAATGTATGTGTGTGTTTGGAATGGTCAACAGAGGGTGAGTGTTACAGAGTGTATATGCATATATATGTTTGCAGGACGGAGACTAACAGCTTCACCTTTCACAGTGAGAAATCAATATATATTGTTTGAAATTAAATATAAAATAATAAAGTAAGCTTATTAATATGAAAACAGATAAATACTAAAAAAATTAGCTAAAACAGTTGAAAGTATTGCCTTTGTGGAATGGAAAATGAAGTAAGGGGACAGCAGGCATTGTTTTTTATAGTGAGCCCCATAGTCTGTATGTATGAAGATATGTATAACTATATAACTAGGAAGGTATAAAACTATGTGAAATGTATATAACTTTGATAAAAATTAAACCTAAATTAAACATGGTAAAGAGTATTTTAAAGAAAGGATGGAAACCTGGAAATTCTGCTGCAGAATTGCAACAAAAATCCAAGGACTGATTACAGGAATACCTAAAAATAGCATAAATACCATTATCAGGAGGTTCTTGAAACTTCATACATTTTGAAGATATTTGTTTTGGGCTTTTGAGCTTTCATACATATCAATTGGTGATTGATATGTATTGCAAATATTCCTGAAATGTTTTAAAAATAAAATTTCATATTTGAATCCTGCCTTCCCATGAACTTTTATTATGTAAAAGCAAATACGAGAAAACAAGAGTAGAGAAAATAAGAGGTTGAAAGTCTTTGAGATAGAACAGAAAAAGATGAATTCAGGGTTTTTTATTATAAAAAAATAAAAGCAATAAAATAAAAGCAAGTAAAATCTGAAAATCTGAAATGCTTTTTTGTAAAAAAAAAAAATACCTAAATTTTTGTAGTACAGGGTAGCATGGCTATTGCAGTGTAAGATTTTATACAACAGTGTTTTGTTTTATTTTGTTTTTCAGTTTAACGGTTTTTTATTTACTAAAGTCATATATGATTATTTTATTGCTGCATCTTTTCACTTGTTTTTTCCTTCTACTTGCCCTTTGTCTTTCCGAACTTGGTGAGATTTAGCTTTATGTTCAAGGATCTCTTTTGCAGTCTTTGTCCAGTTTTAGTCTAGTGATAACCACTTTGCTAGGGTGAATGCCCACATGGACAGTTGTGCCATTCACCTTCACTCACTGTACCACTCACTATACTTGTTCAGTGTAGATGACATATTTCTTCCTGTAAACCTGGACTACTTTGCTAGCTTTCAGGCCTTTGTAGTGTCCTCGCACAACCTCTACTTCATCATCCTTTTGGATGGACATGGATCAGTCATTGTACTTCTGTCTCAGCTCTTTGGAAAGAGAGGAAGACATAATCTTCTTCCAAATGTGGGAAGGTGCATTGGAATGTCTTTTTTGAAAAAAAAAAAAGAGAAAAAAATGTCTTGTTTAGTTCTTGCTCTAATCAAAAGTCACAAAGGGTTTGAATTTCATTTTGACTGCCGGTGCTTCAGCAATGGCCACAAAAGGGAAGAGAGCGATAGTAATTTTTTAATAGATAAGTTTAACAACTTACATGATCCTGAGTCAGTTGTGAACTTCAGCATTTTTGTTCATAGCTACTATTGAGGCATTTTGTGACTTATATTTATTGGATGCAGCTTAAGCAAACTATTAATTTTTTTTGCATGTCTTTTAAAAGTATGTGTGTACCTTGCTTAGTCAATAGCCTTAATATGTGTAATCATCGTGTAAGAAAATTTAGGGGTGCCTGAGTGACCCAGTTGGTTGAGTGTCCAACTCTTGGATTTCACTCAGGTCATGATCTCAGGTGAGATTGACCCCTATGTTGGGCTCCAGGGACAGCAGGAAGTCTGCTTGGGATTCTTTCTCTTTCTCTCTCTCTCAAAAAAGTAACTCTTAAGAAACAAAAAAGAGCTTAATAATTAAAGGCCTCTCTAATCCG
Source organism: Vulpes vulpes (assembly GCF_048418805.1). Lineage (NCBI taxonomy): Eukaryota > Metazoa > Chordata > Mammalia > Carnivora > Canidae > Vulpes > Vulpes vulpes. Next base: position 46,824,870 of record NC_132792.1, on the reverse strand, counting down.
AAAGGAATCAAATTAAATTGAGTTCCTGAGTTTATTTAAGAGGGAGAAAAAATACTTCCATTTATTCTACTTTCAATTGAAAACAAGAATGCTAACATCAGAAATAATCAGGTTTTACCAGAAGCAAGAGGAAGATAGTTATATACAAAAAGACACTGTTTGCATATAGAAGAAATTTTTTGGAGCATTGTCCCACATATTTCTTTAATGCAGTTTCAGCTAAAAATCTTTTTTTTTTCTAAAAATCTTTTAGAGATATATTTTTGAAATTGCAGGCAAAAGTGAATATTACCTCATTAACATTGAGTGTGATATTAGGCTGAAATTTCCTCTACTTTTGGTTAAATTTGTCTTTTTCATTTTTTTAAAGATATTATTTATTTGAGAGAGCACACCAGCAGGGGGAGGGGCAGAGAAAGAGGGAGAAGCAGACTTATTTTTACTTTATACTCATTTGCTAACTGTATTTACTGAGTTTCCAAAACTGTTAATAAAAAAAATGTATAATTAAGAACTTAAACGACACTGATAATTGGGAAAAGAAACTTTTATATGTGTGTGTATATATAACCTTTTGAAGTAAAACCGGTAATTTTCCTGATTCTAAGATGGAATGATTTTTCAGATTGTCTTAGTTTATTATCTTCTACTTTTGTATTTGCATTTTTATTAAAGGTGGGAACAGAGAAAAGATCCTCATGGTAGAACTTATTATGTGGATCATAACACTCGAACGACTACATGGGAGAGGCCTCAACCTTTACCTCCAGGGTAATGTGGCATCTTTATGCATCTCCAGTTGTGTTTTATTATATACATGTGATTTCTGAAATTTATTTATTAAAACATAACATGATTCTTTCATTGTGCATGTTATATTTCCTTCCTTTACTTTTGTGAATGGCAACTTCAGTAAAGGAGATTTGTTATATCGTATCTCTTCTACAGTTAGTCTGAAGTGGCTTCCTGTAGAGATTGTCAAGCACTGGCATGAGTTACTGAGAGTAATTGTAGAATTTTGGTCCAAATTTAGTGCTTGTCATTATTTTTTAAGGAATGAAAGGCCTATTGAGAAAAATGTATGTATATGGTTCTCCAAAGATAGTGATCTAAGCTTTGTTATTTCATGAGATTTAATGACATAAGAGATGTTAGAGTAGTTCAAAGTTACAATCTAAAAGATTACTACAAGTGAAATTGTATTACATTATGGCTAAAATTATAGAGGCTCTTAAGTACATAAAAAGATTTCTATTACATGCTAAATAAATTCATTCTGTTAGGCTGTCTTTCACAAAAATTCACAAACAGATCCTTTTCCTTTGTGTTCTTATATTTCATAACTTTTTTTTTATATATTGTGCTGATAGCTAGTGGAATTACTTATATTCTCCTCAAATAGTGTCTGTGCCTGAAATATTTTCCTTACTGTCTTTGCTACTCAGAATATCTGTCCTTCCAGATGTAAGTTAAAGTCCACCAATATAAAACACAAAGTCCAGAAAATTCAAAACAAGAAATGTTATTTTTGTGAGATGTGTTGCTGAAAGGATTTTTAAATCATTGTATGGTTTAATGGCACAGAGAAGAAGTGTTGGCAAGGGAGCTGAGATGGGGGCAGGGTAGGAGAACCCTAGGCTTGTCTCGTTTCTCAAACAAGCTATATAAGTTAATAGCACAAATTGACTTAAGGTTGGTTAACTGAACCTGGGAGAATGGGGAGAACTCCAGTTGGTGGCAAAATAAGGAAGGGCAGTTTGTCTTAAGGGAATATTCAAAGAGATGACAACATGAAATATGATATATTTGGGCCCAGCAGGTAGTTGATTTGGCTCTCATGTGGGTCCCTTGAAAGATCTTAGGGGAGATGAGACTGAAATAGTGAATGGGTTCATTTTTATGCTGTGCTGGAGAGCTGTGCTAGGTAGAATGACACAGTTGAACCTGTGCTTGTGTGCAGCAGCCACATAATAGCAGGAATGTTAAAGACCTGTAAGGGTTGAGTTACAGCCCTGAACTTAGGCAGTGGCTAAAGGGGCGAGATTGCTAGCTATCCAGTAAGCATGCAGTAACTTCTTAACAAGAAAAAGAGAGAAGGCAGTCAGATTGATGCTAAGATTGTTCAGTATTAGGCTCCTTTTTTGGACAGTTCTTAGAAATCATGTAGTAGTAGAATGGAAAGGCAATTTAGCTAAAAAAAAAAAAAAAAAGCAAGTTACATGTTCAGAATTTTTCTGAAGAATGTCAATATTTAAAATTATGTTGTCATGTCTCACTTGCTTTTTAAGTTATATGAGTGAACTGTTAACTCAGTAGTTTCCAGTTTCTAATATTAAGACATTCTTGTTTAATGTTTATAAATGCTTATTTGCGGTAGTTGGGAAAGAAGAGTTGATGATCGTGGCAGAGTTTATTATGTGGATCATAACACCAGAACAACGACCTGGCAGCGGCCTACCATGGAGTCTGTTAGAAACTTTGAGCAATGGCAGTCTCAGCGGAATCAGCTGCAGGGAGCTATGCAACAGTTCAACCAGCGATACCTCTATTCGGTAATAGCAGATTTTAAGATGTCAGTACAACTCTTTCCTCCAGGCATTTACTCTTTTCTACTTTGGTGATTTTTAAACGTTATAGACTACATTGCAAGGTATTTTTTATTTTCTCTTTAATAAATAATAAGTATTTCTGATATACATACACACTTCTAAGTTTTTTAAATTCTAGTTTACTAACAGAAGTATAGTTTTTGTTTTTATTAAGTGATAGTTTCATAAGTAAAAATTTCTAAATGAAATAATTTGTCTTTGCTAGTCCCCAGTCCTTTGCCTTTAATAATAATCATTTTTTGCTTTAAATCAGTTATTTTACTTAAGACCAGTCTTGCCATTTTCCAGCTATTCTGATTCCCATCAACACTTTAATATGTTTGGCCTACCAGAGGTATTCCTGGGATTAGAGATAGTTTTGTCCAAAAAATCTAATGCAGTCTGAAAATCTGACCAACTTAGGTGTATACATGAAAACTTTGGGTCAGAATTAGGTCATAGGGATGTATTAGAAGTGTGTTCTCCTGCATAGGACATCCTTAAATAGGTTGAGGTGTAATTATCTAAGTATAGCACAAGTCTGGGGTAAAAGCCCAGGGCTAACAGTTACATTGGCTCAGTAATGCCACCTGGCAATTCTTTGTGCATCATTACCATGCTTCATCTTTCTTACCTCAGTCATAAGATTTGCTGTCCTTTGGGCTTCATTACCCAGTGTAAGCAAGAAGAAAGGGAAAGAGGAGTGAGAAGCCCTTGCAAGCCCTGCCTTTTTACTCAGAAAGGGATGCCCTTACCAGGGACTTGTGCCAGTACTCACTGGTTAGAACTGGTCATTATACCAACCCAGCTGTGAGGAAGGCTGGGAATGGAATTATTAGATGGACACATTGCTACCTTGAACAAAACAGTGGTTTGAGTGTCAAAGAAGGAAGTGTGGGAAATGGATATTGGGTAAAATTAACAGTATCTGTTGTAAGGTTATAAAATATTTATCAAGATGCATATCCTCTTTCATTAAGCTTTAATTTTTCAGGTGATGATTTTTATATTTATCATTTTTAAAAGTGATAGAATGTTTACATTTTCTTTTGACTATATTTCTGGGTTATAATATATCTAAGCTTGAATGATTTTATGTATGAATATATAAAAGATATTAATATTAAGATAAAAATTTATTTGTATAAAGATGATACTGGATTTTAATGTTGGTTTGTTTTTATTAATAGGCATTTGTTTTAAAGAGAATTTGTTGCACTTTTAAACAAACAATATTTTTCATTTAAACACAACAATTTTCTGTAGCTCTACTCTCTCAGTTTACTCCTAATAGATTATTATAGAAGGGCTAAGAAATTAAAATATTGATGTCATTATTTCTAAATCATCTTAGAAAAACTAATGATCTTATCAACTGAGTGACTCCTTTTAACTCATGACATTTTAAAATGTACTTTGTATCTTGAAATGACTATATTCACATTCCTTTATCATATTTTTTAGAAAATTGGTATAAAAATGTTCTACCAAGTGTTTAGTTTACCTCTGCTTTTATATTAAAGTATTTTTTTTTCCTTCCAATCCTTTCTCCAATCAGGCTTCAATGTTAGCTGCAGAAAATGACCCATACGGGCCTTTGCCACCAGGCTGGGGTAAGCTGATATGTTGATGGTAAAAATATGTGAAGGTATAGATAGTAAATAGTCATTAAATGCTACGCTCGCTTTATTTTTTTAGAAAAAAGAGTGGATTCAACCGACAGGGTTTACTTTGTGAATCATAACACAAAAACAACCCAGTGGGAAGATCCAAGAACTCAAGGGTATGTGTGTACTAAGGCTTTATTTAAGTCATCTTACATATATTTATACGTAGAATCAAATAAACCTTGATTCAGATGTCTTTAGTGCATAGAAAATGTTCACCTTGTGATTGTAACTTTGTCTTTTAGCTTACAGAATGAAGAACCCCTGCCAGAAGGCTGGGAAATTAGATATACTCGGGAAGGTGTTAGGTACTTTGTTGATCATAATACAAGAACAACAACATTCAAAGATCCTCGCAATGGAAAATCATCCGTGTAAGTGAAAACCTGAAATTCTTAAATGTTGTTTAATGAGGTAGCCTCAAGTTTAGCAACAGATTTGTACTTTGTGGATCAAGAAAACCTGTATAAGTAATAGCCCAGTATACCTATCTTTGCTTTACGTTATTACAGAATGAATTTGTAGTGCATAATGTGGTAATAATAACAATAGCAGATATTTATCTAGTGATTGCTATATGCAGAGGATTGCTCTAAGCACTTGTAGAAACTAGCTCATTTTATTTCTCAACAACCCTTTGAGGTTGATAATACTATTTTCCCTTTTTCAGTGCAGAAACTGAGGTTTAGGGAGCATAACTAACTTGTTCAAAATCAGACAGAAGGGAATGGAGCTGATTTCAGACCAAGGCAGTCTATTCACAGAGTATTGTGTTCATAACTGCCACATCATGCTACTGTAGTGTGAAGGAATGAGAAGTCAACAAATCTGAATTTTCCAGATAAAAATATCCTTTAAAATATCTTAAATATCTTAAAAATATCTTAGATTCACCTTCATCCTCATTCTTAGGTGTGATTTCTTTGCATCACTAAGAAGAAAGAAGCAACCATAAAAGGGGTTTTTGCTTTTGTTTTGTTGCAAATTCCTACTGTCACACCTGCCCACCTACCAGCATGTCTTCCCTCTTGATCCTATAGATGAACTATCTTTGTTCCTATCAAAGGCCCATCCCTTTGCTGGCACTCCAGATCTTTCCCTCCCTTTCCCATTTAATTGCCCCAACAATTATCATCTTTCTGTACTCCATCATCAGGTTCTCTTCCTCTATTGAATGATTCTCATCAGCTGCTATTTCTCCTAGATGAAAAATAAGTAAAACACAGCTTTTCATTTTTCAAATTAATTCAGTGAAAACTCACTTCTTTTGCTGCTCTGAAAGCATTGTCTGTACATTGCTGTTTCTAATTTCTCTTTCAAACAGACCACAAGGAAGTTCCACTAACCCTGAACTTGTTTTTTTTTTTTTTTTTAAATTTTTATTTATTTATGATAGTCATACACACAGAGAGAGAGAGAGAGAGAGAGAGGCAGACACACAGGCAGAGGGAGAAGCAGGCTCCATGCACCGGGAGCCCGACGTGGGATTCGATCCCAGGTCTCCAGGATCGCACCCTGGGCCAAAGGCAGGCGCTAAACCGCTGCGCCACCCAGGGATCCCAACCCTGAACTTGTTAAGGGCACCAGTGACCTCCACATTGCTAATGGTTAATCCAGGGGTTGGTTGCTGTTCTGTCTCACTTGATTTAGGAGCATTTGACACAATACATTTCTACCTACTTCAACTTCAGAATGTGTCCAGAATCTTCTTACATCTTTACAAAAGACCCATCCATACATACTTCTCACTGTATGTGTGTTCTTATTGTTCAAGCCTCTTGGCCCATTAAATGTGTCTTCTTTCCTAGCAAATAACTTTCCTGTGGTCATTTGTAGGACTCTGGTATACTCCATTTTCATACTTAATATTACATATCTAATTTTATTCTGAATTAATATTTGGTTTCTTTTTTTTTTCTTTAGAACTAAAGGTGGTCCACAGATTGCTTATGAACGCAGCTTTAGATGGAAACTTGCTCACTTCCGTTATTTGTGCCAGGTACTACAGTGGTAAATAAATCTTATATTCATTATAATTTAGTCTTTATACTATATATACACTACAGCTTACATGATATCATGATGTTATTTTTGTTTTTAGTCTAATGCACTACCCAGTCACGTAAAGATCAATGTGTCCCGGCAGACACTGTTCGAAGATTCCTTCCAACAGGTAAGGAAGATTTTATCAGAATAAACAATACAGCTTGTTCAGTTATATTCTATATATATAAAGGGAGTTAGGGTTTAAAAATTTTAAACCATGACTGCCAGTTACTGAGTGTCCATTATAATAATAGTCCTAATAAACCCCATCATGTATTGAGTGATTGCCAGTGCTTGGCCCTGGCATCTTACATTTATCCTTTAATTCATTATCACAACATCCCTTTGAGGTAGCTCTTATCATTATGTCCATTTTAAATAAAGCTTAAACAGCTTCTGGAACAAGTTGATACATTTTGACACTAAATTTTCTGAGATTTTATTAACTCAAACAAGTCTTGATAATACTACCAAATTAAAATTGAATCAGTATAGATACTCTGTTCCATTTAAGTATTCTTCAGTAACCCTAATGTTCATTCTTACCTCTTGTAGGTTTGTTTAAAGGTTATGGTCTTAGAGAGACCTTGTCTGAGCTCAGTAGTTAAGATGGCAGTCCCTGCTCACCTCCCTCATAGTCCCATTCTAGCCATTTATGCTACTTTATTCTTTCAATAACACTTAGCACCACTTGACCCATTTTATTTGTTTCCCTTACTAGAAGGTAAGCTCCATGGGAGCACAAACTACCTCACTTACTGCTGTTATGCTCAGTACCTAGAATAGTGTCTTGCATAAAGCAAGTATTCAGTAAACATTTGGTGAATGAATAAATGAATGTAATATGTCTGCCTTTCCTGAATCATCTATATATATAGATATATAAAGGTAAAATATCAAAATATTAAATTTTTTTCTGATGATGTGGAGAATTTTTCATAAAAGTCTTCTCATTCCTCTCCCAAAAGTATTACAGTGATGAATTGAAAGCCCCTGTGTATACATGTACACAGGGACTTGTACATAAACAAGCCAAAATAGCAGCATTCTAAAGTCAGAGATGTTTAAATCCTAGTTTAATTTTACTAGCTGTTGGAATTTGGGCAAGATACTTAATGTAGCTATTATCAAAACTTTTTTTTGGTTGGAGTTAATTCTTAGCTTGCTCTAAGTTCTTGAGCTTTATTGTAGTTTGAGCTTTATTGTAGTAAGTTGTACATCCAAGTCACGAAAGACTTTATTTTGCCTTGTCCTCTGGTGTGGGGAGAATGATGGTCTATTTGATGTGCATGACTGCCTATGAGGCAAAGTTCTGCTGGTGAGCTGTGCCGTCACACAAACATCAGTCTTGGCTTTGGTTTTGACAGATGTGTGGTGGAAGTAGTTAATTGTTATCCAGAAGTAAAACCTGTTTGCTAGTAATCCAATGTAAGGCATTAAAGACTATGGAAATTGGATATGGGTATTGTATAAATAATTCTTTGCTTTAGCTGACTGAGTCCCTTTCCTACTGAGAAATGGAATATGTGGTATAAGCAGGACCCAGAACAAGCTCTTTGCTTCTTATCAGATGTTGCCAGTTAAAAAAGTATAAGTCACCTTTTACAAGATTCTGGTAATTTGGGGCGTGACAGGGGAAGGACTATTTTCTCAACTTAAAAGCTTTCTGTGTCACTCTTCCTCTGTTGCCACTGATCCAAAGTAGAACTACCGTTTAATACTAAAAGAGGGGAAAGAGATTTTAGAAGGTAAATCACAGAAAGCTTAATAGAGTAAGGTACATCTCTACTAGTTTGTGGAACATACCAGTTTATCTCTTGAGTTAAAGGCATTGTACAAGATAAGGAAATGTGTTATTTTGGAAGTGGAGATTAAATTTAAATTGAATTGTTTTGGAAGAAACTTGTGCTGTATGAGTGCTTAAGTATCCATGTTTTTGTTTTAGATTATGGCATTAAAACCCTATGACTTGAGAAGGCGATTATATGTAATATTTAGAGGAGAAGAAGGACTTGATTATGGTGGTCTAGCAAGGTAAAATAAACGCACATTTGCTTTGAAATAAGTATGTCTCCATTGTATGCATTGGGTGTATTCTTGAAAAGATACTTTTTTTTCAGTAGCAATCCAGTTATTTTAAAAACAAAAGTTAAAATATTAGCACAATTCTAGAGGTAACTGTTAATACTATCTTATTTATCTTATACATTTTCTCTGCATATATATAAATTTGTATGTATGTGTGATATAGTATATATTTGCTGGTTTTTTTTTTTTTTTGAAACCGAATTGATCATACAACATGTACAATATAGCAACTTCATTTTATCGTTTTATATCTCATGGACATCTTTTCATAGCCTGTTTGGAGCTATTAATACTCTCCTTTGTTTTATGACACTAATACTTCTCTCATTTAATGGTTGCATAATATTACATTGTATGCAGATACCAAAATTAATGGATCTTAATTATTGCTATTGTAACAGTATATGTTAGTTTTATGTTTGTGTTTTAATCCAATCTGAGCCCTTTTGAGAATAGTTTTTCACATTCATTAAATAGATTGTTAAAGTGGGAAATGTGAAGCAGTAAGAGTGGGAAATCCTTTTTTTTTTTAATGAACAACTTTTTTGCTTTGCCCACACCTAATTTGACAAGTTTATTTTTAAGCAGAACACTTTCATTAAATCTTTTAAAAGAATTAAACCTGCTTTTCATAGGAACAAATCTTTTTAAACTAGTATTTCAGAAGTGTACAGAATTACAAAAATCATAATTTTAGTATAGCAGGCAAAAAGAGATAGGTGGGAGCATATATGTGCAATTATCAGAGGTTTGCTTAATTAACATATTTTCTCCTTGAATGTATTACTAAGCTTTTTCAGAAAAGAAACACTACCTATCACAGTAAATGTTCATATCACATCTGTTGTGATTTATCTCAATTCAGAAATGTTCAGACATTAAAAAATAGGTATATCTTAGAAATGAAATGTACTATTTTTACTGTCTGACTTTATAACATTCATACACTTGTCTGCACTCATAGTTACCTCAACTATTTGGGTTTAGTTTTATGTTTTGAAGGTTTAAATGCACATATCCAGTTACTCCATACCATGATTTTCTTATTCCCAAATTCTTAATTTTGATTCATGTATTATTTTTAATTTATTTAGGATTTCACAAGGGTGATATACTCCTTTAGTTTTGCATGTTTGAAAATGTATTTTCTGTTGCTTTTGTATATAAACAACTTCACTAGATGCAAATTTCTTATGCAACTCCAGTTTCTCTACTCCTCTGTAGACATTGCTTCACGGTCTTCTAGCACTGAATGTTAACAACACTATGCAGTGGAAGGACAGCCCCTTGTAGGAAACTTTTTCTTTGGGTGCCTACACAGTCCTTTTCCTTGAAGTTCATTAATTTCATTATTGATTGTTTTATATCTTTTCTTAGGAACATATTAAAATCTTTCTTAATTTAAGGGAAATTTTCTTCTATTATGTCTTTGAAAATTTTTTCTGTTCCATTTGTTCCATTTTTCTTCAGGAACATCAGTCATGGGTATGTGGAATCTTCTTTGTCAGTCTTACATGTCTGTCATCTTTTCTCTGATTATTTTTATCTGTGTGCTTTTCCACTTTGTTTCAATTTTCTCAAACCTATCCTCATGTCACTGTATGCAGTACTGCCCTACATTTTGTTGCTTCTAATGTGATTTTTCTTCATTAGTGGCTTTACTGTTTTCTTCATTTTCTTCTCTAGGCTCTGCTAGCTCATCTGTTGTCTCATAATTTTCTAACCTCTCTCTTTAGTTTATTTGAGAATATAGGAAAGGATATGTTGAAAATGAACTCTTCCACCTCTTGTTAGTTAGAATTTTTCCTTCTTTTCTTTTAGTGTCAGGATATATAGGTCAGATACCATGTTATAGGCATTCTTCTTTTGAACATATTCCATTTTCTCTGGGCTGCTGTTTGCTAAAAGTGATTTGCAGCAACTAGAAAGTTTATTTCTAGTTTTTTTTGTGTCTAAACACATTCTCACAGACCTGTCAATCCTTTCCCTGGGGGGCATGTCTTACCTCAACCTTGTCCCAGTGGGAAGTCACGTGGTTCAACTGCTATATTGGGACTGAATTAAGTTTGGTTAATTGGTGTTTTGTCATTTCTTAGTTGATTTTTTATAGGGAGAGACTCCCTTCTCTACCTATTAGGCAGTTTCTGAGATTGTATTTTTAAAGCTTTATAAAGAAAAGCTTTTGTAAATGGGTTTCCAGGCTAGATCTGGCCTGCTTAATAATGTCTCCCATTGTGATTTTTTAACTTTTTCAATTATTTGACAGCATTAAAGAAAATCACTAGATTATGCTTAAGAATCAAGATTTCTGGCTTCTCTTTAAAAACCTTAGACCCACATTCCCACCTTCTCACATGACATCAATTGGCTGAATCTCAGTAGCTGATTCAGCCCTGTAGGTTAGATACATTCTTTTTCATTTCACTCTGTGCCCACCACTGCCCTGTCATCTAAGGACAATGATTATCTGCCTAGAAAGAATTCTTCCTTAAAAGTAGTAATAACTTTTATCAGGAATACAATGAAGAATGAGGGGTTGTGGTTAAGCAGAGAATATGAGGCCTGTGTAGAGAAGGAAACCACTTACTGATGGTCACTATAAGCATTTGAGCTTGGAACCCTGCTTTAGAAGTAATTTCTTTTAAAGAGAGTGTTGCAGATTGGATTTATTTTGTGTTATGAATTATTAATCTTTTATCTAGTTGGATTTCATGTATTCAACTTTGATAAATGAGGCAGCATAGGTGGTAATAAGTTAGAGTATGCTTATCACATTGAAAGATTTCGTGTTTTTAATTTTAGTTCCATTTGTAATACATTGGCAATAAATGTAAAACTTTTGTAGCAGTAATGCTATCTATGTCAGTATCACCAACAAATAATTACTAAAACCTATTGCATATAGATCCTAGAATGCCTGTGAGTTAAGGATACAAAAATATATATGAAGACATGGCTTTTCCTTTTGAGGAGCTTCTAGTCTAGTGGATGGGCAGGTCATGCATGTATGGGAAGATGAATAATATTGTGGTTGTTATCACAATACCACAAAGTATTCAGTGATTGATACAAATCAATATGCTGAAAGTTGCTTCAAAAAATTGCTGAAGCAGGATATATCTAAGTTGACTGAAAGCAAAAGTGGGACCTACCCAGGCTGAGCTGACACTGAGGAGACATACTCAAATGAAAGTTACAGCATAGACAGAAGCATGATATCTATGAGTGGCACTGAGTTTGTGGTTTGGCATCACAGGAACTGCAGGTGACTGGATAGAGGGTCAGATCATAGGAAGACTTAACTGGAGCACTGAGGAATTGGGCAGTGAAGTTGTTAAAGGCTGTTGAGCAGAGATATGATATGTGCATGGGTATATTTAAGATGTTTTTAAATTCATGTATGTATGAATGCTAAAAAATAATATTACTTTCTTTTAGAGAATGGTTTTTCTTGCTTTCACATGAAGTTTTGAACCCCATGTATTGCTTATTTGAGTATGCTGGCAAGAACAACTATTGTCTACAAATAAATCCAGCATCAACCATTAATCCAGACCATCTCTCATACTTCTGTTTTATTGGTCGCTTTATTGCTATGGTGAGTCCTAATTTTCCTTTATTTATTTATTTATTCATTTATTTATTCAAACTTGCTTATTTCAAAAATATTTTAGGGAGGACTTAAAAAAATGATCCATGTTGTCCTTGATTGTGTATATTTACAAATTTTGTTACCAAGGAAGTTTGCCTAGAAAGAAGAACAGCATATTTTTTGAGTATCTGTATGAAATCAAGATTGTGAATATGAGAATTATTAATGTAGCTGCTTAGGTATTAAAAGTCCTTTGATTTTATAGGTAAAGCTTGATTACAGTGTGACTTTTTCTGTATAAAAGGAAAATCTGAGTTGTATAACAATTGCACCTGACTGATATTTTGGGAGTTTTCAGAACTTTGCAGAAGCTCTTGTGGGACTATTGTCTTTTCAGAAATATTTGTGTTTATTTGTACATTTTATGTTTATTCACTCAGCAAATATTTATTGAGCACCTACTATGGCATCATAGTATGACATAGAGGAAACCATGAAGAAAAGACGTAGTCCCTGCTCTCAGTATCTAAATTCTATTAGAGGGAGACAGAATAACACATAAGTATGTGCTGAGGGAAAAGGAGTGTTGCTTTTTTATATGGCATGATTAGAGGAAACCTCTCTGAGGGGTAGCACATAAAGAGAAATGTGAAAGCAAGGGATTGAATGATGCATATATCTTGGAGAATGACTTTCTAGGCAGAAGGAACAGCAAGAAAAAGGTTCCAAAGTGAAATTACATTTTTGATTAAAAAATAGTATGCATGGAACAGAGTATATGAGAAAGAATTTGACCAGAGATGGGGCTACTAAGTCTACTTGCTGCTGTGTAGAAAAGAGACTAATTAGGGGCAGAGGAAAGCAACAGTGGAAGCAGAGAGACCATTTGCCACAATCCAGGTGAGAGGTGATAGTGTCTTGGACTTGAGTAATATAGCAAAGGAGGTAGGGAGAAGTGGTTTGGTTTCTGGAACTAACAGAACTTTCAGACGGCTTAAATTCACAGCGTGAGAGAGTCAAGTATGGCACCAAAATTTATGGCCTGTGTGTCTGGTTGCATTTGCTGTATTGTAAGGTGGCAGGGTTGTGGCAAGAGCACATTTTTGGGGTTGGGAAAAATCAAAATTCAAATTTGGAAAAAATGTAGGTCTAACCTCCAAATGGAGATATATAATAGGTAGTTGAGTATAAAAGTCTGGCAATGAGGGCGTATCTAGCTAGGTTAGGGCTATGTGATTATTTAAGGAATAAGAGTAGACAGAGAAGAAATTTAAGGACATTTGCAAGTAAGTCATGGAGATGGGAAGGAACCAGCAAAAGAGCTGAGGCAGAGGAGGTAGGAGAATCAAACAAACAAGAACAGTTACTAGAAGACGAAGGAAGATGACCAGCCCTGTCCAGAGTGCTGGTATGGTGAGCAACATGAGATCTTAGAAGTAACCATTTGATTTGGCCAGTGGAAAGATATTCAGGAGCAGTAGAGAGGAACAGTTGATTGGTGGGAGGGAAATCCAGAGAAAATGGGAAGAGAAATGGAGATGACAAATATAAACAAATATTTTAAGGAAGTTTGCTGTAAAGGATGATAGGGAAATTGGGTGGTATCTAGAAATAGATATGGAATCGAGAATGGGAGGAGAATAAAATATTTACATGCAGATAATCATGATTAAGTAAGAAAAGAGAATTTGATGAGGTCAAAGAGATAGGGAATACAGGAGCAGTGATCTTGAGTAAGAGAAAAAGCAAGACCATTAGCTCAGAGTGAGAAGTAGAGAAAAGAACTATTTGAGGAATGAAATAGTCACCCAGGAGAGTGACTGCAGTGGGGAAATAATGATTATCAGGCTCCCACCAAGCTCCCACTGGAGATTGTTGGTCATGAACTAGTCAGCATGGTTGTATGTGCATTTCTAGCATGTTCCGGTACCTAGGCACAGGCATGGAGTAGGTTAAGGGTTGTGTTTAGCTGGGCTTTGGATTTTGCCAGAAATTCATTGAGGAGAGGCTGGGTTTGAAGGTATACAAGAGAGTAATTTTAATGATTGATGATGGAGTCAAAACTGAATAAGGGGAGAAATAACTTTTTTGAGAAGCTGAGAAACAGTGATAAGGTTCCATGTATTCTTTAGATTCCGGTGGAGTCAAAAATTGCAAAAGGCAGTGAGCTAGAAAATTAGGTGTGGTTCAAATTGAGTTTGTGAAGGAAAACAGTTATTGCTAGTAACAGTATCTAAGGTCATTGATGTCAAGAATGTTTAGATGTTGAAATGTCCAAAATTATGATGGTAGTGTAGAAGAACACGTCATTGAGGGAGTAACAAGGAGAAACCCAGAGATCTACAGTTGATGACAGCAACGTGAGGGTGAGGGTGGTGAGCCACTAATGGCAGTATGAAGCCATGAGTTGGAAGACGGGCACATTTGAGGAGGAGGAATTAGTAATGAGGAGCAACACCTGCCCTACTTCCAGGCGTGGTGACATGAAGGGGATGGGAGAGAAACAGCACGGAGGACTTGAGGGGAAACAAGTCTTCAGAAAAGTGCCAGAGGTTTGTTAAATCAAGGTGCTAAAGGATCTTCAGTGAACAAGTTGAGTATCTGGGGGATTTTGTTAATGATGGATTACAAACTTCAAAGGGCAAATCATAGAGATGGTTTTGGGAGTGAGGGGAGGTGTGAGAAATGGAATTGGATTTTGAAATGGATGGGCAATTGGTGGTGAGAGTTGGGGTGCTGAGAGGGTCTGGCACTTCCTGTGTTGGCTGTTGTGAGCAACAGTGAAAGCAAATGGAGTTAGTCCTGCAAATCTCTTAAGCAACTGTGGTCAGAAAGGAGTAGAAGGAGGGGTCTTGTCTTGCTGATGTATGCACAGGAGCCCTGAGGTTTTTTCCTATATTTCTGCATCCAGGTAGGTAACTTAATTTATAAAACATCCTAGAAAGAGTGGGGGTTTTGTTCCTTTACCGTCCTCGTTGACAGTTATCGATAGGATGTGATAGAGCTAAATGTTTGAAGTCATTTAACTTTGTATTTTGTGTTTCATACTTAATACATTTCATGTAATATTTTGGTTTTCATGATTTATGCCGGTTGCTTATTTAAGTGCTTATTTTGGCCTGTGAAGCCTCATGTTTTCTCTGTTATCATTGTGCTCTAAATAAGAAAATTGTTGTTTTATAAATTTTTAAGTAAAAATTTTTATTTCTCTTGGCAGGCACTTTTTCATGGGAAGTTTATTGATACTGGTTTCTCTTTACCATTCTACAAGCGTATGCTAAGTAAAAAACTGACTATTAAGGATTTGGAATCTATTGATACTGAATTTTATAACTCCCTTATCTGGATAAGGTTTGAAGATTTATCTTTCAATAAGGCATTTTCTTAAAGTCAACTTAGATACATTAATTAATCAATGTATATTTGTATCACCTAGAGACAACAACATTGAAGAATGTGGCTTAGAAATGTACTTTTCTGTTGACATGGAAATTTTGGGAAAGGTTACTTCACATGACCTGAAGCTGGGAGGTTCCAATATCCTGGTGACTGAGGAGAACAAAGATGAATATATTGGGTAAGGTGATACACCTGATTGACCTGAATCTCTAGAACTTCTAGAGCATGTCAGAACTAACTCCTCTGTCTGTACCTTTAATTTTATCCCATGTTCACTCCTCTGGGAAGCTGTTCCCGCATTCATTCCCCCTTTCACTTATCCTTTTTTGCATTTGCGCTCTACTCCATCTTGGTCTGTTTATAAACATGCTCAAAAATTCAAATGTACTAAAATAACTTCTCTTGCCTCTAATGTACATTTATTTAAGTTCTTCTCAACAGTACCAGTGTTCTTGAAATAAAGGAATAAATGGTGACCTTCATTTTCCCACTCGCTTGTGCTGTATGCATTCTACCTTTGTCCAGATCAAAAATTATAGAGCAGTGGGGCTTAAAAGGGCTTTGCAAAGACTGTGAAGCTTTTTTATTTCTAGGTGAAGCACCCAGGGTGCTCTTTCAGGTTGTAGCAAAGCCCAGCCTGAACCCCAGGCTCTGACCAGCAGCCCGATGCTCATTCCTCTTCCAGCTCACTTTTCCTCTTTAACTTACTCTTTTCATAGGACCTGCCAAGCCCCTGTTTTGAAACCCTTTATTTTCTTGAATTCCATGATCCTGCACCATAGAAATTTTCTTCACATTTTCTGCAATGATGGTTACCTAAACCCCAATTTCGTAGCTATGCATGCTTCCCAGGTTCTTTATTCAACCTGCTTCTCTACATAGCCTGCTACCGTGGCTTCAGTTTTCTATTTAGGTAGTATCTTCAGATACTTAAGGTGTAATTTCCATTTGCCAGCAAGGTAAATCCGTACCTTTCCAGAATAGAACCAGATAGTAAATATTTCAGGCTTGTGAGCCACATACAGTCTCTCTCGGAACTACTCCACTCTGCTATTGTAGCACAAAAGCACATAGAATATGAAGAGATACTTGTAGCTATGTTCCAGGAAAACTACTGAGGACTCTGAAATGTGATTTCAAATTATGAGATATTCTTTCAATATTTTCTCAGCCATTTTTAAAAAGTAAAGACTATTCTTAGCCCACATGCTGTGTATAAAAAACTGATGACAGGCTGGAGTGGGCCCATGGGCCACAGTTTGCCAACTCCTCAACACGTCAAAATCAAAATTCTCAATTTGTTTTCCTGTTGCCTCACTTGACCTGTCTCTGTTGATGATACTATCATTTTTATGCTCTTTCAGGCTTGGATTCTCAGTGTCACCTTTGTCTCAAATTTTTATGTTGTTCTTGATATTTGTTTTAAAAATGGGATCATATCATACATGTTACTGTCTAGCTTGATTATTCCATCCTCCACATCAGTAAAGAGAGATCTAACACATTTTCTAATAGCTAGATTAATTATGATATATCCATCTGTCTTTTTTGCTAGTAGGTATTCAGGTTGTGTCCAGTTTGGGCTACTACAAAGGCAACACAAAACTTCCTTAAGCATAACTCTGTATACCTGCTGCTTTTGTCTTTGTGGAATAGATTTCTGAAGTGAGATAATTCAGTCAAAGACTCTTTAATAGGGATCCCTGGGTGGCGCAGCGGTTTGGCACCTGCCTTTGGCCCAGGGCGCAATCCTGGAGACCCAGGATCGAATCCCATGTCGGGCTCCCAGTGCATGGAGCCTGCTTCTCCCTCTGACTATGTCTCTGCCTCTCTCTCTGTGTGTGACTATCATAAAAAAAAAAAAAAAAATCAAAGACTCTTTAATAGATATTGGTGTGTTGCTTTCCCAGAAGGTCATAATTATCTTTTTTTCTCTTTTTAACCCATAAGTTGCTATGGCCTTTGAATTTCACATCCTTAATGTCTCCCTGTTTATTAAATAAATGCAGCCATTCTATGTGGCATTCTAGGCCTCTGGCTTCCTATTTTTCTGCTAAACTACTGTTGTCCAATTGGAGTTAAGCCAATGACTGATTTTCTTCTTTGTATATATTTGTATTCTCTGACATATTTCTGTTTTGCTTATTTGTCATGCAGTAAGCATTTATTACTCTTACTGGCAAAAACAATATAGCTATTTACATTTTGAAAACATATTTATAAGGATGGTTCATAAGGCACTGGGCTTTCTGTACTTAAGCCTTAAACTTTCCACAGGATCCAACAGTAGTTACGTAATAGCGTAACTGAAGCATTTTTAAAAATACTGTCAATATTTTCAAATAACGAAAACAGATTAAATACAGTTTCAACATATGAAGTTCATATTTAGTTCACTACTTTGAATTTTATGTATTGTGTTAAGGTGATCACCTTATCTGTATAACACCTGTTACAAAAAGTTAATTTTTCTAAAGTCTTATCTGTATAACACCTGTTATAAAAAGTTAATATCTAATCCTGAATATAAACAATCTTTGGATAATTTCGTTTCAGTCTCTGAAACCGTAACAGACTTTTTAATCTTGTATTTTAATCTTGCTCTTTATGTGAGACTTTATGCTATTATGTGAGACTACTCTTCTTTTTAAATTGTGATATTTTGTTTCTAGTGTACAGAGTAGGACCTCCATGAATCTATGAGTAAATGAATGGTAGAAAGATGTATGAAGTGCTTTCGGAATCCAGAGTGAGAAAGAAGTCATTGATTCTGTTGGGAGAACTGAGGAAAGTTCTTCATAGGACATTGCGTATGTTAGGTCTGAAAAGACAAATGGGAGCTTGCCTGGTAGATGGAGAGTTTTGGGGGGAGGGAAATAGCAGGAGCAGAGGAATTTTTTTTAAAGATTTTATTTATTCATGAGAGACACAGAGAGAGAGACAGAGACAGAGAGAGAGAGAGAGAGGCAGAGACATAGGCAGAGGAAGAAGCAGGCTCCATGCAGGGAGCCCGATATGGGACTCAATCCTGGGACTCCAGGATCACGCTCTGGGCCGAAGGCAGGTGCTAAACTGCTGAGCCACCCAGGGATCCCCTTGGAGCAGAGGAATTGAGGTATTAAAGGGATTAGTTTATCCTGAGAATTCTACAACCACAGCACTGTGGTAATAGTATCATGGTGAGAAATAGTGGCTAGCTAGGAGCCTCAGGTCGTAGCCAGATTGTATATTAGTCTAAGGAAATTCTTATGTCTAAGAAACCTGGAGTTTGCTCTAATATGAGTCATGAAAAACTAACCAAAACCAAGATGAGGTGATGAGAATTGTTTTTGGAAGGCTAATTCTGGTATCTTTGTGGAGGATGACCTGGGAGGGATAGATGGATGGAAGAGAGTGGTTAGGGATCAGAACATAGGTAAGAGGCTCTTTCATTCTTCTTGTGGTTGAGTATCATAGACCTGAAATAGGACACAGTAGACATAAATGAAGGAATGGATTTTTTTTTTTAATTTTTATTTATTTATGATAGTCACAGAGAGAGAGAGAGGCAGAGACACAGGCAGAGGGAGAAGCAGGCTCCATGCACCGGAAGCCCGATGTGGGACTCGATCCCGGGTCTCCAGGATCGCGCCCCGGGCCAAAGGCAGGCGCCAAACCGCTACGCCACCCAGGGATCCCCAGGAATGGATTTTTAAGGATGTTATAGGAATACATTAGTTCAGATTTAAAGATCAGTTACATATAGTGAGGAAAATACTAGCAAATGAAATATTTGAAGTTTCTGGATTGGTTAACAGTTGCATGTGTTAGCAGGATATCCAAGGAAGGAGGACTTTATATCTTAGTATCTTAGGAGGAAATCAGGATTTGGGAATTCAAGAATGACTGGCTTTTCTGTGATGATTAATAGTTTAGGTAATTAATGATATCATGTTTAGGTAGTTAAAAGAAAAGAAAAGAAGGCAGAGATCGCAGTGATACCAACATCTATGGAACAGTGAAACCAATGAAGGAAATTAAGAAATAGCCAGAGTTAGATCAGATCAGGAATGGTGGTATTGCCAGACCAGGGAAAAACTGGAGTCGGCTTGTGAATGCCAGTGCCCAGTGTTACAGGACGTTCATGCATAGGAGTGATTTTGAAGAGGGCCTAGGGCTTGGCAATTAGAGTTCTTTGGTGATATTTATGAAGAAAGGGTTTTTTTCCCCCCTAGAAGAGATGTTGAAAGCCCCAGACCATTACAGTGGTTTAAAATTTGGGTAAATAGGAGGTGAGAAGTGGAGGCAGTGAAGTATAAACTTTTATTAGGAGTGGTGGTAAAGAGAGAGAGAATAGTTAAGAGGAAACACTGGGGGTCACCTGCATGGCTCAGTGGTTGAGCGTCTGCCTTTGGCTCAGGTCATGATCCCGGGGTCCTGGGATTGAGTCTCACATCAGGCTCCACTGATGGGAGGGAGCCTGCTTCTCTCTCTTCCTATGTCTCTGCCTCTCTCTCTGTGTGTCTCCCATGAATAAATAAATAAAACATTAAAAAAACATAAAAACACTGGGTTGAAGGAAGGGTTTTGAAAAGTAATAGTCTAGCACCCATGTGGGCAAGTGGGAAGTGAGATGGGAAGGTAGAGTGGAGGGCATGGGCAAAAGAGGGCAAGGCATTGATGAACAGCTGTAGAGGCAGCAAGGATGTAAGGTTTGCCTCAGCAGAGAAGACCAGCTTCCTCTGGGACCCAGTGTCGGTAAACAGCCTTTCCTTTTATCTGGCAGCTTCTCCCCATCACTAGTCCTGCGCTGTTCCTCCAGAGACCTCCAGACCCATCTACTGTCAGAGGGGCCCTTTGTGGAGATCCTGCAGCACCGTACAGATTCTCTTCCTTCTTTTTTATTATACTTCCTCCTCTACATCTGCTTGATATGTCGCCTCAGAATATTTTTATTTTCATCTTACATACGATTTTTTTCCATCCTGTTAGGAAATCTTTGCATTCTCTGTAATAGCATGTAAAGAACCAATTCTCCAGCTTTAAGCCTTCTCAAGTCTTCCTTGGCAAATGCTTGGCTGGAAGGAAAACCTGTAGAATGAGGAGCCTTTCCCTTACTGTGTTAGCACACGATATTTGGTATTCTTTGTTTACACACGAACAGGAAAGAAGTGCTCAAATGTGGCTGTGTTATTGACAGAAAACTTCCTATTTTGAAAAGCATCCTTGGGGATCCCTGGGTAGGTCAGTGGTTTAGCGCCACCTTCAGCCTGGGGCCTGATCCTGGAGACCCGGGATCAAGCCCCACATCGGGCTCCCTGCATGGAGCCTGCTTCTCCCTCTGCCTGTATCTCTATCTCTCTCTTCTCTTTCTGTCTCTCATGAGTGAATAAATAAATAAAATCTTAAGAAAAAGCATCCTTCTTAGCTGCTGATGTGCTAGAACTGATTTCCTCATGGAGAAGCACATTAACTCTTAAACTACTTACATACACACATCAGCATATATATGTGTTATATATAGTATATTTGGAAAAAGGAATTTCAAAAGTACTTTGTTTCTAAGCATTTACCTCACATAACAAATTAACTATTTTTAAATGCTGTCTTTATTTTCAGTTTAATGACAGAGTGGCGTTTTTCTCGAGGAGTGCAGGAACAGACCAAAGCTTTCCTTGATGGTTTCAATGAAGTTGTCCCTCTTCAGTGGCTTCAGTACTTTGATGAAAAAGAATTGGAGGTTAGGCTCTTTTATTATGCTATTTAGGAAATGTTACTGGGAGGATGGACTGTTTTTGTGCTTCCACAGAAGGATGTCCACGCGTTTTTAAATGACATGGCACAACCTTGAATCCTCATTCATGTCATGGGTGAGGGGGGTATTGAAATCCCAGCATGGGATGGTGGTCTTAAGTGTCATGATAATGTCATGGGCACAGAATCATTAATCAGTGCCTGCTATTAGGCGTACTCAAGGTGAATGCAACCTTCCTAATAACTTGGGGGACTTCATGAAACCCTGGTTTACTAGTGAAGTTGCCCCAAAGATCAGTTTTTTAGGTCATAATTCTTAGTCACCGTAACTGTATTTAGACTTGTTAGAAGTATATTAGAAATTCTTTTGAAGGGGGATGGGAGAGAGTAAAATACACATAACAAAATTTATCATTTTAAACATTTTTTAAGTGTACAATTCAATAATGTTAAGTATATTCACATTATTGTGCAGCCAATCTCGAGGCTTTTTTCATTTTGCAAAACTGAAATTCTGTATACATTAAACAACTCCCCATTTCTACTCCGGCCCCACTGTTCTACTTAGTATGAGTTTGACTACTCTTGGTATCTCCTATAAGTGAAATCATGCAGTATTTGTCTTACTGTGACTGGCTTATTTCACTGGAAATAATGTCCTCATAGTTTATTGCTATTGTAGCATGTATAAAATTTTCTTTCCTTTTTAGGGCTGAATAATATTCCATTGTACGTACATACCACGTTTTGTTTATCCATTTATCAGTCAGTGGATATTTGGTTTGCTTTGTTTGGTTTTGATGAATAATACTGCTACAAATATGGATATATAGATACCTCTTTAGGATATACACCCAGCAGTAGTCTTGCTGGATCATAAAGTAATTATATATTTAATTATTTGAGGAACTCCCACACTGCTTTCTACAGTGGCTGTACTGGGTTATATTCCCACCAAAAGTATGCGAGAGTTCCAATTTCTTCACATCTTTGCCCACACCTGATATTTTCTGCTTTGTTATAGTAGCTAACCCTGATGGGTATACGGTGATAACCCATTGTGGTTTTTGGTTCATATTTCTCAAATGATTAGTTATGGTGAATTCCTCAAGTCTTCTTTCCCCATATAGGTTAGAACATAGGCAGGGCTGTTAGATTAGCAGAAACACATCAGAAGAAAAGAATGGTTAGATATTTTTTAGAGTACTGTTAATCTTTCTTTTAATCATAGACTTCATTAAAGAATCTGAAAAAATTTAAATAATTTTGTGTCTTCAAAGTGCATACACCTAAAATATTCCATACCCCCCTTAAGAACCCCTATTTTAGAGGCCCACCAAGTGAAAGAGGGATGTTACAGCCAGAGTCCCACCATTAGAGCACAGATGAAACCAAGATAGTAGATCTGAAAGGAGGTGAATAGGTGCATACTTTTTTATATACCCTTGGTAGAGTTTACAGTTGTCTCACACATGGCCCTGTGAAATAGCTGGGCCATATGATAATTTCCTTTTATGCATAAGGACACTAAAGCGCTTATTGGTTACTGATGCCTTTAGCTCATAGTAGAGCTGTGAGAAAGTACAGATCTTTTTTGTTGTTGTTTTGCTTTGAGTTTTATTCCTAGTCTTTTTCTTCTACTTCCATATCTCTTAACCATGAATATTCACGATAATGGGCATGCATAACATTATGTGAAGTAATGATTATTCATAGTCATGCCCCTTTACAAATTAAAATCTGTTTAAGATAATGTAATAATCATTCTTTGTAAAAATTCTCATTACACTAGAAATAGAAGGCAACTTTCTCAGTTTGTTAAAGGGTATCAACAAAAAAAGATAACAACCCTGACATCATTCTATATGGTGATACCATGAATATTTCATTTTGAGATTGGGAACAGGGGCAAAGATGTCTACTCTCATCCTTTATATTGCCCCATTGTACTAGATGGCCCAGCCAGTGCAGGGAGGCAAAAGTAGAAATAAAAAGCAAAGAAGTAAAATGGCCTTTATTCATGGTAACATGATTGTCAACTTAGAAAATCCTAAGGAACCTACCAAAAAAAAAAAAAACCCGTGAATTTAGCAAGAGTACAAGATAGAAGAAGGCCAATAATTTAAAAATCAAGTGTATATCTTCTGTGTGCCAGCAACACTTGGAAATTGAAATCATAAGGTTTTTTTTATTAAAGCACTCAAAAAATAAATTTAACCAAGGGCATGCAAGAACTCTATACTTAAAAACACAAAAACATAAAACATTGCTCAGAAAAATTAAAGAGAACTTTAATAAATGTTTAATAAATAACATCATGTTATGTATTGGAAGACTCAACATTATAAAATGTCACTTCTCTCCTAATTTATCTGTATATTCAACACCATCCCAATCAGCATCCCAAGAAAATTTTTTGTAGAAATTGACAGGCTGATTCTAAAATTACAAGGAAATGCAAAGGTGGTAGATAAGCTAAAACAATTAATTTTGAAAAAGGAAAACTTGGAGGTTGTTCACTACCTGATTTCAGAAATTATTACTAAGCCATAATAATTAAGATAGTATGGTATTTTTGAAAGGATACACAAGTATATCAGTGAAACAGAAGAGAGTCCAGAAATAGACCCACACATATATATTATCAATTGATTTTCAACAGAAGTGCTAATATTTTTCAGTGGGGAAAGAGAAAAAGTCTTTTAAACAAATGATGCTGCATCAACTAAATGTCCATGTTAGAAAATTAACCTTGATCCTCACTTTAGCCTTAAGAAAGATTAATTTAAAATATAAATATGGGGATCCCTGGGTGGCGCAGCGGTTTGGCGCCTGCCTTTGGCCCAGGGCGCGATCCTGGAGACCCAGGATCGAGTCCCACATCGGGCTCCCGGTGCGTGGAGCCTGCTTCTCCCTCTGCCTATGTCTCTGTCTTTCTCTCTCTCTCTCTCTCTCTGTGTGACTATCATAAATAAATAAAAAATAAAATAAAAATAAAATAAATAAAATATAAATATGAAAGCTGGAAAAAGAAAAATCTTAGTATGGGCAGAAGGTTTTAGGAAGAACACAAAACAATTAGCCACACATCATATTTTGTGTTATATATATATATATATATATATATATATATATATATATATATATTCATATACTCTTACAGCTTAGTAAAAAGACAAATTTTGTAGAATGGGGGAAGACTCACTTTATAAAGGAAGCTATGATGGCAGGTAAACACACGAAACCTCATTCATTACTGGGGAATGTGAATTAAAACTAAATGAAATACCACTTTGGGATAATGTTAGAAGATTCTTACAATGTGATACACATGAGCCTCTGGTGCCCTAGCAGTTCCACTATTAGGTATTTACTCAAGTGAAATAAAATACATATTCATACAAAGATTTTTCCATAAATGTTCATCACAACTTTATCAAAGCCAGAAACTTGAAGTAACTTCTAAATGACCATTAAGAAGTAAATGGGATAAGTAAATTGTTGTATAGTCGCATAATGAAATACCACCTAGCAACATGAAAGAAGTATGGTACCCACAACAATGTGGATGAATCTCATAAACATTGTGTTGATGCGGGGAGCCAGAGGGTGGAGATAACAGAAAAATGGTGTGTGTGTGTGTGTGTGTGTGTGTGTGTGTGTGTGTGTGTGTGTGTGTAGCATTCTCAAAAATTTAATCTGTGATGATATCATTGATGACATTGAGCCAAAGATGAGGATGGTGTTTTTGACTACAAAACGGGACCTAATCGGAATATTCTTCATCTTGATTGTGGTGGTGGTTACATAGGTGTATATATCTGTCAAAACTCATCTAACTCTATACTTAAAATACATTCATGTCATTGCATATAAATTGTAGCTCAAAATTGATTTGTGAAGAAGTGAGTAAGTATTAGACTATCTTATTATGCCAAAATTAGCTTTCATCCCATATGTGGTGTACTAGGCTTACTTGAAAATTTCACATAGAATATTTTATTCCCAAAGTCTGGAAGAGTTAGTAACAGGAATTCGTATATATTTTTATTTATTTGTTTTTATTTAAATTCAATTTGCCAACATACAGTATAACACCCAGTTGCTCATCCCATCAAGTGCCCTCCTCCTTAGTAACTGTCACCCAGTTACCCCATCTCCTCACCCACTGGAATTAGTGTATTTTTAACTTTAAATAGAGAAGATCGCATAGATTAAAAAGAAAAAAGAACCAGAAATACATGTTTGAAATATAATAATAATTTGGATTTTTTTTACTAAAGGATTCTTTTAGCATAGCTAATGTTTTTCTTGAAGAATAGTATGTCTAAATGCTTTCAGTTTGAGTTCATTAAACACAAAAAAGATAAGTATCAAAGAATCCTTATTCTAAATTGTTACAGATTTTGTTGGATGTGCCTACTGTGATCATTAGTTGTCATGTACCTAGCTGTTCATGTAATTCAGCATGTGCACAGGTATTCATTAGCAAATACCAGTCACAGTTCTTCTCTTCACTAAGTCTACACTGTAACCTGCTGCTGTGCTCGTTTCCCAGGTTATGTTGTGTGGCATGCAGGAAGTTGATTTGGCAGATTGGCAGAGAAATACTGTTTATCGACATTATACAAGAAACAGCAAGCAAATCATTTGGTTTTGGCAGGTATTTGCTTTTTTTATCTTTCTAAAACAAAGGGTTCAAAGAAAATGTTTTCTCGTGAGACAGTGGTTTAAAAAACAGTTCATTTTTAAAATTGACACTGCCTTTGGACTTGGTTTTTAGTCTTTGAATTATAAAATCAGAAGTTGAATATGTGAACATTTGTTAAATGAGTTTCCATTGCTTATTTTGATGGTCTTTCCTAAGTGGGAAAATGAATGATGGAATCTTCTTTAAGTAGTAATTTAATGGTAATATTTGCAGACATAGCATGTTTTTTCTGGTAGTATCAAAGTAGTTTATAAATTCTACTTAATTCTAGAAGTAAATGAGGAAGTATGTTTTGTTTTTTGTTTGCTTTTTAAGCCCGTGTGGGGCTTGAACTCAACGTCCCTGAGACCAAGACCTGAGCTGAGATCAAGAGTCAGGTGCTTAACCATCTGAGCACCCCCCCAAGCACCCCACTAGTATGTTTTTTTAATGAGAAAGTCAGTGTAGATATAGATACTTAATTCCTCAGGTGTGATAATATATATGCTAGGGAATTAGGGTAGTCTAAAGGATAATGCCCAAGAAGGACTTCTTTTTTCTTTCCTTCCCTTACTTCCTTTCTTTTGTTGGTGTTTTAGCTTAAACTGTAGTAGGGTGGTCTTATCCAAATGCTGCATGCTAATCTTGAAGCACATTTTATTAGATTTTGTGTGTTTGAGAATTTCAAATCTCTAAGCCCAAGGATATTCTTCACAAAAATCCACTACTTGAGATTTATTTGAGCAATTTAGTGACTGAACTTGTAGTTTATGTATGCTGAACTGTCATTTTCAGATGAAAACTAAGCCTGAGATTTTGTTTAATACTAGAGAAAGACTTTCCAGAAGTGGAATCTTTTGATAAGGATATGTCATTTATTTATTAACAATTTAAAGAAGTGTAGAAACTTCTAGAAATTTATAGGTATACTTCAACATATGCAAAATGGCACATACTAGATAGATTATTTATTGCACTACTATTGGTATACTAACAGAGACTTGAAATATCTAAATGTCCATTGGGAGGGGACTAAGTATATAAATTATATAACTGTTCTGTAATTCTGTACATTGTAATCATTCTTTTACTTTTTTAATGGAAATTAACAAAAATATTGGAGAATGAGATGTTTCAGTACAATTTTAAGGGAAGAGGAAGGTGTGTATATACTATGCTATTGGGCTAAAAGGAAAATTTATATTCTGTGTATTCAAAATGTATGCTGGAACAGCCGATTCCTGAACAACAAGGGTTTGAATTGTTCCAGCTACTTATACATGGATTTTTTTACAGCACAGTACTATAAATGTATTTTCCTTATGATTTTCTTAGTAACATTTTTTTTCTCTAGCATATTTTACTGTAAGAATATAGTATATAATACATATACAGAATATGTGTTGTTCATCAGTATGGCTTCTGGTCAGCAATATAGGTCATTAATTAAGTTTTGGGGAGTCAAAAGTTGTATGTGGATTTTCCTGAGATTTCAACTGCACGGGGTAGGGGTCAGCGCCTCTAACCCCTGCGTTGTTCAAGGGTCAACTGTATACCAATACATCATCTCTGAAAAGGTAGAGAAAAAACTGGTCGCAAGGTGTGAGAGCTGCTCTTGATGCTGTACCTTTTAAACAAAGGATGCCTGGCTGGCTCATTTGGTGAGAGCATGTGACTCTTGATCATAGAGTTTACAAAAAATAATAAATGAATAAAATAAAAAGTAGGAATAAGTCCATTTTCAAGCCTAAAATACCTGAATTGCATCACATACAGAACCTATGTGGGTATTTATAATCTTTCTAGGCTCTTTATTAGCTTCTTCACTCTTCATATTCTTGGACTTTTCCTTGAACATTTGTGTCTGTACCTGAGGAGCTTGAACTTTGGGCCATGTGAATCCAAATGAGTAGTTGTGTTTTCCAGATTGGGTTTGTTTTAGGAAAAGAGTTGGTTTATGCCAGACGTGGTAATAAGCTCTGTTTCTTGTGTCTTGATGAAATGTGTACCCTAACACAGTTCTATGCAGAAATGTTTTTGGTCTTATATTAGCACTTTTTGTCTTCCCCTTACCCAAAGTATATTTTTGTTTACTTTTCATAAATTTTATCTTCTAAGATGCACTTCTGCTCTCAGACTGCTCCGTAAGTTCCCCTGCCTTCTGCTACAGATACTCAGACTAATTCAAATCTATATTCCACCACATTACACATTTGCATCCCTCTTTGAAAAGATAGTAAATGAACTAAATAGTCTAACAAAATGCATAGTTTAAGTTTTCAAGTATGCAGAATCCGAAGAGTCAAGAAAATAGTTATAGTGGGAGAAAATATTGCAAACTGTTGAGAGTGGCGATTTGAAGTGTTCGTTAGTTTTTGGTAGCTTATAAAGAGAGGAGGGTAGTTGACTCGGGTCAGGATAATGGGTTAGAGCTCAGGAGACCAAGTGTTCTGCCGCTTAGCAGCAGTTTGAGAAAGACCAAGTGTTTTATCTCTAGGTGTCTGTTGTTTGCCTGCGTGCATGTACACTGGGGATGCCAAGGACGGTACCTGTGTCCTTGTCCTGGTGCAGGAGCTAAACACACCAAGAGCATAGGGCACAGCTGGGCAGCAGCCCTCACTAGGTGACTGCTGTCGTAATGAACGGCATCTGTCCTGGTTACCTCTCAGTGGTAGAACCTTTTGAAGCCTCCCATTTCCCTCTCTGTGAGGTGGACATAAGAAGAGTAGTAGCCAACCAGTGGTGTCCTCGTGAGGATAAACTGAAGATTCATGATGTACTTCACATATGCCTCACCTTAATAAATTCTTGAAGAAATATAATAATTTAAGTGTCTACTATTTTAATTATTAGATTATTTTATATTAAAGTAAATTTGGTTTTATTACACAGTTTGTGAAGGAGACAGACAATGAAGTGAGGATGCGACTATTACAGTTTGTCACTGGAACCTGCCGGTTACCTCTAGGAGGATTTGCTGAGCTCATGGGTAAATGCAGTTTTACTGCAGTTTCTCTGTAGATAGTTTTGTGATAATAATGGCGTTTAGACCTAAACCAGACTTGAATCTAAGGAGTATTCTTCTATGCTCTCTCTAGGGCATCTACGAGAAGAAAGACTAATTAATAGTTAATACCAAGTACATTTATAAGACAGAAATGAAGCTGCTTACATAGTCTGGCTGGCCAGTGCTTTTGCTCCTTAGGGTGATTGTGAAGGGAGCAAAATTCTTTAGAGCTACTTCTTTTTCCACTGATTCAAATCGTATATTGCTGGATTTCTGCAGCAATAAGAAGCTTCTCTAGGCAGAAGTGATTTACATTTTATTCCGTATTAGTCATAGGACTATGTGACGTATTCTGTTATATAACTAGTTGTTAAAACCAAAAAGTTTAAAGGACCAGATAAATTTTGTCTTATTTTCCTGGTTTAGGAAGTAATGGGCCTCAAAAATTTTGCATTGAAAAAGTTGGCAAAGACACCTGGTTACCAAGAAGCCACACATGGTAAGTTCAAGAATCCTAAATAAGAAGGTGAAAGTCAGAGAATCTTTAATATGTAAGACCCAGTATAAGTTCTTATTCATTAAAGTAGCTAGAATTTCAGTTTTTAGAACAGACTAATATGGCATTCTGTAACTGAACACTTTGGAATGATTTCTGTACTTGGTTAATATACTGAGAAATGTATCCATTGATTAAACAGTTATTTAGAACAACTACTATGAAAAAAAAAAACCTACTATGTATAAAGAAGATTGAAGTGCTCCCAGCCTTTTATGAAGTTTGCACTCCATTAGGGGAAGGGAACACAAACGACAAGTCAACTAGTTGAAAACTAAGAAGGCCCTTCAAAGGAAATAAAGAAGATGCTATAAAAAACTGAAGGGAACCTCCTCTAGATTGTGTGATCAGGGAGATTTCTCAGAAACAACGTTTGGGTTTGATAAATAGCATACTGCGGGAACAAAAGGAAAAGTGCATTCTTTGTACAGAGACATTTCTATAGACCTTGAAGTAAGAAATTGCTTTTCAGGGAAATTAAAGATGACTGGTATGACTTGAATTTAGTGAATGAGGGAAGAGAAGGATAAAAATTTTTGGAATGTAAGCAGGCACTAAATTATGTAGGGCCTTGTAGGCTGTTATAAGGAACTTGGGTTTAACTCTAAGGGCAGTTAGAAGCCTTTGAAGAGCTTTAAATAGCAACTAATGAGATTCAGGAAAAACCACTCAGGCAACAGAGGAGGAATTAGATTCAAGACTGAAGGCTGGGAGATTAGTTAACAGCAGTGTTAAGAGTCAAAAGCTGAGCATTGCTTAGGTGGTATGTGGTTCCTTCAGGAGGTCAGAACCACTTTCACACTAAGCAGTTATTTGCCTTTTTATTATTTTGACACTTGCACTTATAGTGCAGAAGCAACAGTGGGTAAAAATGCTGTGCCTCAGCACAAATCAAGGCAGTGGCACCAAAATGCCATCTCCATTCTTTAGCATCTCACCCCTGCGGTTTACAGAAAAGGGGTGGGGGAGCCAATCTCTTTTAAGATTATTCTTTACGAAGAAGTGAAGAGTGATTAGATCTTGATGCTTGAATATCTTTTTAATATTCTGTAAGACAAAATGGGAAGCCTGCATGAAGCACTTACACACACCAGAGAATTGTGGTTGTCTTGAGGGGAAGGCTCTTTGGCAGTTGAGCTGAAAGCTGAACCAGCTTGCTTTTTTAATGAAACATTGTTTGCCAATCCTACCTTTCAAGTAAAAACTGTTTACCTGGCAGACATTTTCTTGAAAAGTAGTGAAGTTATCAGTAGCTTATCACTTCAAGGAAAACAACTGACAGCATTTGTAGGCAACGATGAAAGTTGAGGTTTCAAGCAAAAATTAAAATTTGGGAAAACCTGTATAGACCAACCACCATGAGCTTGAAAGCTTCCCGGACTTATCTGATATTGGTGGTATTATTAACAAATGTGATCTTTTCTTTCTATTACATAATTAACTGTCAACATTTGGAAATACTTTATAACTTGGTGAACCATTATTTTGAAATGACCAATGCATGATATTACAAACCCGTGCATGGGTAAAAGATCTATTCAAAGTACAAGATAAACCACTGGATTTTATGTAAAAAAGGTGGAAAAAGTTCTCTGATATGATGTCAGAGCCCATATTATGTGTTACTTTGTCAAACGTAATATCTAAGAATAATAGCAGCTACCTGAAAAAAATGAGATGACTGGAGTACATCTGTTTTCTAACTGCATATCTGTGGGAACAAATTTTCATAAACTTCATATAGTGCAACAAAATAAATGCACACAAGGATAGCAGAAACTAGGTATCTTCCATTAAGCTAGACATTAAAAAGATTTGCAAAAATAATAAAACAAGGTCACTCTTTGTATTATTTTTTGAAAAGTTTTTCTTTTCATAAAAATAAGTTTATTTCAAAAGGATTTTCTCAATTTTAACTTCTATTACAGTAAATATCAAACATAATTGATATAAACAAAGCTCTTTGGGATTCTCAATATTTTAAAGTGTGAAAAGGGATCATAACCTAAAAAAAATTTGAGAACACCAGCCTAGATTAAATTGATGAATCCAAAAGAGAATTCTTGAGGCAGGGGAGAGTTCATAACCAAAGGAGATAGTTCTTCAAGAAAGATGAAAAGAATTGGGACGCTGAGTACGAATTAAGGAATTGGCCTCTAATAAAAACAAACACTTCCTTTATTGTAATAGAAAAAGAAACGGTGGACTTTAAACTATAGAGGTGTTTTTTTTTTTGTATTTTTTTTTTATTGGAGTTCGATTTGCCAACATATAGAAACTATAGAGTTAATCACTATTGGTTTCTGTTTTCTCGAAGTACAAGGTGAGGTCACTGGCTAAGAATGAAAAAAGTAAAAACTTTTGAGGAGAAAGAATGAGCTGTCAGAGTAGGCAAGTATTTACCAGAGAAATATGGCTGAGAATGCTGCCATATTGGACTGCCCTCTAGGATCTTTATAAAGTAATGCCAGTCTGTCTCACTTTAGGAGTCTTCCTTCCAGTAATTTTCAGCTGTTAAGGCCCAAGGAATGAAAAACTAGAGGGCTGAATTAATGAAGTGTTCGAGCTTTGATTAGTAGGTTCTAAAGTGGGAGAGACAAGGATTTAAAAGTATTTGCAAGGTAGTCCTGCGTTACAGGGCTGGGCTGTGGATTAAGTACAAAGTAAGGATAGAAGAGTGAGGACAGGCATGGGTGGTGAGAAAGATAGGGGCTAATAGATTGCCATTTCAATTGAAGGAAGCTGGAAAAACGAAATAAGAGTTTTTAATTAGAAATTTCCTTTCCTGGTGATGACAAGGTTCAAAGTGTTATCTTGAAGTCAGTAACTTCAGTAGAGGAATAGGTCGCTGAAACGGAGAACTGGGAGGCCATGCATGGGTGTTGGGTATCATCCAAGTGAATGGGAGGAAGACACAAACCAGGTGCCAAAGCTTTCAGTGACTAACGAATAGGACCATGAGGTCAACAGAGGATAGAAAAGTTGAGAAAGAAGGTTGTTTGGCTAGATCGTGTGTGCCTCAGAGGAGAGAAGTTTTGTTGATTGGCCACAGGGAAATGGTAGTTTCAGACTAGCTGGATTTGTAGTTAAGGCAAGAGAGGAGTTCTTCAGACTGTAGAAAACTGCAAATCAGAAAACAGAAGTTTAGAAGATCTGAGGTGGAGGACAGGGAAGAGGTGGGGATTTAATTCAGGTCAGCGGAACGCAGTTGATCCAGAGATAATAGTTTTTAGTAGTGACTAAGGTAAGCAGTGCTACTGTCTGTGGTGAAAGTGGTGTTGATGATCCTCAGATGGAGTGCTGCTCTCACGCCCAACGCTTTGCTTACTGAGGTGGCGACTTGGATCAGGGGTTCCTCAGGCTGTCAAGTGGTACAAGCCAGCGGGGTACCGTTCGCTTAGTCCACTGGAACTAAGTTATCAGTGTCTTCCCTTCTTATCGATCAATAGAAGTAGAAATTTGACTCAAAGCTGGAACTAAAAGCTAAACGTAAAACATTATTCCGAAATCCACATAATAAGTGCTCAATAAAAGACAAATAGATTTTGGTATAGTCTCATCCTTTGGCTAATGTCTTAAACAGAACCCTGTTTGGGACGTTTTCAAGTAATCTACTGTCTTAGGTAGTTCAATTCATCATTTTACTAAATGCGTCAATGTTAGGAGAGCAGAGCAGACTGCCCCTCATGGGTTTTAGAATCTAATGGAAGAAACCAATCAATCATAATACAGAGTAAATTATGTCTAAGATGCTCAAGGAGAATTATTTGTAGTCCAAAAGTTGTAGCATCTGGAATGATTCTTAGTGCATATTATTTTCACGGGCAGAAAAAGTATTCTAGATCATGAGAGCCGTAAGAACATGTCACAAGACAGAGGAGTGTGTGGCGCTTGGAGAACATGAACTCCCAGAGCCTAGTCAGCTTCCTGGCCCCGTACCTTTAATCCATACTAATCAGAAGCAGCAGAGGCCTTTTTTGTTTTCATTTTTTAAATGAAACACTTCACGAGTTTGCCTGTCATCCCTATGCAGGGGCCCCGCTAATCTCATTGTTCCATTTTTAGTATACGTGCTAAGCAGGCACAGCAAAGAGGAAGTATCTGGGAGTGAACGAAGGCCAGAGATTCAGGAGGATGACTGAATCTGACGACGACTCTACGTGAAAGATGTTAAGAACTAGAAAGGAACAGGTGGTCTTAGTATGTAGGAGTCCACTGAAAGATTCTTCTCTTGACCTCTGCTCAGTGTACCGTGAAGCAGGGAGGGGTACATGGGCTGCTTAAATGACTACCGTTTAATATATTTAAGAGAATAACACGGTTTGAGGAAAACACCATTTTAATTGACTGTCTCGTTTCCAGAGGTTCTTGATTATCAGGTTTCCTGACTCTTACCTGGGAGTTGGGGCGAGGGCAGATGGGAGCGGTAGCAGGGAACCTGGATAATCGGTAACCTTCCATATGAGAAATGAACATGAGAACTGCCTTAACTACATTAGAGCTATTTCACTAGACATTTAGTGTGTCCAGTCCAGCTAAATGCAGCACAGGGAATTCCTTGGAGTCTGGCAGGAATGGAAAGACAAAAAGTGTGTATTTATTGGCTCTCTCCACCCCAAAATGTAAGTAAACTCCTGAGGATTAGGGACTGTAGTTTATCACTCTGCATCACCAGCTCCTGGAAATACACCTAATAGATTCTTAATAACTGGTAAGTGAATGAAAGAAATGAAAGAATCTTAAAAACCCAGAAGTTATGGGGAGTTGTCATAACTAATAATTACAACTTTCTCTGGGAAATGTCAAAAAAGTATACTTTTATGAATGTTTTCATTTCAGTAGCTCGCCATAAGAAGTCTGTATATGGTAATATAGTAGTGAATGGTTAGAATACTTCTGGCAAAATCTTTGTAACTTCCACTATCCATTTAGTTTTGCAAATGTGCTTTAAGAATTATTTTATTAGAAATTTTTAGAGTCTGTTTTATTGAAAACACATCTGTTTTTGTTTTTGTTCAGTTTTAATCGCTTGGATCTACCACCATATAAGAGTTATGAACAACTAAAGGAAAAACTTCTTTTTGCAATAGAAGAGACAGAGGGATTTGGACAAGAATGAATGTGGCTTCTTGTCTTGGAGGAGCTCTTGCATTTAAATACCCCAGCCAAGAAAAATTGCACAGTGTATATAAGCTGTTCATTCTGTACAGTGAATTTTCTGAACCTCTCAAAGTATAAATGTTTTCCGTTCTTCCACAGAAATATGCAAAACAGTCCATCCTTTTCTACTTTATTTATTGTTCCCTTGAAGTGACTGACCAGGAAAAAGACCAACCTTAAATTTTGAAGCAAGCAAGAGACTTTATTAAAAATAAGTATATATCTATATAAGCATATATGATTGTGGCTCTAGTTTTATAGAGCTCCGAGTATATTACAGGACAGCCGTTCATTCAGAAATAATCTGGATTTGCTTTACCTTGTTTCTATTATCCAGAGGACAAAGTACAAATTGCTTCATGACCTTCTCCCTTATGTAACACCTCCTGCCGGTGTTTACTTTGCATGGCTGTTCAGGAAGGTATTAAGGGCTTAGGCCACATCTTACTTTGAGTATGAAAAAAAAATGCTGCTGGCTTTTCTGAAGACAGGCATTTGGACCTGTCAATTTGTTTTAAATAAATACAATAGTTGAAAATTTTCCCTCTTTGCTACATCACTAACAAAGTAATGAATGAAACCATAAAGCACATGTAAGTCGTACACTAGATCCAATGCCATTTAGTTCATTATAGAGATTGCAAAGAATTCATGAAGCAGCAAAGAGGCTTGTTTACATGTTACTTTGGGATGCTAGGTATTTGTGGAGTCAAGAAATCAGGTACTCATGTACTTTTAAGTCTGTGATGTTCTTTAATTCAGAATAAATTGACGCAGTTTGATACTTAGGAACATATAATAAGGTAATATGAATGAACATTTTCACTTTTGGTTAAGAGTTTTGCTTTTATAAAACCAGATGGACTGAGGAGTTGTATAAGCATTTGAACACAAATTTATTTTCTATTAGTGTTCGTATATCTTCATTCCTCTTAAATTCATGAAAATTTTATGATCTGAATTATACAAGCATATTAAAAGATCTCTTGGTCCCAGCCCCCTTTTTACATAGATCATTATTTTTGTCCTAATAACTTTTTAATTTTTCATTATCAAGGGCATTTGCTGAACTACAAAGATATATAACAAATTAAAATCTGGTGTGAATGTTATTAATGCTATTTTAGCAAACTGGGCTTCCTTGTTAATAACAAAAATTTAAATTTCCATTTATATCATTTCAATATGCAGTGTAAATTTCGGTAAGTTAAAAATCTTTTTATAACCATGAACAGACATCTTAAAATGTTCTCTGTAACATATTTAACTAAGTACATGTGGAAAATACTAGTATACAATTTCCCTAAACAGTTTTTGTTTTGCCAAAATTTTATTTTTCTACATATTAGATTGTGTTCTGCACTTCTATTCAAAGTTCGTAGTAAAGATGAAATAAAGGCAGTGATCCACTATGTTGAATAGACTCCTTTCCCAAATCCTAATCTGACACCGGGCTATTTTGAAGCATAAAGAATTAAAAACAAATACTAATACTAACGTATATGACATCATGTGATAGAGGTGACCAGCCTTCAAAAGGGCTACTTAAGTTACACCGTAGAAAGCACCACTACTCAATTTTGCCATGACATGACCGAGGTTGTTGATGAACACCATTCAGTGGCAGGGACAGTGTGAGAATGCCACTTAGCAAGCAGACCTGCCTGAAGACGGGAGGCTCTCGGGCTGCTGGTCCCCTCTCCTCACTTCAGGTAAGAACTTACTGTTCGCCCGTGGAGGCCATGCGGAGCCCACACAGGCCAAGGCAGCTTCCTGAGGAAGCCTGTTTGGAAGAACCCAGGGCCTCTACCTTTCCACCCCAAGGACAGAATCCAGGCCTCCAGGCAGGGTCTGTTGTCTTGATTCGTATATTCAGTGGCTGTGAGAGAAACCAAAATGTGGGCCACCTCTCACCTTCTCGCTTTTCCCATCCTTGTCCTGTGCTGGGCTAGACAGGCTCACTGTGTCTGAAATGAAGACACAGGCAAGAGAATGAGGCTTGGAAACAGACTCCTATTGTTCCTTCATTTCAGCGACACCCAACTCCCCACCGCCACCACCACCAAAGGAAGCCCAGGGAATGGGTCACAGGCACAACACAGGCTCAGTCAGACCAGTTTTCTGTCTTCCCAGGAAAGCAGCTATACGTGGCTTTTGAGTGCTTCCTGGGCAGTTTGAAGCAGAGCTGAGGAAACCTTTTACCACGCCGCCCCTCGTTAACCACCTGCCTGCCCTCTTTAAAACTAGATGGGCTGATAGGGGTGAAAACTAGTGATAAGGGTCAAAATACCATTTAGCAACACTGCTTCCGTTAAAAATGACCCCTGACTGGGAAGTTTATCTGGACTGGGAACTCTCCAGACTCTGGATAATAAACCGTACCTTTGGATTTCCCAGAGGAAACCCGTAATTGATGTCCCTTAGGAGGTCCCTGAGCTGGGAGCTGGGTGCATGCTCCGCTACAGACTGCTGCTGTGAGGAGTCCTCACGGGGACTTGCTGGCCAGTTGCGGTTCCTTCTTACCGCCTCCTCCGTAAGCCTGTTAGACTTGAGTCTGGATGTTTGCTGCACCCTGCGGATACTGCAGAAGTCCGAAGTCTCCTCAGTGAAATATGTAGATGAGAGGACAAAGGTTGTCTTAAAAACACTCCCCAGTTTTCTCAATCTCTGAACTTAAAGAGCCAGATGAGGTAAAAATGGGGAATTGGTCTGTCTTTAGGGGAAAACCCAGACCTTATCAGGAGCCTTCTACTTTTTGAAGCTCCTCTGTACTGAGTGTATATTCCTCACTCCTAGGACAACACAGTTCACTGTTCTGAGCAGTGCAATGGGTCAGACCAGGGCATTCATTAAAATAATCCCACGGCCCTTGCCAGAGTAATCCACTCCTCCTAGTTTTTCTTCCCCGTAATGCCCAGGCACACACGATCCAAAATAGGTTGTATGGTGAACACCACAGGAAATCAAAGAATATTCCTCAAATAATATAATAGCAATATAGTAGCAAAAATGTACGACTCAAAAAGTGGCATCTCCTGAATTCCAAATTCTCTCCCCCAAATCTCAACTAAGAACACAGATAATAGCATTTAGAAGAAGTATTTACTGATACAGTAAGTCCTCTGCATTCTTTCCTTACAACTCTAAGATTGGGGTTTGCCCTCTGTTGTAATGATGCTTGTTTTAGAGATAAGAAAATATCTTCATTTTTATGAAGGCCACATAAGCTAGTTCACAGGCTATGATTTAACCATTCGATTGGGAAAACTTTCCTAAGAAGTTAACGGAAAGCTTTCGGATTTTCTAGAGTAGCCACTTTCCAAATCCAGATTTATTCTCAATCCTGAAAAGGGAACTTGTTCACAGGGTGAGGTGCTTCACCCGTCACCCATAGCCCATGTCTGTAA
The DNA here is from genome assembly GCF_048418805.1 of Vulpes vulpes. Classification (NCBI taxonomy): domain Eukaryota; kingdom Metazoa; phylum Chordata; class Mammalia; order Carnivora; family Canidae; genus Vulpes; species Vulpes vulpes. The sequence goes on along the minus strand of NC_132792.1, from coordinate 46,786,937 downwards.
TATGTTTAGAAGAGAGAATGCTATAAACTCGGTTCACCTGCATGTGAGGGGGAGTAAGCGTCTCAAACTAGCAGTCACATCCGCAACACACAGCAGTTAAGCGGGACTGCACAGGAAGGAGAATAATGGGGCCCTTAGGGTTCGTTCCCAGAAGCAGTAGGTCTCACTGTGAATGGAGATGCCAAGAATCAGAGACAAAGTACACACCCTCAGAATCTTAGGAATGTATGTCGCGGAGAGGGGACCTATCCCTTAGTTTAAGGGGAAAAAAGGTAACAGCTCCAAAAATTAGGACCTGGCAACTGCACTCCTAGGTGTTGGTAAAACTTGTACCTGATGTTCACAGGAATCAAAGAATGGAAACAGCCTAAATGCCCTTCAGTGAATGGTTAAGTAAACGGTACACAAATGCAGGGCAATAGTGTCAGGAGTACAGACCACTCAACTACTGACGAGATTCAGAGGGTCTGAAAGGAATTCTGTCCCAACGAAAAGGCCAGTTCTCAAAAGGCTACATATTCTCTTCCATTTACATAACATTCTGGAGCAGACGCCAGGACTAGGGATGGTGGTAGAGAGGGCAAGTAGAAGAGTGTGACCCTGCAGGGATAGCACTGACCAGGGAGTTTGAGCAGTTGGTGGAATGGTTCTGTCTTGAGTGTAGCAGCAGTTAAAAAAGAAACCTGCAGGTGGGGCACCCTAGTGGCTCAGTCAAGTCTGCCTTCAGCTCAAGTCCTGCCCCTGGAGTCCTGGGACGGAGCTGCACATCAGACCCCCTGCTCAGCCAGGAGTCTGGTTCTCTTTCTCCCTCCCCACTCCCCCTGGCTTGTGCTGTTTCTCTCAAAATCTTAAAAAAAAAAAACTGCATGTGACAAAATTACATAGAACACACATAAATGAGAGCATTTAGAATTAAAATCTGAATAAGATATATGGGCCTATACCAGTTACCTGGTTTTGATACTGTACTGTAGACATCTAGGACCTCTACCTTTTGAAAAATGATTTCTACCTTTTATCCCCCCGAACTTCCTATGAATCTATAATGATTTCAAAGCAAAAAAAAAAAAAAAAAAAAAAAAAGCCTCTTTTAAAGCACTATGAAATATCAGAAGATAGCTTTATTACTGAAAGATCATTTCACAAAAACTACTTTATAGAGGTTATTCTTGAACACATCCAAACCTTTAACCTCCCATTTGATTCCTTGGTACCACTGGTAACAACAAACACACATACACAGTCACACCTCCAGAAAATATTAAAAGTCACTATAAGAGAAAACTGAAAAAGAAAATTTCAGATAAAAAATGTTCAAAACAAAAAACATTAACACAATATACTAATATGAATTAAATGTAAGTAACTACAGATACCAGAAAAATCCAAATTAGAAATTTAGAAACTGGGCAGCCCAAGTGGCTTAGCAGTTTAGTGCAGCCTTCGGCCCAGGATCGAGTCCCGCCTTTGGCTCCTCCCTTCATGAAGCCTGCTTCTCCCTCTACCTGTGTCTCTGCCACTCTCTTTCTCTCTGTGTCTCTCATTAATAAATAAATAAAATCTTTAAAAAATATTTAGAATCTTAGAACTGGACAAACTAAACTGAAATCTTTGCTGACTGAAATTGGGGGAAAAAATGGAAGAAAAACATCTCAGAAGTGAAGACAAAATCCGAAGAAGAAAACAAAAATAAGGGACATGGAAAACAAATTGAAAGAGCCAAGAAAATGAGCCAAGAGGTAAAAAGAAAAATCAGAGAAATAATTTAATAATCAGGCAAAGAAGATCTAATATACATATAATTAAAGTCACTGAATATAAGATGGAACAGTGGTTCTCAAAAGTAGGGTAAGGCAAATGTGGAATGAAGGACAGTCTAAGATAACTGGACTGGCCTCTTCAAAAAGTCCATGAATGATGGGGTAAGAAAAAAAAACAATGGGAGAACAGCTCTAGATTTCTTAAAACTAAGGCAGAAAATCAAATACAATATGTGATTAACTGGAGCCTGGTTTTTCAAAACTGTAAGGCATCCTAGGATATTTTAGAAAATATGAATATGGCTGGATATTGGAAGATGATATTGAAGAATTACTGTTAACTTTTTGTTGTGATAATGGGTTTATTTGAAGGATGTCCTTATTTTGAGATAACATGTGCTGAAGTCTTTAGGGAGGAAGTATGTTGCCTATAATAAATTTCAAAAGTTTAGAAATACACACACCCACCAGTAAAATATAGCCCAAGATTAGCAATTGAAGATGGGTATGTAGAGTCCAGGACTTTGTTTTCCTTTTTGTTTGAAAATATACATGATGACACAGAAACAGCCCACACCCGTGTAGTTCACTGTTAACAACTGTCAAATCATTTGGGGGAAAACCCACCTATGCAATGTACTCTTGATTTATCTAAGTGACATCCGAGACAATCCTTTTTCTAGAACAGTTCTGCAGTGGTGGCATCCCAGCCTCAAGTAATACTGTCCTGCCTATTTAAAACCTCTTACTTTCTATTTGACCATTGAGTTCTGTGTTCCTATCACCCTATTAGGGCAGAGAATCTGGGCTTTATCTAGTGACAAAATCAGTGCTCCACTTATGAGACTATGTCCCATTAAAAAAATCACTCCATTTTCTGTCCTCTCCTGACTTAAGTTTTTTCCTTATACAGGTTGTTTCCAAGAGCCATCATTTTACTACTTTATACCAAGAACTAGGCTCAACATCCTAACCTATTTTCACTGCACCTTCTCTGCAAGATCTCAACTTTGCATCAGTCCAATTTGACAATGCATTCCCCAAATGAAACCTCTTCCACAAAGCTCTCTTTTCTTGATCTCCCATTCTGATGTGATCCATCCTTAGAAATCCTACACCACTTTGTACTGCTGGTGTCCTAAATGTGCAATATCTCTGCCTCTGAGCCAGGGAGAGGTTTCTACCACTCTTACTGTAATTATTTCTTTTGTCTTGTCTGTGAAGAAACTTAGGATTTTGTATATTTCATCTGTCAAATGGTTATTTACACATTAAAGGAACTGAGGAAACAGCTATAGAACAGTTATGGTTTATGTATTAACTTTGTAATTTGATGAAAAGGCAATGTTTCTTAGATATTTCATGTGCTTTCTTCTCTGAAAAATTCTCAGTTCTTGTCACTGAAACCTGTGAGCAACTGGGCAGCTTCTGTCTGTATCTAAAATGGAAAAATACATGTTATAAATAAACAGTACAGCACTGATACCAACTTGCAAAATCTAAGTTCATAAAGTGGGCTGTGGTTTCTAAGAGTTCCCAAAAAACCAGGATAGCACTTTGGAAGAATAAAACTGAACAGTGACTAGGTAAGACTCTTAGAGAGCTCTTCCGAATTAGTACACATCCCTTGCCTTGTATTTTAGAAACTTATCTGATCTGTCGTGATGTGTCAAACAGGAATAAGACAGCAAGTAATTCAAAACATCTGTTGAATAGTAACTAACCACTTGCTATATGGAAATTAATAGAAACGTTAATGAATTCAATTTGAAACAAACACTACAATATACATGTAGACAAATTATGTTTTTAAATAAGTTCTTAATTCACCTTTATTTAACAGTGCCTTAATTTATTGGCGATATTTTACCTGTTTATCCTCCTCTGTGTGTGCTGGATAGTCCTTGGCTTTCATTAGCCAGAAGGCAGCAAGCTTTTTATTGTGTAACTTCAAATATGTCTTTCCTAAAAGAAGCAAGTTTTTGCTGTAGAAGTTTGGATCCACTGTACATAAAAAAGAAAAATTTATCTCAGATGAAACAGAATTGCTCGTATTTTTAAAGGCTTAATTTTTTCAGGCTAAATTCCAATAAAAAATTTGTGTGGTCAATAAAAGATTAGGCTAACTAGAATCCTCTTTTCAACTATTCTGATCTCAAAGAAATATTGGTAAAGTACATTTATTCTGTGTCCACTATGTGCCAGGCATCCTATTATAAAATTGTATTAAAATGAGAAATGTAAAGGAAATACTCCATTTAATAGATGAGAAACTGAGGTTCTTGATAGAATGTAAGCTCTATAAGGACAGATGTTTTTATTAATGTCTTTGGCTCCCTGCTATACCCTAGGTACCTAGAATAGTACCTAGAACATAACATGCATCCAATACATATTTCCTGAATGAATGAATGAAATCATGATGATATATGTACAGCTGACCCTTGAACAACACAGTTTTGAACTGCGCAGGTCCAAATATATGCAAGATTTTTCTCAATAAATACAGTAAAGTACTGTAATGGTATTTTCTCTTATTCTTAACATTTTATTTCCTCTAGCTTATTGTATTGTTGGAATATAGTTTATAATACTTGGAACATACAAAATATACTTAAAAAACTGTTATCAGACTGCCTTCTGGTCAATAGTAAGACTATTTAGTTGACTTTTAAGGGAGTCAAAAGTTATATGCAGATTTTCAATTATGCAAGGGGGTAGGCACCCCTTACTTCCTCGTTCGAGGGTCAAGTGTCCATACATTCATTTGATTAACATTTACTGAATGTAAGTTATACTTAAATATAAATTTAACAAAGACTTTGTTCTTTTGGAATTTATAATGAAGAGGAGAGACAAATGAGCATAACTAAATGTAACAGAAGAATGAAAGGAATGCTTTGACAGGTATACACATTTTAAAGTGCTATGAGAAACCAAAGAGAAGAGCAACTAACTTTAATAGGTTACATCTGGGCTGACTTGGAAACTGAATAGGATTTTAACAGAAAAGTGGAGAACATTTTTGGCTGAGGGAAAACTGAACAAAAAGCCAATGAAAGCATGGGACTGTCTCACTAGCTTCATTAATTCTTCAGTACAGATTCCTCCTATCAACCTGGGACTTTCCATATTTAAATCATACTTTTTCCTGGATATAATTTATGGTTAACTCCATTTGCTCCTTTAACCTAAAGCTGTTCTACTTCTTTTATTTGAACATATTTATGAGATGTTGTGTAGATGTACTTAAGATTTCCTTGGGACTCATTAATTTGTTTACCCAGTCATTCAACAAATTTGATAGCTTTCGTCTAAGCAATGAGGATACAAATTGTGAGCAAAACAACAAAGTCTGCATCATCCTGAATTTAGTCTTAGACGTGTCAACAAATACTCATACCATGGAATATAAGGGTCATGATGGGAGAAGTTACGGGTACTTAAGAACCTAGGAGGAGCTCCTGACCAGATATGGCCCATAAAGAAAGGCCGCCTGCTGGAACTGACCTATAGGGTAAAACCTGGAGAATGACTGGAGTTACTGACCATGTTTTTCTCAACACCCAGACCCTTAATCTCCTCTAAGGCTCTATTTTTACTTTCCAATTATGCTTCTAGGTCCCTTTGAGGAAACTTTATTCCCAGATTCATATTCCTGATCTACAAAACCTACTATCACAATAGGTAATCAGTGGAAGGCAGTAACAGAGCAAATCAGAATTATTACTAACATTCAGAAACAATTCTTTAGAAGAAATGTTTTTTTAAAAAAATGCTTTGCTATCCTAAAAGCATTTGAACAAGTCTCTCTATGAGTAGGCTCTCTAATACATTGTCTTTATTTTTTTCTAATTTTATAGAAATAGAATTGCAATGGTTTTTTTCCTGGTATATCTGGTAACATAAGCTTATGTCCTTTACTCTCCTAGTTTGTGCGATTACTATTAAAAAGGATGAACTTAGGATGGACTAGTGTCAGTTTTGCAGGGCCATTTCTTCAAAGCAAGAGTGACATGACACTTCATAAAAGACAGTATTTGCAATAAAACAAAAACTGGTCTGGTTTAAAAAGATTTCTCATTTAAATGCTTTCTGAAGAGAGAGTAAATCTTAGAAAAAAAATCAAAGATTTTTTTTTGCAGTGTGACAGTATTAGCTAGACTTATTATAATCATTTTAGAACATATGCAAATACTGACTTCTTATGCTGTACACCCGAAACTAATGTCAAATATACCTCCAAAATTTTTTAAACATTTAAATAAATGTTTCTAATCAGCTGTATAATCTTGAATAAGACAGTTAACCCATCAAAGCCTCCTCTCAAAAAGGAAGGTTGAATCATACCAAATAAACAACCATTCCAGAACTGTAGCTCTCAATTCAGTAGCAGCCTAATTCTTACTCTGGTGATCTTTACTGAATAAAGACTAAAAACTGCTTGATAATGTCTAACACAAAAAGTAGCGTTATCACAGTAAGTAAAATTTTTGTTTTAAAAATTGCTATCGTGCATAAAGCATTCACACAATTTTAACTATACTAGTATGTGAAATAGAAAAATGTTACCTTGCTCTGCCCTGTGAAAGTAGCCTAAGGCCTGTTAAAAACATAAAGAGCCCAAACATAATGAAATGAGTTAGAACAGAATCAATACTAAAAAAACATTTTCTCAAAAGTCAGGAAGTAAATTAAAACATCTTAAAGATCAATTTATTAAGAGTGAAAGTTAACATAGCAAAATTGAACATTATGAAATCATCAGAGCACAGATTACAGTATATGCATCACTTCTAGTAATAACTTGATTGCTGTTTAGAACTTGTATGGAAAAAAAAAAAAAAAGAACTTGTATGAAAGCAGCATCAAGTGCAGAGAGGAAAGAACATTATATGCAACTCAGTTACTCTGTTCTTTCTCTTTTGAAGTCATAATAGTTATAATCCATAAAAACTTGATAAAATCAAAAGCTACATTTAATATATAGGTTGTACCAATAAATTTTTTTAAAGTCCTTTGTTACTGAATTCCAACATTAAATGTTATTGTGAACCTGAAACTATTAGCTCTTTTTGTACTATTTAAACCATTTTAATACTGTATCAATTTCCTAGAAACATAACTAATTTACTATAGGAGAGTTGACTAGATTTTTCTTAGGATACATTCTTTTTAATAATAATATATATTTCCCAACTGTGTTCTAATAATGCAACTAAATATTTTTTTTATATCAAATTCTATACCGTAGACTCCCAGCAGAAAAAACAGCTCCTTGTCATGATACTAGGAAAAGTTTTTTTTTTTTAAAGATTTTATTTATGTATTCATGAGAGCCACAGAGAGAGAGAGAGAGAGAGACAGCTCCTTGTCATGATACTAGGAAAAGTTTTTTTTTTAAAGATTTTATTTATGTATTCATGAGAGCCACAGAGAGAGAGAGAGAGAGAGAGAGGCAGAGACACAGGCAGAGGGAGAAGCAGGCTCCGTTCTGGGAGCTCGACATGGAACTCAATCCCACGAACCCGGGATCAATCACATCCTAAGCCAAAGGCAGACACTCAACTGCTGAGCCACCCAGGCATCCCATAGGAAAGCTTTTTCAGTGGCATTATTTCCTTACTCTAAAAATTTTAGCAATTCAATAAGTTAACGCAAACTGTCTGACCAGAAATCCCTTTCAAATTTTATTTTCAACAAGAAAAGCAAAAGGCCTTGAAAATATGAGGGGCACCTGGGAGGCTCAGTTGGTTAGGCATCTGCCTTTGGCTCAGGTCATGATCCTAGAGTCCTGGGATCAAGTCCTGCATTAGGCTCCCTGCTCGGTGAGGAGCCTGCCACTCTCCCTGGTTCTGCTCGTTCTTGAACTCTCTAATAAAATTTTTTTTAAAAAGGGAAAATAAAATATGAGTTATGAGTCCTTCAACCCCACTTTCTCAAAAAGTTGTACTTATTCTTCCTTTAGCTATACAAATACATGATTTTCCAGGTAAATGACTGTTAGCGTGTAGAACATGTACCTAAGACAAGCTGAGGAATATCTGAATTTCTTATCCTATTTTATGACTTTTATATGGTACAGATTTCAAACAGAAAACAATGGTAGATTTTAGCCATGGGGTATTATAGCTGACAATATACCAAATCATCAGCCACTAACCTAAAAAAAAAATAAAAAAAAAAAAAAAAACCACTCACCAGTCACAGGTAATAAGTATTAAGCCTTTGTGATAATAAGGCAGTTACACTGGATAGTTAGAAATGTGCTCAAATGCCTCACTGATCAGAGCTCCAGAATGCACTGCAGTTAAGAAATCAGTACTAACTTAACAAAGGACAGCACACTACCTCCTCATAGGTGGAACTAGGAGGAGTTGCAAACAGCATTTTAGCAATTCTTCTTTGATACCAAGGCATTTCAGCAAATGTATAACACCTAGAGAGAAATAACATACACATCTCAATTGTACTTTTTCTCTTTCAGAAAACTAAGCATCTTAACTGATATAAAATTACCTTCTCCTGTTGTACGTTTAAACAATTTGCACTCTGCATAATAGCCAGTAGGTTAATATTCCCACTGAATGACTAGACACTGACTTGTATCGATCCATCAATTACAGTGTGTTCTGTGATTAAACATTAGTAAGCACCACTACTAGTAATGATAACACAGTATATATCATTCGTCACTAAGTGCTTACTCTGCTTCAGGTGCTCAGTGATTATCTCTTCCTTACAATAACTACATGAGGTAAGATCATTACCCCTGTTTTTTTATGTAAGAAAAACTAACTCAGAGAAGTTAAAAAAAAATGACAAAACTAAACATGATGTATGTATAAAAAACAATGGCAAACAACAATTTAAGTCTGCCTATTTAGGAGTGAGGCAAATGATTAACATCCAAAGGTCTTGACAACTTTCTGCTATAGGGAGGGAAAGAAGTGCTGGATCTCTGACAAGGGTCTGAACTCACTGAAGTAAACACTGACTCTATTTATCTTTACTCCCTAGCATCTGACTTAGTGACTGTCTCCCATTATTATTAGTCCACAGTAAGCATCTTGTTAGTTTAATACACTCCTTTCTCCCAAAGGATATGTAACTCCTTTTAAAGAGTCTGATATAAGGCCATTTACACCTTTTACAAGACAAAATATTCAGGTCTGCAGACTATACCCGAGGAAAACAGTGGCAAACCTGTCTCAAGAAAGCTTCTTTTTTTTTTTCAAGAAAGCTTCTTAAATCAATGTTATACACTAGACAAATGGAAAGATACTGAAAGTCAGATTATATTATTCCTCAGATCAATCAGGCTGTATTTGACAAACCTTGAAGATCGCAAAGACCCTCTTAGGGCATCGAACGGTATTGCTATATAGATTAATCCAATTTCAGTTAGCCTGGTAAGTTAGAACATTCTTTCCCAACAAAGGGAATTTCAAGGTCCAGCAAAAAGTTTTACTGCCTTTTTCATTTTAATATATATTTCTAAAAGATCTGAATAACAATAATTAATATGATCACAATCAAATTTAGTATTCTCTAACAATATATCACAGCTGCTAGTGAATATAAATGAAATAAACACTCATGATACCAAATACTTCTTAAGTACATCTGGTTTTATATACTACAAAATAAGATTAAAAACAAAACAAAACAAAACAAAGTAAGATCATACTACCACTGAAATACTTATTTAAGGAAATGTTCTTACCAAATACCCATAAGATGAATTGAGGTAGCATCTTTTGGATTCAGTTCAATTGCTTTCTAATAAGAAATAAAAAAGTCAATCATAATTGTTTTCTAAACACAAATAAGTACCAAGTTTGCTAAAAAAAGTCATGGTTAAAAAAATTTTTTTTTTGGCAGCTCTGCATTTCAGTTCTTATATAGTACCAACTTTTTTCCTCTTCATTCTTTAATGTGGTTAAATTCATTTCAGTACACTGATAATGACTTGTATTAGAGTTAAGTTCAGCAACTAAAGGGTTATCAGTATGAGAAAAAACATGAAATTTGTAAATGAATCTAATTTTGAAAACAATAATCTATTCTCAACGTTTCTTCTAGATTAGAGAAAAAATAAGGAGATGTTTTTTGGCAAGACCTATATGAATAATGGATTAAACTATTCTTTCCTAAAAGAAGGATAAAGTACATAATAATTTTACAGTCGCTTCCTATATGTACATTTGTTCAACTTCACCATCTGTACTTAACAAAGGAAAAATAAATATTACTCATTCACAGCATTTATTAGTAAAATAACTATGCATAATATAAAATACATTGATAATGTCTCCCTAATTTCTATTTACTATATGAAAGTCCTATGTGTAAATGTAAAGCATAAACTACAGAACTTTAAAGCAACTACTTCTCCTTTTTCCATTATTTGTTGAAAGCCACTCAGAAAAATCTGATTAATGTTAAAAATTAAAGACCCTTTTAAAAAGATCGAGACCTCCCATCTTAGGTTTTCCTGTAAATCTACATTTTCACGTTTAGTCAGTAATGTGTGAGATACACATTTTAAAATATTTGTATTAATTACCAGTGTGGCCCTAAAAACCAGACTACCAGTGTTCCAATCACAGCTCCAGTGACTTCTAACTTTTTCACTGTGGCAAGTTCTCTCTTCTTGCCATTCCTGAGTTTGCTGTTTTATAAAATTGATGGAGTACTTACTATTACCTACATTATAGAATAGTGGTAAAATTAAATGAGCAAGTAATAGGAGGTACTTAACACAGTAATATCTTCTAAAATCGACATCATTAATTTTACTTTTCAAAAGTACCGATTTATTATTGACATTGATTAATGTTAGCAATAATAGAGGCAATAGCTAGAATAAGGCTAATAACTAGATAGGACTTAGCTGAAATCTTGCTTCATTAGTATGGGTAAGAGCACTGACTCTATTTTAGTTTTCCATCAAATAATAGTGATATGATTTATAGCAAAATGTTTTAAAGTATACATAACTTAGACACTAAGCAACCTTTCTTAAATGGAGTTCCACTAAAAAATTAAGCCCTATAAAAAATTATATGAATAACTATTTTCTCCAATCTACCAAGAATGGTATAGAGCTAGTACCATTCTAGATGCAAGAGAGAGAATTAGAATTCATAACATGCAAGGATGCCTTAGGGAATTTAATTTTCTTATGGGATGGGTTGAGAGGGACCACTCTCAAGCAAACCCTTTCTTTTATAGTTCTTCCTGCCATTAGTTTGTTCTCAAAAACAATCCAAAGATAGAGGTGCCTGGCTGGTTCACAGTTGGTGGACTGTGCTCGAGCCCCACACTGAGTGAGGAGATTACTTAAAATGTTGACAACAATCCAAGGATAGTAATTCCTATGGGTTTAGACATAATAATCAAATTAGGAATAATAATATAAATGATCTTCTTAGTATGTAAATACTAAACATTATCATTTTAAAAAATATAATCAAACATACACGTTTGAAATCTGCAAAACACTAATTTTAAAAAAAATAATCTATAGCCTGTTTCCATTAATATAGCCTCCGCAATTTTTCATTATTTATATTGGAAGATATTTGTCATATATTTCTACATACTATGGCACAGAATAATTTAGGCAATTTATTTAATGCCCACTGAGCAAATTATGACATTTCACAGAATCTAAGACCATGAAAGTTACTACACATCATTATTATATGTATCACTAAAAAGAAAAAAAGTACTGCCTATTATAAGATATTACTGATTATATTGCATTCTGATTTCAAAGGTCTTAAAATGTGAAAATTGTTGCACATTAAATTGAAAAAAATATATGTATACACATAAACACACATACACGTGTTTGTATATATACTGTTGATGCCTGAATTAAAGCTAGGTCTCCTGATGCCCAGCCCATTGTGTAAAATAGGAACTGAGACTATAACCACAAAATTCAGAAAGGCCATTAGCTTATCTAGCAGTCTCCCTATGAATGTTTCTATCATATTCTCTTCCTTTGTATTTTTGAGATGGTCTACAATATCAAAAGAGAAATAAATATGCTGAATTTTTAGTGCCCTTTTTTCAGGAGTACTGTGTGTATGGCACATCATGAAATAAACTCCTGGAGAATATCTGGCATTTAAGAAAAGCTTACTATAAGTAACTTTAGGGGAAAATATTAAAACACAAAATACACAGAGATAATAATTGTAAACAATACCATTACTACTGAGAGTGGTTTGTCACTTGTGTTAGATTTTACACCACACCACTGAGTATTCAGGACTTTGTATAGTTCCCGCTTATCTTGGCCACATGACTTGTTTAGTTACCAAGTGTAATGCAAAATGGAGGCCTGGTAAAGTTTGCACGCTGGAATTTTATCTTGGAATGCTTATTCTTGGAAGCCAGCTACCATGCTATAAAGCCTGAGCCAGACTACTAAATAATGCAAAGAAAAGTAGAGAGAAACCGTCACATAAGAGGCCATCTTGTGCATTCCATCCATCTCAGCTAAAAAGAGAGGTGAATGAGGCTGTCTAAATGACCTCAGCTACACCAGACAGATCAGAGCACCACTACATAGTCAATCCACAAAATTTTGAAAAATAAGCTGCCACTGCTTTAGACTTCTAAGTTTTTAGGTGGTTTGCTATACAGTAATAGATAAGTGAAACAGAAATCTGTTAAGCTAATGACTTTTAAAATTCATCAGTACCTCAAAATGCTCCTTGATAACGTAGGCATTTGCAATTTTAGCCTTGATGCCTTCATAATCTCCAACATCACTAATACAGATTGCATACCACTAAAAACAAGAAAAAAACACGTAAGAATAATACTCTACTAACATTCCACTCAATACAAGGTAAAAAATGAATATTCCTCAGTAGTCATTCTCATTCAACAAAAACTTAGTCTAAAAACTGTATTAAATATACTGTCATATACAAAGAAAAGTAGACATGGCCCTAAGGAACTCAAGGACAGGACATGTTTATAGAAAACTATAATACAAGGGAAAGAACAGAATCTCTAAGTCATCAACACAATGGGGAGATAATGATACATGTTTATGACCTGAGTATAAATTTAGAAAAATTTGCAATTGAATATCATTTTATTTCCTCATCCTCTTTTCTGCAAGCTGCCTTATCTTTCCATCTGCACTGTTGTGTAATAAGAGCCACATTTGTTAACTGTGACTTTGTCCCTATAGCTACAGTTGGGACAACACACCTAAAACTGAGACAATCTTTCTTTCATCCCTAAAGCACTAAATCCAAAATATCCAAGCTTCATAAACTCAAGTGCTATAGAAAGTTACACAACAGAATGAGGAAAAAAAAAAATCTGTAGAGAGAAAGATTTGCAGGTAACAGCAAAGAAGAAAAATAATGAAGCCTCAGAAATAAGGCCCAGTTTTTCCTGCACCCAAAGCACCCTCCCTTTAGGTTCTGTGAAAGACAGTAAGTTCCTTATAAAAAAAACACCTTCCTTGTTTTTGTTTATCTGTGTAGGGTTTTAATAACTATAACCAGAGAGATTTTAACTAAAACAAACTTCTGTTTAAATTTATTCTCCATCAAAATCTTAAGTTTATTGAAATTTCAAAAGTATAACTTAAAGCAGACATACATGTGTATCCACGTACACACCTCTATAGGTGATGCTCCACTTACTCTCCACTAGGAGTTACCCAGCTGCCAAATCCAGATGACTAGAGGGGTCACAGGGTTTCAGATTTGGTGTTCTGATTATCTCCCACATACTCTGGATAACATCACCTTTTTTCATACATATCTCACTATATGCAAAGCAAACATAAGCTTATGCATAAATCCTAAACATTCTTCCCTGATTAGATTGGCAGTATTCTGAGATTTTTAACATATGTCAAAGATGTATCAGAGTAACAGCACAAAGAGCAGTTATTAACACATAAAGTGTGTATCACCTGATGTAGACTATAAAATTTAAAGCAATCACTGAAACAACATAATACACTTATAGCCATTTAGTCAATCACCTAAGTAAAATGTAATCCAAAAAATGACCAATACAAAAGGCAGCGGAAAAAGAAGAAAATGAGAACAGATGGAACAAATAGAAAATAGAAAGACAGGAAATTAAAAACCAAAAACATCATTAATCACATTAACTGCAAATAGTCCAAACACCCCAAGTGAAAGGCAGATTGCCAACTGGATTAAAATTAAGCAAGACTCAGAGTGACATAAGTGAAAAAGGCAAGTAAAGAACTCTGAATTCTCCTCTATATAAGCAATGAATAAAAATGAGCAACAATTATCAGAATCAATGTTTTTTTTGGGAGTCTAAAATTAACCTAAAGCTTACCATGACCTGGGTAGGGATGCTTATTCAAAGTAACAGATTAATTCCTAGTGAGAAGAGTGAATTTTGTGCTGTTTTATCTTACTTCAGTCCTATCCCACATTCCCAATCTCAGAAGGAGCTGTGTAAATAGCCCTCCATTCCAAGTACCAGACGGAACAGAACAGATCTCATTCATGGAGAACTGTATTTATTTGTTCTAATCCATTAGGTGGCTCCCTGGAAGACTGGCCTTATACACATTACACCTAACTTGAAAAGGCCCTAGTGATAAAGTTGCTTCAGGAGAAGAGGGGGACATTTGCTGAATAATCTACAGACTAATATCTTAGATTCCTGCTGTCTCCAGCAAATAGACTAATGAAAAGCTTGAGAGAAAAGACTAGGGAAAGCTGTCCCTAAGGGCTCTGAAAAGCCTCAATAAAGAAAAGCTAAAAGAATATTTCATGACATGAAAATTAGGTTCATTTCAAATTGCAGTGCCCCAAAATAAAGCTTTACTAGAACACAATCATGCTCATCACTTATGCATTGATTATGGCTGCTTTTGCTCAATAACGGTAGGGTTGAATTGTGATATGAGATCATATGTGATATTTAAAGAGATTCCCATTGACACTCCATACCCTGTGAATCACAATGATAGAGTTATAACCTGACAGCTTCTTGAGTGCCACACATACTGCCATACCATGACATTTTATTTTTTATTACCAATGCATATGTCAAAAGAAGACTTCAAATGTCATGCTTTGAAAGCAGAGTGAAATGTGAATTATTGTTACCAAATTAAATGGCAAAGCATTTGGGGGGGGGGGGGCTCCAAAATATCCCTGAAAATCAAAAGACATATATGCTCAAAAATGCGTGCATGCTTAGAAAAGATCTGAGAACGCCCTAAACTTACCATCTGCTGACCTTAAGTCTCTTCACAAACAGGAAGTGAAAACTAAGGTACAGTTTACCCTGCCCAGCTAAGTGTTAAAGGTATGTCCCAACATAGACACAGAGCCCTTGACCAAGACTGGGAAAGATTTTGATTCCAGGCATTTTATAAAATGTCTGTCCAATCATTACCTGACCACTAAGCTAATAGAACAGAAACTTCAGTGGCTATACATGACCAAGAATACAGATTTTACAGAATTTATTCAGAAAAGTCACTAAAGAAAAAGAATAGAGGGGGCCTGGCTGACTTAGTGGAGCATGTGACTCTTGATTTCCGGGTTGTGAGTTTGAGCCCCACAATGGGTACGATGATTACTTAACAATAAAATCTTAAAAAGAAAAAACAAATACTAGCCACAGCAACAACAAATTCTGAGAAAGGAGGGAGTCTGATTTCCACATTTACCATATTATAATAGTCAACATGTCCAGTTTTCTGGCAAATAATCACAAAGTATGCAAAAAAATAAAGTATAACACACACGGGAGGAAAAAAAACAATCAAAATTATGCATGAAGAAGCCCAGATGCTGGACATCCTAGATTTTCTATTATGTTCAACTAAAAAATACGTCTAAAGAGCTAAAGAATACTATGAGAACAATATTATATCAAATTGAGAATTATCAATAGACATAAATTAAAAAACGGAACCAAAGAGGTTTTTAGAGTTGAAAAGTATGATAAATGAAATTAAAAATTCACACTGAATTGAGGACTCCATGGTGGTTGTAAACAGGCAGAAGAATTAGATTAACTTGAAGATAATAGTCAATTAATATTACACAGTATGAGGAACAGAAAGTACAAAGAATGAAGAAAAATGAACATACCTCAGAACCTACCAAAATACACATAAGAGGAGTCTCTTAGGAGAGGAGAGGAGATAAAGAGGTAGAATGAATATTTGAAAACATAAATGCCAAGGGCTTCTCTACTTTGATGAAAACAAACGACTGCAAGTAAGATAAGTTCAAAGAGATCCAAACTAGAAATAGCATAATCAAACTCAAAGATAGAAACAAAGGGATAACCTTGAAAGCAGCAGGAAGGAAGTGACTTGTCATGTACAAAGGGTCCTCAATAAGATTAACAGCCAAATCAGTACCATGGACATCTGTCTTAGTGGGCTTCTGCTGCTAGAACAAAATACTAAGGTAGGTAGCTAAAACAATAGAAATGTATTACTCAGAATTTCTGGAGGCTGGGAAGTCCAAGATCAAAATGCCAGCTGATTTGGTCACAATAAGGGGATGGGAACAGAGATACAAGAGCAAAGTTGATATACTACTGAAATTAAGTTGACATCCAAGTTTGAACTTGGTTGTTACAAATTATGTTATTAGATTTCCTCAGGATAACCACAAGAGTATAACTCAAATTATATAGTACAAAAAATAACAAGGGAATTAAAATGGTACAACAAAATCAACCCAGGGATGCCTGGGTGGCTCAGTGGTTGAGTCTTTGGCTCCGGTTGGGATTCCAGGGTCCTGGTTCAAGTCCCACATCACATTCCTCATGGGGAGCCTGCTTCTCCCTCTGCCTATGTCTCTGCCTCTGTCTCTCATGAATAAATAAAATCTTTAAAAATAAAATACTAAAGGACCCTAATGGAGGACTTGAGAAACAAAAGATTGAAAACAAATAGCAGAATTACAAAAGAATTTATTTTTGTCAATTACATGTGAATGGGTTAAACTCTCCAATTAAGGGGCAAAGATTAGCAGAATGTATTAAAATGCATGATTCAAGTATATATTGTCTACAATAAAATTTAGATTCAGAGGTATACAGATTTAAAGTAAAAAGGGGGGGATCCCTGGGTGGCGCAGCGGTTTAGTGCCTGCCTTTGGCCCAGGGCGCGATCCTGGAGACCCGGGATCGAATCCCACGTCTGGCTCCCGGTGCATGGAGCCTGCTTCTCCCTCTGCCTGTGTCTCTGCCTCTCTGTCTCTCTCTGTGACTATCATAAATAAATAAAAATTAAAAAAAAAAAAGTAAAAAGGGGGAATTTTATCATGCATAAATCATATCATGAGTATGGTTTCATACTCACAAGAGAGCTGAAGTGGTATTAGGTATTAATTAGAATTAGGTAATCAGACACAAAATTACAATAAAATTATTACATGAGAGACAAAGAAACACATTATTAACATATAACAATTAAAAACAAACAAAAAAAAAAACAAAAAATAAATAAATAAAAACAGATATACACCTAACAACAGAGCCCCAGAATAAAGCAAAAACTAACAGACTTGAAGGTAGAAAAAGACAATTCAACTACATAGTTGGAAATTTCAAATAGACAATATATTAAGATGTAAAAAAGTCTCAAATTTTATAAGACAGAAACCAGAGTACGTTCTGACCACCGTGAAATGAAAATATTTTATTAAAGAAGGAAATTTGGATAATTCACAATTATGTGGAAATTAAAACAACACATTCCTAGGGTAGCTTAGTTGATTAAGTGTCTGATTCTTGGTTTCAGCTCAGGTCACAATCTCAAAGTTGTGAGATCCAGCCCCAAGGCAGCCTTCATGCTCAGGAGAGAGTCTGCTTGAGATTCTCTCTCTCCCTCTTCCCCTTCCCTATCTTTGCTCTCTCTCAAATAAATATTTTTTTTAAAAAAACCATATTCCTAAATAACTAATGAGTCAAATTTTTAAAAATCACCAAAAAATTTAAAAATTCATTGAGAAGAACAAAAATAGCACAACCTAACAAAATTTGGGGGATTCAGCAAAGTTGTATTCAGAAGGAAACTTATGACTATAAATGGCTACCTTAAAGAAAGATCAAGTCAATAACCTGACCTTAAGAAACTAGAAAAAGAGCAAACTAGGCCAAGTAAGTAGAAACAAGGAATAATAAAGATTAGAGTGGAAATAAATAATTTTAAAAGATTTTATTTATTTATTCTTAAGACACACACACAGAGAGGCACAGACATAGGCAGAGGGAAAAGCAGGCTTCATGCAGGGAGCCCAATGTGGGACTCGATCCTGGGACTCTGGGATCATGCCTTGGGCCAAAGGCAGACACCAAATTGCTGAGCCACTGAGGCATTCCCAGAATTAAATAAAATATAGGTAAAATGGAGAAGAGTAGCAAAACCAAGTTAATTCTCTGAAAGGATCAACATTTATAAACCATTACCTAGACATAAAAAGAAAAATTACTAAAATCATGAATCAAAGAGGACATACATTACTACTAACCTCAGTAATAAACCTAGGAATAAAAGACTATAAGGGAATAGCAAAATAACTGTATGGCAACAGATTAAGTGACCTAGCAAATGTGAAAAAATTCCTAGAAAGAACAGTCAAACTGACTTAAGAACAAAAAAAATCTGAATAAATGAATAAGTACTACTACAGAGTTAGTAATCAAAAGAACTTTCAACAAAGTGAATACCAGGACCAGATGGCTTCACTGGCAAATTCTACCAAATGTTAGAAGAGAATTAACACCACACTTCTCTTAACTCTCCCCCAAAAATAGAAAAACAGTGAACATTTCTTAAGTGTTCTATGACACCAGTGTTACTCTGATATCAAAACCATCACAAAACATCACAATAAAAGAAACCTAATATAGTTGCAGAAATTCTCAATAAAATACTAAACCAAATTCAGCAAATATTAAACATAGACAAAACTCAACATTCATTCATGATAAAAACTCCAAAAAGTTGAATTAGAGATAGAAGGAACATATCTCAACATAATGAAGACCATATGTGATAAATCCATAGGTAGAAAAGTTGAAAACCTCCTTTAAGAACAAGACAAGGGTACTCACTCTTACCACTCCTATTCAACCTAGTACTTGTCCTATCGAGAGCAATCAGGCAAGAAAAAAAATGTCTATTTGCACATGACATGATTTTATATACAGAATGTCCTAAAGACTCAACTAAAAAGCCATTTGATTAGATGGATTTAGTGAAGCTATAGGATATAAAATTAACATGCAAAAGTCAGTAGCAATTTATAACCTAACAAATTTTCTGAAAAAGAAACATCCAATTTTTAAAAAAGATCAAAAATAATCAAGTAGGAGTAAGTTATTTAAGAAGGTGAAAATTTCTCTCCTGAAAAATGCAAGACAATGATGAAAGAAATCAAATATAAATAAGTGGAAAGGTAGCCTACATTTATGGACTGGAAGAATTAATATTGCTACAATAGAAATACTACCAAAGCCATCTACAGATTCAATGCAACCCCTATGAAGATACCAATGGCATTTTTCACAGAAGTAGAAAAAAACACACCTAAAATTTATAGGGAACCACAAAAGACGCAGAATAGTCAACAAAATCCTGAGAAAGAACAAGCTATTCTATAAAGCTGTAGTCATTAAAAGAGCATAATAGTGACATAAAAACAAATAGACTAGTGGAACAGAACCGAGAACCCAGAAGTAAACCCAAGAATATAAAGACAACTAATATCTGACAAGGGAACTAAGAATATCCAACTAAGAAAGGACAAACTACGAAAATGGCACTGGGATTATTGGGTATTCACATGTAAAGGAATAAAACTGGACACATCTTATACCGCTCATAAAAATTAACTAAAAATGAGTTAAAGGATTAAATGTAGGATCCAAAACTATGAAACTCCTAGAAGAAAAGATGAATAAAGGTTTTTGACATGGTTCTTGGTAACAATTTTTTGGATATGACATCTAAAGCACAGGCAACAAAATAAAAAATAAACAAGTGGAACTACATCAAACTAAAAAGCTTCAGCACAGGAAAAGAAACCATCAACAAAATGAAAAGGCCTACCAAATGGGAGAAAGTATTTGCAAACACTATATCTAATAAAGGATTAATATCTGAATTATAATTCAAACAATTACATAGAATAGCAAACACAACAAACAAACAAAATAACACAACTAAAAAATGGGCAGAGGACCTAAATAGACATTTCTCCAAAAAAGATATATGAAAGGCCTACAAAAGATGCTCAACATCCCTGGTCATTAAGGAAATGCAAATTAAAACAGCAACGAGGTATCGCCTCACACCTGTTAGAATGAATGCCCATCATCAAAGAGAGATGAATGGATGTGGAAAAAAGGAAACCCTTATGCACTGTTGGGATTCTACATTGGTACAGCCAATCCTCAAAAAATTAAAAATAGAGTTACCATATGATCCAGCAGTTACACTTGGGAATTTATGAAAAAAAAAAAAAAAAATGAAAACACCTACTTGAAAAGATACCTGCACCTCCATGTTCATAGCAGCATTTGCCAAGAGCCATAAATGGAAACAACCTAAGTACAGATCAACAGATGATAAAGCAGTTGTGGTGTGCATACATACACACAACAAAATTTATTATTCAACCACAGAAAAACAAGGAAATCCTGCCATTTACAACAACATGGAGGGACTCTAAAGGCATTATGCTAAGTGAAATAAAAATACTGTATGATCTCACTCACACGTAGAATCTTAAAATAAACAAAAAAATAAAAACAATCATAAGACTTGTGGTTACCAGAGGCAGAGAGTGGGAAAAGGGGGAATTAAAGGAAGGTGGTCAAGAGGTACAAACTTCCAGTTATAAGATAAATAAATACAGCTGAACAACACAAATTTAAACTGTACAGATCCATTTATACATGGATTTTTGAAAATATACTGTAAATCTTTCTCTTCCTTACCATTTTTTAGTAATATTCTCTTTTCTGTTATTTACTTTAAGAATACAGTACATAAGCCATATAACATACAAAATACGTATAGATTATTTGTTATCATTAAAGGTTCCAGTCACCAGGTATTTAGTAGCTATGTTTTTGGGAAGTCAAAGTTGTATGTGGATTTCAAACTGCCCAGAGGTCAACACCCTTCTCATGTTGTTCAAGGGTGAACTGTACTATGGATGTAATGTACAACATGAAGACTATAGCTAACACTGATATATGTTACATAGGAAAGTTAGTAAGAGTGTAAACCCTAAGGGTTCTCATCATGAGGAAAAAAAAATTTTTTTCTCTTTCCTTTTTTATCGCATCTATATTACAAGACCAATATCAGCTTTACCTATTGTGGTAATCATTTCACAATAGTATGCAAAGCAAACCACTGTGCTGTATGCTTAAATTTACACAGCAATGTACGTCAATTCTTTCTCAATAAAACCAGAGAAAAAGAAAAAGGAGAACTAAAGAGTAATTTCTCTTATGATGCAAAATTCCTCAACAGAATAATGGCAAGCTGAATTCAGCAGTATATGAATAGGATTAGACAGCATGACCAAGTGGGACTTCTCCCAAAATATAAGGTTGGTTAACCATATGAAAATCAACTGATATAAGATACCACATTAATACAATGATGGATGGGGGAAAACCAACATGACCATCTCAACAGACACAGGAAAAAAGCATCTTACAAAACCCAACACCCTTTCATGATAAAAACAACAAACTAGGAATACAAGAGAACTTTCTCAATCTGATAATTTATAGAAAACCCATATAGTAATCACAGTAAATGGTGAAAGCCTAATAGCACCCCTCCTATAAACAGGAACAAGACAAAAGTATTCACTCTTGCCACTTCTACTCAACATTGTACTGAAGTTTTAGGAAATTGAGCAAGATGAAGAAATAATAGGTGTCCAGATTAGAAAAGAAAAACTATCAATAGATGGTTTATTTATAAATGACATGATCATATATAGGGAAAAAAACTAATCTACAGAACAACTAGAACCAATAAATGAATTCAGCAAAGCTACAGGATATAAAATCAATATACAAATACCAGTTGCACTCCTATACACTAGCAATGAACAATATGAAAATAAGATTCCAATAGCATCAAAAAGAATAAAATACTTAAAGAATAAATTTAGCCAAAGAAGCACACGACTTGAACACTGAAAATTATAAAGCACTGCTGAAAGAAGAAAAAGATCTAAATAAATGGACACATAATATGTATCTATGGGCTGGAAGATACAATGCTGTTAAGATGGCAATACTCCCCAAAACTAACCTACAGATTCAATGTAATCCTTATCAAAAACCCAACTGGCTTCTTTGCAGAAATTTATAAGCTGATCCTAAAATACATATGGAAATTAAAGGACCTCAGAATAGTCAAAACAATCTTGAAAAAGAACAGCTGGAAGACTCAGTTCCTTATTTCAAAACTTACCACAAAGCTATAATAATCAAGACATTGGGATACTATTACAAAGATCAACAGGTCCTACACACAGACCAATGAAATAGAATTAAGAATTCAAAAATAAACTCATACATTTATGTTCAACTGATTTTTGTAACAATAGTGCTAAGACAACTGGATATTTACATGCAAAAGAATGACCTTGAACTCCTACCTCACGATGTATAAAAGCTAACTCTTAAAGATAAAAGACCTAAATATAACAGCTAAAAAATATAAAACTCTTAGAAACAAACATAGGTGAAAATCTGTGGTGTTTTTTAGATATGACACCAAAAGCACAAGCAATCAAAGAAACTAAACTGGTAGTAGGTAAAGGGTTTGTTTTTGAGGTAACAAAGATATTCTGGAATTAGTGCTGATGGTTGCACAACACAGGGGAAAATGCTAAAACCATTGAAGCGTACATGTACTAATGATGAATTTTACCTAGCGTGAAATACATAAGTAAAAATAAAAGCAAAACTTAATCACTTGTTTACAACTACGTGTTAAATACAGAGATAAAAGGACAGAAAAGGATATAACATGCTAGCATTCATCAAAAGAAAACAAGAGTTGCTATGTTAATACCAGACAAAGTAGACTATAAAACCAAGAGTGTTTCAAAGATAAACGGGATCACTTTACAATGATAAAGAGGTCAGTGCATCAAGAAAATATAGTAATCCAAAATGCTTATATTCTAATATAAACTTTAAAATACATGCTGTAAAATTAATAAAATTGCAAAGAAACAAAGCTACAATTACACTTGGACATTTCAACGTGCCTCTCCCATTAATTTATAGAACTTGCAGATAGAAAATCTGCTTTTTGTAAGGATACAAAAGACTTGAACAACACTATCAACCAACTTGATTTGAATGACATTTATCTAAGACTCCCAATAATAGCTAAATGAACATTCTTTTCATGTATAGCAAAGATGGGCTATAAAAGAAAACAAAGTTAAGGAATCCATATTTATTAATATAAATCAGTATTAGTGGGGTGTTGACAGAGACTGGCCCCTCTAAAAGGAGCATTTGAAAATGGGTGGAGATGAAATTTGATTGTCACAATGACTTAGCAGCTCTAGTGAGGACAGTCCAACATCATAAAGTGATGTCCTAATCCAAAATACCAGTAATGTCCCCAGGTGTCTCCCCAGTGTCCACTAAAACATTAAACCAGTTAGGAAATTTAGAAACTAGCAGAGTCACATGCGAAAGTTATACTAGGTCTCAGCTGTCCAGCTGTTCTATCCTCACCTCTACCTAAAACAGAAATATAATGTGAGGAAAATGAGTAACATTTGTTAAGTGCTAATAATACTAGGAAGAAAGACATAGGTAATTCATGAAACTACTAATGCTTTTGCTTTAAAAATAAGCGTTCACAAAAATAATTTATCAGCACATTAATAAAGTTAGAAAAAATGCTCAAGAATACAAAGAAAAAAACATCTTTTTGAAAAAATGTTATAGATCTCTTCCCTAGTTCTTTAAAATAGACAAATTTTCTTCTTTCCTGTGTAAACAGGAATAATAGGTAAAGTACAGACCAATGTACCCCCCAGATGGTAAATTTCATTACTTTTAAGCACCTCACCTTATGAGCTGCAAAACTGGATTCATTTTTTTCTAGTGCTCTTTTTGCATACTCTAGAGCTTCATAGACCAAGAGTTTTTTCTCCTCTTCTGAGGTTCCACTAAGCTGAGCTATATCACGTGATGCACGTGCCAATCGCCACAGTAACTCTGCATCTTCACTAATTTGAAATAAATGTAAAATAACCATTTTAGCTCACATTTAAAATTTGTTAAAGGTCACATCACTAATGAATACATATGATAATCTTTCCGGTCAATGAAGATATAGCAGTATCAAAAGCCATTATTCATAATGTTATATTCTTTCACATACAAACTTTCTTTGCTAAAATTTCCTATAAGATATCCAATATTGTACATAAATATTCACTTTCCTATATTCTCCAAAATACTAGCTTCCTTAGAAAGTATCTTTGTATCTGAATTCTCTAAACACTTGCACTATAAAATTTAACATCTACTTGATGCTTGAGTGTACTGGCACTTCAGACAACTCACTAACTGGTTCAGACCATACCACAAAATACATAATCTGTAGAGACCAGGTCATGCTTTAAAAAAAGAAAACTGCTATATCCCTAGCCTCAAATATAGTATCTGGCACACAATAGGTATATGATAAGTATGTGTTAATAAATAAATGATTGAATATAACAGAATCTCAAAATAAATCTCATATTTGAATGTGTTATCCATGCCATGAAGTATGGAATATTTCAAGTAAGGGCACTGGACTCCTTGAAGAATATCCATATGAATATACTTACATAAAACAAGAAATGGTTAATAAAATAGTAATCACAGTTAAGAGTTAGACATATTTTTAAAAGATTAAACTCTTTATCCTTTTTGACCCGGGATCAAATCCCACACCAGGCTCCTGGTGCATGGAGCCTGCTTCTCCCTCTGCCTGTGTCTCTGCCTCTCTCTCTCTCTCTCTCTCTCTGTGACTATCATAAATAAAAATTTAAAAAAAAAAAAAAAAAGAAAAAGAAAAAAGAGGTATTTTTAGTTTCTCTAAAAAACTGCTTCTAAAGTGATACACAGCGACACCTGGGTGGCTCAGCAGTTAAGCACCTGCCTTGGGCCCAGGGCGTGATCCTGGAGTCCCGGGATCGAGTCCCACGTCAGGCTCCCTGTATGGAGCCTGCTTCTCCCTCTGCCTGTGTCTCTGCCTCTGTGTCTCTCGTGAATAAATAAGTAAAATCTTTTTTTAAAAAAATAAAGTGAAAAAAAAAAATAAAGTGATACACAGATACTATTCAATGATGGCATACAAAAATCCTAATTCACTTACATCTTATGCCAATAAGAAAATTGACTTAAAAAATGAGAAGTATACAAATAGATAGAGAAAGTAACCATATATTCAATGACTGCCTCATATGATCCAAAGCAAAATAACAAAATGGAATAAATAATTCAACATTCTACTAAAATGAGTATGGAGAATCACCTTTTCTAAATCAATGAGATACATGTAGCACTTGTGAATCATTTACTGCAAGAAACATCATACTACAGGGGCACCTGGGAGGCGGTCAGTCAAGGCCGCCTCCAGCTCAGCCCATAATCCCAGGGTCCTAGGATGGAGCCCCACATTGAGCTCTCTCACTGGGGAGTCTGCTTCTTCCTTTCCGTCTGCCTGCTGCTCCCCCTGCTTGTGTGCATGCGCTCTCTCAAAATCTTTAAAAAAATTAAATTGGAATCCAATTTAATTTTGGCTCAGCAGTTGAGTGTCTGCCTTCAGTTCAGGGTGTGATCCTGGGGTCCTGGGATCAAGTCTCACGTTGGGCTCCTTGCACGAAGCCTACGTCTCCCTCTACCTATGTCTCTCCCTCTCTCTCTGTGACTCTGATGAATAAATAAATAAAATCTTTTTTAAAAATTAAATTAAAAAAATAAAATTTTTAAAAAGGAAACATCATATATAAACTGTAAGAAATATAATTTTGCAATAAAAACTTGAAAAAATTATAAAAATTTCAAGCACCAACAATTATTTTAATTGTTAAATAACAAAAATTCTGAGGAAACTGCAAACCCAGGCCTATCATAGATTGCCTACCTTTCCTTATATTGGGTAAGCAACTGATAAAGTTTTTCTGTTTCTCCACTCTCATATAGGTAGTCTGCTTGTTCAAGAATTTCTTCAACTCCGAAAACTAAAAATGAAAAAAGACACAATAAAGTAGGGCTTCCCAAACCAGCAGCAACAATTCTAAGAAACATTTTCATATATAAGCAAAACAAATTAGATATAAAAATCATCTATAAAAGAAGATCAGAAATTCTGAAGTTTCTAGATGTAAGTGTAGTAGAGGTAAGTATGAAGCTATCACAGTAAGTGTTTTACTGAAACCACAGAAAATAAAAATATTAGAAAACATTGTGGAACTAACTAAATAGGATACATTTTTTTAAATGAAGAAAGCAATTTCCTGTGAGGAATTTATAGTACCCTTAGTCTCCACACACACAAACTCTTTGTTGCTAAGTGCTATTACAGAAAATGAGAACATCCACTTCCAGCACTGAACATTATTAATTTGCATGGACTACACCACACTGTTTCACTAGATTCTCTTAATGACCTAACTTATAAAGACACTGTTATGGAAAAAGTCAAATTTGCCATCAAAACCTTAGATGAATTTAAATATACAGAGAATCTGAAACTTACCTCACTGCCACTCTGCTCCAATCAATTCATTAGTTTATACATTACTACAAAATATATAAACCTTATAGAAAATGTGATGCTCTAAAAAAAAATCTATTTCCTGAAAAAAAAAAAAACCAGCAAGCTTGAATTTCAGGATATTCCAATTATTAATAAGGAACATACATATTTAATTGTCAAGCCAACAACATTTCAATACATTCAATCAAATTTATTATTTACCTTACTATGCTTTAATTGATAATAGCGTATTTGAGCGTTTTTTTTAATTTTTGAAAAATTAAAATCTAGACCAGAAAAAAATCTCTTGAATTTGACACAACTATGTAAAGTGAAGTATTTTTTACCAAGTTAACATCATAATGTAATTATAAAAATAATTTAAGAAAAAAATGAATGACAATAGCAAATTCTTCCTTATTCCTACTTCATTCAATCTGGTTGGATGCCATAGTTCAATATACATATGGCTGTTTAATTTTCCTAAGTTTGCTTCCATTTTATCCTATATTTTTACCAGTGGCTGATTCTCCAAATTAAGGTATAAGAACCCAAAGATTTTTGTTTTAAGATTTTATTTTTTAAAGATGCCTGGGTGGCTCAGTGGTTGAGCGTCTGCCTTCGGCTCAGAGCATGATCCCAGGGTTGCGGGATCAAGTCCCACATCAGGGCCCCCGCATGGAGCCTGCTTCTCCCTCTGCCTGTTTCTCTGCCTCTCATGAATGAATATTATCTTTAAAAAAAATTTTTTTTTTTTTTTAAGTAATTTCTACACCCAACCTGGGGCTCAAACTTACAACTCTGAGATCAAGAGTTTCATGCTCTACACTAACTGAGCCGGCCAGGTGCCCCAACAACTCAAAGATCCTTAAGAAAAATTAGTGATCCTTAGCATTCTTAGTCGATATGTGTGGTAGGCAGAATAATGGCCATAAAAATGTCTACATCTTAGTCCCTAGAATCTGTACATTTGGTAAAAGGGAATTAAGTTTGTAACTAGAACTAAGGCTATTCATCAGCTAACCTTAAAACAGGAAATGACCTTGGATTGGCCAGGGGGCCCAATATAATCATGAGTCCTTAAAAGTGGAAAACAAAGTTAGAAGAACAAACTCAAAGAAGGTTTAACAATGAAAATAAGGGCAGAGTGAAATGATTCCTGGCTTGAAATATGGACAAAAGGGGTCTTCAGCTGAGGAAAGGGGTCTTCAGCTTAGGAAATGTGGAAAACCTCTAGAAGCTGTAAACAAGGAAAGTGATTCTCCCCTAGAGCCTGGAACACAGCTCTACTAATGTGTTGATTTTAATCCAGTGGGACCCATTTTGGACTTCTGAACTACAGAACTATAAAACAATAAGTTTATGTTGTTTTAGGTTGCTAAATTTGTGGTAATCTGTGACAGCTCTGTGACAGAAAACTTCTACAGTATTAAATATACTGACCTGGCATATTTGAATGTATAAATGCTATGTGTAAATAACAAAGTTACATTTAATTCTATCCATGATTTTGCTCAGCCTTTTCTGAGAAGACTGGGATTACTGTCCTTAACATGATCTAGGAATGCTGTATCTCATCACTCATGTAATTAAAAGAAAGCTGTAGAAACTAAGTGAATAATTTAATGTACTAGTGTGTGTACATTTTTGTGCGTACTAGTCTTTCTTAACTTCTTAAATCACTTATCTACTTTTTTATTACACAGTATAGGTCCATAAACTATCATATCCAGGCTCTAAATATGTATTTCTTTCTTGTTTCTTAGAGATAAATTTCTAAAATCATGGCAGTGTGCAATTTACAAGAAAAAAGCGCACTTACTCTGATACTACAGACTCACATAGGCACTAGGTTGGAAACATGTAGACCACTCATATCTGCAAATCAGCTGTGTGGATTTTTACTTGTTTAATGCTCTGTACTTTTCCTGAAAATATTTAAAAATAAGCTATGTTACTAACATAAAGAGACCATATTGTATGAAATAGACTAAACTTTTAAAGTCAATTACTTCTCAACTTATAATGAATATCCCAAGATGAATTGAGATATTAACTCAAATGTACAATAAAATCTAAATTTAGCCTAAAAGGAGTATGTACAAAATCATAATCCTTGAAATTTTTAAAAATATCATTGATATGACATAAGCTAATAAACTTTGGTTTTCTAGTTTTTCTTGCTAAGTATACTCTTGCCACGTGAGACCTATCTGGACAAAAAGAAATACTCTACCCTCAAAGCAAGCAAAATAGTTCTACTTCTGGGAAGTAGAAGTACTTTCTCCTTACAGAAATTATAAAGTAGAAAACGAGTATCTAGGGACCCGTGGGTGGCTCAGTGGTTGAGCATCTGCCTTTGGCCCAAGACATGGTCCTGGAGTTCCAGGATCGAGTCCCGCACTGGGTTGCTGCATGGAGCCTGCTTCTCCTCCCTCTGCCTATGTCTCTCTCTCTCTCTCTCTCCCTGGATCTCTCATGAATAAATAAATAAAATCTTAAAAAAAAAAAAAAAAAAAAAAGAAGAAGAAGAAGAATCTAGATTTCCCAGATACTCTAGGATTTTTCTGGATCCTAGAAGGCTGAGTACCAACATCATCAACATTTTAGGCAAATTTTTCATACCAACAATACTGTGTCCCAGCAGTATTGGAAGCAATGCCTCTAAAGATGCTCTGTAGTGGGCAGCCCGAGTGGCTCAGCAATTTACCGCTGCCTTCAGCCCAGGGCCTGATCCTGGAGACCCGGGATCGAGTCCCACGTTGGGTTCCCTGCATGGAGCCTGCTTCTCCCTCTGCCTGTGTCTCTGTCTCTCTCTCTCTCTCTCATGAATAAATAAATAAAATCTTAAATAAAAAATAAAGATAAAGATGCTCTGTAGTAATACAAAGAAATACAGATGAAGGAGCACTGACCTCAGTTCTGTGGATTCATCAAAGAGGAATCAAAGTATAAGAAAGAGACAACTGAAGTGCTTATATGAAGAATCCTTATTTAAAATGGGCCACTTGTAATTATCTTTTAGGCATTTTACAAGTGAACCTTCACACACACAAAAGAGTAATGTGACTGTATTAGCATATCTTGAGGGACCTTAACTTTTGTCTATTTT
The DNA here is from genome assembly GCF_048418805.1 of Vulpes vulpes. Lineage (NCBI taxonomy): Eukaryota > Metazoa > Chordata > Mammalia > Carnivora > Canidae > Vulpes > Vulpes vulpes. Next base: position 46,757,242 of record NC_132792.1, on the reverse strand, counting down.
AGAGAAATAATGAGAAACTATTTACTGGAATTCTTCTATTACGGTTGACAAGTAGGTATTTGTCCTATCCTGTGATAAATACAGATGTTACCATTTTAAAAAAGAGTCCGACAATCCCATTCCAACTGAAATGTCAAAAAATAAATTAAATGCCTTTAATTGCTAAAAACATGATTTAGTGTATGATTGTATCCCAGTAAACAGAGGAGGAAAAAATTTTTTAAACTGGCCTCAATGAGCATGAAGCAGCTCTAAAGAGAATTGAGCAGTTTTTGATGAGTGGAATTATCTGAAGAACATTTCCTAAAAAGTATGAAAAATAAAGATCAGAGTATAGCAAATAGAAGGGAGAGATATATGACAAAGTAAAACTTGTAATGACTGATTATAGTTTTATAGAAACAGATCATTTTCCAAGTTAAAATAAAACCTCGTCTCTATATTTTATCAATAATTGATGTTTTTTCAGGGCGTCTAGGTGGCTCAGTTGGCTGGGCATCTGCCTTCAGCTCAGGTCATGGTCCCAGAGTACTGGGATCAAGTTTCACATCAGGATCCCTATTCAATGGGAAGACTGCTCCTTCCTCTCCTGCTGCCCCTTCTTGTGTGCATGCTCTCCCTCTGTCAAAAAAATAAAGTTTTTAAAAAAGAAATTTGATGTTTTTTCAAGGGCTATGGCCTAGTTGCACAAATTATGATGAACATGCCAATCAACTAATTATAAAGCAACATTTAGGAAAATAAAGCTAAAGAAAATCAAAGGAGGCTAAACATATATCCACACCCTGTTCTTTGTATTAACTTTCGAAGTGCTCCAAATATGCTTGAAAACACAGGAAGGATTCTACAATATAAGACAATTTTCTTAAAATCTATAATAAAAAAAAAACCTATAATAAAGAAAATTTAGTTTTCAGAATAAGTTATACCTTGGAATATTAATTAAAATGCTATATTTTGGGATCCCTGGGTGGCGCAGCGGTTTGGCGCCTGCCTTTGGCCCAGGGCGCGATCCTGGAGACCCAGGATCGAATCCCACGTCGGGTTCCCGGTGCATGGAGCCTGCTTCTCCCTCTGCCTGTGTCTCTGCCTCTCTCTCTCTCTCTCTCTCTCTCTGTGACTATCATAAATAAATAAAAATTTTTAAAAAAATGCTATATTTTAAGGTCGCATCAAGGTTTCATTTGGAGTTAGGACTGGAACATTAGAGTTATTGCATAAACTTTTAATTTTACATTTATAAAGAAGTTACAACTTTTTTTTAAATAGCATACAAATGAACATATATATAAGCCAGCCAGAATGAAAGAATTAGTATGTACTGGATGAAAAGAATCAGAATTTCGGGATGCCTGGGTGGCTCAGCAGCTGAACATCTATCTGCCTTTGGCACAGGGCATGATCCCAGGTCCCAGGATCGAGTCCCACATTGGGCTTCCTGCAGGGAGCCTACTTCTCCCTCTGTCTGTCTCTGCCTCTCTCTCTCTCTCTGTGTCTCTCATGAATGAAGTCTTTAAAAAAAAAAAAAAAAAGGAAAAGAACCAGAATTTCTATAACACATTAAATACATACATCATGCATTCTTTTTGACTAAGTAGCTGCTGCTACTACTACTACAACACACACACACACACACATATAGCAACTACTACACACATACACAAATTCAAGTTTATTCAAAAGTTTAATATACAATCCTACATCTACTCTCCTTCAGTAACTTCAAAATGGTGGCTTTAAACAACTTTAAAGCTTGATCTCTTCCTGAATTTCCCAAAGTCTTTCTGCACTCTTTCTCAAATAGACTTCCTCTTCAGGGGTCTGCTTTATCTTAGTAAGGTTTGCAATACCATTCTATCCCAGGATATAAGGGACAATAAGGAATACTTCATTTATTCTACAGAGGCCCTTAGTTATAGTGGAAACTGGATGCATTCTCCTAAGATTCTTCAAAATGCTTTCCATTAAATCAGCTATAGATAGGCCACAGCCCAATTAGTATACCCTTTCATTTTAACCATCTCATAGCCATAGGTTATCATTTCTTTCTGGACATTTTCCCAGGGCTCAGGATCTTTATCCATTCATATATCTGAATTCAGATCCTTCAAGGGGATACCAGCAATGTTAACTCCACTCCACTCAGGTACACTTGAGTCTCTATGCTCTCCAAGGACCCAACCATGACAGCTTTCTGAGTGGATACTAATAAATCTCTGCCCAACAAAGAAATGGAAACGGGTAGTGTCCAGATTACAGTCACTTCCAATAATACGGTTTTGGGAAAAGGCATTCAACTTCCAAGTTACATAAGTTAAGATAACCACTGGATTGGGAACAATTATCATTTTGCACTGAGGACTATACTGGGTAATGTTGGAAATCATTAATTTAAAGATGGACACATTTCTCTGGACTACATCAAGATGTGTCTCTCCTTTCCCTGAGTGTGCACCTGCTGTCATAATCACTAGGCTCGGGTTTGTAGTGACATGGTCATCTTTGTTGAAAACAATATCTGGCATTTTCATGAAAGAGCTTCCATGTTGAACATCCGTTGTCTCACCCTTCAGTTTGCATTCGTCAACATCCACAAAGGCAAGTTCATCACTCAAGCCTTTTAATGCGATACTGATAGCACACGCCATGCCAACTGATTCAGTTCCTATAAGAGATCTTATTGTGATGAATGGTCTCCTTCGAAGTGAAATTCTTATTAATCAGTTTGCACCTCACAGTTGCCATCTTGGAGACAGGGATGAAGGATCAACTCTCCCTGAGGGGGATGCATGTTACCTGGCAGGAATGCAGAGCCATGCCTAGGCAAAAGACATTCACTCCTGGAGGGCCTAGTCTCTGGCTTGCCTGCAGGACTCCCCCACCTCAGATCATAGCTGCTCACCCAACAGGTGAAGGAAGGGAATGGAGGAAAGCCACATTAAAGTTATTTGAATCCCAAAGTAAAGAAATAGTTGAAGGTTCAATACACTACCCCACACAGCTCACTACTGCAGCTAGGTGAGAACACACTCAGCTCATGCAGCCACCCCACCCCCCAGGGTCCAGCATCTTAAAATGTTTTTCAATTTACTGAATATGCAATAATTTTAAATAAAGGCACTTTTGAAAAAATGGACTATTACCATGAAAGTTAAAGTTAATTTCAGTTTTTCCTTTCAGAGTGTCATATTTTGTTGCTCAGTGAGGCCTACACCTTTGCACTCATTTCTGTAAGGAAATGGTGCTAAGGCACACTGGAACTAAATGTGACAGACCAAAAAAATTGGTTAGAGTTCTAATCTCTGCTCTCACACTTTAAAGAATTAAAACTGTGAGCTTCTTTTTGAAAGTTAATACTGTAATGGATGGACCCTAGTTGGCTCAGTCATTAGAGTTCCCAACTCTTGGATCTCCCACTTGATCTTAGCCAAGAGGCCAAGAAACAATAACTTGTGGATCTCCTGGTCCTAAGCTCCAGCCCACGTTGGCTGTAGAGTTTACATTCAAAAAAATATCTATATAATGTATACACTGTTATGGAACACACATACACACACAGAAAAATATTAAAATATTAAAACTACAACCACTGGGCACATATCTCAGGGATACATTTTAAAAATTTATTATTATTGTGTCATAATACAGTTTGTCCTTACTTTACAAGGTTGCTGTGAGAACTGAAGTTAGGTGACAAGTCTAAAGAATCAACTCTTCTACTTTATCCTTCATAAGAATTATACATTTAAAAAAAAAGGAAAGATAAAACAAAAACATAGCAATTCTCAATGATCTGCTCTTTTAAAGAGCATGGGAAATTGAAATCAATAATGACATTTTTAATAACTAGTAATTTTTACCTAATATTCTCAAATTCTTCATCTATCACAATTTTAGTAAGAATATCTACTCAAAATGAAATCTCTGCTTCTTTTTCCAGCCACTTCTTAATGACTGAAGGGTGGGGACTAAGAAAAACAAAAAGTTTAACCCCAAAATTAAAAATTTTTCTCTAATATACTGAAATTTTGGCTCTGTCAACACACACATAATTAGTTTAATTTTTTTAAAATGTGGCAAGTCTTGATATACACTTACTTATCTATAATATGCCAAAATGCCAAATAAGAAATCTGATACAGTTTTTCTACTTTTTTAATCAGTTATTTGACATTTTGTTTTGTTTTAAAGATTTATTTTGAGAGAGTGGGAGAACAGCAGAGAGGGGCAGAAGGAGACGCAGACTCCTCACTGAGCAGGGAGCTGGAAGCCATCAATCCCAGAAACCTGAGATCATGACCTGAGCAAAAGGCAGACAGACGATTAACTGACTGAGCCATCTAGGCACCCTTGTTATTTGATATTTAGTACTAAATTGCATTTTGTTTGTAAATAAAATACTTCTACCTCAAAGTAACTGAACCTTTCTTAACATATCAAGATGAGTATATTACCTTGGAATTAAGGAAACAAAAGAATTATTATGTCATAAGGCACAGATATACTATCTGTGGTGTAACCCTCTCCCATTATCCCTCAACCCCTTAAAAATCTAAAAAACACTCCTACCCCAAGGGTCCCATAAAACTATAAAGTATGAACAGAGTATTTCTCACTGAAGGAGCTCTAGCTGCTAGAAGAAATTACATATACAAAGATATATATCCACACACAGAGCTATATCCACACACACAGATATATACACATACACAGATATGTATTATCAGATTCATTGACAAATAGAGCAAAGTAGGAATATAGCCTATGTTAGTTTCATTACTTACTCAAAAATAACTTAAAGTTATCAACAAATATAACAAACATAAGTAATTCTAAGTAGTTCATATGTTTAGCTTAGGCTTACCTTTGGCTGTGGCATGAACCACAGCAGCCTGGGAAAATAGTCGATATGCTTCAAAACCCAAATAAGGTAAGGCTGAGAATAAAAGGCTTCTTTTGAAAGCTCCCAGATTTCCCATCACCTATGGAAACAATTATAGTCAGAGTTATCAAACACAAAATGCAAAGGAATAGCTACTCCAAGCAAAAATTACATTAAGAAAATCACACCGATTTTCTCCTACCCCCCAAAATAATCAATCCTAAGAATACTGGAGGCTCAAAATTTACTTTATCAAATCCTTCAGTAAAACTAGTTACATTATATAGTTACATTACAGGGAAAGCATATCCTGTTAAAAGATTCTTAACAACAGCTAAGGCTAACAGTAACTTATCTAAAAATCACAGTCATACTAAGTGCTGAATGTAAGATAAACATTTTATGAGGAGACTTTCATATTATAACTTAGAAATAAAATATGAGATAGTAATATATAATAAGTATTAATCTTATGAACAGACAAGATGAAAAATATCAGTTATGGTGATTACTACACATTAAAAATGTACATGGATTTAAAGTTATCTTCAAAAGTGATTTATAAAACCCAAGCTTTCTAAATAAACAATGAATAAAACAAAGAGCATATCCAAACAGACTTATAAATTAGTTCTCATTATGATGGTCAGTATTCTCAAGACCAGTGGCAAAGGAGAAGTATATATCCTTGGAAATCACTCCAATAATTCTTTCCTACAAAAGTTATTCTCTTTACATATTTTCTCCTTTTCTCTTGTTTCATCCCCACTGGTATAAAAACAAGCCATACTATCTTTTGTTTTTCTCTTAAAAACAAAGAGCTTTATCTTTAATTCACTTCTCCCTTAAGTCTCATTTTCTAACTTGTCTTTTAAACAAAACTTTTAAAAAGTTGTCTGTACTGTCTCCACTCCTCTCTTCTCATTCACTCTTGAACGCACACAAATCACTTTTATCCCCACACCTCCACTGATGGTATTCTAGTTAGGGTTACCAAGGACGTAGTTACTTCCTATAGTCAATTCTGAATTCTCAGCTTCCTTGACCTATTGACAATATTTGACAGCTGATCACTTTCTTTTTATTTTTTAAAATTATGAATAGATGGTTAATTTCTTTTAAAGTTTTATTGAGACAAAAGTGACATACTATAAATTGCACATACATAGCATGTAAAATTCATTAAGGCATGCATATGAACCCATGTAACCATCACTATCACCACAATCAAAGATATCTGCAAGCCCCTTCCCCCTTTTCCCCATGCTCCTTTGCAATTCACCCAGCCCCTTTCCTCAGCACTTGCTGTGTTCTCTCACTCTCGAAACACTTTTCACTTGGCTTTTGGAACAGTACTATCATTTATTTTCTCCGATTTCAACAACTGCTCCTTTTCTTTGGTTGGTTCCTCATTGGCCAGGTGTGTTTTGGCCTTCATCCCAGACCTTTTCTCTACTTGTACCATTTTAGTGATCTCATTTCTTTAAATACCATCAATGTGCCAAAAACACATAAATTTAAAATGAAGCCTGTATGACTCCTCTCAACTTCAGAATCATATATCCAACAGCTTAATCACCATCTCTACACGAAGTACAACAGGCCTCTCATATTTATTAGCCAAAACAGCTACTGTTTCCCTCAAATTTTCCAACCTCACAATTTTCCCAACTCTATTCTTCTAGTTGTTTAAGTTAAAAAAAACAAATAACCTTGTACCCATTCTCAATTCTCTCTCAGGACTCACATCTGACCCATATTTAACTTCTCATAAGGATCTAGGAAAAGAATGAGGAATCCAACATATTCCAATTTGCTGAATGCTTTATTTACTTCCTTGGGCATGAATATTCAAGATACTCCATACAAATGGATTCAAAACAAACCAACAGCAAAGTAGGAAAACTGAGTCTGACATAGTCATAACTTTAACATTTTTTTTTTTAGTGTATTCACATTACCAAGAAGCAGCAATACGGGGTTAAGGGCAGAGGGTACGGGGGTGCAGGTAAACCGTGATGGTGGTACTTACAAGAAAAAGACTAAGATTTCATAAGTCTCCTGACTTATGGCCACATCACATGGTAAAAAAGTTTGCACACTGGGATGCCTAGGTGGCTCAGCGTTTAAGCTTCTGCCTTCAGCTCAGGGCATGATCCTGGAGTTCTGGGATCCAGTCCCACATCAGGCGCCCTGCAGGGAGCCTGCTTCTCTCTCTGCCTGTCTCTGCCTCTCTCTCTCTGTCTCTTATGAATAAATAAAAAAAATTAAAAAAAAAAAAGAAAAGTTTGCACAGACTATTTTACCTTGAGAAATTACACATTCACAGTGTTCAACTTCCTTGCTGATGTACTCAATAAACAATATTCTGGCTTTCTGAGAGAGGAGAAAATACACTGTTGGGCAGCTGACATTTATATTTCTTATTGTAAATTAATAAAATGACAGTAAGGGTGAAACTCTTACTAGTTTGGTTAATGTAAAGCAGCTTTCTGCTCATCTGTCAGAAAATATAAAAATGTTTCTGGAACTAAAAAAATCAATTGAAAGAATCCGGACTCAGTGACCTTTAAAGAATATTAACTTGTGAAACTGTCCAAGAGAGCTAGAATGAGTCGCTTTACTTTGCACCTCCAATACTCCACAACAATGAATTCTCAAAAAATATTTGTTAAACCAAAGAAGTAAGCTATCTCTTAGGCCTTTTCTTCAACACTGATAATACTAAGTTCAAGCCAGAAGGAATTCCAAAATACAAACTTATCATTAAATGGAAAGGAATGTGTCCCTACCATCTCCTAGTTTTCCTTCTAATTCCCTGTTAGTTCCTTCTCTTCTTAAATGTTAGAATTCATCCACAGTAAGTACTAGGCCTTCTTGACTTTTTCATGTTTTCGAGGTACCTGGGTGGCTCAATCCCTTAAGCATCTGTCTTCGGCTCAGATCATGATCTCAAGGTCCTGGGATCAAGCCCTTCATCAGACTCGTTGCTCAGCAGAGAGCTGCTTCTCCCTCACCCTCTGATCCTCCCCCCTGCTCATTCTCTCGCTCTCTCAAATTCAAAAAGCTTAGAAAAAAAACACTTCTCCATGTTTTCCTGTAATCTTTAGAATAAAATCAAAAATACTTAACATTATTTATAAGTTTTTCTGAATCTTATGGTTGTGGTAAGCTGCCTCTAAAATGGCCTCTAATGGATCTGGTTCAAGATGGCAATGTGGGAGGATCCTGAACACACAACTTCTCATGGACACACCAAATCTATAGCTATATGCCAAACAATTTCCTCTAAAAGAAACCCCAAAACTAGCTGAATGATTCCTTCACATTACACCAACAGGGAAAAAAAAACAAAAAACAGCAAAATGAATAGAACTGAGACTAAATCTTGGTGTAAACCCCACCTGTGGTAGGTATGGTGACCCACAATCAGGAAGGAATTCAAAACCCCAAGCTTCTCCTTGAAGAGTGAAGGGTTTTTGTGTGTGTGTGTTTCCAGTAGGCTCCTGGCCCAGTGGAGCTCATGACCCTGAGTCAAGACCTGAGCTAAGATTAAGAGTCAGATACCTAACCAACTGAGCCACCCAGGTACCCCAGGAGAGAAGCATCTGAACCCCACCTCAGGCACCCCAACTTTTAAGAACGGCACCCAAAAGAGAAGCCTCCAAACATGTGGGTCAGAAAATAATTGGGGCCCATGTCTATGAGGCCTACAAGGCTACAGGGAACCTAAAATCAGTTCTTGAAGTGTGCAGATTCACTCACCGCAAAGCCCAGCACAGAGGCAACCAATTAAGAAGTGCCCACACTTTCTGTGAAAGAGGCTCCTTCACTTATCTTAAAACTTCAGCCAGAGGGGCAAGCATCTAATTTAACACACATCTAGGTGCCTACAATAATTCTCTCCAGAAACCACAGGGGATGGGTGCAATCATCACTCTTTCTCTCTGCTGTGCTCCAGGCCCCATCTGTCAGTGTCTTGAAGAAACCAGCTTGTGTAGGCATCTGGTTCACTGGCTTCTGTGGCTGCAACACAGAGCACACATCCTGCAATAGCCTGGGGGTCGGCAGGCCTTGTGTTCATGGGTTCAACGGAATGGTAGTACACAAAGGTACAGTTCTTAACAGGCTGTCACCTCAGGGTTCAATGCGAAGGGAGCAAAGAGAACGCCCAACTCCCCAGTCTTCCCCTGAAAAAGGAATATTTGCATATTTTAAAACCTGCTGCCTAAGCGTCTGGCTTCCAATCAGTCTGGATAGAAGCACTGACTGAGATCCTTGTCCCCCTTAGGACACTGACTGGTCTTGGCACACCCTCACCTACTGGGAGCCATTACGAATAAAGCTGCTTGGACAATCACAAAGGTCTGAGACAAAGCCAAGAGCTAAGACAGGGTTGAGCATAAGACTCCTCTCCTACAGAAGCCATTCCTTCAAGAATGAGATAGCTGTTTTCACTAATGCATATAAAAACCTCAAAAGAGGGGATCCCTGGGTGGCGCAGCGGTTTGGCGCCTGCCTTTGGCCCAGGGCGAGATCCTGGAGACCCGGGATCGAATCCCACATCGGGCTCCCGGTGCATGGAGCCTGCTTCTCCCTCTGCCTGTGTCTCTGCCTCTCTCTCTCTCTCTCTCTCTGTGACTATCATAAATAAATAATAATAATAAAAAATTTAAAAAAAAAAAATAAAAAAAATAAAAACATAACATAAAAAAAAAAACCTCAAAAGAGTCAAGAAAAAAAAAAGAGGAGTTATGCTACAAATAAAAGATCAACATAGAACCTCAGAAAAAGATCTTTATGAAACAGAAATAAGTGAATTACCTAAGAGTCCAAAATAATGGTCTTAGGATGCTTACCAAGCTAAGAAGAAGAATGAAGAAAGTGAAAAATTTTGAAAAAGAGACATAAAATACAAGAAAGTACCAAACAAGTCACAGTGCTGAAGAATACAATAACTGCACTGAATATTATAAGTGAGGGATTCAACAACAGACTAGATGATGCAGTGGAACAAAAGCATACATGAGCCCCAAGACAGGGCAGTGGAACTCATCCAATCAGCACAGCAAAAAAGTAAAAAGAAATGAAAAAGAGTGAAGACAGCTTAAGAGACGTATGAGACAACACCAAGTAGACCAACATTCATATTACAGGTATCCCAGAAGGAGAAGAGAGAGAAAGGGATAGAAAACTTACCTGAAAATAGAAAGGCTGAAAATGTCACTAACCTGGGGAAGGAAACAGATAACCAGATCAAGAAAGTTACAAGTAAGATGAACCCAAAGAGACCACAGTTAGACACATTGTAATTTACAAATCTTAAAAATGGCAAGAAGAAAGGAACTTGTTACATACAAAGGAAACCCCTACACACAAGAATGCAAACACTATTTCAGAAGAAACTGTAAGCCAGAAGAAAGTGGCACTATGTATTCAAAGTGCTAGGAGAAAAAAAAAAAATTCCAACCAAGAATACTCTACCCAGCAAAGGTGACCTTCAGAATTGAAGGAGAGATAAAGAGTTTTCCAGAGAAGCAAAACCAAAGTTAAGTTCATCACAAGACCAGCCTTACAGGAAATCTTAAGATTTCTTTAATCTGAAACAAAAGGGTGCTAATTAGTAACAGGAAAACATGAGAGTACAACTGATTCTTGAACAACATAGGTTTCAACTGTACGGGTCCACTTATACTCACTTTTTTTTTCTTTTAAAGATTTTATTAAAAAAAAAATAAATAAAAAATAAAGATTTTATTTATTCATGTGAGACACACAGAGAGAGGCAGAGATAGAGGCAAGCGAGAAGTAGTCTCTCTGCCCATCAGGGAGCCTGACCTCAGGATCATGACCTGAGCCAAAGGCAGACACTCAACCACTGAGCCAACCAGGCATCCCTATACTCACATTTTTTTTTACAGTATGGTACCACAAATATATATATTTTAAAAGATTTACTTATTTCAAGAGAGAGACCACATAGGTGCTAGTGCTGGAATGGAGGGAGGGGCAAAGGGAGAGGAAAAGAGAATCTCAAGCAGACTCCCCTCTGAGTGTGGAGCCAAACACAGGACTCGATCTCACAACCTCAAGATCATGACCTAAGCCAAAATCAAGATTCGGACACTCAACTGAGCCACCCAGGCAGCAATGTTTTCTCTTCTTTAGAATTTCCTTAATAACATTCTCTTTCCTCCAGCTTACTTTAAGAATATAGTAAGAATAGGGATCCCTGGGTGGCGCAGCGGTTTGGCGCCTGCCTTTGGCCCAGAGTGTGATCCTGGAGACCAGGGATTGAATCCCACATCGGGCTCCCTGCGTGGGGCCTGCTTCTCCCTCTGCCTATGTCTCTGCCTCTCTCTCTCTCTCTGTGACTATCATAAATAAATAAAAAAATGTAAAAAAAAAAAGAATATAGTAAGAATATAAGAAAATTATAAGAATTATAAGAACATATACAAATTATATGGTAATCAATCCTTTATATTATCATTAAGGCTTCCTAATAAGCTAGTAGTAATCAAGTTTTCGTACACTCAAAGTTATATGCAGATTTTCATCTGCATGGGGAAGTTGCTGCCCCTAACTCCTGCATCATTCAAGGGTCAACTGTATAAATCTCATTAGTAAAGGCAAATATAGTAAAATCCAGAATAAGCTAATAACACAAAGGTGCTGAGTTTATTATCATTTACAAAGCTAGTAAGAAGGTTAAAGCATGAAAGTAAAAATAATTATAAGTTCAATAATCTGTGAATGCATAGATAAAATAAAAAGAAATAAATCATAACATTAAAAACACAAATAGTGGAAGGGAGTGTAAAAATATAAAGCTTCAGAATGAACTCTAGGGGTGCCTGGCTGACTCAGTCAGAGAAGCATGGGACTCTTGATCTTGGGGTCATGAGTTCAAGCCCCACACTGGGTGTACAAATTACTTCAATAAAGAAATAAACTTTAAAAAGCTTTAGAGGGCAGCCCTGGTGGCACAGCAGTTTGGCGCCGCCTGCAGCCCAGGGTGTGATCCTGGAGACCCAGGATCAAGTCCCATGTTGGGCTCCCTGCATGGAGCCTGCTTCTCCCTCTGCCTGTGTCTCTGCCCCCGCCCCCCTCTCTCTGTCACTCATAAATAAATAAATAAAATCTTTAAAAAAATAAAATAAAATAAAAACCTTTAGAATACATTCTAACTCAAGTGGCTCTGAACTTAAAGTAGACTACTAACTTTTTTAAGAAAATATTCTGTCATGGAAAAAGGCATCAGATTCATGCCTGCTTGAAAAAAAAAAAAACTGGGACGCCTGGGTGGTTCAGTGCCGAGTGTCTGCCTTTGGCTCAGGGCATGATCTCAGGGATCAGGGATCAAGTCCCGTGTTGGGCTCCCTGAAAGGAGCCCGCTTCTCCCTATGCCTGTGTCTCTGCCTCTCTCTGTGTGCCTCTCAGGAATAAGTAAAATCTTAAAAAAAAAAGAAAAAAAAAAAGAAAAGAAAAGAAAGAAAAAATTGAAGATTAATTAGTATGTGGGTTTCCTGTTCCACATGGGAATGGGAAGATGCTATAGGTTCTCTAGTATTGCCCACACTGGAAATAAGAGGAGGAGGAGGGGGAATGAGAGAAAAAAAATAATCACACAATCTTGGGAACAATCTCACATTACGAAGAGTCTGCCAAGAAACGGTTTTTTTTTTTAAGATTATTTACTTATTTCATTTATTATTACTATTTATTTATTTATTTATCTTATTTATTCATGAGACACACACAGAGAGAGGCAGAGACATAGGCAGAGGGAGAAGGCGGCTCCCCACAAGGAGCCTGATGCAGGACTCGATCTGGAACCCCAGGATCATGCCCTGAGTCAAAGGCAGATGCGCAATCGCTGAGCCACCGAAGCATCCATACCAAGAAACATTTAAAGAAGTAAATATTTGTTTCTACAGTAGCTTTGGGCTTATAGTTCTTGGAATAACTAATTCCATCCATCTCAGTAACAGGAAGCTTCATTTCAGCAATCCCTTATACAAATATTAATTTAAAAAATATATAAAATAATGCAGTTTATCTCTTCCCATTACCCCAGCAACCATAACAACACTGTGAAAACTGTTTTGCTTGAAAAAGAGTTAGTGCTCAACAGGGCAAATATGCAACCTAGAACACTCCATCTAATAAAGCTATCATTCAGAATACAAGAGGAGAGAAAAGTTTCCTATACAAAAGCTAAAGGAGTTCATGACCACTAAGACAGCCCTACAGGGAATGTTAAAGGGAGCTGGGAGTGAAGACAATGAGTAAGTAAGAAGCCCAAAAGTAGTTAAAATACATATATCTGTAAAAATCAGTCAAGGGACTCACAAAATTAAAGGAACTAAATTAAGATGCCATATACCTAAAATGTGGCAAGAGAAGTAAAGAATGGGTTCAACCTCACACGACCATCAACTTAGATAGACTTCTGTAAACAGATGATGTAATATACAAACCCAATGATAAACACAAATCAAAAACCAGTGAAATGCAAAATATAAAGAGAAAGAAATCCAAATATAACACAGAAACCATGAAAGAAGACAGCAAGAGAAGAAAGGATCAGGGAAAAACTACAAAAGGAATCACAAAACAAATAACAGAATGGCAACAAATACATGCCTACCAATAATCAAAAGTCTAAATGGCCTAAACATTCCAATCTAAAGACACAGAATGACAGAATGGATAAAAAAACAAGACCCATCTACATGCTGCCTATAAAGGACACATTTCAGACCTAAAGACACATGCAGATTTAAAGTGAGGGGATGGAGAAAACACTAATTGGGCAAATGGATGTTAAAAGAAAGCTGGGGTAGCAATACATCTATCACACAAAATTGACTAAAACAAAGACTATAACAAGAAACAAAGATGGACACCATATAATCAGTAGGGACAATCCAACAAGACATAACAACTGTAAATATTTATGCACCATGGGAACACCCAAGGACATAAAACAGTTAATAAAAGTATAAAGGAACTGAGGCACCTGAGTAACTCAATCAGTTAAGCACCTGCCTTTGGTTCAGGTCATGATTCCAGGGTTCTGGGATCAGGCTCTCTATGGGGCTCCCCACTCCATGGGGAGCCTGCTTCTCCCTCTCCCTCTGTCTGCTGCTTCCCCTCCTTGTGCATGTGCTTTGTCAAATAAATAGAATCTTTAAAAATATATATATATAAAGGTACTAATTGATGGTAATGCAATAATGGTAGGAGACTTTAACACCCCACTAATGTCAATGGACAGATTATCCGAACAGAAAATCAACAAGAAAACAGTGGCTTTGAATGGCATACTAGACTAGATAGATTTGACAGATATATCCAGAACATTCCATCCTAAAACAGCAGAATACAGATTATTTTCAAGGGCACACGAAACATTATCCAGAACAGATCACGTTAGGTGACAAAATAAGTCTCAACAATTTCTAAAATATCAAAGTTACACCATGCATCTTTTCTGACCACAATGTTATGAAACTAGAAAACAACCACAAAAATAAACGAACAAATAATTCTGGAAAGAGCACAAATATGTGAAGGTAAAATAATATGTTACTAAACAATGAATGGGTCAACCAGGGAATCAAAGAAAATTTTTTAAAAACACGTGGGGACAAATGAAAATGAAAACACAACAGTCCAAAATCTTTGGATTGCAGCAAAAGCAATTCTAAGAAGAAGTTTATAGCAATACAGACCTACCACAAAAAGTATGAAAAATCTCAAGGAAGCAACCTAACCTTACATCTAAAGGAGATAGAAAAACAAGAACAACAACAACAAAAAAAACAAATTCAGAAGGAAGGAAAGAATAAGCAGAGCAGAAATAAATTATATAGAAACTAAAAAAAACAATCAAACAGATCAATGAAACCAGGAGCTGCTTCTTTCAACATTCAACAAAATTGATAAACCTTTAGCCAGACTCATCAAAACAGAGAAAGGAGTCAAATAAACAAAATCAGAAATGAAAGAGGAGATGGGACTCCTGTGTGGCTAAGGGGTTGAGCACCTGCCTTCGGCACAGAGTGTAATCCTGGAGTCCCGGGATCGAGTCCCACATCTGGCTCCCTGCAAAAAGCCTGCTTCTCCCTCTGCCTGTGTCTCTACCTCTCTCTCTGTGTCTCTCATAAATAAATAAATTTTTTTTTTTTAAATGAAAGAGGAGAAATAACTGACATCTTAGAAATACAAAGGATTATAAAAGATTATGAAAAATCACATGCCAACAAACTGGACAACGCAGAAGAAATGGATATAATCTCCCAAAACTGAATTAGGATGAAATTTAAACAGATGGATTACCAGCAATGAAACTGAAGTACTAATCAAAAAACTTTCAAAATAAAAGAGTCCAAGACCAGATGGCATCATTGGTAAATTCTACCCGACATTTAGAGAAGAGTTACCACATATTTTTCTCAAACTTTTCCAAAAAATAAAAGGAAAACTTCCACATTCATTCCATGAGGCCAGCGTTATTACCCTGATACCAAAACTAGATAAACACACCACCAAAGAAAACTCCAGGCTAATATTTCTGGTGAACATAGATGCAAAAATCCTCAACAAACATTAGCAATCCAAATACAAAATACATTAAAAAAAAAATCATTCACCGCAATCAAGTGAAATGTATTCCAGGGATGCAAGGGCTGTTCAATATTTGCAAATCAACCAACTTGATACATCCATCAATAAGAGGACAAAAACCATATGATCATTTCAATAGATGCAAAGAATGAAACTGGACCATTTTCTTGCACCATACAAAAAAATAAACTCAAAATGGACTAAGGACCTAAATATGAGACCTGAAACCATAAAAATCTTAGAAGAGAGCACAGGCAGCTATTTCTCTGACATCAGCCATAACATCATTTTTCCTGATAAATCTCCTGAGGCAAGGGAAACAAAAGCAAAAATAAACTATTGAGACTACATCAAAATATAAAACTTCTGCACAGCAAAGGGAACAACCAACAACCAACTAAAGACAATCTACTGAATGGAAAAAGATATTTCAAACATTATCTGATAAAAAGTTAGTATCTAAAATATATGAAGAACCTAGACCCAAAAAAACAATCCAATTTAAATATGGGCAGAAGACATGAACAAATATTTCTCCAAGACATACAGATGACCAAAGGACACATGGAAGGATGCTCAACATCACTCAGCATCAGGGGAAGGCAAATCAAAACCACAATGAGATATCGCCTCGTACTTGTTAGAATGGTATTGCCAAAAAGACAAGAAATAACTAATGTTGGTGAGAATGTGAAGAGGAATCCTTGTGCACTGTTGGGTGGGAAGGTAAACTGCAGAAAACAGCATGGTGGTTAACCAAAAAATTAAAAATAGAACTACCACATACGACCCAGCAATTCTACTGGGTGTTTATCCAAAGGAAATAAAAATACTAACTCAAAAAGATATATGCATTCTCATGTTCACTGCAGTATGATTTATAGTTTCCAAGGCACAGAAGCAACATGTGTGTCCATCCATGAATGCATAAAACAAAGTGTTATGTACATACACATACAATACAATGGAGTATTTTGGGATCCCTGGGTGGCGCAGCAGTTTGGCGCCTGCCTTTGGCCCAGGGCGCGATCATCCTGGAGACCCGGGATCGAATCCCATGTCAGGCTCCCGGTGCATGGAGCCTGCTTCTCCCTCTGCCTGTGTCTCTGCCTCTCTCTCTGTGACTATCATAAATAAATAAAAATTAAAAAAAAAAAAATACAATGGAGTATTTTTCAGCCATAAAAAGAATGAAATCTTGCCATCTGTGACAACATGAAGGGACTTTGAGGGCATTACACTAAGTGAAATATGTCTGACAAGAAAGACAAATGCAGTATGATCTCATTGTGGAATCAAAGAAAATCCAAACTTATAAATAGAGCCCCTTTGGTTGCTGCCAAAGGTGGAGAGGGAGGAGAAGGGGGTTGGTTAAATGGTTAGTGGTCAAAAAAGTATAAACTTCCAGTTATAAAATAAGTCCTAGGATGTCCTGTACAGCGTGATAACTGCAGTTAATAATACTGTATGTATATCTGGAAGTTGCTAAGAGAGTAAATCTTAAAAGTTCTCATCAGGAGAAAAAAACAGATGGATGTTTACTTATTGTAAAGTAAACAAATCATATCATTTAGCAATATGTACAAATATTGTATCATTGTGTCATACACCCCAAAATAATGTTACATGTCAATTATTTCTCAATTTAAAAATATATAGATAAGGGGACACCTGGGTGGCTCAGCAGCTGAGCACCTGCCTTCCGCCCAGGATGTGATCCTGGAGTCTGGGGATTGAGTCCCACATCAGGCTCCCTGCATGGAGCCTGCTTCTCCCTCTTCCTATGTCTTGCCTCTCTCTGTGTCTCTCATGAATAAATAAAATCTTTAAAAATATATAGAGAGATATAGATAAGTTAATTAAAATGGTCCCAAATGATTCCTTCCTTCTGTTGGGGCCCAGGGCAGTTTGTCCCAAAATGTACCACAATGGTATACTGACTATTCTGAATTGAAGCTATTTGGGAAACTGTTGTGAAAAGACATGCAGACCCTCCTCTGAACCCCTGAAAACAGAAATAAATCTCCCACATGAAAAATTACCTTCCCTGTACTACGAAGTGAGATAGGGTTGTTGTTGTTTTTTAAGATTTTATTTATTTACTCATGAAAGAAACAGAGAGGGAGAGAGTCAGAGACACAGGCAGGGGGAAAAGCAGGTTCCCCACTAGGAGCCTGATGTGAAACTCGATCCCAGGCCTGCGGGATCACGCCCTGAGCCAAAAGCAGATGCTCAACCTCAGAGCCACCCAGGTGCCCTTCCCTGTACTAAGAACTAAAAGAATATCCTTATCACACCAGAGTTGGGGGCTTTAAAACCTAAAAAGCAGGGTAGCCCTGGTGGCTCAGTGGTTTAGCGCCGCCTTGAGCCCAGGGTGTGATCCTGGAGACCCAGGATCAAGTCCCACGTCAGGTTCCCTGTATGGAGCCTGCTTCTCCCTCTGCCTGTGTCTCTGCCTCTCTCTCTCTCTCCCTGTGTCTGTCATGAATAAATAAATAAAATCTTAAAAAAAAAAAAAAAAACTAAAAAGCAGTAGAAACAAAACTTACTGCAAATCTAGTATTTCAGTCTAAACTCTGCTTAAAATTCCTTACTAATTAAAGCTCCAAAAACTCTGTTTTCTTTATCCTGCCAATTTCTCACAAATCTGTCTAAAAGTGTATAAAAAACTGCCTGCCTTGGCCATTTCTTTCAGTCTTCATTAGTGGACCTCCGTGCATACATAATTAATCTTTGGTTTTTGTTCCTGTTGCCTCAGGTCAGTTTAATTCCTAAACCAGCTGGAAGGATCCTGGGAAGAAAGATTTCCCCCTCTGTACTAATCTTCACTCCTTTTGAGTAATCCCCTTCCTTAAACGTAAGGCGGACTTTACTGGCTCTCTAAGAAACAGAATATGCAAAAGTGAAAGGTCATTACTTCTACTTAGGTTACAAAAACTGCAACTTCCTTGACACCCATTCTCTCCAGCTTTTCCTTGCACTGCGAGGCCAGCCCCAGCGGAAGCTGCGGTGTCTCAGGGCAGCCCTTTGGTGAAGCCGCCCGAGGGAATGCAAATGCCTGCCTACGACCACCTCAGCAAAGCTACAGGCCTAATTTTCCCTCCACCTCTCCACTGAGCCCTCCAGTGGAAACCTCAGCAGCTCAATACCTTGATTCAATCCATTTGAGAAACCTGCTGCCAGAGGCACCCAGCTAAGCCTCACCTGAATTCCATAACCCAAAGGAACGAGATTTATGTTTGCTGTTTTAAACCATGAAGTCATGCAATACTTTGCTATGCAGTAAGAGATTAATAAACTGGTACCTGCCTGATTTTTCAGCCTTGGTTTATATCAGTTTATTCTCCCACTTCAAGTTCCAGTCATAATTTCAGGTCCTCAAAAAAAAAAAAAAAAACACTTTTTCTTACCTCAAGGTCTCTATCATGTTACTCTCTACTGGAATACTCTTTTGTCTTCATTTTCCCATTACTTGTTAACATCCAATCATTCATTGTATCTCATCTCTGGCTCACACTCTTCCCCTTCCTTCAAGATCAGGTTAGGTATAACTTTGCTTCTTTCCCCAACTCTTTGCATTAATTACATTTTCTCAATTGACTACCTTTCCTTCTAATCTGTAAGATCAATGAAGAAAAGTGTTTCTGTCTCCAGAGCTTAGAACAGAGCCTTGTTCACAGTAAGCACCTGGTACAAATCTGTTGAAAAATAAGTGTTCCTAATAGTGTTTTGTAACATAGATCACATATAGAAAGAGACAGAAAAGTGAAACCTCAGCCACTCAGAAGTAGCCCCCAATTTCATCAAACTCCTGGAAAATATCTCCAACTCAACTTACTGACATCTTGCTAAGAGAAAAGTCTAGGAAAAAGAGAAACGATGAGGGCTACAAAAATGCATGAGAAGCTGGAAAATCGGTAATAATTAGTTCCAAAACACTTCAATTTATCTAGGGAAGAATTTTTCTTATTGCCTTTGGCTTAGAGTTTTATTACTTAAGAATCTTTCTAGGGACACCTGGGTGGCTCAGCGGTTGAGCCTCTGCCTTCCGCTCAGGGCATGACCCCCCCCCCCCATTCCAGGATCGACTCCCACGTGGGGCTCCCTGCATGGAGCCTGATCCTCCCCCTGCCTCTGCCTCTTTCTCTCGAGTAAGTAAATAAAATATTTTTTTAAAAAATCGTTCTAGTCCCTCTTGATACTGATTTTTCTACCCTTTCCTATCTTCTCTGGTTTTCAGGTTTGTAGCACAGGTGGCTGGCTATATGCAACACATGGGCGCTGTAGATACCCTACCTGCCATCAAATCCAAGGTATTGATTGTATTGCTAGCTGTGTGACTTGGATACGTTGTTTAACCTTACTACTTCAGTTTCCTCTTTGTAAAAAAAAAAAAAAAGATAAAGTAACAGTTCTCACTTCCTAGGATGAAAATGGAGATTAGGTAACACTTAATGCAATGCCTGGTTATGGTTAAGGCGTCTGTTATGCCTGTTACTATCGACACAACGGTGACGCCACTAAAATGGAACTTTTACCTCACCAAACGCTGTGAGTTGGGAATTTGAGGCTAGTTTTTTGTTTTTTTTTTTTTTTAAGATTTTATGTGTTTATTCATGAGAGATACACAGAGAGAGAGAGGCAGAGACACAGGCAGAGGGAGAAGCAGGCTCCATGCAGGGAGGCCGACCCGGAGACTGGATCCCAGGCTGACGCTCAACCACTGAGCCACACAGGGCTCCCGGCTAGTTTCATACTTAGTATTCCTCCCACCTCTCTGCCTATATCTTTTAACATCTCCCCATCTGCCTATAAGCATTTTGGGAGGATAACGATCAAGCCTTACTACCTTTTATTACCCTTAACAGCCCCCCACAACCTCGAATATAGCAGTCAAAAATGTGTCTTTTAGGGTTCAAAATAAACACCTAGTTCCGATAATATTACCCTATGCATCACTGCCCACCGTCTCTCTCCAGTGCCCTTTCCTGGACAGGTAAACCAAGGCTCACGAACGGTCTAACAGAGACAGCCGAACCTGGGACGACAACCCAGCATCCTTCCTTAACATTATGCAGATATAACAAAGAACTCAAAAGAATTTTTTTTTAAACCTAAATAAGCACAAAAATCTCTGCTTTTTAAGTCGTAGTAATTTCCAAAAATCCCACCACCTCCTCTTCAAAGCCTGGTAGACCGTGAGCCGCAGGGGCCGAAAGTAAACATTTTCGCGGCGGTCCAGGTGTTTCTCCCTCTGAGGTGCTCTGTTTTCTCTCTCACAGGAAGGACAAGCAGGATTCCCAGATTCTCGTTGGGGGGGGAGGGGGGGGAACTCACTCCTCCGCAGCCACCTGGAGCGCTCCAGGGACACCTGGCCCTGAGCTCCTGGCTCCGTTACGGAGCAGCCCGGCTGAGGAGGCCGCGACCGGGGCCCAGTCAGCAGCGAGGGGAGCGGGAGTCAGGGCTGCGGGGATACCTCAGGGCCTCGGAGTCGCCGACCACAGCCACGTCCGCGGCCGCCAGCAGCAGCCCTCCGGAGCCGCGGTCCCGGGAAGACGCCACGGGCCAAAGGCACAAAGCGCCAAAGCCGCGCGGCCAGCGCCATGACCTACAACTCGCGGGCCTCACGGCAGACCGTCGTGGAGCGACGCACAGCGAAGGCCGCTCAGGCACTTCCGGAGGAAACCACGACTCCCTCCCCTTCCTGCCACGCCTCTTCCGCTACGCATTTCCGGTCCCCAGGTTCAGGGGGAGGGGCGGACGCGGTGGGCGGGGCCTTGGAGGCTCTTCCGTGCCTGCGCGCGGTGAGCTCTGGCCCGGGGACCGCTCCCTCGGGGGATGCCCCAGTTCCTGCTCCCGCCTTGCGGGGTCGGCGCTGTCGTGGCTTTGCCGTGGGATCAACCGCCAGGATGGAAAGTTCTCAGATGCGATCATTTGAGTGTGCAAGAAAAACATGACCTGTTTATTTAGAATTCTCTGCTCGCCTTCAAACGTAGGAGTAATAATAATAATAAAGGGTCCTTTTTGGGGAAAAAAAAAAAAAGGCTTGGAACAATTAACCTTTCCATAGAAAGAAAGCAAAGAGATGGAGAGATTGGAGGAGGCGTTGGGGGGGGGAGGGGGGAGAGAAACCAGAGTAGAGAAAGACAGTGAAGTCCAGGCTGGCCTTAGTAGAGAATGATGTGGAAAACAACGGCAGAAGAAAAAATAATAATAATAAATTTTCCCGTAATAGCCTACAGCCCATGGACAAGCACCTTCCTCAAAGAAGGCTCAGCTGGGCACCCCGGGGGGCTCAGCGGCTCCGCGCCACCCTCGGCCCAGGGCGTGACCCTGGAGACCCCGGATCGGGATCGAGGCCCGCGTCCGGCTCCCTGCATGGAGCCTGCTTCTCCCTCCGCCTGTGTCTCTGCCTCTCTCTCTCTCTCTGTGTCTCTCATGAATAAATAAAATCTTAAAAAACAAAAAGAAAAAAAGCCTTAGCTTCCTTGGGCAACCTGAGTTTGACATTAGCCCAACCTCTAGGACACTAAAAATCCCTGGGGAAATTTCCTTTATCTCTACTCCCCACCCTGCAAGATAAATGTCAGCAATTATCCTCCTTGTAGTGCACTGATACACATCATGACTGAGGTTTTACTGGACAGTCGTAAATGACCTTTTTCTAAATAATGATAGCCCTTCAAGGTCTTGGAAACCTTGCTTCCAAATTCCCTAGAGACTTTTACCCTATCCCAAAACGCCCTCACAACTTTATTTTATTTTTCAAGGTTCCATTCATCTATTCATTCATGAGGCACAAAGAGAGGCAGGGACACAGGCAGAGGGAGAACCAGGTCCCATGCAGGGAGCCCGATGCGGGACTCGATCCCGGGTCTCCAGGCTCAGGCCCTGAGCCAAAGGCAGGTACTAAACCACTGAGCCACCCAGGGATCCCCCTCCCAATTTTAAAGTATGATCAGCAACTACTTACAACCCCAGAGCACTTTGCCCACAGGTGCTGCTTTAAGAAAACCACCTTTTTTTTGCACTGAAGTCGTCTCAATAATTCTTTCTTAGTTATTTGCTCCAAACCCCAGTATTTCACATCAGAAAAAAAAAAAAAACAGGGAGAGGAGGCCTCTTGAGAAAAAGGTGATGCCCTTGTTTTCCATGGGATGTATGGTACAAAACCCTTGGCTTCCCCTCAGATTTAGTAAGATTGATACCTTTCACCAGAGCAGAATATTTTTAGAAGGAATGAAGAGGTTTGAATCTTACTTCAGGATTGATGTGGGTGAAAACACAAGCTGCAAATGGAGTATGCACTATCTAGATTATGTGATTTTTTTTTATGGGCAATAAGGGAAGACAGTCATAGTTTTTTAAAAATAGGTTGCATTGGGATCCCTGGGTGGCGCAGCGGTTTAGCTTTGGCCCAGGGCGCGATCCTGGAGACCCGGAATCGAATCCCACGTCGGGCTCCCGGTGCATGGAGCCTGCTTCTCCCTCTGCCTATGTGTCTCTGCCTCTCTCTCTCTCTCTCTCTCTCTCTCTCTCTCTGTGACTATCACAAATAAATAAAAATTTAAAAAAAATAGGTTGCATTTAAAAAAATAGGTTGCATTTATGTAGTACCTATATTATACTCCAATTATTATGTTTTGTTGTTAAATCTTTTGAGAGTAGATTATATATATCACAACTCTTTGTGTCTAGAAACAAGGACATTCTCTTATTTAGTCCAGTACAATTATTAAATTCAGGAAATTGAAATTGAATACTATAACATGGGGCTTAAACTCACAACTCTGACATCAAGAATATCATGTCTACCAGAGGAGCCAGCCAGGTACGTCTCTATTCATCTTTCAGATCTCAGCCCAAATGTGTCTTCCTCAGAAAAACTTTTCTTGATTCCCCCTACTATACTTTCATTTTCTTTATGGATCTAAGTTTGTTTTGTAATGTCATATGTATATTTGTGATTATTTGTTAATCTGGAGTGTACTTTTTTTAAAGATTTTATTTATTTATTCATGGGACACAGAGAGAAAGAGAGGCAGAGACACAGGCAGAGGGAGAAGCAGGCTCCATGCAGGGAGCCTGACGTGGGACTCAGTCCCAGGTCTCCAGGATCACACCCTGGGCTGAAGGCAGGGCTGAACTGCTGAGCCACCCAGGCTGCCCTGGAGTGTATTTTGGAGGTAGAGTCGATAAGAATTGGTAATGTGTGCTTTTGCTCTACTGTAAACTCAGTGACATGTTTGATTTTTGCCTATTTCTGGGCCTAGTCCAATTTCTTCATTCCTTCAACAAGTGTGTGTTGCAGGTCTATAACATGCCTGGTACTCTTCTAGATATGAATGAACAACTTCCTAGTGGAGTATATATTTCAGCTGGGGAAACACAATAAGCAAAAATAAATAAGTAAAAGATGTACTAGATAATGATAAATGCTAATGAGGAAGATAAAACAGAAAGAGGTACAGGGCATATTTCTGTGTAGATACTGTAGTTTTAAGCAGAGTGGCCACAGAAGACCTGAAGGAGACATTTGAATAAAGATCCAAGGAAGAAGGACTGAACCAGGAAGATAAGTGAGGGCCAAGCATTTCATGTAGAGAAAAAGGAAAGTGCAAATGCCTGGATTGGTAAGGCAAGTGGCATTTTCCATGAATACTAAGTATGCTCTCTCTCTCTCTCTCTCGCTCTCTCTCTCTCTGCGTGTCTCATGAATAAATAAATATCCCCCCCCAAAAAAAAGATTCGAAAAGCTCTTTTATTTTTTTAAGATGTTATTGATTGATGAGAGACAAAGAGAGAGAGGCACAAACATAGGCAGAGGGAGAAGCAGGCTCCCCATGGGGAGCCCCATGCAGGACTTGATCCCAGGGCCCAGGATCACGACCTCAGCAGAAAGCAGGTGCTCCACTGCTGAGCCACCCAGCACCCCTTGAAAAGCTTATTTGACATCTATGTCAGCCAGCCTCCAAGGTGGTTCAATGAGCCTTACCTCCTGGATTTACTCCTTTGTGGAATCCCCTCCTACATTAAATCTAGGCTGGTGTGTTTGACCAATAGAATACTGCAAAAGTGATGGTGTGTGATTTCTGAGGCTGGCATAATTTCATTGAGCTTCTGCATTGATTTCTTGGATTGTTTGCCCTAGGGGAAGCCAGCAGCCATGCTCTGGCTCAGAGCCATGCTCTTAAGAGGCCTGCATGGAAAGGACCTGAGGCTCCCCACCAACAAAGGGCATCAGTGCTCATGTGAGTAAGCCACCTTGGAAGTGGATTCTCAAGATGACTGCTACCCTACCGAATACCTGACTGCAATATAATGAGAGATAAGGAGCCAGAATTGCCCAGCTGAGCCAATCCTAACTTCCTGAATCACAGAAGCTATGACAGATAATAATGACTGTTTAGTTTTATGCCACACTACATTTGGTATAATCGAATAGCAGTTGATTACTAATACAACATCCAACTATTTAGAGTATGGAGTTGGAATCTGGTATTTTAGGGTTTGGTAGGTCGGTAGCCTTCAGAATGTAGATGGATTTCATTTTTTTTTTTAAAGATTTTATTTATTTATTCATGAGAGACACACAGAGAGAGGCAGAGACACAGGCAGAGGGAGAAGCAGGCTCCTCACAGGAAGCCCTATGCAGGACTCAATCCCAGGTCCCTGAGATCACGCCCTGAGCTGAAGGCAGGCACTCAACTGCTGAGCCACCCAGACATCCCTGTAGATGGATTTCAAAGCTGTAATACCAGATGAGGTAACTAAGGATGTGAGTGAAGATAGAAAAAAGAAAAGTTCAAGGCACCTGGGTGGCTTAGCTGATTAAGCAACTGCCTTTGGCTCAGGATTGAGCCCCATCTTGGGCTCCTTGCTCAGCGGGGAGTCTGCTTCTCCTTCTTCCTCGGCCCCTCCCCCTGATCTTTCTTGCTCTCTCTCAAATAAATAAGTAAAATCTTTTTTAAAAAAGAAAGAAAAAAGGAAAGTTCAAGAACTAAGCCCTCCGGGGGCACTCCATTATAAAAACTCGGAATATGAGAATCAAAAAAGCAAAAGAAGTAAGTAGAACAGCCAGTGAAGTAGAAGAACACCTAGGAGAGTATTTTAGCACTATCTCATTCATTTAATATCCTTTAAATATCCACCTGGTGAGATCCCTGGGTGGCGCAGCGGTTTGGCACCTGCCTTTGGCCCAGGGTGCGATCCTGGAGACCCGGGATCGAATCCCACGTCGGGCTCCCGGTGCATGGAGCCTGCTTCTCCCTCTGCCTATGACTCTGCCTCTCTCTCTCCCTCTGTGACTATCATAAAAAAAAAAATAAAAAAAAAATAAATATCCACCTGGTGTTGAGTCCCATACTTATTTGTTCTTTTTTTTCTCTTTAAATATTTTATTTATTTATATGAGAGAGAGATAAAGCATAAGCTGGAGGAGGGGCAGAAGGACAAGTAGACTCCCCACTGAGAAGGGAGCCCCACCCAGGGCTCCATCCCAGGACCTGGAGATCATAACGTGAGCTGAAGTTAGATGCTTAACCAACTGAGCCAGCCTATTTGTTCTTTGTTTATAGAATCTTGTTATTCCTGATACATACTATGCATTCAATACATGATTGATAAATGGTTGGGTGAATAAGAGCAAAAGCAGAATAGAATCTAGACTGTGATTTGAAGAGAATAAATGAACATGTTGAATAGCTATGGCACTATGTATCTAAATGAGAGATTGCAAAAAAATAAATAAATGAGAGATTGTATACTGGGTACTGAAAGTTCAAAACCATTCCCTTGTCTCTACTTCTTTCTTTCCCTATTTTAAAGGAACCAACATTCAGGTATGGATATGGGTATGCAGTCTTGAAATTCTGAAACTTGAGACTAAGTTTGTGGTGTCTGCGAACTTTTACTTAAATGTAAAGTCGGAATTAAAAGTAAAACAAAAAGTTGTTTTACAACCTTTAGTAAAAACAAAATAAAGTACTTCTCTTTACTTATTAGTGCGGAGACACACTTCTCCCCAGTGTCCTCCAACCACAAAGGCCTTGTTTCAGTCTCTGCAATTTGCTAAGTCTTTGTCTTTGCTATCATTCCCCTGATCTCAGATCTTTTATGGCTTACTCTTCCTTATTTTTCAGGTTTTTTTTTTTTAAGGTTTTATTTATTCGTGAGAGACACAGAGAGAGAGGGGTAGAGACACAGGCAGAGGGAGAAGCAGGTTCTATGCAGGAAGCCCAATATGGGACTCGATCTTGGTTCTCTGGGATCATGCCCGAGCCAAGGCAGACGCTCCACCACTGAGCCACACAGGTGTCCCTATTTTTCAGGTTTTAATCAAATAGCACTGCCTTAGAGAGACTTTTCCTCATCCCCAGTCTACAAAAGCGCCCATTTAGGAAAATAGCTGGCTCAGTTGATAGAGCACATGGCTATTGATCTTGAGGTTATAAGTTTGAACTCCATGGTGAGAAAAGATCTTAAAAATAAGATCTTAAAAAAACAAAAACAAAAACAAACAAACAAACAAAAAACTCAAAGCAAAAGCTATCATTATCCGCAAGCCCTTTTCTATCATTTGCCCTGTATTACTTTCCTCATGGTGCTTATGGTTATCTGAAATCATCACATTTGTTTTTAATAACTTATTATTTGTTCTCCTTTTAGAATAGACCCTTCTGTCTGTCACTAATCATAAGTCTAGAACAATGCTTGGCCCATAATAGCCACTCAGAAAGTGTTCAATAAATATGAATCTTCCCTTGTGCTGATAGAATTATTTTGAAGTGTTTTGTTTGAATTTTTTGGATTAAAAGTATTTTTTTTTAACTTCAGAAGGTCTATATCTCTTCATTTGTTTCATTTTTCATGTCTTCTGCAATTTAAAAAGAATATACCTTTTGCTCATTTACCTACGTTTTAAACATCAATTTAGATTAAGGTACTAACCCTTCCTTTGACTCTCAAGTTTGTGGCAAATACTCTTTCCCATGTGTTTGCCTATTGATTTTGTCCCTGTTTTCCTTGTAGAAGTTTTCAATTTCCAGTACTCAAGTGTAGCGATATTTTCATCAGTAGTTTGCTTAGTTGCAGGCAGCATCAAGTAGCAGTCAAGTAGGAGGCTTTGAAGTTATTTTACATAGACTCTGTGACTTCAGGCAAGTAGACCAAATTGCTCAGCTACCACATTTCAAGTTCATCAGTTTTCTTATTTGGGAAATGTGGTTAATGGCACTAACTTCGTCACAAAATTGTGAGAATTTTTTTTTTAAGATTTTATTTATTTATTCATGAGAGACACAGAGAGAGGCAGAGAGAGACAGAGGCAGTGGGAGGAGAAGTCAGCTCCATGCAAGGAGCCCAACGTGGGACTGGATCCTGGGACTCTGGGATCACGCCCTGGGCCATAGGCAGAGCCAACTGCTGAGCTACCCTGGCATCCCAAATTGTGAGAATTAAATGAAACTCGGATGTAAAATGATTCGAGTAGTTGTGCACACTGAAAGCACTCTAAGTTAGAACGTTTAGCAGCTTGCCTTTCACTTTTGATAGTCTCATGCTGAATTTCCCTGGGTCAGATAGAGGCATACATTTTCTCAAATATTTTATTTATTTTATTTTATTTTATTTTATTTTATTTTATTTTATTTTATTTTATTTTATTTTATTTTATTTTATATGTATTTTATTCATGGAAGACAGAGAGAGAAAGAGAGAGAGGCAGAGACACAGGCAGAGGGAGAAGCAGGCTCCATGCAGGGAGCCCCTTGGGGGACTCGATCCCAGATCCCGGGATCATAACCTGAGCCAAAGGCAGCCGCCCAACCGCTGAGCCACCCCGGCGTCCCAAATTGTGAGAATTAAATGAAACTCGGATGTAAAATGATTCGAGTAGTTGTGCACACTGAAAGCGCTCTAAGTTAGAACGGTTAGCAGCTTGCATTTCACTTTAGTTAGTCTCCTGCTGAATTTCCCTGGGTCGGATAGTGGCATACATTTTTCTCAAATACTTTAATTCTTTTGTCCCTCTTACATTTATTTTGGTGCACCAAGCAACTCATTTTAATGCCTTAAAACCAGCTTGGGGTTTTGGATACGCAAGCGATCTCCTTAGGAGCCTTGAATAATCATCCATCAGTAGGCGGAGCTGCAGATCAGAGTCGGCCAGTCCCGGGAGGCCCGTGGCCCTGGTGGGCGGGGCTACACCGCAGCCCCTCCCCTCGCCCTGTCAGCCCCGCCCCGCCCCGCCGGCCCCGCCCCCGTCCTGCAGGCCCCGCCCCTCCACCCCGCAGGCCCCGCCCCGCCCCGCCCCTCCGCCCGTTCGGCCCCAGGTTCCTGAGTCCCCGCGCCCGGCCAGCCTGTGGACTGCGGCTGCCGGTCTCCACCCCTCCCCGGTCTACGGCACTGAGAGCCGGATGTGAGTGCGGGCGTCCTTCTGCTCCGGGCCGGCGTGGCGGGGCCCGGCGCCCCACAGACCCCCGGGGGAGGGGGAGAGCCGCGCGGGGGCGGCTGGGCCCGCTCGGCCCTGGCGTGGACGCGCTCCCCGGGCTCCGGGCGCGGCGTCGGCGGGGGGCCGGGACTCTCGAGCTCCAGCTTGCAAAGTCCGCGGCCCGGGGGGGCGGAGCTCGGGCCTGGCGTCCGCGCACCTGGGCCGGCGGCGCCCGGGGAGGGAGACGGGCCCGAGGACCGCAGCACCCGGAGGGGGGGGAGGGGCGGGACGGGGTCACCGCGCGGGGGGGCGCGGGGCAGCTTCGGAGCAGCCGGGGTTCCAGGAGGAGCCGGGGGGCGGGGGGTGGGGGTGGGTAACGCTCAGTTTCGTAGCGGGGCAGAAGGGCGTGGGGAGGGATATCCTACAGCTCCCACTGCGGTCCGGCTCCCCGTCCTGTGCGGCGTTTTGCGTCCCTACAGCCGGGGGCGTGGAGGAGCCGCAGTGCGCGGGTGCGCAGGGCCCGAGCCGCGGGAGGCCAAGCACCGGCCGTCGAGGTTGCGCCTGGCGATCCTCGACTGCTGCGTACCCTTGGTGCTGCCGGTCTGTGGCTGCCTCAACAAATCAGAGTCAAATAGAGGGAATGCCGGATTCAATAAGGCAATTCTGGGGTTACCATGACCCATAGACACTGCACCAGGCAAATTTTATATTTGTTAGCTCATTGAATGCTCACAACCGCAAACTTGGGTGGTTATTGTTCTTCTCTTGCACACCTGGATCTCAGATTAAATGACTTCCTAAATCACACGAGTGCTGATTAGGTTAGTTAGCATTCGGGTTGGAATCCAGGTCTCTGTACGATTTCAGGGCAGAGGCTTTATGGCTAAAAGTAAAGAACACTACTGTTTGGGATAAGACAGATGCCTCGGTTTCCAATTTATGCTTTGACATTTGTTAGCTGTGTGACCTTGGGCAGGTTACTTAACCCTTGAGGGCCTGTTTTCTGCATTTGTGAAAGAGATAAAATACATCCTATGTCATAAGGTTTTTATGTAACACTCAACAAAATGCCTGCCTCAGAGTTAGTGGTAAGCTGCGGATAGCTACGTACATTCTGCTGTTGTCATTTATTGGGTTTCAGCAAACTCCTGCTCTGAGTGCTGCCAGTCAGAGCCAAACTAAACTTGCGTAGGCATAGAGCACAGGTAGAGAGAAGCAGGAAAGGATCAGAAAGGAGAATTGAGAACAGATGACCTATATGATGGCAATTATAGTGAAACCCGTAGTTGAATGTGTGGTACCCAGGGCCACTTTTTTTTGCCTTTCTGAGATATTTTTAAAGGCAGTTCCTTTTGTTTGTTTTTTATAAAGCACATTCTTTTTTTTAATTTTTATTTATGATAGTCACAGAGAGAGAGAGAGAGAGAGAGGCAGAGACACAGGCAGAGGGAGAAGCAGGCTCCATGCACTGGGAGCCCGACGTGGGATTCGATCCCGGGACTCCAGGATCACACTCCGAGGCAAAGGCAGGCGCTAAACTGCTGAGCCACCCAGGGATCCCAAAGTAGATTATTTCTTTTATTTATTTATTTTATTTATTTATGATAGTCACAGAGAGAGAGAGAGAGAGAGAGAGGGGCAGAGAGAGAAGCAGGCTCCATGCACTGGGAGCCCGACGTGGGATTCGATCCCGGGTCTCTAGGATCGCGCCCTGGGCCAAAGGCAGGCGCCAAACCGCTGCGCCACCCAGGGATCCCAAGGCAGTTCCTTTTGGCTTGTGTTTTGGAAAAATGTATCTCACTCTGGGCTGAAAATATTCAAGGAAACAAGTTTTTGGGCCTGGACCATGAGGAGACACTTTGGATGTGAGGGGGAGCTGAATTTCAGCACTCCCCAGACTAAAAGATGCCTGGCACAAATCTCAGAATGAAGTGTACAGTTTTCTTTCAGGATTTCTTCTTTCAGACCTAGCCCCTGAAGAATAGAGAGGGAGAAGAATTTTCAGAAACGAGGAAACAAAAGGATTCTTTGTATTTTAATGGTTGTATAATGACTGGATACCTGTCCTAATTTCATTTATAACTGTAAACACTTTATAGACAATGGTCTTGATTTCCACATAAATTTAAGTCACCTTATAATTACACATCTTTAAATATTTTTTTATATTCTCTTTTCAATGCTATCACTGTGGTCCTGAATATTTCCTTTGCCGCATCTGTTCAGATACCCAGTTCATACTGTATCCTAGCTCCTATCAATTCTTGGGATAGCTTTAGACATAATTTTCCTTGACCCCCTTTTTTTTCTCAGTTCTATTGCTATGCTTTTTTTCTACTATTTTTAGAGTTTTCTTTTTACCTTAAAAAAAAATGGTTTTGTCCGTGATTTGTTATCCTGGAAAGTATGCCTGTCAGCAAAAATAGTGTTGGATCTGAAATATGACTAAATAACATTTTGACCTTCAAAGATCTGTAATGAGCCACCACTGATCATCAAAAACATATTCTCTGAGATGGATCTTTTAGCAAAAATCAATGACACCATCTACTGAGAATACTCAGCAAGTTGGAGGAGCCCAAACTTGGACATTCCTTTAATGTACCCACTATTACCTTTACCCTACAAGGTTAGCTTCCTTCCCACCAATGTTTTTCCTTTGCGTTCTTATTTATATTATAAGGATTGCTAGTCAGGTTAAAGTCCTACAAATAATTAGGTAGTGAGTATGTGATTCAAGATCTGTTGAAAGATGGCTGAGAAGAGGTTTAAATGAGCACCTAAAAAGTATCATAGATTTTATTTAACTACATTTTTAAAGTTTCTGACATAATCAAAACCAGTCATTATATATACATTTGGTAAAATGATAATAACTACATTTAAGTTGATTATGCTGGCTTAAATTTGAAGAAGCTAGTAGAAGAATATTGAGGTTCTTTTGGAGAAGCTGTATTCTTTTAGTATATAACAGCTTATCAGTGTGCAATCTTTTTTTTTTGCAATCATATCTTTTAAAAGATTTTATTTATTTATTTATTTGTTTGTTCATTTATTTATTTATTTATTTATTGAGAGAGCACAAGTGGGGAGGAGAGGGAGAAGCGTGTTCCCTGCTGAGCAGGGACCCCCCCCCACCCCCAACAAGGGGCTTGATCCCAGGACCCTGAGATCATGATCTGAGCGGAAGGTAGACACTTAACTGAGCCACCCAGGTGCCCCGATTGTAGTCATATTTAAAAAAACAAACAAACATTAAAATTAGTGTAATGGTCAGATTTACCAACATAAGTTAGATAGCATATTAATACAGTTTTCCCATGAAAAAAAGAAGAGATACTACATATTCATTTCAGCAAATCATTTTGAAATGTCCTCTTACTAATTGAGTGTACAATGTCTGGTTCCTGTGAAAATTACCAAAGCACAGCATGATTGCAATATGCATTGTCATCAGGCTACTTCAATTTTCTGAGCTTTAGTTTGCTATGCCTCTAAGGTGGTAGTACATGTTAAAATAGGTATCTGCAACTGTAAAGAGGAACTTGTTGGTCACATTTTCATCTGTTTAGGGGTCTGGATTTTTTAAAAAGCGAAAATCAAAGCAAGTAATTTCCGATTGTGTTGTCAGGATAAGCTTATAAAATATCTAGAATTATACCCCACCTTCAATTCTCCCCTCCTGTGCTTAATTTTTTTCTTTAGCACTTTAACACCTAGCATACTATATATTTCACTAACTTATCTTTTAAAAACATTTTTAGTGATATATTTCATTTAAGCAAATATACTTAAAATATTATCATTTCAGTATGTGGTTAATCTAAAAAGTTATTGAGAGATCTCACATTTCTTTTTCATACCAGTCTTGGAAATCATGCTCACATCATCTCAGAGGTACCACACTTCAAATGTTCAGTAGCATACTGGTCATCTAAGGGCTGGAACTCCTTGACTAATGTCCAGACCATATGCAAAATTCTAACATCTAACAACTGAGGCGCTGTACCTCTAACACTCTGAGGTTCTAGTGTGACATTCTAGAATCCTGTAATTCAAATAGTCTGAAACTAACACTGTAGGATTCCTTGGGTCAAATAGCCTATGATTCCAATGTTCTAAGAGTCTGTGATTCCAACATTTCAGAGTCTTTGGCTGAGATCAAGGGTCAGCAAACTCCAGCCTATGGGAAAATCCAGCCCACTCCTTGTTTTTGTAAATCAAGTTTTATTAGAATACTGCTATCCCCATCGAGTCTGTGACCACTTACATTCTACCAGGGCAGATTGAGTAAGTTGTGACAGAGACCATGAATGTGACCTCTTGACCAGACAGAACTAACATATTTACTTGCTTTTTCCTTTACTGAAAAACTTGACTGACTCTTGACATAGATATTCAAAGATTCTAAGATGAGTGGTAGTTTTACAGATGTTTAATTGATTGTTGTACTTTATAACTCATACATGTTACATACACTCTTTTCTGTGCATCAAATATCACATAATATATATTGTTCAAAAGAGACTGGCTTCCCCATCTTAGGCATTCACCATTTCAGGCTTATATAATCCATTAGGTTGATTACTTACTTTATTATTTTATTTTATTTTATTTTTTACTTACTTTTTTTTTTTTTTTAAAGTAGATTCTATGCCCAACATGGGACTTGAACTCATGACCCGGAGGTCAAGAGTCCAACGCTCTACTGACTGATCCAACCAGGTGCCCCCCCCTTTTCTTATCTTTTTTATTGTCTTTCTCCCTATAGTATAACCTCAGGGTCGGATATTTGTTTTGTTCATTGTTCTCTTAACACCTCAGGAAAGGACCTGACACACAGTAGATACTCTATAAATATGTGTTGAATGGATGAATAGTATTATTAAACTGTTTGTGGTTGGGAAATAGAGGATTGCCAGAAAGTTAAAACCAGTTGAAGTTTATGTGCCAAGTAACCATAAACGGAATATTCTTGAAACCAGGAAATGTATGAACATTTCAACAATCCTTGCTCAACATGTGAATTTTTTTTTAAGATTTTATTTTTAAGTAATCTCTTCATCCATCGCGGAGTTTGCACTCACAATCCCAAGATCAAGGGTTACATGCTCTACTTGACTGAGCCAGCCAGGTGCCCCTGCTTAGCGTACCAGCTTAAATCTTGAGAATGAAGTAGTTGTAGTTGTTCCAGCTTTAAACTGAAAGAATTTTTTGTGTCTGTGTTCACCATGAGCTAGAAAGGAGCATATAGTGACAAAATGTGAAATGCTCATCTTGCCCAATTCAATATTGTAGGTGTCCAGCTAAGAAGAGAGGAAGGGAGCTGAGTTTTAGAAAGCGTGCTTTTAGACTTGGGCATAGTTGGATAGTAGGGCCAGGTGAGACATTCTGATGGCTGCCCCAACATCTAGGAAGGTGAGGAGTTCTTTTTTTTTTTAAAGATTTTATTTATTTATTCATGAGAGACACACAGAGAGAGAGGCACAGACACAGGCAGAGGGAGAAGCAGGCTCCATGCAGGGAGCCCGACATGGGACTCGATCCCAGGACTGCAGGATCACGCCCTGGGCCTAAGGCAGGCGCTAAACTGCTGAGCCACCCAGGGATCCCAAGGTGAGGAGTTCTTAAAGCTCTTAAAAGCACCAAGGGACATTAGTCTCAGCAGGTTGCTATGCCTTTATATAATATCCAAACTGCCAGAAGCTTTACTGAGTCCTTACACATTTAACATTTTTCAACTGAGCATCCTGGAAATTCCTGCTAGAGGATATAGTTCTGATTTTTATCAACGCCATTTTTAGTAAAAGATGATTCACTTTATAGATAATTACTTTGTAGCTAATTTTGCCAAGATGCATGCTTCCAAAGCGGAGCAATATTGAGATGTTACAACTGCTTCTAGCTTTTATTAACACCTCACTCAGTGCACCTACTATGAACTGTTCATTTGATAGGCTCGATGATATAATCAGCAACATTTCCAAAATGTGTATAAAGCAGCCAAGGGATTAGTAAAGCGGTCTAATCTGAAACACATGTGAAGTAAACCCTATAACCTGCTATGAATCATAAAACGGATCAATATATAATCATAGGAATTTTCTGTGATATGAGCTGGGAGTTAAATAATGTGAGATTCCATGGATGATAGAAGGAACTCGCTTCCTTATTATGCTGCGGGTACCGAATAGATTGGGCCCTGTGTTTTGTTTGTTGATATGTATTACTTTTTCAAGTCATCTGAGGATAGAATATTTAATGATGACAGAAAAGTACCTAACTGATGGGAAAATATCTAAATATATATATTTTTTCGGGTACAGCTCTTCAGTAGTGGGAGATGGAAGCTGAATTTGGAAAATTTTATTCTTTTCCTTCCATTTCTCTTTTTGGTTCTTATAAATTTTCTGCTATTACTTTTTAAAACATTTTTTTTCTACTCTTTCAATACTACTTCCTAAACAAATTCTGTACTCACTGTAATTAAATTAGTCACAGAACATTAACTAGAAGAGGCTTTAGAAGTTACTTAAAGGGATTGGCTCAGGGGGCCTGGGTGGCTCAGTTAGTTAAGCATCTGCCTTGGCTCAGGTCAAGATCTCAGGGTCCTGGGATCGAGTCCCACATGGGGCTCCCTGCTCATTGGGGAGCCTGCTTCTCCCTCTACTCCTCCCCCTGCTCATGCACACACACTCTCTCTCATGTTCTTTCTCTCAAATAAAACAAAATTAATGAGGAAAAAAAGGGATTGGCTCAACTCTTAGAGTTAACAATTGAAAAACCTGATACCTAGAGCCATACAGCCCTTGCTCACATGTGGTGTGACTGACACAGAACTTATACTATTTTTCCCACTCCTGGTCCAGTGACCCTATTGGTCCCTTTGCTCATTAAAAAGAAAACATGCCCTTTTCTCTGTGTGCTTTAATGCTTGGCCTAATTCTAATTCTCTATCCCCATTTCTAGTATTCCATTGCAGGGATTAAGAAAAAAAATGTGGGCATCGCTTTCTTAATAAATACAAGGCAGGCTTACTGCACATTCCTTTAACGTTAAGTTTTCACTGGGTATTAAGTGTGGTATATTCCTGAGAGAATTAATGTTGCCACCTCCAGAGACCACTGAGATCCTGTAGCCCCCATGTAGATCTGTGTATGTGGAGACTCCAGCAGGAAGAAAATGCTT
The DNA here is from genome assembly GCF_048418805.1 of Vulpes vulpes. Taxonomy (NCBI): domain Eukaryota; kingdom Metazoa; phylum Chordata; class Mammalia; order Carnivora; family Canidae; genus Vulpes; species Vulpes vulpes. The sequence goes on along the minus strand of NC_132792.1, from coordinate 46,721,108 downwards.
TCTTAGCCTTAAGTAATTCACAGTGTAATGGGCTGTCTTGAAGAGGAACTGCTGTGATAGAAATACAAACCATTCCAGTTCTTCCACTGTTTGGCTGCTACTTTTTTTTTTTTTTTTTTTAGGATTTCACTTATTTATTCATGAGAGACACAGAGAGAGGTAGAGACAAAGGCAGAGGGAGAAGCAGGCTCCCTGCAGGGATCCTGATGCAGAGACTCCATCCCAGGATCCCAGGATCATGACCTGAGCCGAAGGCAGATGCTCAACGACTAAGCCACGCAGGCGTCCTTGTTTGGCCACTACTGTTTATTCTGGGTTACCTTTGTTTAAAGAAAGATGATCATAGTCGTAGCCTCAATATTGATTTTCTAATTTTATGAGATCATATTCATTAATTTGTGTCAGGCTGAATATTTACATTTGATATACTAATTAAAAAGCTATAGGGAAATTAATTAGAGAATGTTGCTATTATACTAAGTAATGATTAAGTACAGGCTTTGGTGCTCTGGGGGCATTTTGGCATGATAGGAAACAAATCTGGGTTCTTGTCTTGGCCTTGATACTTAGTAACTTGTTTATCTTGGGCAAGTAATTTAAACATTGGGGCCAATTATTGTTATTTTTTCTAGTAGACACTATGTATTGTTTTGAAAGTTAACAATGTGCTGAATATTATTTAACATAGTCTCCGGCAATCCAGATATTATAGTCATAGCTCTGGTGTATTGACCTCTAGCCATATAGTATTAATGCTTGTCCTGCCCAGTTTACTAGGATTTTTTGGTAAAGTTCAGAAGATAATAAGATAATATATTGTTTGGAAGCATTTTGAGAATATTGTAGAAAGCAAAAACCAGAAATTATCTAGTCTTGTATATTTATTAACTCTTTCCATTTTCCCTTCTCCCACTCTCTAGCTTTAAATTTAAGGGTAAAAAAATTCAGTAGCAAGTGACAACATGAATATAAATTCCTTTATAATGGGGATCCCTGGGTGGCTCAGCAGTTTGGCGCCTGCCTTAGGCTCAGGGCGTGATCCTGGAGACCTGGGATCGAGTCCCACATCGGGCTCCCTGCATGGAGCCTGCTTCTCCCTCTGCCTGTGTCTTTGCCCCCCTCTCTCTCTCTGTGTCTTTCGTGAATGAATAAATAAATTCTTAAAAAAAAAAATTCCTTTATAATGGAGTATAGTTTTAATCCTCTGTAAAAACAGAAATCTTGGGGCACCTGGGTGGCTCAGTCGGTTAAGCTTTTGCCTTTGGCTCAGGTCATGATCCCAGGGTCCTGGTATTCAGCCCCATGTCAGGCTCTCTGTCCTCAATGGGAAGCCTGCTTCTCCCTCTCCCTTGCCTGCTGCTCCACCTGCTTGTGCTCTCTCTGTCTCTCTCTGTGTCAAATAAATCAATAAAATCTTAAAAAAAAAAAAAAAAAAAAAAGAAATCTCTAGATTTCTTCTCCAGCTCTGAGGGCACTTTGATTCTTTCCTCTCTGCACCACACAGTTTTATATTGTGTGTTGTTTCTGTGTATACTTAGGTACCTAGGTATTTTGCTTTTGCTTTGCTTTCTTCCCCTACCCCGTTTAGAACACATAGAAGATTAAAAAAAAAAGGAAGATTCTCATTAAAAAATTGTTAAATGAATGGATCGCCCCGATGTGGTTATAATGAGTTCCAAGGTCTTCTATTGCTGTATCATGTCCCCACTGTCCTTAGCATGATAATGGGTGCCATCTATAACCTCTTAATGTAAACACTTGTTCATTTGACCTGGGACCTCCAAGTAGTGGAGGCTCTTAAATTTACTGCCCTGTTACTACCCTTCTCCCATTTTTTTGGAGGGAGGTCGAGCAGGACACCTTTGCTGTTCCGAGCCACACAGTTTGAAACACTGCATAGGGTGTGTACTGCTGATGTTGCTGGGCACCATTCCAGTTGCCCCAAGGTTACCCTGCTCGAATTCAGTGGAAGCCATGCAGGATGCACTACGAATAGCAGCGGTTAGTGAATCATGGTATACGAACCAGAAGGAACCTTTGAGAACTTTGTAATGTTTCCAACCTCTTCATTTAGTAGCTAAAGAGTGAAGTTTAGTAAAAAGACTTTGGTGGCTGGGCACTGACTTCTCCCTCCCAATTGTTCTATGACAAATAATGAGTCACTGTCACTGGCTCTGGCCCCCCTTCCCTCATGCAACAACTATGCAGTACCTCAGGTAAACAAACTCTTCTGAGGGGATTTAGGAAAATTAGCACTTATCTATAGTAAAGGCAGCCTGCTTGGCAGATTAATTTTTGTAAATTCCAGACATTCTTTTATTATTTTTCTGAGAAGTTCTTTATAAACAAGAATGAGAAAGGTGCTTCTGTCTTACTATTGAATAATAAGCCATTGATGCTGGCACTATCAATTAAAATATTTGAGTAGTTAATAAATTAACAATTGCTACAATTTGTAGGCTATCTAAAAATGCTGAGTGCCCTACAAATCTACAATTGTCAGGTAATTTTTTTTATCCCTATTTTATAGATGAGGAAATTGAGGTTCAGACTGATAATTTGGTAAAGCTAACACACCCAAATAGAAGGTAATTTGAACCAAGTATACTGACTCCAGAGTTACTGCTGTTCCTGTCATGAAAAACCTGTGCCAGATGTTGTGCTTCAGGATGAAGAGGAAGAAGTAAAGCACAGGTCCCTGTCAGCTCACAGTAGATAGAAAGGGTGATGAGCCATGCATACAAGTAACGATAGTCTAAAGAAAATATTGTCAGTACCATAACCGCACCAGGGGAGTATCAGCAACAGCTTTATGGAGAAAGTGTCATTTAAAGTGGATCTTGAGGAAGTTAGATGGGCAGGCTGGGGGCAGATGTAGACAGAGCCATGAATTCCAGGTATAGCTCATTGGACTAGGGTAGACCCTGGGTAGCCAGTAATGATTTTTTAAAATTTAATTTAATTTAATTTATTTTTATTTTTAAAGATTTTATTTATTCATGAGACACACACACACACACACACACACACACACACAGAGGCAGAGACACAGGCAGAGGGAGAAGTAGGCCCCACGCAGGGAGCCTGATGTGGGACTAATCCCAAGTCTCCAGGATCAGGCCTTGGGCTAAAGGCAGAGCTAAATGGCTGAGCCACCCAGGCTGCCCTGTTTATTTTATTTTTTAAAATATTTTATTTATTTGAGAGAGAGAGCACATGCGAGTGAGCACAAGTGGGGAGGGGCAGAGGGAGAAGCAGACTCCCCACTGAGCAGGGAGCCCAATGCTGGGCTTGATCCCAGGACTGGGATTATGACCTGAGTGGAAGGCAGATGCTTAATCGACTGAGCCACCCAGGTTCCCCGATTTTTTTTTTTTTAATCAGAAGTGATAAAATCATGATATGAGTAGAGAGGATGGCAGTTAGAGTGCCCATCTGGAGACCATTAAGTAGGCAGGTAGAGCTACAGAAGATCTGAAGTAGTTGTGACCATGGGTATAGAGAAGGTTCTACACCTCCATAGTTGAGAGAGATTTGCAGATTCTAGGCAGAATCTGCTTTACTGAGTAGATGTAAGGAATACCTTTAAGGGAAGATGGGAAAAGAAAAAGCACACGAGACAAGAATTTTCAGCTCTGGCATAGGAGTGACTATATATATATGCCTTAAATTTCATACATTTAGCCCAACTTCAGTGATTGGGTCTTAATTTTTAATTCTTCTGAACTGTCTGTGTTATATAATGTTGATTCAGGAAAATTAGGGTGACTATGGAGACTAGGGAGAATGGTTCATAGGTTTAGTATTTCCAGGGGTTATTTGTATTTTAGAAATTCTCCAATAAATAATCTGTATAGTAATAAGGTACTATCCATTCCTAGAGGCTCTTTCTGTCTTCTCTCTCATCCTGCTTTTTGAGTAGTAAAATACATGGAATCATTCTTTTTTTTTTTTTTAATTTTTTATTTATTTATGATAGTCACAGAGAGAGAGAGAGGCAGAGACACAGGCAGAGGGAGAAGCAGGCTCCATGCCCCGGGAGCCTGATGTGGGACTCGATCCCGGGTCTCCAGGATCGCGCCCTGGGCCAAAGGCAGGCGCTAAACCGCTGCGCCACCCAGGGATCCCGGAATCATTCTTTAGTTGTGCACACACATTCTTCTGCCCACTTATTCCAGCCAAATCTCCTATTTTCCATACTGAAAGGGTACAAAACATTTGCTTTAGTTTCTTCCATCATAAAAGAATACTCTAAAGCTCTTTTTAAATTGTATATCATGTGCTGGATGATGACAATGAGAGGAAATGAAAAGAGCATCTTCATGAATGTTGCTATTAACAAGGTTCCAGACCTGATTGTTTATGTAATTTCTTCAATTTGTCATTCAGCCATAATGAGTTTCTAGAAAAAAAAAAAATGAGGATGCATTTAGAGTCATTTTCATGGGGGAATGCTGTTAATGGAGGAAATTTGTGTCTTAACAGTGATGTAGTAATGTAACTGTCAACAATTTACTAAATAATGAGGTGTGTCTGGCATGTTGTTTTTGTAGCTCTTGTATGAGCATTGTTAGGGGAAAAAAATAATGCTCCTCTGATGTGTTGTGCCTCTTTGCTTTGAGACTGACTTCACACATAGATATATATTTTCTGTTGAATTCTCCCCATCCTTGGCACTTTGAAGTCTTTCTGGTTATTTTCATTGTGCAGATGAGGAAACCGAGGTGTTATAGGGAAGTTAAGACTCTCTCCTGAGGTCACACATCATTAGGTCAGTGGTGGGGCCCAGAGGAGAACTCAGCTGTCTGATTCCAGAGCTTGTCAAATGAGGCGATGAAGAGGAAGGGGCAAAGACCTGAGCTGACATCAAGAGTTTGACGCTTAACTGACCAAGCCATCCAGGTGTCCTGACACAAGTGACATTTAAAAAGAAGCCATTTCATCCTATTCCCAGTTTGAGAACTTTCCCTAGCACCTTCTTACCCACTCCCCTGAGTTCTTCAGCCTGGCTCTTAGGACACCAAACTTGTTTCTCTTCCTGTCCAGCTTGGTTTCCCGCAACGTGTGGATCCTCACTTCTGAGACACATGATGAGGTGTCCTCTCTGTGCCTTCTCATGTCTTGGTTTTTCTACCTCTGTGCTGTTCTCTCTCTTCACCTAATGGAATCCTTCAAAGCCCAGGGAATGTCAGTCTCACCCACACACTCTTAGTACTGCTAATTCTCCTCTGTCTGCTTCAGTGATTTCTCCTTGATCTTTATAACTTTGGCACATATTGTCAGCATTGTGTATTTTGGCACTTAATAATTTGGACAATGTAAACTGGCAAAACAAAGAAATCTGAATTTATAGTAGTTTTAGTTTTACAAAATACCTGGGTAGGATATTTAGTAGACAAATCGGGAATTTGTGAATTTTGTTTCTTATTAAAGAATAATTATCTTCCCAAGTGGAGATACACACATGTAACATTGGTTTTAAGAGGAATCTCTAGCTACTAAATGTATGAAACCTACCTTATTTTTCTCATTCTCCTTTAACTTAGGAATATTAAATGCTGGTATTGATTTTTGTCACACTTTGAGTATTGCTATGATTTTTAGAGAGTCCATTAGAGTAATTAAAGAATTTCCCTGAGACATGAGTTGTTATTGACATTGCCAAAGGGCTCTTTTCATAGTAATCCTTGTCATTTCAGACCTGATTAGTCATTTTGTACAGCACAGATATCCTATTTAAACATAACAGGATCATGAGTGGATTTGTTCCTGTTGTCCCAGAATTTCAGCTCATCTCAAAGTGGAGGTCAAGGGCATTATATACTCCATATTCTAAGGATGTTACCAGCAGCTCTAGGGGAGGGGTTACCTCCTCCTCCTCCTCCTTCTTTTTTTTTTTTTTTTTTTAAGATTTTATTTATTTATGAGAGACAGAGACAGAGAGGCAGAGACACAGGCAGAGGGAGAAGCAGACTCCATGCAGGCAGCCTGATGTGGGACTCGATCCTGGGTCTCCAGGATCACGTCCTGGGCTGAAGGTGGTGATAAGCCACCCTGACTGCTCAAGGGAGGAGTTATCTTCCTACCTTGAGAACCTGTCCTACCACCATCAACCTCCACTGGACTGTTAGACAGCTGGCTAAGTGGACTTTCAGCTGAGAAATGCAATGCCTGTGTCCTCTTTTTGGTTACATGTGCAATTCCTTTCTTTCCCTCACCCTCAATATATTGACTCTCAAGGCCAGCTCCCAAGTACTCTACTTGTCCCTGGTCATTTTCATATATTGACTGGAGATTGGAGTGAGGGGGGATGTGTGAAAGTTAGGCTAACTGTGGTATTTCTTAGCAAGTCTTCAGGAAGCATGAGCCATGCCTATTCATTAGATGCTCTCTGGGAGACTGGGTTTGCCAACCTTGTCTACAAATTAGAGTCATCCAAGGAGCTGATGCCCAGGTTGCACCCTAAACCAGTTAAATCTCTTTGTGTGGGACTCTGGCATCAGTGGCTTTGAAAACTCTGCGGTTGATTCCAATAAGCAGCCAAGATTGAGAACCATGGCTGTAAAATGTAGGGAGATGATGTGTGGGGGGAATTAGGGAGTCCTTTGGGTCTTTTATTCCCCAGCTTTGAATCTTAGATGAACTTGTTTTTAAGATTTTATTTTTAAGTAATCTCTATACCCAATGCAGGGCTTGAACCCACAACCAGAGATCAAGAGTCTCATGCTCCACCAACTAAGCCAGCCAGGTGCCCCCGAAATTCTTTGAAAATAAAATATCTCACTTAGTATATTGTTAAATAAACAGATAAAAATAAAATAAAGGTTGAAGTTTGATTCATTTTGTTATTCAGCTGAATACAGTATTTACCTTTATGTGAAAGATCAAGAATATACTTGAACTTTTTCTGAATGGTAAAACTTATAGTGAAGTGAAAAAAAGAATAATATGTTCTATTGGCCATTTTGAAAGCTGCATTTTATTGTTATACAGTAAATGAGTTTCATCCCAGCAAGAGAATCTGACTAAATACTAGAATGGGGTAATAGCCACCTGAATTGCCAGGAGGCACATCCTAACGGTCTTATTCTAGCAAGTTTACTCCATGATCCTATTTTGACAGTCTGTCCTAAGAATTCAGCTATTTCAGTGGGACCGTATGTACTTCTTAAAGGCACCATTTCATGAGCTTTCTCATTTCCTTGGCTTTCTCACAGCTCCAGAGATGGCTGCCCAATGCGTTACGAAGGTGGAGCTGAATGTTTCCTGTGACAATCTTTTGGATATGGATGTAGGGTCAAAGTCGGACCCTTTATGTGTGTTATTTTTGAATACGAGTGGTCAACAGTGGTATGAGGTAATGTTAAATACTGTAGGTGAAAAGCAGTCTGAATTGCTCTCTTGATAATGTGAAGCACTTGTTAAAACTGTTAAAAAATAATGAAAACATTTCAGGTGTTAATGCAGTTTTTTGGGGGCATGTTTGTCTTCCTTGACTGTGGAATTTTTCATCTACATATAGAAACTTTCTTTAGCTATCTGTTATGCTTATATATAGTTTCCTGTAGTACATAAAGATGCTAAAATGTAAATGCACTTTGACCTGAAGAAATTTTTTGTTTTGGGGGTGCATATAGGTTGATCGCACAGAAAGGATTAAGAATTGCTTGAATCCCACATTTTCCAAGACATTTATTATTGACTACTACTTCGAAGTGGTTCAGAAATTGAAATTTGGTATTTATGACATTGACAACAAAACCGTAGCGCTGAGTGATGATGACTTCTTAGGAGAATTTGAATGTACCCTTGGACAAGTGAGTATAACTAGCTACTGCAGTATATTGTATCTAAATTTTAACTAGAGAATTGGGTGTTTTTTTAAAAAAGTGCTCATTAATTTTTAGAGTTGAAAAGTATGTAATCACTTTAAAGACCTGAATCATATATTAGTATGTTTGGTTTGAACATTATAGAATTTACCTTATTTTTCACAAGGGCAAGGACCGTGTATTTTTGGAAAAGCTCATTAATTCTTTTGAGTTAGGAGTGTTTCATTTGACATTTCAATAAATAATACTATTGTTCTAGCTGCTTTGTGTACTATTTACAGATTTTAGTACAATTTTGTTCTTTTAAAAACATTTTTTTTTAAGATTTTATTTACTATTTATTTGAGAGAGAGCAAGCACAGAGAGTGACAGAGAGACAGAGGGAAGGGAGAGGGTCAAGCAGACTGATGCCAGGCTCAGTCTCAGGACGCTGAGGTCATGACCTGAGCCAAAATCAAGAGTCAGAGGCTTACCTGACTGAACCAATCAAGCACCCCTACAATTTTGTTCTTATGTTTAAGTAATAAATGCTTTCAAAGTAACAGTAGCTTCTCTGATGTTCTAACTAACGTGACTGGTCCCTCTAGATCCCTGATGGCCCAGCACTGTCCCTTTTACCTGGCTTGCTCTTCCTCAACCTTAGATACCTCAGTGTAAGCCTTCCTCCCCAGTAAGCCACCTCTGACCCCCTTGAGTAGTTTGGAGAACCACCCTGTGCTCACCATGGTAGTCTCTACTGTTTCTACCTTCACATCTAAGGTCCATGCATAGTTGCTTAATTAATAGTGGCAATTCAGGTGGCTATTACCCCATTCTATTATATAAAATTAAATTTTTTTTATGGCAGATTTGATCAGGGAAGAGTTGCATCTGTAGGTTTACCATTTTGCTCCTTTCTTAGAGTCTGACTTCCAAAGAGAAATCATAGAGCACCTGGGTGGCTCAGACTCCTAATTGCAGCTTAGGTTGTGGTCTCAGGGTCCTGAGGTCCTGCTCAGTCGGGAGTCTGCTTGTCCCTCTCCCTCCGCTCCTTTCCCCCCCTCACCTCTCCTACCCCCCTGCTCATATGTGCTCTCTCTCTCAAATAAATACATAAACCAAATCTTAAAAAAAAAAATCAAGAGAGGTCATGACCATTTGTAATAGAGCTGGGAAGGCCTCAGGAGAGAGGAGTCCTTGTTTTTTCAGTGGGTGACACTTATTGCTGAGATTTGTTTACTTTTCAGTGAATTGTTTGGGGTATTTCCTATGTCTCAAGGACAATATGAAGCTGAAGCTGATCAGTTTTCTAAAACTTTGATGCATATATCTTTAAAAAAATAAAATGATATTTTGTGGGGGTTATATATATTCAAGTTCTGTGTCAGTTGAACAATTGAATCCCATTTATTGAGTGTTCTCAGGCCCACCTCTTCCCTACAGGGTTTTTAGCTCAGTGATTGGTATATATGAAGAGAACTTGTCCCTCTTTGTCCATTACAGGGAAGAAGTTGAACTTTGAAGTAGTTGATAAAGAAACTAGAGGTTGGGAAGATAATATCTGCCAGGACTGGCTCCCTGGAAATCTTTTCCAGTGGGTTTTATTTATTTATTTATTTAATTTATTTTTTAAAAGATTATATATTCATGAGAGACACAGAGAGAGAGGCAGAGACATAGGCAGAGGAAGAAGCAGGCTCCTTGGGGAGCCCGATGCAGGACTTGATGCCGATGCGGGGATCCCGGGATCAGCTCCTGAGCCAAAGGCAGTCATTCAACCACTGAGCCACCCAGGCGTCCCTCCAGTGGGTTTTAAATGTGTAGATGTGTTTTATAATCTCTAAATCCTTAAGGCATGGATTTAATGTTTCCATTTCTAATGACTTTAAATCAACTTTATTCTCAACTGTTTTTGAAATCATTCAGCTTAAAAATTCACATGGTGAAGTTAAATAGCCCTTTGTATCACTTTTCAATTTTAACAGATTGTTTCCAGTAAGAAGCTCACTCGACCACTGGTGCTTAAAAATGGCAGACCTGCGGGGAAAGGGAGCATCACGGTAAACAATAAGATACTTGTCTTTTGCCTGAAAAGATTTTAGCATAATAGGACATGCTGAAACTATGCAAAGCAGACAAATATTCTATAGCTATGCTTTGTCATTTGATCCCAAATGTTGCCCTTCATCTGTACTTGACCTATAATGATCACAAATGAGAAATGTGTTGGGTCAAAAAGGAGAAAAATGCGATGTGGGAATTCCTTCTTTGAGTCTTTTAAATTGCCCATGGAATCAGGTGCACCTTGGTGATGCTTGCCTCTCTCTCCACACGGAACTGTAAACTCCCAAGTTAGAGAGAAATGGCTTAATCATCTGAATGGATTAATTTGAGCATCTCCAAAACAAACACAGTTCCCCCAATAGCAAAGAAACTGCATAATGGATTTCATTCCAAATGGATCTTATGCTATGCCCGCTAAACCTCTCAACTCTTTCTTTTTTTAAGTTTTAATTTAGTTATTTAAATAATAACTTAAATGTGGGGCTAGAACTCATGACCCCCAGATCAAGAGTCACATGTTCTTGCAACTGAGCCAGCCAGGCACCCCTGAACCTCTCAACTCTTAACTATCTTTTTTTGTGCTTGCACTCTCCTGCCCATCTTCTATTCAGATTTTTCAATTGCTAATTACTGGTCCTAGGCAAATGAATATGTGCTTTATACTGTTTTAGATTTCAAATTATATAATGCCATACTTTAAATAAGTATCTTTAAATAATAGGATAAAGTAATTATCTTCTAGAGTTTCGGTCCAGATTATCACTGCCTCGAGCAATAGTTACTAACTTTAGCTCTGTCTGAGAATGGAAGGCTGGCTCCCTGAGAGAGTCATGTTTGAGGGTTATCGTCACTCTCAGGCCATTTCCCTAAGCAACTATTTTGCCCTAGTTTAAATCTCCGGAGGCATAAGAATGTTAAATGTCTTTGGGGTGATGACTTCTGTGAGACAGAACATTACAGTAGTTAGTTAGTTTTATTGCCCTTAGGGTAATGATAGCCTGGAATTTTTAAGTAGAATAAGATTTTTTCAGTTACATTGGATGAAAAATGTTGATCTGTTATTTCAATTTAAAGTGTTCTCTAGGTATGATTTACTTTAGGAGAGCTTTAGGTAGGGTCATGCAGTCTTTCAGGGCTTTGATTTTTCAATGGAATGGTGAAGATCCATTTGGGGCAACAACATTTGAAAAGTAAGTTGAATAATACAGATTTGGCATATTTTGAGAAAATATTTATTTTATATAATTAAAAGAAATAATGATCAGTCTTTCTGGATGGTACTATTTTTTTTTATCAAAGATTTAAAAATCTATTTATATTAGTACAGACTGTATCTATTATGAGATAACAGAATAAATCAGTACTTCTGAGTTTATCAGAGCTCCTAAAACATATGGTCTTTTACTTACCTTATCTACTCTTAGATTTCAGCTGAGGAAATAAAGGATAACAGAGTGGTCTTGTTTGAAATGGAGGCAAGAAAACTCGACAATAAGGTGAGTAGTTGATACACATTTCCACAAGGATATCATGTTTTGCCTCACCTTGATTCCTTTTTGAAACAAATAATAATGCAATTAGTATTATGAACTCCATCATCTAAGCATCACTTATTTAGTTACTTCCAAATTCTACTTTTCTATGTACGTTTAAGCAGAAGCCATCTTCTTTTACCTCTTTCCTCTAGATGTTATCAAAGGGATTGTCTAGCTTAAAGGAGGCGTTATTAAAAGTATTGTTATTGTAAAAGGCATTTGAGAGAGTGTTGTTGGATTACCTTAAGGAAAGAAATAGAAATTCCATGCTCTATTGGGTTTTCCTCTTTGCTTCCAAAAGTCAATATTTTTTTTTAAATGAGGAATGAATTCACAACACAATAATAACACAACAATTTAGTATATAGCATGAATTAGAATAATTCCTTGATTTTTTATTTAATCACATAAACCAATTTTTTTTTTTTTTTTTTTGTCATTTACATTTACCTTACAATTCAATTTGCAAACATCTTAGATTAGTAGCCAGGGACTTTTTTTTTTTTTTTTTTTTTGAAAAATTTAAACATACAAAAATAGAATAGTCTTTAAAAAACCCTGCATGTCCCCATCATCCATCTTCAACACTTATAAATCATGGCCAATTTTGTTTCATCTCCACCTCTATCTACCTTCGCTCCTCCCAGACATCATATCATTTATTCTGTAAATATTTTGGTGTATCTCCAAAGGTTCTTTAAACAGTATAATTGGTTAATATGTTTCAAGTCTTCTTTAAACGATAAGTTCCCTCCTTTCTTTTACTTCCTTCCTCCCTCCCTCTCTCCTTTATTCCCTCACATTTCCTCCTTTCATCCCATCCATCCTTTCGTCCATCATGGAACTTATTCAATAAAGAAATGGACTCCGTTGTCCCATAGAAGTTGTAACATTGCATATAGCTGATTGTTAAATGATACCACGAGTATTCATATTCCTCTCTCTACCTTTATTTCCTGATTTCTGTAAGCTGGTAACTGAATTTAGAGAAATGATCTGATGGTATTTTGAATTGTAGGTAAGGCAACAATTCAATAGGTGGTGGCATGTGTTTACATCAGGAGGCTCACATTGTTGAGTTCTTTTTGGGATGTTAGTGAACACTGATGATAATTATACTATCTAAATGTGCTATTTTATTTTATTTTTTTAAATGTGTTAAAGAGTCTGTTAAATCATGAGATTCTCATGGTATCATTGCTTCTTCATTTATTAATGAGGATACTTCTATAGATTAAAGTATTCTTACCCATGTTAGGTATTTATTATTCTGAGATATGATTGTACAGGAAGCAAATTAAAATGATTATTTTCCTTCATATACACCATTTCACAGAATAAGTTGGTTGCCTATCATCCTCTAAATGTGACAATGTGGGGTTTTTTTTTTTGTTTGTGTGTTGTTTTTTATTTTTAGTGTTGCTGTGAGCTCTTTATCAGTGAACTCTTATTGATACTTAAATTATCTTAACTTTAGCCTATGGGAACCTCGTTAAGTTTGTTCCTGAAAACAATTGGCACGTCTCCAGGAGCCTTTGGATAGCTTCCTTGCTCTGTGGCATGACAAGATGTTTCAGGCTTACTTTATCTAATTTCTGCTCCAGACTGGCAGATTAAAAAGAGACTGATTATATTTTAGTGGAAATTGTTATGTAGAAATCAGTCTGGTGCTAGGGGTGCTTATTGTTGATTATTGCCACTTACTATTTCTAAGGCTTTTTAGTAGACAATTAGAGGAAAGACTTTTTTTTTTTTAAAGAAGAACTAAATCATAAATTTGTACAACTATTTCGAGTTCAAATATAGAATTACAGGGCCTTACCTCCCTTCTCTTAGGCTGAAAATCTCTGTTCCTAAGGATGTTGACATATTTGCTTATCTGTTTTGTCTTTTACAATTTACAGAGTTTCACAATAAAAATATCCATATTATAATTAACAATAATTTTACTGAAAACAGATTGAGCTTTCTTTGAAATTCTTTTTCTTTTTTAGTTTTATTTATTCGTTTATGCAATCTCTACTTCCAGTGTGGAGCTCTAACTCACTTCTCTGAGATCAAGCGTCACATGCTCTACTGATTAAGCCAGCTAGGCACCCTTTGAAATTTTTTGTCTTTAGGGTTATATGTTCCACTTGGGTTGTGTGTTCAAATTCTTGTGTTTTAAAGAATTCTTTTAGTAATTATTTTATCACAATGACACATTTGATTTTGCTTTTGATATTTAGGGATTGTTTGCAATTTTAGAAAATTTAAATTTGTTTTATAATTATGTAGAAGATTTATGTGGTTCCAAAGCCAAATTTATAAAACAAGATATATTCAAGATATTTAGCTTCTTTCTCTGTATACTCTGTTTTTTCTTCCTTTTCCCCTGTAGGTAATAATGCTTTAAAGTTTATATTTTATGGTTTAATTTTTCTTTTTCTTTTTTTAAGATTTTATTTATTTATTCATGAGAGACAAACAGAGAGAGAGGCAGAGACATAGAGGGAGAAGCAGGCTCCTCACAGGGAGCCTGATGCGGGACTCGATCCCCAGACCGGGATCATGCCCTGAGCTGAAGGCAGATGCTCAACCACTGAGCCACCCAGGCATCCCTGGTTTAATTTTTCAATTTCCTTAAGAAAAGTAATAATAATAATAATAATAATATTTTATGTCTGTGTATATATTTGTATGTGTATTTGTATGTCTGTGTATCTATACACATATGTATGTGTATATTGATATATCTAATAGATATGTATGTGTGTATGTATTTGTATTTATATTCCCCACCATCAGCCCTTGGGTAGCTGTAGCATACTACATACATACACTTTTTTTTAGTGAGCAAGAGAGAGGGAGAGAGAGTGCCTGTGTGTCCATGTGCATGCACTAGTGGGGCGGGGAGTGTGCAGGGGTGAGGGACAGGCAGAGAGAGAATGTTAGGCAGGCTCCACTCAATGGGAGCCCGACTTGGGGCTCCATCTCACAACCCTGACATCATGAGCTGAGCCGAAAGCAAGAGTCTGTTGCTTAACTGACTAAGCCTCCTGTGTGCCTCCAGACATATACTTTCATACACACACACACACATATATGTATATTCTCTATATATGCATATATATACTTTTCTCTACCTTGCTTCTTTCACTTAATATGCTCTGGGGGTCTGAATCAGGAACTTTTAATTCTTTTTTTTAAAGACTTTATTTATTTATTTATTTGACAGGGAGAGAGAGAGAGAGAGAGAGAGAGAGAAAGTGAGCACAAGTAGGCCGAATGAGAAGGAGAAGCAGGCTCCAAGCAGAAAGCCTGACACAGGTATCAATCCCAGGACTGTGGGATCATGACCCGAGCCAAAGGCAGATGCTTAACTGACTGAGCCAAGCAGGCACCCCAGGAACGTTTAATTCTTATTTTATTTCTACTACTGACATCTTAATGAACTTTCAAAGAAGGTTTGTTGTGTGACCTTTCAGAATGGTAATAATGATATCCTGCTTTTTTTTTTCATAGGTTTATTTCTAAGATAGGTCAGACAGGGTACATTAGTTTTTAGAAAGTTAACTTCTCGGTGTATAGTGCTGCTATTAGTTTTATAAAATGGTTCATGTAGGGGCTTATATTTTGATTCTTAAGATTCTTCTTAAGTTCTGGGGCGCCTAGGTGGCTTAGTTGGTTAAGCACCTGCCTTCGGTTCAGGTCATGATCTCAGGGTCCTGGGATTGAGCCCTACGTCAGGCTCTCTGCTCAGCGGGAAGTCTGCTTCTCTTTCTGCTTCTGTACTCTCTCTCTCAAATAAAATCTTCAAAAAAAATTTTTTTGTAAAGTTCTGCATAGCCTTTGTGTGTGTGTGTATATAATCTCTACAGCCAAATGGGGCTCAAACTCATGACCCAATATCAAAAGTCCTGTGGTCTCCTAACTAAGCTAGCCAGGCACCCCTGTGTTTATGTATTTTTTTAAAAGATTTTATTTATTTGAGAGAGAGCACGAGGAGGAGGAGAGGCAGAGGCAGAGGGAGAAGCAGACTTCCCACTGAGTGAGGAGCCTGACATGGGGCTTAATCACAGGACTCTGAGATCATAATCTGAACCACAGTCCGACTTCTAACCAACTGAGCCACCCAGGCTTCCTCCCCTCTGCCCTGTGTTTATATTTTTGACTGTACCAAATGTATTATTTGCTTGACATTGAACTGCTCAGGAGGGAAATAACATTATCTTAGTTCTTACTTTAATACTGAGTTTAATATAGGACTCAAAAAAATCTTCAATTCAGGGGCATAGCTACATATATTACTGTGGAATTAACAGGTAACAGGAATTCATTTTGACAAATAAAATTCTAAGGAGTGTGGAAATTTCAAAAGGAAGGCAAACAAAAATGGGAAAACAAAATCATTTATAATTTCACTACTTGAGTTTGACCTTTGGAATTGATTTGGTCATTCTTCCAGAATTTTAATTTCTGTGTAAGTGTGTGTAGGTGTGTATATTTGTGTGTGTTTGTGTTGAGGATGCTGATAAGGGCATTTTTGAGCACTCACTGTGCTGCAGCATTATACGGGTGTGGTGTGGTGAATTACAGAGGAAAAAGATATACTTTGTACCCTTCAAATAATTCTGTTATGCATTTCACATATTTACCTCTACTCCCTTGTGTGTGTAAAGAAATGTGTGGAATGGGTGGAAGAGTATTGGACATAGAAGGATAAGATACAGAGTCAAGACTCTAATCCACAAATTCATTCGATGTGTGATCTTGGCAAAGTGATTTAACCCCTCTGAATCCTTTTTATTGCTGATAACTGCTCTGTCCCTCATGGAGTCAGTACAACTAATGTTTGAAATGTCATTTATATCAAACTATTCAATGCCATACAAATGAATACTGTTAATAATGAAAACAAGTCCAGGGGATCCCTGGGTGGCTCAGTGGTTCAGTGCCTGCCTTTGGCCCAGGGTGTGATCCTGGAGTCCCGGGATCGAGTACCGTGTCGGGCTCCCGGCATGGAGCCTGCTTCTCTCTCTGCCTGTGTCTCTGCCTCTCTCTCTTTCTCTATGTCTATCATGAATAAATAAATAGAATCTAAAAAAAAAAGTCTAAAACATATTTTATTGATTATGGGTCCTATTGTTCACTATATTTAAAAGCCATGTTCTCAGTTTTTTTTGAGAAATAAAGTCCTGATACACAGGGTTATGAGCATCTATCACAAATGCCTTGCTTCAGCAAGTTTGTAAGTTCATAAGGAAGGTAATGGGATTTGTATTTACTACTGTACTGCATATATCTGTACTACGGAGTTAGGCTTCAGGTATTGCTAATATGTAACATGAATAATATGTGGTTTCACATGGTTTCAGAGGAGAATAATTAACTTTTTTTAAATGTAGGATCTATTTGGAAAGTCAGATCCATACCTGGAATTCCACAAGCAGACATCTGATGGAAACTGGCTAATGGTTCATCGAACAGAGGTGAATATCTGAATTTGAAAAAGTAGGGTTGAGATTTTCGTTGGAATTGTAGTAACCTTAATTTTTAAAAATTATGAGTTTATAAAAATATCAATTTGAAAAAAAAAATCAACTTGAGTTCAGATGTATATAGCCAGAGATACAAGATCAGCATACTCATTTTTTTTTTTCTTTTTATGAGAAGGAGCTACCAAGATTAACTATTAGTAAAATTTTTATATTGAAAAATTTAAAACCCTATAAAAAGCATTAAAATGTATACCCTTGTATCCTTCACCTAGATTTACCAACTAGTCATATCTGCATGCATGTTTTTTCTTTTTCACTTACTCACATGCTCAGCTTTTGGGCCAGCCAGGTGCCCCGCAGTCTCTTACTTTATTATTTTATTATTTTATTTTATTTTTTTAGTCTCTTACTTTATATTAAAGTATATTCTCAGGTCATTTTATAGTCACCTTGTCTCAGGTCTGGAATGAGCTCTTTCTCTTGGAACCCTATTCCTGTAAGAGAGTAGTGCTAGATGTACTCAATAGTATTGACATGTTGTTTCATTTAGGCCTTTTCAGTGGACATAGTTGGGAATCGTGTATTTATGTATATGTTTATTATGTGTATATATATTTATGAAAATATTTAATCATGAATTTAGACTATTTCTTCAAGTCCAACCCAGCCAGTTCTTTCTCATCCTTTCTTACTCCAAATTTGAATCTTCTGTGTCCTGCAATGAAAACCCTGGTTTCCAACAAAATCAGCAATCAGTAGTTTTAAGTGTACCTTGTAATGGGTGAAATATATTTCCAAATAGTTTCTTTTCTCAGAATGTATCTATCACATTTTTTCCTAACAGTTGTATAATAATTGTTCTAGATAGTTTTTCATTGAAAAAGTTGATTGGGCGAAAAGGTAAAGGATGATTGGTAAGAGTGTATCCAGAATGTAGGAAAAGGAAGAGCAAAATGTTAAGGAACTAAGTGTTTTTCTAACTAGTCTTTGAATCTTCATTTTACAGGTTATTAAAAATAACTTGAATCCTGTTTGGAGACCTTTTAAAATCTCTCTTAACTCCCTGTGTTACGGAGATATGGACAAAACGATCAAGGTGATTTAAAGTTATATATATGCTATATATACATATATATATAACATATATATATGCATTTTCTTTCATAAAACTAGTTGAATAGATAATATTTAATAAAAATAAATGATATAACAGATACCTGTAAGGATTGAATTTTATTTGTATTTAGGAATATTAAAAGAGAAATGTCTCTGGTAAGTAAATGGTCAGTTTGAATGGGTAGACATGTTTGATCTGTTGGTCTAATGCTTAATCAAACATTGTGATTTTCATTTTACTCTTCATTGTTAAAAATAAAATGTCCAATTTAAATCTTCCCTCCTTTGAATAAGATTTCTTTGCTCTGCAAATAGGAACCTTTAACTGCACTCTTTGCCTTTGAGTGTCCCTTAAAGATAAAAGCAGACGTTACTTTAACTAAAAACCAGAGCATCTTCCTGCAGAGGAATATAGTGGTGGCATTTTCCATCGCTTATTTTCAGAGCAAGATATTTTTCATTTAATACTTCTAGATGACTTTAGTATAAAGTGTTAGGGAAGCAGAATGGGAACAGGAAGTAGCAGGTGTTTAGGAATTTTTTTTAATGTTTTAATTTATAGCCATTTATTGGAAAATATTTCTTATTTTAAAGACACATACTAGAGTCTCTACATAAAATTCCAGATAGAAGCGTCTTGTGTTTAGATGTCAGCTAACCAAAGTGTTCCCCCCGCCCCCTTTGATAATGAATACAATAAAAACAGGAAAGGTGATGGCACAGAACACATGATTTCATGTGAGACTATTGTCCAAGTTTTGACTTAGGCCTTCAACCAGATAAGGGATCTTGGGCAGATCATCTACTCCTTCCCTTATACAACAGAGAAAATAATGTCTATATTACAAAAAAGAAAGATTAAATTAATGAAAGTGTAAGTTTTATAAGCCATTATACATAGAATAGATGCTATTACATTGACAATGGTTTCATTTCTTAGATACATAAAAATTTGTCCTAAGTTGGCAGAGAACTTGAAAGATCAATATAAGTATGATCTATGTGGTATTTCAAACAGCAGTGAAAATTTAGGTAAAAAATAAATGTAGAACAATAGTTTTAAAAGTTAATTTCTATTGTTAAACTAAATCTAGAACTTTTGCTTTTCACGTTAAAAGAAAATTTTAATAGATCTGAGAAACAGGAAAGGCTGGGGAAAAGAAATGCCTACACCATAACTGATTGCTTGTAATAATATGTTAACAATGAAACAATGTTTTTTAAACTTTTTTTGCACACAGTGGCATGCTTACAGGGCTATTTTATTATAGTAAGTAAACTGATTTTCTGAGCTTTCCTGATGAATGTCTTTTGTTCTTAAAAGTTTCTCAGTTTCTTTTAACTATACACAACTTGATTTACTACATCATGACTGTCTTTATTTCTTTAGTTCTATATTTCTTTGCAATATCATAAAGTCATACATCTGTGATTCTCTTGGTGTTTGGAAATTGTTTAGAGGTGTGGTAATGAGTTTTAGAGCAGAGAATAGAATCAGGATCATCAATAATTTCTTTGCTGCTGTGTGATTGTGCCAGTGTTATCACTCCAGCATGTATTATTATTTCCATAAGATCAAGTGAGTAAAAGAAATAATCATGCATGCTGCCACCTTGCCTAAATGAGAATGCCTTAGTGAATATAGTATTGTGTGGTGTGTGCATTCTTTTACATATATACATATGTGCGTATGTATATATGCATATATTTCAATTTCACAAGCACTGCTGATACTTTTGTTAAAACAGCTAATAGTACTAGTTTTTGAATTTTTGAGAAATTAAATTATACAAATCATTATATCATTTACTTTAAACTATATCTGAACATATGCCAGCATTATAAATGTCACATCTTTTAGTGCCAAATGTTTCCCTTCAATGTGGCAACAGTGAGTTTTTCATATATATTAAGTATAGTGAGCTATCAGAAATTACAGCTTAAATATCTTTTTATATTCCCTGAAGTCTCAGGCAGTCTAAATATATGAAGAATTTAGGTGTTTATATGCTTCTTTAAAAAATAAAATTGGCCTTATCAAAGCTTGATCTTGTCTTAGATATAAGCTGGAGTTTCCTGAATGCAAATCTAAAATGCAGTTCTGGGGTACCTGGCTGGCTCAGTTAGTAGAACATGCTACTCTTGATTCCAGGGTGGTGAGTTTAAGCCCCATGTTGGCTGTAGAGCTTACTTAAAAAAAATAAATCAAGTTCTATTTTCCATAATTAAAAAACATCTATTAAAAAGTGAAATCGTGAAAATATTAAAATTGCTTTTGGCTTTATCTTAATTTTACTTTCTCTGGAAAAAAATTAGTGAGATCATTAATTTTCTTTTCCCCTCACTCCTCTCTGAAGAGTCAGATAAAGGGGCTTTGGTTTAAAAATTAAATATCAGATATATAAGGCAAGAATCAAACTGTCATAATTGGTCGGTGACCAGAGTGTTTATAACAAATAAAAATCTTTAAAGTTCCTCAAAATTGCAATTCTAGATCTTATCTTTATTGATTGACTGAATTTTAGTCTTCCTGGAATCGTAATGAAAATATTAGTAAGGAATGAAGCACTTCCTGTTATGATAGGCACTCATTTCACTTCTCATAGAACTGTGGGAAGAAAATAAATCACTCTGCTGGATGAACACATAAGTCCTAAGCATTTTAACTTGGCAATTAATATAATTTTGTAAGAGGTACTCTCTTGGCAAATACTCTCAGTTATTGGCTTTTGTTTTAAATCTCGAGAAGAATTAAAAAGTGTCCTTAGCACAGCTTTACATACCTATATTAAAAAAAACCTATATTAGTTAACAAATAAAATATATCATCTTCTAACACTATTTAATTCCTTTGCCTACTTCTCAAGCCTAAGTAGATAATGTGTGCAGTGCACATAATAAATGTTTGTGGAAATGAGATAATCTGTTCTGAAATTACAAAGCCCTATTAAAAGGTTGGTTATTCAAATGATCACAATGAACACCTCTGTTTGCTAACAGTTCACACCATCTTAATATTCTCATAACAATGAATAATCAGGTATTCTTGTGAATATTTACCCTCTGGCTACGCTGTCAGTTTAGCAATATCAAAACTAGATGCACATCAAATATTTGATGTGCATTAGACAACTCTCTAATGCCTGCTTTAAGAAAGAACAATCATTACATGAGAGCCATAGAAAGGAATAGAATTCACCCTGTGTTACATGGATATAAAATTAATATGACCCAGGCTAGATACTTCCTCACTGGATTAAGTACTCTTTTTCTCGAATTTTAGTTTTCATTCTACAACCCGTGATTCTCAGAAGGATGCAAATCTGACTTCATCATGTCTAACTCTGAATATAGGCCTAGTCTTACCAGATTGCAACTAATGAAATACATTTGCCATATTTCTAAGTTATCTAGGATTTAATTATACAAGTTTTAGTTGTCTAGGATAGTGACTTCCTTTCTTCCTGCAGATGATAACAGTGATAACAAGTAAAGAATTGGATGAGAAAGAACGTGTAATTCCATTTTGATGTTATCAGCTCTTGATGTTATCAGCTCTTATAAAGAGCATGATAGATGAACTGGAAACTGCTTAATATAGAATTTAAACAGTATTTTTATTTTTCATCTGCCTGTGATCTATCTTAGAGCCCCACTCCACAAATAGCTGGGGTTTGAAAGTGTTTCAGTATTACTCCTCCAGGAAGTTAGTTACTTCTCCAAGTAGAACTGCATATTCAACATTTTCACTAATTTTAATCAAATGGGCATTTCTTGGTAAGTCCCATTTATTGCAGCCAATCCTTTTAAACAAAATGATGTTGATTTTTATACATCTTTATTATACTTCATCTAGGTAGAGTGCTATGATTATGATAATGATGGGTCACATGATCTCATTGGAACATTTCAAACCACCATGACAAAACTGAAAGAAGCCTCCAGAAACTCACCTGTAAGTTGCATCTTTGTCATTGAAAGTACTTTACTGTTTGGCCATGTATTTATTATTTTGTTTTTTTCCCCCTTGGTATAGCAAACAGCTTGCCGTGTTTTTACTCTGTTACAAACTTTTCTGAAATCTGTGGATTTTATTTGTGTAGTAATTGGATGATCCAAAATTCATGCTTGGAGCCTAAGTTTACATTTATAAATAGAGGTTTGGTTTCCTTTAGTTTCAGACAACATATAGGGTTTGATTGAAAATCTCTAGTTTGGGAGCACTTGGGTGGCTCAGTTGGTTAAGCATCTGCCTTCCATTTGGGTCATGATCTCAGGGTCCTGGGATTGAGCCCCACATTGGGCTCCCTGTTCAGTGAAGAGTCTTGCTTCCCTCTGCCTCAGTCTTTGTCCATCCCTCTGCTCATGCTCACTTGCTCGTTTTCTCTATCAAATAAATAAATAAAAATCTTAAAAAAAAAAAAGAAAGAAAATCCCTAGTTTTAAAGTATTTGGCATTGGAATACCTGGGTGGCTCAATGGTTGAGGGTCAGGGTATGATCTCAGGGTCCTGGAACCTCCCTGCAGGGAGCCGCCTTTTCCCTCTGCCTGTGTCTCTGCCCCTTTCTCTATGTCTCTCATGAATACATAAATAAAATCTTTAAAAAATGAAAAATAAAAATAAAGCATTTGGCATTTCATCGGTCATAATAATTAAGTTCTACAACATTAGGTAAATATACCTGGGCTTGAACTGTGTACATTTATGTTCCTTCTGGACAGGCTTTTACAATCTGCCTCTGGCTCTTCTGTTTTCACCAAGGCGAAGGATAAAAGCATAATTATGGTATTTCAAATTATGTAATATTAAGCCTCCATCTAGTGGCACTAATTTTGTTAAGATCATTCATGTGCCTTAACTACATTCAGTTTATTATTTAGCATCCCAACATATTCCTAAGAAACTTTTCTGCCTCTAAAGCTGAGATGGCTAAAAAGTATTTCAGAGCATTTTATGAGTAGAGTAAAACATCAATTTCTCCCATCTTATTTCCTTTCTAATTTGGATGGGATAAGCTGTTAATTCTCTTTATAGCTTGCTTATAATAGAATAATAGGAATTATTCATTACATGCTTAGAGACCTGCGTAATGTTCATGTATACTGCCTTTCCTTTTGCAAATGCAAACATGGGGTTTAAGAGATAAGAAGTTATAGTTAGATGAGGTCTTTTTTACCTTGTCATGTAAATGAGGAATCTAAGACAAGATAATGATAGTTTTAGATCAAAATTTAAATACCAAATAAATAAACAAGCCATTTAGTTTAAGTAATGGGGAAAATGAGTTTTATTTTATTTTTTTAGAAGATTTTATTTGGGACACCTGAGTGGCTCAGTGGTTGAGCATCTGCCTTGCACTCAGGGTGTGATCCTGGGTTCAGGGATCAAGTCCTGCATCAGGCTTCCTGAGAGGAACCTGCCTCTCCCTCTGCCTATGTCTCTGCCTCTCTGTGTCTCTCATGAATAAATAAAATCTTAAGAAAAATAAAAGATTTATTTATTTGAAAGAGAGAGAGAGCATAAGCAGGGAGAGGGAGAAGCAGATTCCCTGCTGAGCAGGGAGCCTACGCAGGGCTTGATCCCAGGACTTCTGGGATCATGACCTGAGCTGACCTGCTTTTAGAAGATAATGAATGAACAGCTAACTTTGTAATACTTTATAGGTCCTGTAGAGTTTTTCTCAATCTAGCTATCTTGATCCTTCCCTTTTCCATGACAGAATGGGGCTTTTACTGCTGCTGCAGTGACAACATTTACCCATTCTTGTTTTTCAAAGGCAGGGCCATATAATCTGTGTTTTCAGTGCCTGGAATAGTGCCTGCCACTTGGTAGACACTGTAGAACTGGGAATAAATGAAATGAAGTAATAAAGCCTTTTACCAATGAGAATTCTCTTTAGGCCTTTCCTGCATCTCAAATATTCAATTGTTAACATCTATGATGTTGACTGAGACTCTGGCAGGATCCTGAACTACCAAAGAATTGTTTAACATAATTTTGTTTTTTATCATTATATCTATTATACCTTTTAATGTTTGATTCTTAGAAAATTAACAATGGCTCTGCCTAAAGTATATAAGTTACTTTCTGTTAATTAGAAAAGGTGACTTACTTATCAAGTATTCATTGAGTATCTCTTATGTTGTTATTAGGCAACATAGAGAAAGTATATTTCAAAGTATTTGAAAGTATAATTTGTAGGTGATTATATCCTAGGTGTGAAACAAAACTAACAAAACAATTGAGAATAACACAAAGTATGTAACTAAATTTTATATGGTGGTAGAAGTTTAAGAAGATGAATGGACACAGAAGATTGGAATAGTAGTTGATGTTATAGAGGAGAGCAGCTTGAGCCAAGCTTTACAGATGGACAGGTGGCTAGGAGGTGGAAAAGAAGATCCTTCTATTTGGGGTAGTTCTATTCCTAAAAATATTCCCAGTGGAAAGAGGTGATCTTTGCATATTTTACCATACAGTTAGGCTCCATATATTTCTGTTTTCTGATGGGAGGTTTTTTCCTTCTTTTCTAAGCAGCATATTTTTGTTCTTTCTGAAAGAAATGGCTCAGAGTAATATTTTATTTCCCTTATTATAAAAAAGGAAGAATGCTACTTGGAACATTTGCAAGGAAATCATCTATAGAGGCAAAAATTTATACTTAGGAACTATTTAAAAATGTATACAATTTTAGGAATGCCTTGTGGAAATGTCAGTGATAAATATTTCACATAGTTAATCTATTATGTAATTGTTTCAAAATTGTATTTTACTAACAGTCTTACATCAGCAGATGTTTTGATTCCAAGAGGAAAAAACCATTTATTTGAATTCACATTTTTTATATTACTAGTAAGAATTAACATTTTGTCTTTTCTTCCTACAGGTGGAATTTGAATGCATAAATGAAAAAAAGAGACAAAAGAAGAAAAGCTACAAGAATTCAGGTGTTATCAGTGTGAAACAGTGTGAGGTTAGTTGATGTTAACCATTTATAGTAAAATGAGATATTTCAAGTTTTTTCTTCAATAGGTATATATTAAACCAACAAAGAATATTAAAGCTTTTTCCTTAGAAAATGTGAATTGAATTTTGGGCAGTTGAAAATCATATGATCATCTGGACACCTTTAGGGGAAAGAAGATAGTCGGGAAGAGTAAAGAAATCTGTCAATAACTTTGTTTCTAAGGTTTGACAACTTTTCGGGAAAAGACAAAGAATATTGAAGTTTTTTCCTTATTTTAGGAAATGTGAAACATCATGGTATTTTCCCAGGGCATTAGTGGAAATGACCTGATGCAGTGCATCTATCCTGGTCATAATTTCAAGTTAAGATATTATAAATAGAGGGAAGAATTCAGGAGATTTCTTACAGTAAATTAATGGTTTTGTTTTGTTTTTTAAAATCTTGATTATTTTGCTTGTTAAAGATCTCAACATATTAGACTCATTATTACTAGTTTCTCAAAACTTAAAGTGAGTATATTTCACCTTTATCCATTAATATTCTAATCTTAGGGTGGCTCAGGTGGTTGACGGACTCTTGATTTATGCTCAGGTCATGATATCGGGGTCATGAGATCCAGCCCTGTTTTGGGTTCCCTGTTTGATGGTGAGTCTGCTTCTCTCTCCCTCTGCCTCTCCCCCAGCTCATGCTCTCTCTCTTTCAAATAAATAAATCTTTTTAAAAAATTCTAATCTTAATTTTGTTTTAATTATCTCAAAGTAAAATCTTATAGATTCATGACAAGTAGGGGCAGGGGTATCTTCAACTCAAATGGTAGGGTAGTTTCTATGTGCTTATATCATAGTTTCTATGTTCTTTTCAGTTTCTAACTGTTAAAAATATATGCCCGAGAGCTCTTTTTATCTCTTGTATAGTAAGAGATTTGTATTTTTTTTAAAGATATATTTATTTATTGGGGGGAGGGGGATGGGCAGAAGGAGAGAAAGAGAGAGAGAATCCCAAGCAAACTCCTTGCTAAGTGCAAGAGCCAGATGCAGGGCTCTATTCCATGACCCACTATGACCTGAGCCAAAACCAAGTGTCAGATGTTCCTGACTAAGCCACCCAGGTACCCTAGTAAGAAAATTTTTTTTAAAAAGATTTTATTTACCTATTAATGAGAGACATAGAGAGGCAGAGACATAGGCAGAGGGAGAAGCAGGCTCCCTGTGGGGAGCCCAGTGTGGAACTTGATCCTAGGACGCCAGGATCACACCCTGAGCCAAAGGCAGATGTTCAACCACTGAGTCACCCAGGTGCCCCCAGCAAGAGATTTTTAATTTTGAAGTTTGCTATTCTATTTGTTTTTAGATCACAGTGGAATGCACATTCCTTGACTATATCATGGGAGGATGTCAGCTGAATTTCACTGTAAGTAATACTGACTTTTTCAAAGTAGGCTGTAACATGTTACTTTTTCCTACCATTTTATAGTGTTCTTTCTTTTCCTGTAAAACTGACTTTGGAATTTACACAGTCTGTTTAGTTATGGTCTCCTTAGGTTGTCTAAGTTCATCATGAAGCTTTCAACTTTGTTAATAAATTCTGTTCCTTTTGATGGAAAGCAGATATGTCCTGGAGTAATTTAAATTATAGAAAGCATTAGTCAACCTACAAAACAAGCCCTATGTCTAAAGTCATGGGTGTAATAATTCATGGATTTGAGACATCTAGAAAAAATAGGAATATCGGGTTGTTTCAGACTGTAGCTTCAATTGTTTAATTGTCTGTGGAAATACTGGTAGCCCCAGGCATTTGTTAGGAAATGGCAGCAGCCAGCTCTGGAATGAATGTTTTTATCTGTCTCCTAGACATTGAGTGTAGGGCTTCTCCTTAGTAAGGGCTGTGATTGTTATTTGGCAGGTGGGAGTGGACTTCACTGGCTCTAATGGTGACCCAAGGTCTCCTGACTCCCTTCATTACATCAGCCCCAATGGTGTTAATGAGTATTTGACTGCTATCTGGTCTGTGGGACTGGTCATTCAAGATTATGATGCGTGAGTATGACTAAAATACTTGTTTTCTTAACTCCCCAGAAAGGGTAGTTTCTGTTTCACCTGCTAGTACTCTGATATAGTTGGTGATGATAAAGCTGCTGGGGTTGACTGGGGGAAGGGGAAGGAATGTGGTGGGGGTAACTTTCTCCCTAACATTTCCTTTGTGTTATCTTTTCTAGTTTTCTCTTTGTGACAGTCTTAGTGTTTATTTTTGACCTCTTATCTTTAGCTGTGACCAGTTATAGTGTGTTATATATAGCTTGTTTATTTAACAGCTGACTGGAGTCAACAAGACTTGTTTCTTTGATTTAGTTTCCTTGGGGTTTACTTATTAGGGATAAGTTATATGTGTGATTGGAGTCCAGATGACACATTGTGTAAATACTCATAGACAGTGTTTATTAATGTGTCTATTTTTTGGCAGCCACTGTCAAATTATTTTTTCTCCTTTTTTTTTTTTATATTTATTTATTTGAGAGACAGAAAGAGGGAGGGAGAGAGAACACAAGCAGGGTGAGGGACGGGGAAGAGGCTGAGGGAGAGGGAGAGAATCCCAAGCAGATTCCCTGCTGAGCATGAAACACCATGCCTGACTGGATGTCTCAACCAGCTCATGAACTGAGCAAAAATCAAGAGTTGGACACTTAACCAACTAAGTCACCCGGAACCCTTCAAATTATTTTCTTAATGGCCACTTTGAACAAGTGCTGAAAGATAACTTGACCTAATTGCTGTAAAATATTTTGAATAGATTCTCAGTGTATGGATTTTTGAATAGATTACATAGGCCCTCTTGAAGGTTTACCAAACAATAGGAAAAAAGTTGCATTAATAATTTTTGTTCTAGGGATGCCTGAGTGGCTCAGTAATTGAATGTCTGCCTTGGTTCAGGGTTGATCCTGGGGTCCTATGAGGAGCCTGCTTCTCCCTCTGCCTTGTGTCTCTGCCTCTCTCTGTGTGTCTCTCTTTAATAAATAAGAAAAATTAAAAAAAATTTTTTCTGGATCTCTTAGAGCACAGTATGAATTTTCACTTGTCTTTGCCTATTATTTTATGATAAAAGCCCTTTCAGATATTGATGGAGCTTTTCATTAGTGTGCTATGACATTTAAAAAGGTAAACTTAAAAAAAAATAAAATAAAAAATAAAAAGGTAAACTTTTCAGGCAAATGCAAACAAATCTAAAGGTGGTAATTTCATTATCAGCCTAGTATTTAAGGCAAAATCATTAAATATAATAAAAAATGATTTTATATAATACTTTGTTACATAATCCAAAATGAAAATATAACCATTGACATGTTTGATAACAGAGTATTTTCAAATGAAAATAGAAATATAATAAAAAAATTAAAGTATCAATTATAATGGGGCTTATATAAAAAATAAAAAATTTACAGGGTTGCTTTATCAGTCTGCCACCTAGAAGTTAATAACAAAAGGATAACTAAATACAATTTACCATATGGACATAAAAAAATCTTAAGTTGATTGAAGAGGAAATTGAAGTATAATAACAAACTATCTAGAAATAAGGAGCAACGAGACTATACATGATCCTATCTTTTTTTTTTTAATTTGAATTTTAGGTAGTTAATATACAGTGCAGTCCTATCTTTATTGAAGACAACTTCTGACTTTACATGCTTTTATTTTTAAACAATAATAATTGAATATAAATGAACTAGCATTTCAATAAAATAAAAGAATAGGAAGAAAAATAACAATAATGGCAGGATCTATCTATGTATTAGCTATTATGTCTTAGGCACAGTTTAATATAGTTTTTTTTTTAAAGATTTTATTTATTTATTAATGAGAGACACAGAGAGAGAGGCAGAGACACAGGCAGAGGGAGAAGCAGACTCCATGCAGGGAGCCCAACGTGGGACTGGATCTCGGGACTCCAGGATCACACCCTAGGTTGAAGGTGGTGCTAAACCGCTGAGCCACCCGGGCTGTCCTTAATATAGTTTTTATGTGACACTCGTGTAATCCTCATACTTTGCTGTGACATAGGTACTATTATCATCCATTATTATCTATAGTGTACAGATGGGAAAATTGAGGGATAGAGAGTTAGGTAACTTGTCCAGGGTCACTGAACTGGTAACTGGCAGAGAATTGAGCCTGGGCTACCTGCTGGAGACATGCTCTCCAAGCTTTATTATGAACTTGATGGGCAGCCCGGGTGGCTCAGCGGTTTACCGCCGCCTTCAGCCCAGGGCCTGATCCTGGAGTCCCGGGATTGAGTCCCCTGTCAGGCTCCCTTTATGGAGCCTGCTTCTCCCTGTGCCTGTGTCTCTGCCTCTCTCTCTCTCTGTGTCTCTCCTGAATGACTAAATAAAATCTTAAAAAAAAAAAAAAAAAAAAGAACTTGATGTACTGTGCTGTATTTCCTCTATGCACTGAAAGTAGGAACTTGAAAAGTTTAACCTCCTGTCTCTCCAACTAAATTAATAAATTCAATGAAGAGAGGATTCTTCGCAAGTTCAACAAAACTCAGGCAAATCTTGCCAACCCCGATCCCCAAGAAAGAGAAAACATGCATAGAAAGAATATTAGTAATGAGACAGAGATTATAAGCATAAATTCAGTTAATTAAAAGTTAATACTATGTAAAACTTTGTTAGTACATTGGAAAACCTGGATTCAAGGATGATTTTGGTGGGTGGGAAGCTTTAAAGTTTTAAGCTTTTAAGCCTTAAAGCTTAAATTAGCAAAGTTGCCTCAAAGAGGCAGGAAGCCTGAATAGACCTGGAAAAATGGAAGGAATGGAATGGCTTAGTCAAAGAGCCACTCCTCACAAATGCAGCAGGCCAAGACAGTTTCAACATACGTTCTAGCAAACCTATAAGGAATGAATTCAAAACCTAAAATAATCAAGCAAAAAAATACTAGAAAGTAGTGAGAGTTCAGAAAGGTGGTCGGATACAACATAAAATTTTTAAAAAATCAGCAATTGCTCACTAGCCAGCAATAACCAGTTCAAGAAATTATGGCAGATACAATATCTCAATTCATAGTGCAATAAAAAATGAGGATGAATTCAGTAAGAGGTCTAGGATCTTTATCGAGGGAAGACAACAAAATTGTACTAAGGGACAAGGAAGGAGATTTGTTTAAATGGAGAGATAACCATGATTCTAGGTAGGCAAGTGTCATAATAATGTAAGATATAAAATTTCTCCCAGAATTAATCAATTCTAATCAAAATTGTAATCAAATCATGCTAAAATGATTTTTAACATTTTCTAGAGGGAAACACGAATTAGAATAGCCAAGAAATTTTTCAGAAAAAGAAAAAAGAAATAAGGGGAGTTTTTTTCCCAGCAGAAATTAAAACTTATCTTAAATCTACATTAATTAATATTACCTGACCAGTAGAACAAAGCAAGAAGTCTTGAAATAGACCCTAATGTGTACATTAACTTAGTATGTGATAGAGATGACATTTTAGGGGAGAAAAGTTGTCACAGCTGCTAAACTAGACAAGAAGTAAATTTGGATCCCTAACTCATACCTGTATATGTTAGGATACTTTTTTTTTCGTTTAAGATTTTATTTTTAAGTAATCTCTACACCCAACATGGGGCTCAAGCTCACAAAGTTGAGATCAAGAGTCACACGCTGCACCGACTGAGCCAGCCAGGTGCTCCTGTTAGGATACTGTTTTGTATATGGTACAGATAAACTGCTGGAATGGATACTCAAAAACAAAGTGCATTTATCAAAATAGAAGTTTATTTCTCTTTCATGTTGCAAGTCTAGAGATAGTACAGGACTGATAGGGCAGTTCTATCATTGTCAACTCACAGATTCCAACCCTGTGTCCACAGCAGCTGCTATGCTTCTCATCTTGTCTAGTTGAGTGGGAGGAGGAGAAAGGCAACTGGGAGGGAGTACATGTACATTCCCTCCTAGGGGCATGATTCAGAAGTTGCTGGACGACTAGTTCTACTCACATTTCCTTGACTAGAATCTAGATGCCACCTGGCCACATGCAGCCCAGAGGGGCTGGAATAGAGCTAATGTGGTCTCTCGCTCAGGTGTTCCATTATTAAGAAGGGAGAGAATTGATACAGGTGGAGAGTAGCAGTTTCTGTTTCATATTCTACTCCAAAATACTTTCCAGATGAATTAGAAGTTTGATATCAAAATTAAACCTTGAGGGCGCCTGGGTGGCACAGTGGTTGAGCCTCTGCCTTCAGCTCAGGGCATGACCCCGGGACCCTGGGATCGACTCCCACATCGGGCTCTCCACAGGGAGTCTGCTTCTCCCTCTGCCTGTCTGCCTGTCTTTGTGTCTCTCATGAATAAATAAATAAAATCTTAAAAAAATTAAACTGTAAATGTTCTAGGAATAAATATGTGTGAAATGTTTATAATCTTGCAGTGAGGAAGGCTGAGCAAGGCAGCAGAGGCAGAAATCATGAAAGAAATTTTATTTGTTCACATTCGTTAATATTGAAAACTATAAAAGGAAATTTATTTTAAACAAAGTTAAAGGCAGACCACAACCTGGGAAAAAATACTCCTGATGTGTCTGACTTAGGTTTTATCCTCAATGCAAAAAGAATCATTAAGAATTAATATAAAAAGAATATCCTAGCAGAAAAATTATTATGTTCATTACAGAGTTTTATAATAGCAAAATGGTGGATGTTTATAGGTTGGGGGAGAATATCCATACAGTAGAGTACTGGGCAGCCACACATGATGTTATATATTCAGGTCCATAATCCTTTGGGGCCAAATATTCACACATTTTGATACAAAAAATGTGAGAATTTTATATGTGGCATTTGTACCATGTTTCTCTGGCCAAATGTATGGATATTCATATTCAGTGGCATGAATAAAAGCTATAAGTAGCTTCTTATCAGTTGAGGTCAGGCTTTTTTGCCAAATGAGTTTGCTATAAGCCAATGAACTTGTGGTTTTTAGAGCTTTATGGATTTATCTACATTTTATTTAGCAAAATGATGTATGATATATAAGTGGAAAATAGCATGTTAAAAATATGAATATAAACTCCAGTTTTATAAATATATGTAGAGAGATATTTTTCTCCCTCTTTGCACAGAAAAATACTTAGAATGATTATTGCCAAATATTAACATTGGTTCTCTTTGGTGGTTATTTTGGGTTTAATATTTATATTTTCCTAAGATTTTGAATTTAAAAAAATCTATTGGTTTTATGAAGAGTAAAGGTAAAATTTTCTATTTTGAAAACAGTGATCTAAAAACAAAACAATGATCTTTCAGTTTTTACAAATTTTCTTTTTAGTGATAAAATGTTTCCAGCTTTTGGTTTTGGAGCTCAGATACCTCCTCAGTGGCAGGTAAGAGGAAATCTCATTTTAAATATTTGCCTCCCACAAAAGTGAAACAGGCCTTCATCACTCCTTTCATCTTTTGACAGGTTTCACACGAATTTCCAATGAATTTTAATCCATCCAATCCCTACTGTAATGGTAAGCTAAAAAATAAACAGAAATATTTTATACTGAACACCTTAATAGTGTTGTTACTTGTTTTTTTTTTTTTCTTGTGGTTTACTCAGATTCCCTCCCTAGTTTTCTTTTTGTGACATATTTAACTTTCTGTTGTATAAAGTAGAATTATACGAGGTTGGTGGTTTGAGTGGTAAAGATACTAATGATGCAAATCTATCATGATGATTGTTGGCTAAGTTCTACTTTAAGAGATTTAATAGAACAAGAAAATTCTCAATCTTGAAAAAGATCAATAAAAATAATCATTATTTTCACATCTTATTTTAATTCAAACCTTCAATAAAATGAGTAATCCAGTATCAGATGTATAAAGATTTTCTCAGAGTAACAGTCACTCTCTACAAGGGAAAGAATGTCCAGCATCAAATTACTTGTTACTCGGATGACATCTGAGTGGGCTAAAGGAAAAAAGAATTAAACTCCTACAGTGGCTTTCCTCTGTACAGATAGCAGGAGGCTGACATTTGTTTCTTCTTTTTTTTAATTATACCTTAAATACCCAAGGCCTTCTTCCTTTTTATTCCATTGAGCAATCAATCTAAAATGCCAAATGTCCCACAAAATGATAGAAAACTGAACAGTTTGAAGGAGGACAGGGAAGTAGGGGCAGAGGCATAAAATTGTAGACAATAAGCTAATTTTCTGCAAAGGGTCCTGTTGACAATTACAGAATGTTTAGATTTCTAACAAAAGAAGGTGCTCTTTCCTTATCTTTAAAATTCATGAACAACATTCATAAGACAGAAGAGCATGAACATTTTGTTGGGAGTAGTTTATATTAGAGTTTTCTTGTTTTTCCAGGACACTTTTGCCATACTAATTCAGTGTTCCTTTGATGTACCCTAAGTGGCCCGTTGTCACCTTTTTATCCCTAGCCATTTGAAATTGGGAATAGCATTTCTTTTCAAGAACTGTGTTTCGTGCTTATGATGAAATTGGAATAATTTTTGAAGTTTGGTGTAATTACATTTCATTTCTTGTCAATAAATATGGATAACTTATATTGTGTGATAATTCATTTTAGAAGTTCATTTATTCTGAATAAAATGAGCCCATCTTCGGGCTGCCATTTAGTGCAGCTTTTCTACTTTTGCTTTATAGTCTGAAGAAAAGAATCCGTTTGGTTTTATTTTTATTTATCTATTTTTTTTATTATTTATTTATTTATTTATTTATTTTTAATTAATTTTTATTGGTGTTCAACTTACCAACATACAGAAAAACACCCAGTGCTCATCCCGTCAAGTGTCCACCTCAGTGCCCGTCACCCATTCCCCTCCAACACCCACCCTCCTCCCCTTCCACCACCGCTAGTTCGTTTCCCCGAGTTAGGAGTCTTTATGTTCTGTCTCCCTTCCTGATATTTCCCAACATTTCTTTTCCCTTCCTTTATATTCCCTTTCACTATTATTCATATTCCCCAAATGAATGAGAACATACACTGTTTGTCCTTCTCCGATTGACTTATTTCACTCAGCATAATACCCTCCAGTTCCATCCACGTCGAAGCAAATGGTGGGTATTTGTCGTTTCTAATTGCTGAGTAATATTCCATTGTATACATAAACCACATCTTCTTTATCCATTCATCTTTCGATGGACACCGGGGCTCCTTCCACAGTTTGGCTATTGCGGCCATTGCTGATAGAAACATCGGGGTGCAGGTGTCCCGACGTTTCATTGCATCTGAATCTTTGGGGTAAATCCCCAACAGTGCAATTGCTGGGTCATAGGGCAGGTCTATTTGTAACTCTTTGAGGAACCTCCACACAGTTTTCCAGAGTGGCTGCACCAGTTCACATTCCCACCAACAGTGTAAGAGGGTTCCCTTTTCTCCGCATCCTCTCCAACATTTGTTGTTTCCTGCCTGCTTAATTTTCCCCATTCTCACTGGTGTGAGGTGGTATCTCATTGTGGTTTTGATTTGTATTTCCCTGATGGCCAGTGATGCGGAGCATTTTCTCATGTGCATGTTGGCCATGTCCATGTCTTCCTCTGTGAGATTTCTCTTCATGTCTTTTGCCCATTTCATGATTGGATTGTTTGTTTCTTTGGTGTTGAGTTTAATAAGTTCTTTATAGATTTTGGAAACTAGCCCTTTATCTGATATGTCATTTGCAAATATCTTCTCCCATTCTGTAGGTTGTCTTTTAGTTTTGTTGACTGTATCCTTTGCTGTGCAAAAGCTTCTTATCTTGATGAAGTCCCAATAGTTCATTTTTGCTTTTGTTTCTTTTGCCTTTGTGGATGTATCTTGCAAGAAGTTACTGTGGCCGAGTTCAAAAAGGGTGTTGCCTGTATTCTCTTCTATGATTTTGATGGACTCTTGTCTCACATTTAGATCTCTCATCCATTTTGAGTTTATCTTTGTGTATGGTGAAAGAGAGTGGTCCAGTTTCATTCTTCTGCATGTGGATGTCCAATTTTCCCAGCACCATTTATTGAAGAGACTGTCTTTCTTCCAATGGATAGTCTTTCCTCCTTTATCGAATATTAGATGACCATACATTTCAGGGTCCACTTCTGGGTTCTCTATTCTGTTCCATTGATCTTTGTGTCTGTTTTTGTGCCAGTACCACACTGTCTTGATGACCACAGCTTTGTAGTACAACCTGAAATCTGGCATTGTGATGCCCCCAGCTATGGTTTTCTTTTTTAAAATTCCCCTGGCTATTCGGGGTCTTTTCTGATTCCACACAAATCTTAAAATAATTTGTTCTAACTCTCTGAAGAAAGTCCATGGTATTTTGATAGGGATTGCATTGAATGTGTAAATTGCCCTGGGTAACATTGACATTTTTACAATATTAATTCTGCCAATCCATGAGCATGGAATATTTTTCCATCTCTTTGTGTCTTCCTCAATTTCTTTCAGAAGTGTTCTATAGTTTTTAGGGTATAGATCTTTTACCTCTTTGGTTAGGTTTATTCCTAGGTATCTTATGCTTTTGGGTGCAATTGTAAATGGGATTGACTCCTTAATTTCTCTTTCTTCAGTCTCATTGTTAGTGTATAGAAATGCCAATGATTTCTGGGCATTGATTTTGTATCCTGCCACGCTACCAAATTGCTGTATGAGTTCTAGCAATCTTGGGGTGGAGGCTTTTGGGTTTTCTATGTAGAGTATCATGTCATCGGCGAAGAGGGAGAGTTTGACTTCTTCTTTGCCAATTTGAATGCCTTTAATGTCTTTTTGTTGTCTGATTGCTGAGGCGAGGACTTCCAGAACTATGTTGAACAGCAGTGGTGAGAGTGGACATCCCTGTCTTGTTCCTGATCTTAGGGGAAAGGCTCCCAGTGCTTCCCCATTGAGAATGATATTTGCTGTGGGCTTTTCGTAAATGGCTTTTAAGATGTCGAGGAAAGTTCCCTCTATCCCAACACTCTGAAGGGTTTTGATCAGGAATGGATGCTGTATTTTGTCAAATGCTTTCTCTGCATCTAATGAGAGTATCATATGGTTCTTGGTTTTTCTCTTGCTGATATGATGAATCACGTTGATGGTTTTACGAGTGTTGAACCAGCCTTGTGTCCCAGGGATAAATCCTACTTGGTCATGGTGAATAATTTTCTTAATGTGTTGTTGGATCCTATTGGCTAGTATCTTGTTGAGAATTTTTGCATCCATGTTCATCAGGGATATTGGTCTGTAATTCTCCTTTTTGGTGGGGTCTTTGTCTGGTTTCGGAATTAAGGTGATGCTGGCCTCATAGAACGAATTTGGAGGCACTCCATCTCTTTCTATCTTTCCAAACAGCTTTAGTAGAATAGGTATGATTTCTTCTTTAAACGTTTGATAGAATTCCCCTGGGAAGCCATCTGGCCCCGGACTCTTGTGTCTTGGGAGGTTTTTGATGACTGCTTCAATTTCCTCCCTGGTTATTGGCCTGTTCAGGTTTTCTATTTCTTCCTGCTCCAGTTTTGGTAGTTTGTGGCTTTCCAGGAATGCGTCCATTTCTTCTAGATTTCCTAATTTATTGGCGTACAGCTGTTCAAAATATGTTTTTAAAATTGTTTGTATTTCCTTGGTGTTGGTAGTGATCTCTCCTTTCTCATTCATGATTTTATTAATTTGAGTCTTCTCTCTCTTCTTTTTAATAAGGTTGGCTAATGGTTTATCTATCTTATTAATTCTTTCAAAGAACCAACTCCTGGTTCTGTTGATCTGTTCCACAGTTCTTTTGGTCTCAATATCATTGAGTTCTGCTCGAATTTTAATTAACTGTCTTCTTCTGCTGGGGGTGGGGTCTATTTGTTGCTTTTTCTCTAGTTCCTTTATGTGTAAGGTGAGCTTTTGAATTTGAGATCTTTCCAGTTTTTGAATGGATGCTTGTATTGCGATGTATTTCCCCCTCAGGACTGCTTTTGCTGCATCCCAAAGATTTTGAACGGTTGTATCTTCATTCTCATTAGTTTCCATGAATTTTTTTAATTCTTCCTTAATTTCCTGGTTGACCTTTTCATCTTTTAGCAGGATGGTCCTTAACCTCCACGTGTTGTGGTCCTTCCAAACTTCTTGTTGTGATTGAGTTCTAATTTCAAGGCATTATGGTCGGAGAATATACAGGGGACTATCCCGATCTTTTGGTATCGGTTCAGACCCGATTTGTGACCCAGTATGTGGTCTATTCTGGAGAAAGTTCCATGTGCACTTGAGAAGAATGTGTATTCAGTTGAGTTTGGATGTAAAGTTCTGTAGATATCTGTGAAATCCATCTGGTCCAGTGTATCATTTAAAGCTCTCGTTTCTTTGGAGATGTTGTGCTTAGAAGACCTATCTAGTATAGAGAGAGCTAGATTGAAGTCACCAAGTATAAGTGTATTATTATCAAAGTATTTCTTCAGTTTGGTTATGAATTGGTTTAAATATTTGGCAGCTCCCACATACGGGGCATATATATTGAGGATTGTTAAGTCCTCTTGTTGGATAGATCCTTTGAGTATGAGATAGTGTCCCTCTTCATCTCTCACTATAGTCTTCGGGGTAAATTTTAATTTATCTGATATAAGGATGGCAACCCCTGCTTTCTTTTGAGGACCATTTGAATGGTAAATGGTTCTCCAACCTTTTATTTTCAGGTTGTAGGTGTCCTTCTGTCTAAAATGAGTCTCTTGTAGACAGCAAATAGATGGGTCCTGCTTTTTTATCCAGTCTGAAACCCTGTGCCTTTTGATGGGGTCATTAAGCCCGTTCACGTTCAGAGTTACTATTGATAAATATGAGTTTAGTGTCAACATATCTATTCAGTCCTTGTTTTTGTGGATTGTTCCACTGAACTTCTTCTTAAAAGGGAATTTTAAGAGTCCCCCTTAAAATTTCTTGCAGAGCTAGTTTGGAGGTTACATATTCTTTCAGTTCCTGCCTGTCTTGGAAGCTCTTTATCTCTCCTTCCATTTTGAATGAAAGCCTTGCTGGATAAAGTATTCTTGGTTGCATGTTCTTTTCATTTAGGACCCTGAATATATCCTGCCAGCCCTTTCTGGCCTGCCAGGTCTCTGTGGAGAGGTCTGCTGTTACCCTAATATTCCTCCCCATAAAAGTCAGGGACTTTTTTTCTCTTGCTGCTTTAAGGATCTTCTCCTTATCTTTGGAATTTGCAAGCTTCACTATTAAAATGTCGAGGTGTTGAACGGTTTTTGTTGATTTTAGGGGGGGATCTCTCTATTTCCTGGATCTGAATGCCTGTTTCCCTTCCCAGATTCGGAAAGTTTTCAGCTAGGATTTGTTCAAATACGTATTCTGGCCCTCTGGCCCTTTCGGCGCCCTCGGGAACCCCAATTAAACGTAGGTTTTTCTTCCTCAGGCTGTCATTTATTTCCCTTAATCTATCCTCATGGTCTTTTAATTGCCTGTCCCTTTTTTCCTCAGTTTCCCTCTTTGCCATCAACTTGTCTTCTATGTCACTCACTCGTTCTTCCACCTCGTCAAGCCTCGTCATTAGGACTTCTAGCTTGGATTGCATCTCATTTAATTGGTTTTTAATTTCTGCCTGATTGGATCTAAATTCTGCAGTCATGAAGTCTCTTGAGTCCTTTATGGTTTTTTCTAGAGCCACCAGTAGCTGTATAATAGTGCTTCTGAATTGGCTTTCTGACATTGAATTGTAATCCATATTTTGTAACTCTGTGGGAGAGAGGGCTGTTTCTGATTCTTTTTTTTGAGGTGAGGTTTTCCTTCTAGTCATTTTGCTCAGTGCAGAGTGGCCAAAAACAAGTTGTATTGGGAAAAGGAGGAAAAGAGAGAGAAGGAAAGAAAAGAGAAAAAGAAAAAAGAGAAAGAAGAAAAAAAGGGGGAAAAGAGAAGAAAAAGAGAAAGAAAAAGAAAGGAGAAAAAAAAAAAAGGGTGGGGTGGGGTGGGGGAAGCAATCCAAAATCAAGAAGAAAGAAAGAAAAAAAAGCACAAAACAAAACAAAAACAAAGAAAAAAAACAAAAAAAACCACGGGGGAGTATCTTCCTATTCTGTGTACTTTAAGTCCCTTGACTTCCCCTGGAACTGGTTCGTGTCGCTGGTCTTCTGGGGGAGGGGCCTGCTGTGCTGATTCTCAGGTGTTAGCACTTGGGGGAGCTGCTCTGCCCCTGCCTGGTGCAGGGCTCAGTGGGGGTTGTTCACCCCGTGAGGCCCCGGGAGGAAGCCACAGTGGCGGGGGCAGCTCTGGGACCCTGGAGTCAGCTCCCGCAGTAGCTCCGGGGCTCTCCGTCTGCAGGGCCTGGGGGCTCCCGGGCGGGGCCGCTGATCTGCTCAGCTCCAGGCAGGAGCGTCCTTGCTGTCCTGGGCCCTCCCGGCCTCTGTCTGTCCCTGGGGGAGGCCGGATCCTGGGCTGTGTCCCGGCGCCCTGTGCTCCGGGGCCTGCGCTGTTGGACTCGCTCCCGCCCCGCAGCCCCCTCCGCGGAGCCGCCGCCCGAGCCCCTCCGAGCTGCTCCGGGTCCCGCCGAGCGCTGCAGCCCTTAGGGAGCTCGGCGCACTCTCAGGGGCGCAGTTCCTCTGTTACTGTCCCCGGGAGCCCGAGGGCATCCCCGCCTTTCTGGGGATCCTGCTCCAATTCCCCGGGAGGCCTTTCCGCGGGGAAGGTCGGTGCAGCTCCTGCTCCTCCGGGACGGGGCTCTCCTGTCCTGGGGACACTCGCCCCGGCCTCAGTCCGGCTCCTCGCGGGCCCCTCCCCCTTGGAGGCCTTTTGTGTCTTTATTTCTTTTTCCCCGTCTTCCTACCTTGATAGAAGCGCGAACTCTTCTCACTGTAGCGTTCCAGCTGGTCTCTCTTTAAATCTCAGGCCGAATTCGTAGATTTTCAGGATGATTGATTGGTTTTCTAGGTAATATGTTGAGGACAGATGATTTGGAGACCCTGCTCTTCTGCCGTCTTGCCCCTCCCCCCAATCCGTTTGGTTTTAGACAGGACATACTGTACTGAAAAAAATACAACCTTGTTTTAAGGCAAGGAAGCTGAATTCCCCCTTTTTAATTAAGCATTGAGTTTAGTTGCCCAGAAGTAACATGTCTCACTTGTTCCTTTAATGCAAAGGAATGATTTCGGCATAACTTAATTTTAGTGGAGGGATTGAAGACAAGTGATACTTATCAAGAAATTTAATTAATAGTTTATATATCTTCATATTGAAAAGAAAGCTGAGATGATAAAAATGAAAGGATATTATTGCCTGGGGACTCAAATTTTCTACAGTATGTATCATTGCAGTAAGATCCTGCTGCTGGCTGATGTTAACATTATTTTTGTTCCTACTGGACTGACCATAAGACTTATTCCTAAGTTCAAAATGAGTGAGAGGAGTTAGTTAGAACTCTTAAATGTTAAGAGAGTTGGCCTTGTGAAACTTTTAAATCAAGTATATACTTCTTTTCCTTGTTGATCTCTTCTGTTGGATATGTTTTAAGTAAGAGACCTGTTTTAGTTTACATTAAAAAACTTTTCTTTTTAAGATTTTATTTATTTATTCATTAGAGATACAAAGAGAGGCAGAGACATAGGCAAAGGGAGAAGCAGGCTCCCTGTGGGGAGCCCAATGTGGGACTGGATCCCAGGACCCCAGGATCACCTGAGCCAAAGGCAAATGCTCAACCACTGGGCCACCCAAGTGCCCCCATTAAAAATCTTTTGAGGCAGATGGCCTTGACTATTTCAACAAGTGTTATGGAAGAAGTTTTTGAGGATTTCTAGTATCTTACCTGCAACCTGGACATTCTAATGTAAGGGGTAGATTGAACAGTTGCATACGTCACATTAAAGCTTCACCAGCAGTGCTTTTACCAGGAATGCCATTCAACTTCCACTAAGTTGTGCTGATATAATAAACAGTCTAAGTCTCAGTGATTTATAACAGCAATAGTTTATTTCTTGCTCATCTATATATCCCTTCACATGTGGCTAGTCTGGTCTATGCTTCTCATTCTGGGATCCAGGACCTTATCTGGGATGTGCTTCTCCCTTTGCAGAGGGAAAGAGCAAGATTGCTGGTGAAAACAGGCAGTGGTTCTTAACTTAGACATGAGTGTCATGTCCATTGTCATGTCCGTTTACATGCTTGGTCAAAGCTAGTCAAATGGCCCTGCCCAATCTTGTACCATAAAAACATCCCCGCGGGCCCAGATTGTATGGCATAAACAAACAAGACATTAGTATTTCTGCAGCAAGATGTAATACATAACCTGGAAGTGAATGTTTAGAACTATACAGTTTACCATACCATGCATACTAAGTTATGGAGTAAACTCTTGACTACAATTAACATTAGGTTTATAGCCATCTGATTTTGTAGGATTTTTGGCCACATATGCAAAAGTTTTTCCATTTAATCAGTAACTTTTTCTTACCTTTTATTGTCAGTTGTGTAATACGGCATCTTTTTCATGATTTTTTTTCCATTAGAGTCTTATGCCTAAAACACAAAAATTAAGCACTATAACAGCTCTACTATAGATTAATGAATAATTTGGCTGAGATGAAAATAAATGTCTTTTTATTGGAAGAGGGATACCATTTATAGGTTTTTGCAATGGTGTATAGCTATGAAGTTTTGTAATACATGGTTTAAGAGGAACTCTTGAATATAGAATTTTTAACTATTTAGAGCAATATATATATACACACACATAGAGCATATATGTCTATACATACATACATACAAAGATATAATTAGCCTGTGTGGTAAACAATGAACAATTAAATTGTGTTTGAGAATTTTTAATGCTGCTTTTTCTGTCTAGGAATCCAAGGCATTGTAGAGGCATATCGGGCCTGCCTTCCTCAGATAAAACTCTATGGAC
Source organism: Vulpes vulpes (assembly GCF_048418805.1). NCBI lineage: Eukaryota > Metazoa > Chordata > Mammalia > Carnivora > Canidae > Vulpes > Vulpes vulpes. The sequence continues at coordinate 46,679,296 of NC_132792.1, read as the reverse complement.
CCACTAATTTTTCTCCAATCATAAATCATGTGGCCAGGTTTGCTGCTGCAGCCACCCAACAACAAACAGCTTCTGTAAGTGCTCTGGTGCTGGGGTTGACAAGGAGAAAATTTGGATTGGTAGTAGCTTCTGGTGCCATATTTCCATTTATTTGGTCCACTGAGATACAAAGAACATGAAGTAATAATGAAGCTATCCTTGGTTTGGAAGTAACAACTGATGTTGTTAAATTAGTGATCATTAAAAGCAAGACAACAAAAATTACCCTTACACTCATGAGTCTTTTCTCTGCCATTTGAATTATTTTTTTTTTTAAGATTTTATTTATTTACTTGAGAAAGAGAGAGAGAGTGACAGAGGGCGAGAGAGAACACAAGCAGGAAGGAGAAGCAGGCTCCTCACTGAGCATGGAGCCCAATGTGGAGCTCAGTCCCAGGACACCCGGAGCATGACCTGAGCCGAAGGCAGACCCTTAACCGACTGAGCCACTCAGGCACTCCTGAATTAATTTTCTTTAATAGGTTTTACTAAAAAGAAATGACTAACATCTTCCTTTTTGAAAGTAGATTTAACAAATTAAGGTTGAGGATTTTTATAGTTTCAGTTGCTGATGAAAAAATTACTTACTGTACTACAAAGATTTGGATTAGATCACCATTACCTGTTGGACCCAGATACCAAAATCTCTCTTAGCCTCATAGCTTTTTATACCCAAAAGTAACTTCATATGATTGCTGAAAGGTAAAATAAGAGTTCATATAAGTGCACAGTGCCTGGGGCAGAGTAAACAGCACGTTAGCTCTGTTATCAAACTTGTTTCCATTCTAGATTCAAATGACCCAAAAGATGGAGTCACTTATGTAACATTTTACTGTTCTCCAAAACTGTTTATCAGAAATGACAGAATTGAAAGAAAGATTTCCCTGCCTTAACCCATCTCCATTTTTTAAGAAGTGAACTTTAGTTTGATAAACAATTCTACTTCTCCCATATTTGACCTTTTAGAAAGCATTGCAACTAACTTCCTTGATCAATACTTTAACATAGTTAATACTTATGTTGAAATGTTTATTCCTATGCTCACTAAAAGTTTAGTCTTTGACATTTAGGTCTCTTGCTTCTGTATATTTATGCCAATACCATTTTGTGGTCTATTGCACTTTTAATGAACCTGCAATTTTTGTTTTAATAAATTTCCTTGTCATTAGAGAATGTTAGAACATTTTATGTAGATGGTATCCTGGGTAGAGACTAGCAAGGAAAATGAGCAAGAAAGAGACTGAATGAGTCATCAAGCTGGAGGTGTTTTTAACCATTACTTTTATTGTTTGGGAGCTCAACCGGCTCAGTGGATATAATTTTCTTTCTTGGCAGCAATATTTTGTGCTCTTAATCATTACTGATGGTGTGATAACAGACCTTGATGAGACCAGACAAGCTATAGTTAATGCTTCCAAGCTTCCTATGTCAATCATCATTGTTGGAGTAGGAGGTGCTGACTTCAGTGCCATGGAGTTTCTGGATGGTGATGGTGGAAGTCTCCGCTCCCCGTCAGGGGAGGTAGCCATCCGAGACATCGTCCAGTTTGTGCCTTTCAGACAGTTCCAGAACGTGAGTACCACTCTTCTTATTTTTCATGCACACTAAGGAGTTTGAACACACCCTTACTAAATCCATAACCAAGTAGTTGAGTAGGTGTCTGGGGTTAGAGGATGTATGGAGTTTGGGTTTGAAGAGTCCTGATGAGGTTTTGAAGTTTTGCTTCAGGTTGTATACTTGCATGCCTCTTGCAGTCTGTATGATAAATTGCTATAAATGGTGTTGCTATGAATGTTTTAAAATACCTTTTATCTTTACCTATGTCTGTAACAACAGAAAAACTCTATATAGGTATATGATGAATTTGCCCAACTGGAAGTTGATTTGATGAAAATCTCTCAGGACTTTGTCTCACCCAGTTTGCTCCACTGGTAACATCTTGTAAAACTATAGCACAAAACCATTACCAGGATATAGACATTGATACAATCAAGGGTCATCATCTCAGGACTCCTCGTGTTGCGCTTTTATAGCCACACCCACGTCCCTTCCACTTCCACCCCCCTTCCACTTCCACCCCCCTTAACCCCTGGCAACTGCTAATCTGTTCTTCAATTCTATAATTTTTTCATTTTAAGAATGCTATAGAAATGTTAGGATTGGCTCCCCCCCCCCCCCCCCCCCCCCCCACTCAGCATAATTTTCTGCAGGATTGTGGCCTGTGTTTCTTCTTATTCCTGGGGAATAATCCATAGTGTAGATGTTAACCATTCATCCATTGAAGGACATCTTTTAATTGTTTCCAGTTTTTGTCTGTTATATGCAAAGCTGCTATAAACACTCATGTACAGGTTTTTGTGTGAGGATAGATTTTTATTTCTCTAGGATAAATACCCAGAAGTGCAGTTGCTGGGACATAAGATTATTGCATGTTTAGTTATTAAAGAAACTATTGAACTTTTCCATTATGGTTATGCTTTTTTACATTCCCACCAGCCAATGTATGAACATAAGGGAAGGTGATTAAAAGTGTTAATTTTAGGAATCCTTGTGATGATGAAACAGTTCTGTATCTTGGTTGTGGTAATGGTTATACAGATCTACCCAGATGATAAAATTACATAAAATAATACATAGACACATGCAAGTGAGTGCATGTAAAGTAAAACTGGTAAAATCTGAATAAGGTCTGTGAACTGTCCCATTGTCAGTTTTTTGGTTTTGATATTATACTATAGTTATAAATATATAACTTTGGAAGAAACCTTTGGAAGAAACTGTGTGAATACTCTATTATTTTTGCAATTTCCTATGAATCAGTAATTATTTCAAAATAAAAAGTTAAAAAAATTAATACCAAGTGAATGAAAGACCCACATTCAAAAGTTAAATAAAAAAAAGAATATTAGAGAGGAAGACAAACCATGGGAAACTCCTAACTCTTGAAACAAAAGGTTGCAGAAGGGGAGGTAGGTGGGGGATAGGGTAACTAGATGACAAGCATTAAGGAGGGCACATGATGAGATGAGCACTGGATGTTATACTATATGTTGGCAAATTGAATTTAAATAAAAAATTTAAAAAATTCAAAAACTAGAAAAAAGTAATTATCAAATGCCAAAATGCTGGCACCAAAAAGGACTTGATAAATGTAAGTGGGAGTAATAAAACACTCGTAAGGAACATTAGTTATTTAGCTTATTCTGTGTTTCATAGACTGTTCCTAAGACAAGATACAAGCCTAGGAATTGGGAATTACTGCTTTTTACTGACTGGTAAGGTATTCTTAGTCTGGTATCAAAATGCCAGTAAAAATTTGGTTACTAATAAAGTCATTTTGATTTTGTTTTTCATAAGGCTCCAAAAGAAGCACTTGCTCAGTGTGTCTTGGCAGAGATCCCCCAGCAGGTGGTGGGCTACTTCAACACTTATAAACTCCTTCCTCCCAAGAACCCAGCTAAGAAATGAAAGGAGCTATGGCTACCTGAGCAGAATTCTTTTGTATGGAGCAGTGGATTCCTCTCCAACACTGAATCATGAATCTGTTATTTTACATGCTTTTCTTTTCATTCCCAGCATTTTTATGTAAACCTAGTTCTCTCTGGATTATATCTATTTAAAACATTTTTATTCCTTTTTTTTTTTTTTTTTTTGAGGAAAGTGCTAAGTTAATCTTTGCTCAATCAATGCAGTGATTTTAGTGACTTGCAGTGACACTATGGAGATCAGAAACTCGTGTGAGAAAAGTTGATTTGGTAGTTGTGGTTATTTAATATGGTGAAAATACTGTTTTGAATGTTTTTCAATAGAATGAAAAATTGCTGGGACGTGATTTATAGGTTGCTGTACTTTGTTCTAGGCAATATATGTTTTACAAGCCAACATAATCATACTCGATGACAAGAACTTAAATTAGATGATATTGAATTTGTTCCTATACCTGTATTCAGTGCCTTTCCATGGGATGAAACTATTCCCTTTTGCCTGAATTTTGCTGCACTTTAGATATTGTAGTTTACAAAATAGTATGCATTCACTTAGGACTTCTTAAAAAATACTGAATGAGAAGGGAAGGCACATATCCAGTTCTTAAAATGTACAATCAACAAGTAAAAGGAACCTCATATAAGTAAGCCATTTTTATTTGCCTTTCTGGATCTTTTATTTTCATTTTGGAATACTGTAAACATGGTCAGATTTGACCTTTTCATTTACTGTATGTGACATTCAGGATTCTGTATCTGCATAGATGATGGGCTGTCCTAGATTCAACATTATTAGAGTATTTTAATTGGAGTTTGTTAAAATGGTTAGGACTGCTTTGTCCAGGAAAGCTATGAGGACCAAATATATAAAGGGAAATTCAGAATCCATTTCCTTTTAACTAATGAAATACTTATTTAAGAAAAACCTAATTTTTATATTTTCCTTACTAAGTTCTCACACATTGATTTGTACATTGGTGCACATTCATTTAGACATTTTCTTCCCTTTTTTAAGTAACATTTTTAGTCTGATTTTTAAACTTATGATAGTGGTTATGTAGTAATCAAAATCAAATTTTGTGTTTTAATTATATATTATTTCCTAAGCCCAAAATGTATGTATTAAGCATAAAACCTGTCATAACTTAAAAAAATCTCTTCCTCATGTATTAAGATAGAGTGGACTTTACACACTTTTTTTTTTTTAGAGTTTTTTTTTCCTGATTTTTTACTCTTAGAATATATTACTTATCAAACATGATGTTTTCAGAATAGATTCAGTAACATTTTATCGAAGGACCTGTGTGCCAAGTACGACGCATATTCATATGTTGGCCAATCATCTCTAACAACTTAACGTTAAAAATTGTGTGTTTATCATATATAGCCTTAAGTGGATGCATCAGTGCCTTGCTGACATGCCTTTCAGTCTTACTGAAAACTTGTATCACAGCTCATATTGCTTGTTTTCTGAAATGACTAAATGACTAAATGAGCCCTCAGCCATGAAGAACTTTGGCTTCTTGGGAACTTGCCACGGTCAGGCTAAGAGAAGTCCTGTCCTGCTTGCTGTTCTAGCTTTGTTCGTGTGAGCAGTTTCCACTTTCCAACCTAGCTAGCTAGCCTCTGTATATGTGCTATTAACCTGAAGGTAGGAGTCTGTTATTCTATGGCATATCTCAGTTGACAAGTCATTTTAACATTAGTTAAGTGAGAAGAAAACTGATCATTCTTTCAGTAGTTTGGACCTTTGTTGTCTCAGATGTCCTGATTTCAATTCTCTTTGTATGCTTGGAAACAGCATATATTTATATATATATATAGGCATATATATATAGCTGTGGTTTTCAGGATTTTTTTTTTAACACATTGAAGCCTTAAATGATATACACACATTCTCAATGTATGGTATAACAGATAGAAGTAGAGCTTCTCTAGGTCCAGAGCAGGGTCCAGAGCCCTACTCACTGGGCCTCGTCACTCTCCTTAACCAGCTCCTGGCAGCACTGAGTCACCTGTATTGGGCACTTGGAAACCATTGGGCAGGAGCTTCGTTGTTTTTATTAGCCAAGTAACAGTACTTCTGTTTCCATTGTCAAATTATTTTGGTCTTAATAATTTTGTATTCTGGTTTTAACCAGAAACATTCCAATTTTTAAATTAATTTTAAAAAATTCATTCTTGATCAGGGTCATCAGTAGATGCTATTATTCATAAGAATTGTGATTCCAGCAAATGAGGACAATTGATGCCTTTTTTGCAGTTTTGAATAAAAACATTTACAATTTCTAAATTATCATTTTGTAAAATTCTTAAAATCTTACCATTTCACTTTATCACATAATGATTTAATATTGTTTTATGTAAAAAAATAGTCTTTTTCCCTATTGTGCCACCATTCATTCAAGTGTCATTAGTTCTTAAAATGCATTAAAAAAACAAAACAAGTTGACTTTCACACCTTTTATAATCAGCTGTATTACAAACACATATTGGGGTGACAGTTTCCTGGACAGACATAATATTTCTCACATATGCCTTTACTGAGAAAATAATAAACCAATTAGCTTGGCCATGTCACCTTGTGCTTTGAAATGAAATTTTTAAGATCATAAGTTTTCAAAGTCAGATCAGGGATTTACAACTATAATTGTTTTTTTTTTTTGATAGTGCCTTAGGCAGCCGTTCCAGAGTAAATTCTGGGCCCCATTGTTGTTTATGCTTTATTTCATATATTTTGCCTTTTTCATTTTATAACTTTCCTGGGAAACCATCTTCAATAAATTTTTCCTACTTTCATTTGTGTGCGGTTGGTAGTCATGGGAGTGACATATAAGGGAGGCCAGAAGTTTGACTGAAATTGCAAGAGACTGTATTGTGCTTTAATAATGTCATACTTGATAATAAGTGTATAAGTTACTAATATGTGAATTCATGTTAAATATATCTTCCATTTGAATTCCTGGCAGATAAAGTTATTTCTTAATGTGAAACGATAGTGCCTTGTTTTTATTTATCCTTTCTCTAAATGTTATCAAAACCAGTAGAAAAAAAATAGAAATAAAGTGAATATAGTATTTTAGGGTGCCTGGGTTCATAATTTACTGAATTGAACAGTTTGGGTTTTTAAAATTATTTTCGTGGGATTTACTCATTTAAAACATACTGAATGCATTCAAGAAATATTTCTAGGAGCAAAAAAAAAAAAAAAAAAAAAAAAAAAAAAGAAATATTTCTAGGTGCAGTAAGGGGAAGGTTCTCAGTTTATAGCTGGATGGCCTGGAAAATAAGGCACTCACAATTAGTTGTGTTAAGCAGGACAGTATACCCACCTTATTTGTGTGTTTATTCTTAAAATTTGTGTGTTTGTTCTTAAAATTGTTATGTTGCAGTCATTGTTCAAGGCCTTGGGAATACTGTGGTAACCTAGATGCCCAAAGCTGATGTCTTCATAGATATAATGGACTGGGGGGAGAGGCTGGACAGAAAACATTAAATGAGTAATTAGAGAGACATAACCCATGTAGCTGGCAAAAAGCACTTGCCTGATGATGTGCCATTTAAGCTAAGACCTTAAAGTTAGCTGGGTGAAGAGAGTTAAAAGCATTTATGAAAGTGTTAGGTCAACAGCAAGTATAGACTTGAATATTTTAGGAATGGAAAGAACTTAAAGTATGCTGGGATATAAATTGTGGAGGGAAAGTGGTAGGAGAAGAGCGGAAAGACGAAGTGGAGTGATTGGTCGAGTTTACATCCTGCAGGACCTCTGGGGCATACAAAGGAGTTCAGGCTGAGGCTAAAGGTAATGGAATGCCACTGAATCAATGTAAGCAAAAGAATGATGTGATCAGATTTATGTTCTTGAAAAACTGGAGGGCCTTGTATTTTAGATCAGACAGATGGATGTCTGTTGTCAAACTTGGGCCTAGCCACAGTGGCTTTGCCTTGGTGAGGCCCTGATGAGGGAGTCAGTGGTGGTCACCTTCTGGTAGAGACTCAGCTGTTTGGTCACATATTGCTAAATGTCTGATTCTGGGTCAGTTTCTGAATCCTGTGCCTTTCCTGCCACAACCCTGACTCCACATCAAATCATCTGTGAAGCCCGTATCTTATCAATCAGGTTTAGAGTCTGGCTTGCACCTTGTGGTGATGTTGATCCCCAGGATTGCTAAACCCTAGCTTGAAGCAAGACCATGACCCGTGTCATTTGTCACAAAGCATGGCCATGTGAGTGTTGGCCACATACACCAGAAAACTCACAGCAGGTTGTAGTATCCTTGGAGAATTTTACTCTGGCTTGGCTATTATCTCCTCTCAAGTGATCAATGAGACAAATATCATCATAAGCAGAATTTTTACTTCTTACAGCAGAGAAAGGGAGGCCGTGATATCTTTGGCCTTTTCTTTCTTTTTTTTTTTTTTAAAGATTTTATTTATTTATTCATGAAAAGCACAGAATAGAGAGGCAGAGGGAGAAGCAGGCTCCCTGCGGGGGAGGACCCGGGGATGGGAAGGTGAGCCAAAAGCAGGCATTCAGCCACTGAGCCACCCAGGTGCCCCTATAAAGAACTCCTTGTATACAAATGTAAATTTAAAACTCAACATTGGGACGCCCGGGTGGCTCAGTGGTTTAGCATCTGTCTTTGGCCTTTTTGCAAGCAGACACAGCACACCAGGTTTTGCAACAGTACTTGGATTTCTTTTTTTTCTATAAATTAATTTTTATTGGTGTTCAATTTACCAACATACAGAAAAACACCCAGTGCTCATCCCGTCAAGTACTTGGATTTCTAAGGCTGGACTTGGAAGAGTATCAGGAATTGGGGAGCTCTAGAGAGTTCTTAGAAAACTGAGTAGGAAATAATTTGTCTTTTTCAACCACTCCTTTCATCCAGTAAGAGGTACTCACTTGTTTTTGAACATATTTTATTGAGTAGCTTAGTTATGGCAATCGACAGGCAACATCAAATTGAGTAAAATTTCTTAACTTCAAAGAGCTTATGATCTAATATGGGAGAGTATATAATGCTAAAGTAGAAAAAAAGAAAAACAATAAGCAAGGTAAGGCGGCCCTTTGTCCTTAAAGTAAGACTGTCCCTTATGCCTCAGACACCTGTAGCCAAGAGTACAGAGGGGGATCCTGAACATCTCTGGCAAGATGCTCCTCCTTCTCCTCCTTCCACAGCACTCCTTTCTCCCCACTGCTGTCCTAGGACCACCAGGACCTGCCAGTCCTTACAAGAAACTCAGATCATGAACTTCCTCACTCTAACCCATCTCTGGCTCCTCTGTACAATCCATATCCTAACCACACCCCACTTCTCTGCAACTGTCCAAACCCTGCCACTCTGCCCTTAGGAACCGGGTCATTCATTAGCATACTGTTTTATCAGTGCATTTTTATTCTAATTAAAACCTAGCTCTTTCTAAGGACCTTCCTTCCTCTGCAGTCCTCTCAAGTAGTTATTTTCTCTTACTGGTCTACCATGGGGCTTGGAGGCAGGGTTAAATATCCTCCTTGGTCTTCCCTTCTGCCTTAGATAACCTTTCCCTCCTCCTAAAAACCTCTAGCTTTAAAAAAAAAAAAAAAAGAAAAAGAAAAGAAAAAAACCTCCAGCTTTGAATCTCTTATCATTAGATTAGATCACTTTCCCTCTGTAATAATCTTATTCTTCACTTTACCTCAGCCCTCACTCTTAAAGGCATACCCTAGACCTTATAACCCATAACAAACCCTTTCCTAATCTCAAGTATCCCGTTTTCTAATAACAACCCACGTTACAGCTCACTTCCTATAGTACCACCACTTCAACAAATCATTCTCCATCATTTACCTTCAAGTTACTAATCCTATGAATTTTCAAAAGCTCCTGCTCCTTTTCTAGACTTCTTTTCTACTGCTGTCTGCCTTGGCCACTCTGTTCCAACCATACAGGTTTTCTTGCTCTTACATGAATATGCCTGGCATACCCCTGGCTCAGGTCTTCTGCACTTGCTCTTGCCCCTTCCTGAAGAACTCTCCCTAGTCACCTGTAAGCTTTGCTCCCTCACCTTCTTCAGGTCTTCATTCAAGCATCACCCAAGTCAGATGTTTGCTATCACTTTGTTTAAAATTGTACCTCTTTCCCCAGTACCAGCTATTCCTCTTTCCTGCTTAAGTTTTAGGTACCGTGTTTCTTGTCCTCTTTGCCCACTATCATGTCAGTTCCAGGAAGTCAGGGTTTTTGTTTTTTGTTCATTGCTGCATCCTGAGCCTGGAGGAAAACTTGGCATCTCGTAGGTGCTCCCTAATCGACATAGAAAAAACCCCGAATGAATAGGTATGTGTTAGAGCATACGTAATGATAGAAATTAGTTCATATGAGAAAATTTTTTTTTAATAAATTAATTTTTTATTGTTCAATTTACCAACATACAGAATAACACTGAGTGCTCATCCCGTCAAGTGTCCCCCTCAGTGCCCGTCACCCACTCACCCCCACCCCCCGCCCTGAGAAAATGTTGAAGTTTAGAGTGGGGAGGTTTTCTTTTTCTTTTTCTTTTTTTTTTTTTTTTTTAAGATTTGATATATTTATTAGAGAGAGCACAACCAAGGGGAGTTGGAAAAAGAGAAGCAGGCTCCCCTCTGAGCAGGGAGTCCAATGCTGGGCTCCATCTCAAGACCCTGATAACATGACCTGAGCTGAAGTCAAGAAGTCAGACACCCAAACGACTGAGCCATCCAGGATCCCTGAGTGGGAAGATTTTCATCTCATTGTGGGAGGCAGTCAGAACACTGGGGAGATATTGGAAAGCTTAATAGGTGGTTTAGAATTTCATTGAGATTTGAAGGTTACTTAGGGTTTTCTAATGTAGAGAAAGCAGCAGAAAGAAAAAAAAAAGAAACTGCAGATCAAGAAATTGACATTGTCTATGGCTTGAAGTCAGAAAGTAGTGTGGACTGTGGACATTGTTGGCACAGGGAGAGGACTATGCGTTTGTAATAACACTTGTATTTCACAACCAACTCTCTACTCTTACAAATTGATGTCAAAATTCCAACTCTGTTAATTTCTCACATTCCTTTGTTAGTGAAATCTGTGGTTAGTCCCTTTCTGAAGTGTCAGCTTTCTTCTCAAATATGGAATATAAATATGTCCCTTAACTGGCAGATTTTACTGTCATTTTGCCCCATGAAATTTTGAGAAATGTATTTATTCGTAAAACTCCTTCTTCAGGTGGATGCTACTTTTATCAAATTAGTCCATGATCTTCATGTTTGAAAAACAATGTGGTGTCTTTGTCCTTGGGTTCTGTCACACTGTGGTGTGATCCTGGGCACAGGATTTTGTTTTGTGTTTTGTATTAATGGGGCTTGGAGTAGTAATCTCTAAATTCCCTTTCAAGTCTAATAAGATTCTAGCATAAACAACAGAGCTTGATTTATTTAAAGCTGGATGCAAGAAACTGCATCACAAGCCTGGTTAATAACCCTTAGCATGCACTGTGCATTAAATTTCATATTGCTTAGGTTTCCAGCAGATCGAGTCCTCGTAAATTTGTATCAGTCATTGTGTGCAGTAGGCAGAGATGACTAGGGCTACAAAGGGACAGTAAGAGGGGCTGTGACCTTTCAGGTAGGGTTCCCTTTCCTCATCTGAGCCGTTATTGTCTAGAAATGTCAGGTTGTATTGCTTAATGATGCACATTTATTTGACCTTTGCACTGTCATTTCTAGTCACAAAAGTTATAGTAGGAAAAATATAGCCAGTCATAAAAACTCATGGAGGAAAACATCAAATTTTACTACAGTGTATGGGTAAGGTACTTAAAGCATGAATTTCAGGTATCTTTACTTTGATTAGATATAATAAATTCCAGAATAGCATAATGATTAATATCTTCCAAAGATTTTAAAAAATTCCTCGTTGGATGGGAAAATAATTATTATAAATATGGAACAGCCCAAATTACAGAAAGTACAGACTCTTTCTTCTCTTGTTGGTATTCTATGTAGCAGTTTATCATCTAATGCATAACTGAAATGAAACAGTTTGTTATATATTTTTTTAGGGTTCTTTATTAGTAGTGTTTCACAAAAGATGGTTCCTAGAATATGGAGAGGGTGCCAAATTATTCTTTTTATGTGGGTATATGTAGAATTTATGGCTCATTATAATACATTTGATATAGTTGTAAACTTTATTTTTTTATTTTTATTTTTAAAAAGATTTTATTTACTTATTAATGAGAGACACACACACAGAGGCAGAGACACAGGCAGAGGGGGAAGCAGACTCCATGCAGGGAGCCTGATGTGGGACCCGATCCGAGGTCTTCAGGATCAGGCCCTGGGCTGAAAGTGGCGCTAAACGGCTAAGCCACCTGGGCTGCTCATAGTTGTACACTTTAACAGTAATTTCAAGTTCTAAGTTCTCTCTCTCTCTTTTTTAAGTAGGTAGAACTTAAACTCACGACCCTAAGATTAAAAGTCACATGCTCTATTGTCTGAGCCAGCCAGGCATCTCGAAGTTCTCTCTTTTTGGGTAAAGAAAGGTTTTATTTATCTTTGACATGGTTCTATGTGTAGGATTGCCAGATTTAGCAAACAAAAATACAGGCATCAAATTAAATTTGAATTGCAGATAAATAATAAATACTTTTTTTAGTATAGATAGGTCCTGAATATGACATGGGTCATACCTATAAATAAAACATTACACATTACCTAGAATTTCTGTTTTTTATCTGGTACTATCCTGTCTGGGTGATGGTAAAAATGGCTACAATCCCTTCCCTTTCTGTCCCCACCACTTCGGCAATGTGACTTTGCAATCCTCCCAAGAGGTGGTTTTTATTACTCTGGCCCTTGCATCTGGTCTTGTGACTTAGCTAATAGAATATGGCAGTTGTGCCAATTCTAAGCCTAGACCTCAAAAAATGTGCTTACTTTGATCTTCTCTCTCTTGAAGCCCTGGGCAGCCTCTGAACCGTGGCTAGCCTTTCAGAAGATAGGAGACTACCTGAATGACACAGCCAACCCATCTGAGACTTCTAGACAAGCAGCCCCTAGCCAATTCAGCAGCTGACTACAGAGCATGGACTAAAGACCCGAAAAACCACCTGTTGAACCCAGCCCAAACTGGCAACCTACAGAATCTTGATTATTATTTTAAGTCACATAGTTTTAATTAGCAGAAACACGTTGATACAGCCTAATAATGTAAAGCAGAGCTGGGCATTTTTTAGGACTAGTGGACACTTTATAGGCTGTGCAGAATTTTGAGGGCTACAAATGAAAGTAATATAAGAACAAATAATACTTGAAGCAAATAATCAATTTTGAGCAAATCATACTTGAAGATGGCTTCAGGAAGTCAGGAAACTGCTTGTTGAATAAACACGTGGGCCCACAGAAAAAAGTTCATTTGTAAAAAGATGTTGCTTTACTACTTTAACAATGTAATGTTTATAAAGTGTAGAGCTTCTGCTGAGTGACTCCTTGCTTTCTTCTTCCTTTTCTGGGGATCCTTTAGGGATACATCCCTTTTAACCAGCCCATTTTGGACCATATCTTTGACAATCAATTACTGAGGTCATACCCGGGTGGGAGTTGAAGAAGAATTTTCATGTATCTATGCACCATCAATTAGCCAGTTAGTCAACAGACTACTTGTTGACTAGTCAAATGACTAATGAACATGGCTCTATCAGGGATCCAGAGAAGAGAGATATGGGGGTTAGTAGTGGTAGAGGAAAAAAAGAAAAAGTGGTAGGGAAAAATTCAATCTTTATCTCTGGGGATCCCTGGATGTGTGGGTTTTGAATTTGGGTTAAGATAAGGGTGGTGGGACGCCTGGGTGGCTCAGTGGTTTAGCGCCTGCATTCGGCTCAGGGCCTGATCCTGGAGACCTGGGATCGAGTCCTACATTGGGCTCCCTGCATGGAGCCTGCTTCTCCCTCTGCCTGTGTCTCTGCCTCTCTCTCTCTCTGTCTCTCTGTGTCTCTCATGAATAAATAAATAAATCTTTAAAAAAAAAGATAAAGGTGGTGGGATTTATGATGTGGTATTTCAAATGCTAAACTCCTCTGGTGACCCCTGGAGTTGGTCTTTGCTTAAGGTTTTCTAGTGGCCTAATTGATTAGTCAGCCTGCCTTCATTATGTGGCTAGAGGGGCTTATGACCTCCACTGGGAAATATAGTTTTGAGCTCTCTTGTAACCTAGATTCCTTGCATAGATATTGATGGTTCAATCCTGAAACAGAATGTGGTCAGATCCTTATGTAACTAAGGATGCTGGGACCTTGTTCATGGGATGCCATTCAGACCTCTCAGCGCTTGCCTGGGCTCTTTCTCTTGCTGTATTGTGTCCATTTGTCTTTAAGAAAAAATAGTATGAGTGTGAGTATAAATATTAGTATGGGAGTATGAATAGGCTCTGTGGAATATGAGGAGTCCTTTCTAATAACCTGACTTTGGAAATCTTTGCACTCTTGGTGACCCAGAGCAAGTTAATGATTACTAAGTCTCATTTTCCTTGTCTGGAAAATGATGAAAATGATAAAAATAATAATGGCTTTGTAAGATTGTTAAGAAGATTAAATGATTTAGTAGTGGTACCAGACTTAGAACAATAGTTGGCACATAGTTAATGCTATGTGTTAGCTATTATTATTATTTTGAGCCTATTTAATACCTTAGCATGGGAGAAATTTCATCTCAATTTCATTTTTGGGAGTTGGGGGCAGGTATTTATGTGTACGATAATTGTTTCTTGTCCACTCACCTATTATAAAGAAAAATATCTTGTTCTAAAATAGTTGTTTTTTACTTGTTCATTTTAAGGTCACCATGTGGCAGGGCACATAAAATTCAAAATTGGAATTTTTATTAGGCATATTCAAATGCCTTAGTATGTGTTCAGAAAATAGTAGTGGGGCAACTGTTTTGTTTAAGTTAATGCTAAATTTAGTTTACATTTGCTGGAAAGCACACTCTTTAGGTAAGGAGACGGGTGGGGGAGAGAGGTCCGGGAGGGAAGGATTTCAGTGCTAACCCACATCATGACAAGTGGAAACTGGGCTGCATTACAAATACAGATAGCGCACAGGAAACAGCATGCCCTTGGAGAGATCAGGGATGAGGTTAAGTGGGTGTTCCGTACCAATAGAGTTTTGTCAATAGTAGTGAGACTTAGTGTGACTTGAAATCGAGTATAGGATATTAGAGGATAAACCCTGCCATTTTGAAGGGATCTGGCTGAGAAAAAGAAAATCTGAATGAGCACTTCCTGGGAATTTATAAATCCTCAACTGAGACGAGTGAAAAGAATATAGACGAATAAGACCTGAAGTTCTAGGAGTCTGGGAAGATGGCGGAGTAGGAGGACCCTAAGCTTGCCCATCCCACAGATACAACTAGATAACACTTACATCAGCATAAATAATTGACAAAATGACCCTAAAACTGGCAGAACAAACTCCACAACTAAAGACATAGAAGAGGCCACATCAAAGAAGGTAGAATGGGCTGAGGCATGGTTTGGGAACCAAGCGGATCATGGCCATGGGAAGGAGCTGGTGGTACAAAGAAGTGTGAGAAAAAGACTATCACATTAGGGATCCCACACAGGGAAGACAAGAGTCTATAATACTGTCTTTGAAAGTGAGAGAGGTGGAATTTCATGAGTTTTTACAACCAGTGGGACTTACAGCCTGGAATTAAAAAAAAAAAAATCAACGGGCTTGGCTCTGGGAGAGCCCAAAGAGTGTTAGGAAGTCTCCCCTAAAGAGACAGCACAAAAAAAGCCCACAGAGATACCCTCCTTGTGCATACTCTCTCTGTCAAACAAATAGAATCTTTAGAAAAAATATATATAGGGGTACTAATTGACGGTAATGCAATAATAGTAGGAGACTTTAACACTCTACTTACATTAATGGACAGATAATCCTAACAGAAAGTCAACAGGGAAAACTGTAGCTTTGAATGACATACCGGACAGACGGATTTAACAGATATATTTAGAACATTTCATCCCAAACCAGAAGAATACATATTCTTTTCATAGGTACACGGAATTATCCAGAATAGATCATATATTAGGTCACAAAACAAATCTCAATAAATTCAAAAAGACTTAAGTCATACTATGCACTTAAAAAAAAGATTTATTTATTTATTCATGAGAGACACAGAGCAAGAAAGGCAGAGACATAGGTAGAGGCAGAAGCAGGCTCCTCATAGGAGGCCCGATGCAGGACCTGATCCCAGTTCCTGGGAAGGCAAACGCTCAACTGCTGAGCCACCCAGGCATCCCACCATGCACTTTTTTCTAACCACAATGCTACAAAAGTAGAAATCAACCACAAGAAAAAAAAATCTAGAAAGAGCACAAATAATGAAGGTTAAATAATATGCTACTAAACAATGAATGATCAAGAAAAAAATCAAAGAAGAGATAAAAAATTACATAGAAACAAATGAAAATAAAAACACAACAGTCAAAAATCTTTGGGATGCAGCAAAAATGGTTCTAAGAGAAAAGTTGATAGCAATACAGGCCTACTTCAAGAAGCACGAAAAATCTCAAAACAACCTAACCTTACATCTAAAGGAGATAGAAAAAAAAAACAACAACAAAAAAAACAAAACCCCAAACAAACAAAACCCGCCAAATGAAGGAAATAATGAAAATTAGAGCATAAATAAATTATATAGAAACTTAAGAAAATAATAGAACAAAAGTAACCAGGAACTGATTCCTTGAAAACATCAACAAAACAGATAAACCTCTAGCCAGACTCCTCAAAATCAAGCAAACAAAAAAACAAAACAAATCAGAGAGAGAGAGAAAAAGAGAGAGCACTCAAAAAAAAAATCACTGATGAAACAGAAGAAGTAAGAACCAACCAACACCACAGAAATATGAAACAGAAGAAGTAAGAACCAACCAACACCACAGAAATTCATATTTCTTTGTTTCTGTCCAACAAAGTGGACAACCTAGAAGAAATGGATAAATTCCTAGAAACATATAGTTTACCAAAACTGAAGCAGGAAGAAACAGAGAGTTTGAACACAGTGGTTGCCAGCAATGAAATTGAATAAACAAAACAAAACAAAACAAAAAAAACCTCCCAACAAACAGAAGTTCAAGACCAGATGGCTTCACAGGCAAATTCTACCAAACATTTAATGAAGAGTTAATATCTATTCTTCTCAAACTATTCCAAAAAATAGCAGAGGAAGGAAAACTTCTAAATTTATTCTATGAAGCCAGCATTATTACCCTGATCCCAAAATCAGATAAAGACACCACAAAAAAGAGAACTACAGGCCAATATTTCTCGTGAACATACAGCAGATCCAAAAATTTCAACAAAATATTAGCAAATCAAATCCAACAATACATCAAAAAATTATCAACCATGATTAGGTTAACTTTATTCCTGGGAGGCAAAGGTGTTTGTTTCAGTATTTGCAAATCGATCGTGATAGATCACGTCAATAAGAGAAAGGATAAAAACCATATGATCATTTCAATAAATGCAGAAAAGGCACTTAACAAAGTACATTTATTGATAATAAAAGCCCTCAAAAAAGTAGGTTTAGAGGGAACATACCTCAACATTATAAGGGTCATATATAAAAACTCACAGTGAACATCATACTCAATGGGGAAAAACTGAGAGCATAAGCCTGCTTCTCCCTTGCCTATGTCTCTGCCCCTCTCTCTCTCTCTCTCTCTCTTTCTCTGTGACTATCATAAATAAATAAAAATTAAAAAAAAAAAAAAAAGAAACAACAAGTGTTGACCAAGATGTGGGAAAAAAAAGAACCTTTGTACATTATTGGTGGGAATGCAAACTGGTATAGCCACTGTGAAAAATAGTATAGAGTCCCCTCAAAAAGTAACAGAACTACCTTATGATGCAGCAATCATACTACTGGGTGTTTCCCCCAAAAATGAAAAAAAAATGCTAATTCGAAGTGATATGTGTACCTTTCATGTTTCTTTGCAGCATTATTTGCAATAGCCAAATTATGGAAGCAGCCCAAGTGTCCACTGGCTGATAAATGTATAAAGAAAATGTGGTATATATACATAGTGGAATATTACTCAGCCATAAACAAGAATGAAATATTGCATTTGCAAAAACATGAATGGAGCTCGAGAGTATAATGCTAAGCAAAATATATGAGGGAAAGACAAATACCATATGATTTCACTCATGTGGAATTTAAGAAACAACACAAATTAGTAAAGGAAAAAGAGAGAGAGACAAACCAAAAAACCAGATTCTTGTTTGTTTTTTTTTTAAGATTTTATTTATTTATTTGATAGAGGGATCCCTGGGTGGCGCAGCGGTTTGGCGCCTGCCTTTGGCCCAGGGCGCGATCCTGGAGACCCGGGATCGAATCCCACGTCGGGCTCCCGGTGCATGGAGCCTGCTTCTCCCTCTGCCTGTGTCTCTGCCTCTCTCTCTCTCTCTGTGTGACTATCATAAATAAATAAAAATTTTAAAAAAAAGTTATTTATTTGATAGAAAGAGAGAGAGAGAGAGAGAGAGAGAGAGAGAGAGAGAATACGTGGTGGGGGAAGGGGCAGAAAGGGACAGATGCCCCAATGAGTGGGAAACCTGACTCAGGGGCTCAATTCAAGAAGCCTGAGATCATGACCTAAACTGAAGTCAAATGCTTAACCAATTGAGCCACCTGGGGCACCCCCTAAAAAACAGATTCTTAACTATAGAGAACAAACTTGTTACCAGAAGGGAGGTGGGAGGAAGATGAATGAAGTAGGTGATGGAAATTAATAATTACCTGTTGTGATGAGCACTGAGTAATATATGGAAGTGTTGAATCACTATATTGTACAACTGAAAATAATGTAACACTGTATGTTAACAATGCTGGAATTAAAATTTTAAAAACTAATTTAAAAAAAAGAAGAACTGAAGAGGTTTATGCATTATAAAGCCAAATTATTTAAGCAAAAATCTTAGGAGTAACACTGAGGCTTGGCAGAGTGATAAAGGTAAACTCAAGGAGGCTGGATCTTGTTCTAGTACTGGACGGAGGGAGTGTCACATTTAATTTGGAGATTTCATTCACTCAGCTACTTTTTATTGAACATGCACTGTTCGTTTTACTAACGTGGAAAAGGAAAACACCTTAAAAATTTGAAATTCATAGGAAAAAATGTCTCCCCATCTATGTTTTACCATATGCCTACCTTCCCCCTCACATATTTCACATATTTAAACCAAGTATGGTTCCAAATGAATGAGAACATACACTGTTCGTCCTTCTCCGATTGACTTATAAAGGAAGGGAAAAGAAATGTTGGGAAATATCAGGAAGGGAGACAGAACATAAAGACTCCTAACTCTGGGAAACGAACTAGGGGTGGTAGATGGGGAGGAGGGCGGGGGGTGGAGGGGAATGGGTGACGGGCACTGAGGCGGACACTTGACGGGATGAGCACTGGGTGTTTTTCTGTATGTTGGTAAATTGAACACCAATAAAAATTAATTAAAAAAAAATAAACCAAGTATGGTATTTATATTATCAAAAGTGGTTTCTGGGCCTGGTATCTGTTAGGAACTAAAAGATAATAATACCCTGGGAGTTTAATGAGGAAAAATGAAATTATTAAGACTTGTCAAGATAAGTGTGGCCAACATCTATGGTGGTTACAAATCCAGATTTCAACTACTGTTCTTCTCCATAGTTAAGATGCTAGGAACTCCTTGTTTGTGATGAACCTAAAAAATTAGCTGATAAAATTGAACACTGGAACTCAATATTTTTCTTCATTGTCCCCTTATGTACCCATTATTTTACACCTCCACTGACCTTATCACTGGCTTCTGAATCCCCACAATGTACTCTTCATCTGTTTCACTGTCCCCCTTTTTTAAATTTTATTTTTAATTGTATTATTATTATTTTTTTAGAGAGAAAGAGATAGAGCATGTGTGCTGGGGGGAGGGAAAGAGGAAGAGGAAGAGAGAGAATCTGAAACAGGCTCCATGCCCAGTGTGATACAGGTCTCGATCTTGCAACTTTGGAGATCATGACCTGACATCAAGACATCAAGCTTAACCAAGGTGCCTGTGAGATTTTATTTTTAAGTAATCCTTACACCCAACATGGGGCTCGAACTCACAACCCTGATATCAAGAGTCACATGCTCTACTAACTGAGCCAGCCAGGTGCTCCCTCACTGGCCTTTTCTACTTCTCAAACAAGCAGTTTTTACCACCACAGTTCATGAAACCATGTGTACTATATTAGCCTGGTAGGGCTGCCATAACAGAATACCACAGAATGGGTAGTTAACAACAGAAATGTATTTTCTCACAGTTCTGGAATGTGGAAGTCCAAGTTCAAGATGCCTGATGGTTTGTTTCTCCTGAGGCCTCTCTTCTTGGCTTGTAAATGGCTGTCTTCTCACTGTGTCCCACATGACTTTTTCTCTGTGCATGAGCATCTATGGTGTCTCCCCCCTTCTTGTAAGTAGTCTCTGCAATGGTCAATGGAGACCTGCTTACATGCAGGAGAAAAGTCTCATTGGTAGGTCAAGGTACTAGTTAATGGGATCCCTGGGTGGCGCAGCGGTTTGGTGCCTGCCTTTGGCCCAGGGCACGATCTTGGAGACCCGGGATCGAATCCCACGTTGGGCTCCTGGTGCATGGAGCTTGCTTCTCCCTCTGCCTGTCTCTGCCTTTCTCTCTCTCTCTCTCTGTGTGACTATCATAAAAAAAAAAAAAAAAAGGTACTAGTTAAGCAGATGAAGTAGTGGCTGTGTTACAGTGGCTACCTGTGTGGCTCAGGAGTAACCAAGGCTAAATGAAAGATCCTGGTGTTGATGGGGTTCCCACTACTAGTTTGTTACTAGACCCAACACGGAAACTTAACACAGAATTGAGTGAATCATGCTCCTCAGGTCACTGTACACTACCCTTACTTGTTGCTGCTTTTGGTTTTTATTTTTTTCTCACATCATATATTCCTATTGCTTCTTTCCTTCTCTCCACCTCAATAGTATCTCTAATGCATTTCACATGGTTCCTTAGACATATATATACTTTTGAAAGATATATAGTGTTTTGTGTATGTTTTAAATGAGATCCTGTAAACACTGCTTTTGTTAACAAAAGGACATGGGTGTTGAGAAACTTCGTACTCTAAAATAAAAAAAAAAAAAAAGAAACGTTGGTGTTTGAAATCTTATCAATAAGACTGAAACATTCTACTTTTGCCTGAAGGATTGGAGTAATTCCAATGCACAAAAGCAATCAGGTATATAACTTCGGATAAGAGTTTTCTGGCAACAACAGTCTGTATTTATTTTAAACTGAGTACTTTCCAAGGAAATAGGACCTGAGCCAGCTTGTTGGCCCAGGTCTGATGCTGACCCCCTTCCATATGGTTTTGCTTTTTTTTTTTTTTACAGTTTTGCTTTAATTTGAAACATTACTTCATTTAAACTCTACCCTAATGTCTACTTTCCCCAAACACCCTATAATAACCCTGTCCTTCTCAGAGTTTGGTTAGACGCCCATGTTTCCTCTGATGAGCAGTCTCCCTTCTTGTAGCAAGTTTGTAAACTTGGCTTTGTTGGGCTACTGGTTTGTGCCTGAAAATTTTTATCAGATAGGCTTTATAAAAATACACATGCATCATATTACTTAAGATCTCATTCTTTCTTCTTTAAAAAAAAACAACACGTTTTTTTTTTTCCCCTTAAAGAGCTATCCATGTTGTTATGTGTAAGTCTAATGCATTACTTCTAATGGCTGGATAGAGTTTCATCTTAAAAACACATCCACACGCCGACACACCATATTCATCTATTTCCCAGTGTAGACACCAGAGTTGCCTCTAGTCTCTTTGTACTATAAACAATGCATTTCTTCTTGAATTTTCTCTGATGGAACTGCTTGAGAATTTTCTAGGATACATTTTCTGAAGTTGTACTGCCAAATTCCAAGGTGTGCTGCCAGAACTTTGCTAAGTACTACCAGAATAGTAGCTCCAACAGATATACTACCAGCACTTGGTATTATTATCTGTTTTCAAATATTATCCAATTTGATGGGTATAAAGTGATTCCAATTTTGTTCTGACTTGTATTCCTTTGAGCACAAATGAAGTCAAGAATCTTTTCTATGTCGATTATGTATTTATTTTACTTCCATGATTTGCTGATCAATATTCTCTCTCCCTTTATAAAACTGGGCTTTTCTGCCTTTATACAAATAAAGCATAAGAACTAGTCTTTGCCTTGTTATAATTCATGCAGAAATAATTCATAGTTAAGCAGAAATTTCAGAACAATAGAGTGCTATACTATGTGGTACTTCCCTGAAAGTGTAAAAGATAATCCTTTGAGACTACACCATCATGGATTGTTTTTAGAGGCAACTGGGAGAGATCTGGAAGTATAGGGAAGAGGTAAGTGATGGAGGAGAGACAACATTCCATACTGTGGCAGGCAGCCTGCACAAATACCAGAGGAAGAAAGGTAGGAGGTAATCCAGAAAAAGCAGGAAGACCAGTGGCAGTGAAGGGTATGTTTGGGGTAGTGGTAATTAAATTTGGATAAAAGAGATTTAATTGGTAGGAGGGACTCGTAGGTCCCTGAGTAGAGAAATAACATTGTCAAAAGGGGTTGCTATGATTTGAATGTGGTTTCCCCCCCACCAACTGACATATTGAAATGTTAACCCCAAAAATGAAAGTATTAGGAGGTGGGGCCTTTGGCAGGTGCTCTGCCCTCTTGAATGGGATTAGTGCCTTCGTAAAAGAGGCTCCAGAGGCATCCCTTGCTCTTGCTGCCATGTGAGGACACAATGAGAAGAAGCTTGCTATTAACCAGTAAGAGGGCCCTAACTTTACCATGTTGGGCCATGATCCTGGACTTCCTAGCCTCCAGAATTAAGAAACAAATTTCTTTTTTTTTTTTTAAAGATTTATTTATTTATTTATTTATTTACTTACTTACTCACTTACTTATGAGAGACACAGAGAAAGAGAGGCAGAGACACAGGCAGAGGGAGAAACAGGCTCCATATAAGAAGCCCGATGTGGGACTCAATCTCGGGACCCTGGGATCACGCCCTGAGCCAAAGACAGATGCTCAACTGCTGAGCTATCAAGGCATCCCGAGAAACAAATTTCTGTTGTTTATAAGTTACCCAGGTACTTTGTTATAAACAACCTGAATGGACTGACAGTGGTATTGTAGAAAGATCTGATTTTTCTCTTGACAAAAGAATTGAGAAGGTAGATCAGTGATCAGCAGAGATTTTAAGTAAAAAGTGAATGTTTATTTGAATTGAACAGAAAATACATATGAGGTGTAGCGTTGGAACTGAAAAAGAAAGAATAATTAGAAATATTTAAGAAATATTGATACCAAATAAACAATGGAAGGACTACTTACTCTTAGATTTTAGTCTGAGGGACTAGGAAAGTGGAAATGATAGTTTCCAAAATAGGAACAGTTCGGGAGGGAAAATAAGCAACAGGGGAAAAACATAAATTGCAAAGGTGTTATATTTAAATCTCTTTGTGGGATGTAAGGGGAGAACATATTATTCACATATTCAGGATTCTTTTCCCTTTATTTTTTTTCCTATTACTAAACTTTTCTCAGGCCCTATTTCTACATTTTCTTTCTGTCATTTTCTAATCATTCTTTCTACACACAAACTCCCGTAATCAAGCAAGCATCATTTAACAATTTCTCTCCATCCCCACAACTCCTGAAAAAAGCGCAAAAATAACTTTTTGTAAAACTCGCCATGTTTTTATGATACTCAAACACTATATTAAAAAATGATGGGATCCCTGGGTGGCGCAGCGGTTTGGCGCCTGCCTTTGGCCCAGGGCGCGATCCTGGAGACCCGGGATCGAATCCCACATCGGGCTCCCGGTGCATGGAGCCTGCTTCTCCCTCTGCCTGTGTCTCTGCCTCTCTCTCTCTCTCTCTGTGACTATCATAAATAAATAAAGATTAAAAAAAATGTTTAAAAAAAAATAAAAAAATAAAAAATGATGACCCAACTAAATAATACATTTTATTATAGTGATCGATTTATACATGGTTTGCTGAATGCATCTATGTTGTAGGCTTTTTGGTTAATATGATTTGTTAAAACCCTCTCAGCAAAGTGCTGTTACAATGACCATCTTCTGGGACTTGGGAATAGTCTTATTATACAGAACTTAATGTTATACACTAATGGCATTTATTAGAATGGAATTCTATATGTATTATTACTTCCGACATCAGCCTAGCTTTTTTAGTCTCCTCACAGCATGAGACTTTAGTAATTATGCTAATGTTAGCTGATTCATGAGGACAACTTCCTAAAGTGCACTTAATTAACTTGGAGATTTTGTAAACAGCTGTACATGTAGATTCTGCAAATTGTAGGGATATGTCAATCTGACATGTGTACAGTCTGGCTTCCTAACCTCATCACTTTTTACTAAAACTGAAAACAATAAGAAGCTCAGGTCTGGCATCGTTTGAAGCAAATGCTTGGGGAAGACTCAGAAATGTCATGTTAGCCTACCTGAAGACAGGGACCATAGGATTCCTCCAATCTGAGTCTGTGGAGCTAGATGAGTTAGGTAGATTGCTGCCTTTCAAGTTCGTATGAGGGAAAATATTAAAGTCTGTCTCTTTAGCAAAGGGAATGATTTTTTCAACATGTTGCTACAATATGTTTTTTCCTGTGGGTTTGTTGGTACCACTGACCAATACTGCTCTTCCAAGGACTTTTATGCAGGTCAGATTTCACATCCACAGGCTCCATTATCTCTGCTTTTCTCCAGTCCCAGCTGCTGGGTTGATTTGATATTTGAGTGGCTCATCACCCTTATTTGAATGGAAATATTGAATGATATTTTACTTTCAACATTTTTATTAAAGTATCATAATCCCCTACAAGTGAGAAGTAATATTCACATGCATAGGACATTTAACGAAGACTAACTGTCGTGCAAGACTTCACCACACACATAAAGATTGTAAAGGTAAGTGAATCACTTCAGGGCCAAGACCAAACTAATCAAAATGGAGGATGGAGGGAAGAAACATCAAGAGATAATGGAAGAAAAAACCCTACTACATAAAATTAGGAGAAATACCAATAGCATAAAGCTAATGACAACAGAGAATAGGGATATTTTTGAAATAATCTTACCACTGCATAAGATCACCCTCTCAGATAATTCCTAGAAACTAAGCTAAGGATTTGTCTATCATTTCTCAAGGGTCCCAGTGAGGTCTTTCTCCCTCATTAATTTAAGCTACATTCGTGGGTACAATCTCTTTGGGAATTAGCTAGATTACATCTAAAGATAATCAAACACTTATTGCTTAGCCTTTTCTTTGACTTCAATTGTCAGAACCTCTTCCCCTGCCTCTGCAGAAGGAGCCATGCTGATGATGAGGGATTGATGAGTAGTTCCTCTGGGTAAAGCTGCCCTTCTAATGGACTGGGGCATTTCCTCTGCTATAATACAATTTGCTCTACATTCAGAGCTGTCCAGTATTTTCTTTGATGGCTCTCTTTCTTTATCTTCATATTCTCTTCTTTTACCCTCTCCTTCTTCAGAGTTTTCACTTGTTTTCTGGAAGAAGCAGTTAGAAAGAATTGGTCTGAAATCATAATAAAGGACATTGGAGTCTTTTGATTAATATACAATAACTAAAGATCACCACCAAGAGAAAGAGTGTCTGAATTAAATTAATGTGGGAATCACATCTGCCTCACATTTGACTATCATTTGACAGCTTTCTAATGTGCTGAAGAATGAGACTGAGCTGTCACATTTGACTTAACAGTGTAATTCTGGATTGCATTTTTGTCCCTGACAAGAAATTCTCTTCCTAGTTGTCCTCAAGCTTTCTGAATTATTAGACTTAGGACTCAGGATTCTTTGCTTTTGCTTTAAAAATATGTATTTATTTATTTTATGGAGATGAAATTTTAAATATCTATTTTCTAATAAAAAAGTGTTAACCAAATGCCATAAAACTACTACAGAATGTATGGTTTTCCTGCTGCATAAGCTCATATGAGAACCTCAAGGAGGAACTCATCTCTCTTTCCTAATACAGTCTTCTCCATTCATCCCACGGGGGCTTGAGCTATATAGTTTTAGAAACTATTATTCTTAGTATCATCTGCAGAGATTTCATAGTAAAAAACATACTATGCTCTTTACTGATGATGCTTCAGGTCAGTTTAAGAGAAGCTTGTACAAGGTATAAAATGTACACATGTAAAGTGGAGGAACTTACTTGACACAATGACCTATATTTCTTTACCCCATAAACTTTTAACACAAATTATGATTTCAATGCTGATTAAATGAGTCATTTGGTTCATACTGTATTCCTAATTTTCACCATAGTGTTTGCGTGAAAAGGAAGAGGCAAGTTTTAGCCTCTTGAGGGTGACTGATTTATAATATTTGCTTAATGATTTTCTGAAAGATCCACAGCCACCCATTTCTTACAGTTTTAGGGACAACATGACTCCATTCAGAAAATCTGAATCCCTGCTCTGTTTTCAACATTTGCCCTCCTACGCCTATTACAAGAATCAAAGAAATACGAAAATCAAGAGAGAAAAACAGTAACATTTGAGTATCTTGAAATTTCTAGGAATTGAGAGGCAGCTCAGTGTAGGCCTAGAAGTCTGAATACCTGAGTAATAGTTTTTGCTCTGTCACTTTTTGTAATCTTATCCAAATATGTTGCTCTGGAGTTCAGTTTCTTCATCTATAACAAGAAGGGCTTGGATGAAATCTATGAAGTTATTTTTGGCTTTTAACATTTGTGATATATAAGTGATTGAATATTTGTGAAAATATTTATTGGCTCATTGGTAAAATGTGTTACATATTTATAGATGTATATTTAGGACTATACATATATAATTGATTCTCATTATTCATGGTAGTTTTGTTCTATAAAGCATCCACAAACACAGAATTAGCAAATACTGAATCATTGCTCCTAGGGATAATGCAGGATTTGGTTCTTATGAGCTTCTGGTCAAATTCTTATCAACAAATCAATATATAACCTTGTTTTGTGTGTATTTCTATTTAGAGACATTTATTTAACAAATATTGTCAATTCATTATATTGAACTCATAGCCAACAGCACTGTAACTCATGCTTGAAGGAAGCTTACATGAAGCTATATCTTTTCTCTGTAAGGCACATCAAAGCATTTTTGTACTTAGGAACACTAGACAGCACTTCAGCTCTATGCAGTACAAAAATAAGAAAAACATTGCACTTAAACGGACCATGAAAAGGTCACTTGTTTACAGTGTGAGAACTGAAATAGAGTGTCTTCTTGTCCAACTTCAGCTGGGAACATGTGCACTGGGCAATTTAAATTTTTCATCACTGCTCTGCACATACGTATTTTTGCAAATGAACATGTTGAGCACTGATTTTGGGGTTACAAAGAAATTTCTATGAGTAGATAGATATGCAAATATACAGAATATACAAATAATGAGAGTTGAATGTATTTGTATATATATATGGATACATGTGTATCTATAATAAACTGTGAGGATTAAATGTAATGATACATGAGGATACAGTTTAGATAATAATATGTGCTATAAAACAGTCATTATTATTCACACTAGATGCATCCAAACTATCCCAGTGTCTGAAATGGAATTAAAGTAAGGGTTTGTCTGGGTTTGCTTAGTCCAATGGTCTGTGACAGCCCTCCATTCACTCTGCCTTATTACCTGAATGGTTTGTTCTCTCTTCAGTTTGAGTAGTCTTGTAAGTCCTGCTTTTCCTGTACCTCCCAGGAGAGCTTTAAAAATTTTGGGTGTCTCTTGTTTTGGTGGGAAGAGAAAGGCAAGTCCTTTTCTTGGAGGGGTTGTCTCTGTGGCTGGGGCCTTCTTCTTTAGAAGCACACTGTGGATAGAAGGGAAAGGCTACTTTAGATAGTACTGTAAAAATTCTGGAGAAATTACCAGAGACACCAATGTTTCTCCTAATCTGTGAAGTTTTTAATGGATAGCTGCATAAACATTTGTTTGTTAAAGGCATCTCATGAAGAAAGTTGATCCCTGTCATCACAATACAGTCCTCCGCTTAGATTTTCACAAAGTAAAACCAACTATAATGGGGTTTTAAAGGTCATACCTGGCTTTTTTCATGAGGAGCTTTTCAGAATCTGGATAATGCACTAGAATTTCTTGGAGGGTCTTTTTGTCCAGAGTTAAAAGATTGGCAAACCCATGGGCTATCACATTGGCAGTTCGGCGATTTCCTCCTCTTCCTGCTAGAAGGCTGTAAGAGGAGAACAGTGAATCTTTACCACCAGTTTCACTTTTCTTCCAGCGAGATTAAAAAGAAAAAATAGACATAGAATATTTTAACCACTTATACTGCTTTGGAGAGAGGCAAAGGCGAGAGTTCAGGTGACTGTGTGGAGGACGTTGGAGGAAGTTA
Source organism: Vulpes vulpes (assembly GCF_048418805.1). Taxonomy (NCBI): domain Eukaryota; kingdom Metazoa; phylum Chordata; class Mammalia; order Carnivora; family Canidae; genus Vulpes; species Vulpes vulpes. The sequence continues at coordinate 46,651,266 of NC_132792.1, read as the reverse complement.
GAGGTGGTGGCGATGGAAGTGGCAACAGTTTTCAACAGGTTTTGCCTTAACTCCCACCTCAAATGAAGGACTTGTAGCCATCAGTGCCCTATGGGATTCTTCATCCCAGATTCCAGAAGTGCAAAGTCTCTTTGGACTGGGTATCCTCTATTTGCTCCTTCATATTCACTTTTCATTTTCCCATTCCTATTTGCTCCCAGAAAACCGACCTCTGTAGGCTTGTCCTCTGACTTCCATTTGAGTGCAGCCAAGGAGAACTATCAGTAAGAAGTTGGAAACAGGAGGAGTGTGGTGTTGGAGCACTTATTCCCTTGCTCATTCCTTGCTAGACCTTAGGTAAGCAGTAGTTACAGTTCTCTACCAAAATCTACAGCCCTGATATGTGGTCTTCTTCTAGAAGTAGGATTCTACAGTGGAGTTGTAGTAATATGCTCACCCCTTTCTTGGTTCTGGGAGTGTGCCCTTCTCTTGTTCCCTTCAGGCCTAGCTGTAGAAAGACTCCCTTGCCATTGCTAGCTTCAGGATGCATCACCAATCCTTGCTGGATCACTTAGATTTTTCTTCCAGTTTCCTTCTATTGGTGTCTGTCAACAATGCCTTAATTAAAAGGAATTACCTTGTTTGAGTGTACCTTCTGTTTTCTGCTTGGGTCCTGTCTGATACAACTCATACAACTCTGACATCAAATCTTAATGATGCCTTGGTTACATCTGGTGAATCAAATCTCTTCTACTTAACTCTCAAATCATCTTGTTTCTCAATATCGCAAACTGCTCTGTAGTATAGTCATTCACATACAATGTCCCACTTGAAAAGTCAGTGAATCCTGGGTTTTACATTTTTTAGAGACACAGCTGGGCATTTTGTATTTGGGAAGTGACCAACAAGTAGTTAGTGAAGAAATGAACACACGAATGAATTTTAGAAATGGTTAAAAATTATATCATTCACCAATAATCTAGAAAATAAGGGTTGGTATTTATTTATTTTTATTTTTATTTTTATTTTTATTTTTATTTTTATTTTTATTTTTATTTTTATTTTTTTAAGGGTTGGTATTTAAAACCAAGACAAGAAAGGACAAATTTAAATGGTTTTTTTTTTTTTTTTTTTTTTTTTAGTGCAAAGATAATACAATAGATTTAATTCCTTGGAGTCCACCAGTTAGGAAAAAATAGTTGTGTTCTTTTCCTTTGTGTGTGTATGTGTGTGTGTGTGTGTGTGTGTGTGTGTGTGTGTGAGAGAGAGAGAGAGAGAGAGAGAGAAAGAGAGAGGAGAATAGAAAAGCCTCACATTAAAAAAAACACAATCTCTAGGGGTAAAAAGGACACAGAAAGCAACTTGGCAATAAGAATGAATGTTCATACTTTCACAGCCCTGCCTTTAGGGGGAAGTGTGAGAAGTTGCATGGGTCCTATGCCTGAAGATTTGTATTAGACAGTATGTGCTTCTCTGTTGCAGAAAAGAGAACATTCTGACTGGCTGTTAATTGATAAGCAACTAACAGGGTTTTAGCTGTCACACATTAAGAGCTCATAAGTTATCACCTATGTTCTTACTACCAAAAAAAGCTGAACAAACTGGAAACCAATAACTTTTCTTGTATTTATCAGAGAACTGGGGTTGCAGGTAAATTCCTACCTAAATGTGGAGAAATAGGTGAATCCAGAAAGCCACAGCCAGACCTACTTAACTGGAACAGAAGCCTTGGAGCTATAACTGGTACAAACATTTAAATGGTAATTTAATTACCATTTAGGTTAGGTTGAAATGGTGGATTATCAAGAAACTCTTGAGGGTCACAATTATGGGGAAACCGATATCTGTATGAGTTTATCCTTGAGGAATCCCACCATATTCTCATGGTTAACAGCCAAGAAAGATCTGCTTATGGTTCTGGCAGCAGAAGGGGATGATTAATCATTATAAAATACACCCGGAACTTATTTGTTCTCCATAACAAAGGGCTGCTATCTAGGGAAAAAAAACTATCAGAACTGTATGCCACCTGAAGTGTTTCTCCCATCCCAGGGCTCTCTAGTCTTCCTGTCTTACCTAAGGAGAATGAAAAACAAAAGAAACACTGGCAAAGGTCACATCCCAGGACACAGATCCACTAAAAGACTGCAATTTAAATATAAGATTATAGATCTCCCCCATATCTTATCACTGTAGCAATGGGGTTTTTGTATAATAACAGTGGATTACAGCAGCAGGATGCAGACTTTCTCTGAGGAAATATACTTAGGGAAGGCTAAAGTCAAAAGGGAGATAGAAACAAGGACATTTTAGAGTAATTTGGAACTTCTGGCACCTAGGGCTGCATCTAACATTAAACACAGTCCAACTCCTAGCCAGATTAACATAAAACCTCATGCTAAAGACCTATCTACCTCAGTTCTTATTATGGATTACATTATACATAGCTTCCGGCAAAAAATTAAAAAGCACACTTAAAAAAAAAAAACAAGAAAAACACAGCCTAACAAGACAAAGAAAGCATTAGAACCAGACTGAGATATGACACAGATACTGGAATTCTCAGACAGAGAATTTATCTATCTATCTATCTATCTATCTATCTATCTATCTATGTATTTATTTATTTATTTATTTTTCAGACAGAGAATTTAAAATGACTTTGATTAATATGTTAAGGGATCATATAAGAATATTCAGATGGGAAATGTAAGCAGGGAGAGAGAAATTCTAAGGCAAAAATCAAAAGGAAAGATTAGAAATCAGAAATACTGTAACAAAAATGAAGAATGACTTTGCTGGGCTCATCAGTGGACTGTACATCGCCAAGAAAATAGATGAGCTTGAAGATAGGTCATTAGAAAATTAGGCAAATATGCCTAAAATACAATGAGAAAAAGAATGAATAAACCCCCAAAACTTGCTCCCAAACATAAAGAACTTCAGGACAATTTCAAAAGGCATAAATAGATATGTATCTTTTGTACATATACATAAAATATACATAAAGCATACAATTCTCTAATACTAGAAAAAATACTTGAAATCATCATGGCCAAGAAGGTCCTAAAATTAATGACAGACATAAAACCACAGATCCAGGAAGCTTTGAGACTACCAAGCACAATAAATACTCACCCCTCCCCACCTCACAGTTCCTGGCATATTCTATTCAAACTGTAATAGGCCAAAGATAAAGAGAAAATCTTAAAAAGAGCCAGAGAGGGAAACATCTTACCTATTGTAGTATAAACTCTGACACTTAGGTTTCATCACTTTTTTTGAAATCCGAGTGCCTGAACTAAACTTGATTGCCATTTCAAAGACGCTTCCACTTTAAATATGCCTATTTTAAACATATTGTCAGCCACCCAATTAAAGAACTAAGCTGCGTTCCCCCACTGAAGCTCTTTTTATTTTAGAGACTTGGTTGATAAGTGACCATTGTGCCACTTTTTTTCAGTTCACATACTTTAAATTCCTGCTCTTATGTTTTAAATTCACAAATGAAGAGTGAGACCACAAAATCCTGGGCCCCCATTCTCAGCCCCAATAAAAGCACAACCCCAGGCCTGTACACTCTTTCTTTCTTTGTGATTCCACTGTGTAGCTCCAGGTGGCTATGTAATTTTCCAGGTCTTCTAAGTAATTAACCTGTATTTTTTCAAGGTTTCCTGATGGTTGTTGCTGAAGGGCATTTTACAACCTTAATAAAAAAACCACAAGGGCCTGTCCAATCACAACACTGGTCATTGATAGGTTGAGACTGGAACAAAACACCTATAAGAGGAACAAGGATAATAATCAGCAGACTTTTCATGAGAAGCCATGCAAGAGAGGGGAGTGAAATATATGTGGAAGCTCCTAACAGATTAGATCATAATCGCTTTCACCACAAAGAAGAAATTATAATTATGTGACATGATAGTGGTTAGCTAATGCAATAGTGGGAATCATATTACAATACATATGAATTTCTTTTTTTATATATGAATTTCTAACACCAATATGCTGTACACCTAAAACTTACACAATATTATTTGCCAATGATATATCTCAATAAAAATTAAAAATAGTAAAAAAAAATTAGAAAGCAACCTAGAATTTTATGTACAGTGAAATTATCCTTCCAAAGTGAAAAAGGACAAAGATTTTCTTAGAAAAACAAAAGCAGAGGGAATTCAACATTAGTTATCGACTCTGCAAAAAATGTTGAAAGAAATTCTGCAGGAAGAAAGAAAATAATGTAAGTTAGAAATTCTACCTAAAAAAGTGGAAGGACATGGAGAAGGAATAGAGGTAAAATAAAACTAAAATCTTTGTTTTTCTTATTCTTAATTGATCTAAAAGATAACTTTAGATAATAAAGTAGCAATGCATTGGGTGATTATAGCATATGGATAAATGAAATGAATGATGTCAATGTCTTAAGTGCTACTAGGGAAGAATTAGGAATAGTGTGTAAGGCTTCTGCTCTGCAGGTAGCATTCTGTGAAGTAGACTTAGATTAGTTTAAAATGTATGTCACAGACTCTAATGCTACTACTAGAATGTCTTGAAAAGAAGTATAATTGATATGCTAAGAGAGGAGAGAAAGTCAAATCATATGAAATGCTCAGCTGAAACTAAAGAAGGCAGAAAAAAAAAAAAAAGAGGAAAAAAACCCCTAATGTTATTAGGCCACTGAGGCATCAAACAGCCTCTTATCTGCACTTCTCACTAAACTTAGGTCCAGGACTATCCAGGCCACTTAAAAATGGAATTACTCCCTCAAGACAGAAAGTAGATACTTGGAATCCATAAATGTTGACTACTTATTTTGTTCGGTGATTTCACATTTTAAATTTCTTGTTCCATGGCAAGAACACTTATTCTTTTTTATTTTTCTTTCTTTCTTTCTTTCTTTCTTTCTTTCTTTCTTTCTTTCTTTCTTTCTTTCTTTCTTTTTAAAGTGAGAGAGACAGGGTGGGGGAGGGACACAGAGAGAATCTTGAGCAGGTTCCACACCCAACATGGAGCCGACACAGGGCTTGATCTCATAACCCTGAGATCATGACCTGAGCCAAAATCAGATGCTTAACTGACTGAGCCACCCAGGCACCTCCCAAAAACTTATTCTTTAGTCCTTTCCTGAGGTTCTCCCAAAGACAAGCTCTGCTTTCACCTTCTTTTTTTAAGGAAGAGAAATGAATTTTACCCTATCTGTCTGCCTATCTATCTGTCTTGTCTATCTACCTATCTATCCATCCATCCAACTTCCTATCTATCTTCTTACCTGTCTTTCTATGAAATAAATGTTGGTACTTGAAGGACAATGATAGAATGAGCTCATTTCATTCACATTCCTGTTGCCTTGTGCATAGGGTAATCCAGTAGTTAGGCAGGGCTGGATGGCACTGGGGAGCTTAATTTGGGCCTAGAATGTCTCTGTGTGTGTCAGACAATGAGAGCAGAATGGAAATAACATATTTAAATGTCAGGTTATTTTGAGATTTCTCAAGCTTTAATTAAACTTGCCTACAGGTTACACGTTTAGAGTGCTTGATGAGTTTTTGAACGGAAGAAATAGTCTGTTTGCCAGATGGATTTTGCCCAAACTCTCTCAGCAACGTTTAAAATAGCCTCTTTTTTTCCCCCTTCTGTCCACAAAATGCTTCTCCAGCATTCCACCAATGGAAAGTTTCATGCATTAAATAGCTTAGTAAGAAGATCCCTAAATATTTCCAACCCCATATAGTTTCTGAGAGCACATACTAGAGGATAAATAGTTGAGGTTAATGGTAAGTGTCTCTAGGTCAAAAAATAGTGAACAGAGCAATGGCCCAGGAAAAAAGGAATGGATTCTAATTCTAGATCCACCTCTGTGTGCTGTGACCTTAGACAATAACTTAAAGATCTTTTTGATTTTCACTTCAATCATGTAAGTATTTATTAAGCACCTACCATGTACTCAATGCAGTGAGGTAAAGTATGGCAAAATAATTATTAAAGGCTGGTATGGTTTTGTGGAAATAATACAGACTTTGGAACCACGGAACTCTGCCATTTATTATGTGTATTTCTAAGCAGGTTACTTAATCACTCTTTTAGGAAACAAGGCCATCTTTTACTACCTAATATATGATTTTTTTAGGGAGAAATAGGTGTTTATAGACTCTTTGTATTTAATTATGAAGAAGGTGTTATTAGGTAAAATTCCTGGCTGAGAAATTTTATTTATTTATTTTAGATGATGTTTTAATGGCTTTATGGAAGTATAATTTACATACTAAAAATTATACTCATTTTAAGTGTATAGTTCCATGACATTTCTTTCAAATTTTCACTTTAATTCAGTTAATTAATATATAATGTATTATTAGTTTCAGAGGTAGGGGTCAGTGATTTATTAGTCTTATATAATACCCAGTGCTCATTACACTACATGCCTTCCTGAATGTCCATCACCCAGTTACGCCCTCCTTCTTTTCCCCTCCCCTCCAGCAACCCTCTTTGTTTCCTATGATCAAGAGTCTCTTATGATTTGTCTCCCTCTCCAATTTCATCTTGTTTTATTTTTTCCTCTCTTCTCCTATGATACTGTTTTGTTTCTTAAATTCCACATATGAGTGAGATCCTATGATAATTGTCTTTCTCTTATCGACTTATTTCGCTTAGCATAATGCCCTCTAGTTCCATCCATGTCATTGCAAATGGCAAGATTTCATGTTTTTGATGACTGAGTAGTATTCCATTGTGTGTGTGTGTGTGTGTGTGTGTGTGTGTGTATACACCACATATTTATCCACTCATTTGTGGATAGACATCTGGGCTCTTTCCATAGTTTGGCTATTGTGAGCTTTGCTGTTATAAACATTGGGGTGTAGGTGCCCCTTCGGATCACTACATTTGTATCTCTGAGGTAAATACCCAGTAGTGCAATCACTGGATCATAGGGTAACTCTATTTTCAACTTTTTGAGGAACCTCCATACTGTTTTCCAGAGTGGCTGCATGAGCTTGCATTCTTACTTACAGTGTAAGAGGGTTCTCCTTTCTCCACATCCCTGGTTGAAATATTTTAAAGATTAAAAAAATTATTTAAAAGAGATAGAAAGAAAAAGAACACAAGCAGGGGGAGCAGCAGAGGGAGAAGCAGACTTTCCACTGAGCAGGGAGCCCAATTCAGGGCTCAATCTCAGGACCCTGGGATCATGACCTGAGCTGAAGGTAGATGTCTAACCGACCAAGCCACCCAGGCATCCCTGGCTGAAAAATTTTAAACTCTAATTTGTAGTATATAATTGTAACAAGTTATAATAAATATAACTTTGTATTACTTGAGGTTCTTCAGAAAAACAGAAAAAATAGGATATATACAGATATACATAAGAGGAGATTTATTACGGGAATTGTTATGGAGGCTGAGAAGTCCTACAATCTGCCATCTGCAAGCTGGAGAACCAGGAAAGCTGGTGGTGTAATTGGACTAAGAGGGATTAGGGGGAAGGCTTTAGTGTAAATCCAGGTCTGGGCCTGAAAGTCCAAGAACCAAGAGTGTTGATATCTGATGTCTAAGGGCAAGAGAAGAAGGATGTCTCAGCTTAAACAGAGAGAGCGAATTAGCCTTTCCTTCGCCTTTTCAGTACTTCAGTGGATTGGATGATCCCACCTGCATTAGTGAGGATGATCTTCTTTACTCAATCTCTTCAAATGCTAATCTCTTTCCTAAACACCCTCACAGACACACCCAGAAATAATGTTTAATCAGCTATCTGGACATCTCTTAGTCTAGTTAAGTTGACACATAAAATTAACCATCATAGTACTAGTAGTACTATACATAGCACTAGTGTGTGGATAAGTAAGTGAAACCAGTTGTGTGACTGTCAGAAAGAGAAGGTATATTCAGGATGAGAGAACCTATATGTGCAAAACTCTGTAAATGCAGAAATAAATAGTAACATGGAGATCACATATGTGTATGTATGTATATATAATTTATATATAATATATATATGATATATACAAATCACAGAGAGCTAGAATATTCAGATAGTTCTTAGTCAGTCATTTATTCTCAGCCTTTTTCCAGAGTTGCCACATATGGCATCATAAGTTGTGCACTGCATACATAGACTATGTGACTGGAGCTAACTGGAGTTGTGCAGTGCACAGCCTGCACCACACTTTTTAGCAGAGCTAGTGTATCCAGAAAGCACTCACACAAATAAGTAGAATGCAGAGGGGGCATGAATTGGGCATAAATTGAATGGAAGAGCAAAAGAAAAACAAGAATGGAAACATTAAATGGGATTCGTGCAAAAATGCAAACTTTGCTATAAGAGGGCTTCAAATTTGACTCTAAGTCTTTTATACCATAAAAATGGATGAATTCTTGGCTTTAAGGCAGATAAAAATGTCTCTTAATGGGCTTAGTAGAGAGACCACATATAAATGGTGAACACTATTCTCATATTTTTATGATAGATACAAAAACAAGTTTGCTAAAACAGTCATATGGTCCTCAGTAAAGGCTGCATGTCACTCTAAAATTCACTTCAGTAAGAATAATTCTGTAGGTGAGGAGGGGCATCAATATGATGTGTTCCAGGTAATTTATTTTCTCTTTGTTGCACCTAGAATATACACAGTACAAATAATCCCCTTAAACATTGCTTTTCTCAGCTGGACTTTTGATAGTCTTTTTTATGAGTTTGCGATTGTACAGAACATTATGCCTTAGAGCCTATCATGTGGGAGAATGTAAGGCATTCACTGTATAAATTGAAAAGCAAAAGAGAAATTAGAGGTAAATTAGGAGTGTTTAGAAAGGCCATATTCCATAATGAGCAAGATATAAGGCTAACTTCTCTGACTATAAAGATGATTAACATCTATCCATTAATTGCTTATAATCGAGGAGTGGGATAAGTGTGGGTGATGGGTGTTAGAGTAGCAAATACAGTAATATTACTAGCTAATATTTTTGAGTGCTTACTATGAGTTAGGTATTTTTCTAAGGTCTTTTTTTTTTAGTTCTTTATTTCGTTTAAAGATTTTATTTATTTAAGAGAAAAGAGATTTTATTTATTTAAGAGAGAGTGCAAGTAGGGGAGGGGCAGAAGGAAAGGGAATGAGAGAGAATCTCAAGCAGGCCCCATGCTCATTGCAGAGCATGAGGCGGGGCTCAATCTCACAACCTTGAGATATGACCTGAGCTAAACCCAAGAGTCCAATGCTTAACGGACTGAGCCACCCAGGGACCTTCTACATTCTTTTTTATGTATTAATACATATAATGCTTTCCAACCCTATGGGATAGTTATATATTATTATTAATCCATTTTGACTGATGAAGAAATGAAGTCTTAGCTGAGTAACTTCCCCAGAGTCACACAGCTCATAAGTAAGTTGTAGAGTTGGGATGCAAACTCATATAAAGTTTTTTTAAAAAGGTAAATGCAGTTCAAATTGGCAGATGCAGGGTTCCTGGGTCGCTCAGTTCATTAAGTGTCTGACTCTTGATTTTGGCTCTGGTCATGATCTTGGGGTTGTAAAGTAGAGCCCTGCATCGGGCTCCATGCTCAGTGGGGAGTCTGATTGGGATTCTCTCTCTCCCTCTCCCTATGTCCCTCCCCCTGCTCGCACTCTCTCTCTCTAAAATAAATTAATAAATTGTGAAAAAAACCTCAAATGGCAAATGCTTTAAATGTAAAAAATGAGAATGTTTCCTAAAATAAAGATATTTTTGGTTTAAAAGCATTTTTTTTTTCTGTGTAGAATCATTTCCTGGAATAGAAATAAAACTCTCTTTGAGTATAGTCAATGGAAATGCTGAGTGGGAGATTAAAACTTCAAATGTCTGTTCTCATTAAGCAAATTTCCAAGTGGATTATATTCAGAGGGCAGGAGGTTAGATCATCTGTGTAGCTTTTTTCTGAGATACTCTTTTATCCTTTTCATTGTTATTGGAAAACATTTCGTTGCTTGAAAATTTTTACCACTTCACTAAAAATAAATTCTAACAAAACTTTTGTAGGTGAGCAAATATCAGAGGATGTTCTAGTGTCACCTCTGCCCAAGCTGCTTGCTCTTTGCAGATACTTTGATATTCATAAAACCACTGCAAGGCAAACACACGTTAGCCTAGAATTTTTTTTTTAATAGCTTGAGACAAATCTGTATGTGTGGACTTTCATCAAAGTTAGAGAGTTTAGATTTCACTGATACAAACCCCAAAGCCCTTTTTCCCCTAGCAGGTCTTGATAATAGAGTTCCTCTGGCCTCAGAGGAGGTGGATGAACAATGAAGAATCTAGGTAAAGATTCTAAGGATGTGGAAAGGAAAACAAGAATAATATGTACATTTTATTCCATGCCCTGTTTACTGGTATACTTTCAAGTGCTCAGGAGAATACTCTTCAATTTATACTCTGGCTAAAAATACCATATCAAACATACTATATATTAGCTTATCTAAGAGTTTTTTTGGAGTCAAAATAACTAACAATGACCTATATTAATGACCACACTAATATGGTGATGTAAGTTCTTACCTATACCTATTGACATAATAACTGAGGTCCAGAATTCATGAATCAACTTATTAGACAACATATACTATGAGTTTCATTGTTAAAATTCAAATGTAAGACCAGAGTTGATTAATCAAGAGACCTTTTCTTTACACTTGAACTCTATTGCTGCCAATGAAGTCATTGGTGTTATTTTAATGACACATATTTATTTGCCCATGGACTTTAGAAAAAATAAATGAGGAAGCTGGTCAGGCTGGCATGATAAGCTACGTCAACATCTGACTGTTAGAATCTGGACTTCATCTCTGCTGTTCCAAATGTGGTAAGGAACCTTGATTTTCATAGAATTAGAGACACCAGACAAAGTTACTTTAGGAGGTATCCTTAGGATATTTGAATACATGTTTTAATAATGGTACTGATAATAGAGTTGTTCACAGGAATATTGTGAAACTTAGATGAGGTTTCCTTTTTGCTTTAAGTAAAAAGTTGCTTCACAATCTAAGAGATGGTCTACAAAAGGATGTAGTGAAAATACAAATACGTATTTTTAATACTGAAAGTATTTACAGGTTTGCGATAGGAAAAAACAAATGAAGAATTTTCTTTCTCAATATTAACCAAGATTTCTTACCCTTGCTCATGTTCTAGTGAAGCTGCTCTTTCTGTCTTTAGGGAAAGGGGCTGAGGGTGGCATCAGGCCACGAGGGGTAAGCGATAAGAGAATTAGTCTGATGAAGAGTAAGAACATGGAATTAACATCGTTGAACTAGAAGTATTCTCTGGTACTCCTATTTTAAAAACTGAGTGTTCAGGAGAAATAGGGAAACATGAGGGAAAAAAGTTTAAAATTATTTTTTCAAAAATCTGGCCTTTTCACAATGACATAAAGTAAATATCAAAAAAGCATCCTGGGAATGGATGATTTGACCAATAAAACCAGTGAAACATTAGAATTTAAATATTTTAAATGAAGATTACACTATCTAAAACATGATGTAAGCACTGGGTGTTATATCATTGATAAATATGATAAATCATTGAATACCACATCTAAAACTAAGTATGTACTTCATGTTGGCTAATTGAATTTAAATAAAAAAATATAAAAATACATCAATGCCTAAATTCTACTCAATAATGTGTTACATATGATGAAAAAAGGATGGTGAAAAAAGAAATACAGAAGGTAAATAAATAATCACATTTATGAAAATAAATAGGTCCATAGAAAATTAATTCATTTAGAAAATGTTTATTGTGGACCTATTATTTTCCAGGCACTATTTAGAAAGAGTGTAAATTAAAACAACCTATTAAAATGCAAAACCAATGAGAATTAATAAAGTAATAGCAGTGATGGTAGGGAAAAATAGCTATACATTGCGTGTTGTATTGTAAATTGATTCAATTTTTCTGGAAAATAATCTGCCCATATTTTACAAGAGTTATAGAAATGTTTCTACCTTTTGACCTAGTTATTTCACTTTTGGGAATAAACCTCAAAGAGAAAAAGTAAAGTAATTTTATAAAGATAAACACAGCAGTGCTATTCTTAATAATAAAAATTGACGAAAAGGGCAAAAGGCTGAATGAATATGCATATTAATGACAAAAATGATTGTGTATTAATAAATATGCAAAGATAGAAAGATAATTAGATTCACTTATTTATCGAATAACTATTTATTAGGTACTGTGTGGGCCAGGCACTGCCCTAAGGGCTGGGAATTGAGTGCAGAACAAACCAAATGTGATGTCTGCTATTGTCCCTGGAAACCTGTGCCTTTGTGCAAAATAGAAAAATGTAGCTTTTCTGGGCACATACAGTCCTATGGGCACAAAGCCTGGCCAGAAAAATGCTCCCATTTGCAAAGTAAAGAGTACCTGTGCGTGAAGAAGAGCATGAAGAAGAGCATGAAGAAGAGGGATCATGAGTCAGGAGTGGAGTATGGTCCCTCACTGGACATCCTGATGCAGAGCACAAATGGCACAATCATTCCTGGTGCTTACAATTCACAGTAGTCCTGGTGCTTACAATTTAGTGAGGAAGAAAAACATCAAAGAAATAAATGCACCAGTGAGGACATAATTAGAATGATAAGCTCTCAGAAAGAAAGGAATATAGTCTGACGAGAGCACACAGCAAGGAGAACTGGGAGGTTCCTGTAGTGAGAATAGGAAGTTCTGAAAGAAGCTGAGATTAAGTAAAGGAGGCGAGAAAGTGTCCAGACAGAGGTATCAGCATGTGTGAAAAACTCCCCATGGTCATAGGGCATGTGATATATTCAGGGAACTGAAGTTTGAACTAAAGAGAGCACAGGGAGTGGGGTGCAATGTGAAGCAGAGATGTGGGCAGTGGCTAGCTTCTGTAGGATCTTGTAGGCCAGGATAAGGACTTTGTTCTTATTCCTAAAAACAGTATAAAAGCATTAAATTGTTTTAAGCACAAGGGCAGGGACATGATCATATCTGTGGGTTTCCAAAAGATCTCTCTGGCTGCAGAGTGGAGACTGGATTGCAGAAGATGTGGGTACTGGAGTAGGAGATGCAGAGTAGGCCACTAAAGTTGTCTAATGAGAGGTGGAGGTGGTTTGGACCAAAGCAGGACCAATGGAGATGGTAAGATGCAAATGATTGGAGACATACCAAGAAGGTAAGATTGATAGGTCTTGGAGGTGCACTGGCCATGTAGGGTGAGTAGAGGGAGGTGTCAAGCATGCCTTTTTATTTCCCAGTAAAAAATTTTAAATTTAACAATTTAAGGAGTTCTGTATTTTTTTTCCCTAGGGCTGCTTTAACAGACTGCCACAAAACCAGTGACTTACAAAATAAAAATGTATTCTCTCACAATTCTGGAGGCCTGAAGTCCTAAATCAGGGTATTGGGAATGCTGGGCTCCCTCCAAAGAATCTACGGAAGAATGTTTTCTTGCCTCTTTCACTCCTGGTGGCTCCAGGAATTCCTTGGCTGTGACTACATAATTCCAATTTCTGCCTCAGTCTTCAGATGGCCTTTCTCTCATCCTCCTGTGTCTGTGTGTCTTCCTCTTCTGTCTCAAGTGAGGACACTTATCATTTGATTTATGGGCCATCCAGATAATTGAGAATGATCTTGTCTTGAGATCTTTAACTTAATTACATCTGTAAAGAGGCTTTCCCCATCCTCAAGTAAGATTACATTCATAAGTTCCAGAGGTTAGGGCATGGATGTATCTTTGTGGGGGTCACCATGCAACCACTACAGGCATTATGTGAATAATCCTTTATATATCCTATAGTAGGGACTACCAGGATTGACATTGTGCACATATTATTGTCTGCATGTGCCATTTGAGGAGCGCTGAAATCTTTCCTCAGTTCCCAAATAAGCTCAAGAAATCCAGGGGATATTGGTCATTTTGAAGCCTTCTACTCTAAAATCTTGTGTATACTCCATCATTGGATGCAATCCATATATTTCACCACCTGGTATTGGAATCTTTTATTTTCTTGTCTCATCTATTTGTAAGGCTCTTCAGGGAAGCAACTGTGTCTTGTTTGCCATTCTTGTTTACCATGTCATGCATAGCTTCTTTTCTTTTCTTTTCTTTTCTTTTCTTTCTTTTCTTTTCTTTTCTTTTCTTTTCTTTTCTTTTCTTTTTTCTTTTCTTTTCTTCTTTTTCTTTTCTTTTCTTTTCTTTCTTTTCTCTTCTTTTCTTTTCTTTTTTCTTTCTTTTCTTTTCTTTCTTTCTTTCTTTCTTTCTTTCTTTCTTTCTTTCTTTCTTTCTTTCTTTCTTTCTTTCTTTCTTCTTTTTTAAGGTTTTATTTATTTATTCGACAGAGAGAGACAGGGAGAAGGAGCTTGAGAGAGCACAAGCAGGGGAAGTGGCAGAGAGAAGCAGGTCCCCCACTGAGCAGGGAGCCTGACTTGAGGCTCAATCCCAGGATCCTGAGATCATGAACTGAGCTGAAGGCAGATGCTCAACTGACTGAGCCATCCAGGTGCCCCAGTGCATGGCACTTCACATTATGCTGTAAGGGATCCTGGATATAATTTTATACCTACAAATTATTTTTGAAAGGAGGCAGGATATCTATGAAAATCAATATTTATTGTATAGTTTTTTTAATTCTAGGTTCATTGAGAAACAATTGACATGCATCAGCGTATAAATTTAAGGCATACTGCATGATGATTTGATTTACATATATCATAAAGTGGTTACTACAGTAGGTTAACTTACATTCATCTGCTCATATAGGTACAATATAAAGAAAAGAAAGAAAAAAGGAAAAAAAAGGAAAAAAATTTTCTTGTGATGGGAACTCTTAGGATTTACTCTCTTAACAACTCTCCTACCTATCACACAGAAGCGTTAGCTGTAGTTATCATGTTGTTTATTACAACTCTAGTACCTATTTATCTTACAAGTGGAAGTTTGTACCTTTTGACCACTTTTCTCCAATTCCCTTTCCTCCCACTCTCTGCCTCTGGTAATCACAAATCTTTTTAATGAATATTTTCTTCTTTTATTTTTAAGATTCTACATATACCTGAGATCATAGAATATTTTTCTTTCTCTGTCCTGACCTATTTCACTTAGCATAATGCCTTCAGGGTCCATCCACATTATTACAAAAAGCAAGATTTCTTATAGCTGAATAATATTCACATATATATGAATATAACTTCTTTATCCACCCATCATTGGATTCTTAGGTTATTTCCATAGTTTGGCTATTGTAAACACTGTTGCAATGAACATGAAGTTGTAGTTATCTTTTTGAGTTAGTGTAGCTATATTTATATCAGACAAAATAGACTTTAAGTTAAAAATGGTAAAAAGGAGACAAAGAAGGTCATTATAAAACAATTAAGGGTTAGTGTATCGAGACATCATTGTATCCTATAATTTCTGTAGGCTTTTTCCCACTTTTTCCCCTCTTTTTTCTCTTTGCTCTTCTGGGTAATTTTCAAAGTCGTATCCCATAGATCACACTGATACTTCTGTGTGGTTGAATCTATTTTTGAAACTGTCTATTGAATTCTTCAGTTCAATTACTGTGTTTTTCAATTCATGTATTTGTTTTTTTTATCATTCTATTTCTTTGGTTGAACTTCTTATTTTGCTTATGCATTGTTTTCCTAATTTTGTTTAATCGTGTATCCATGTTTCCTTGTAGTTCGCTGAACTTTCTTAAAAGGATTATTTTGAATTCTTTGTCTGACAGTTCATAGATCTCTGTTTCTTTAGGATCAGTTATTAGAGCTTTATTAATTTCCTTTGGTGTTGTCATATTTACCTGATTTTCCATGATCCTTGAGTTCTTACAATATTATCTGCACATTTTAATAATTGGGCTCCAATTCCAGACTTTGTAAGTTTGCTTTGTCAGAGACAGTTCTTCACTAGTCAGTTCAGTTTGGGTTTCTGGGTGTCTGCTGGTATGTCCTTGGGCAAGTGTGTCCTGCTATTACAGTCAATTTTTATGTGCTGCCACTGTTCAAATTCTAAGGATGGAGATGGGGGATTGTGCCACTGGCTGAGAACAGTTGGACAGGACTGCTGGCTTGGTTTCCTATCCAAGTGAAGCTGTAGGATGGGCTCCAGGGTTGCCTGGATTCTCTGGTCCCGTTTATTAGATGGCCTGGACTGGGTATACTATTCAGTAGTAGGTGGTGCTATTAGCTTCCCTGATATAACACGGCAGCAGGATGGGACCCAGTTTATTGTTTGGGGACCTGAATCAGGTCAGAGTGTGTACTGAATTCTTTGGTTAGGTGGCCACTGATTTTTCTCTTTAGATGGGGGAAGTTCTGGGCCATGTTCTCTGTTCAAGTGTCACTTGTACACAGGGAAGCTGAATGGGCTATGTAGCTTCCTGCGTGCTCTGGTTGGGTTCCCTAGTTGCATAGACTAAAGGCTGTAGTCAGCAATAAACAGGGGTGTGAATTAGATTCTCTGAGCACACCAGGAAAAGCAGCTCTAAAGTAGGTACAGATCATTGTTTGAGAACTCAAGCCAACCTGCACCCCAAGTTCCCTAACTGAACAGGGCCATTGGCTTGGCTTTGCCAACTATCAGCTCTGCCTGCCTACTTTGATTGAGTAGCTTGAGTGCCACTGGGCCAGCGCAGTTTCCAGGTATTGTCTCCAAGCCTTATTGGTTAGATGGGACCAGAAAGCACTCTCCACAGCAAGTGGGGCTATGTCTTAGCTCTCTTGCTGGAGTGGGAGGGAAAGGGACTGCTCTAGGCTATTCTAAATTTCCTCAACGGGCTCTGTGGGGGAGGAGAGCTACCTTCAGCCTGGACTGTGAATTAATCCCCCTGCCTGTGCTTATCATGGGAATGCCCCATGCCTAGGACTGGCTTTTCTGGGGGGGTGTTCAGCTCTTTCTGCTCACCTCTTGCCTTGGATACCACTACCCACACTGCTTCCAGGAGTTGTCACTAGCCCTTCTGGCCAGATGGGTCCAAAGACTCTCCATGGCGGGTCATACTGATTCAGCTCCTTGCCTGGATGAGGGCAAATGGGGCCCTAAGGCTTGCAAACTTCTTTGTTTGAGTATTAGACTCAGACAAATCTGCATTTTGCTGAGTTCCCTGGTCAGAGTGCATTCCCAGTTTGGTTCTACAAAGCTTCTGGGTGGGATTACTAATTGGGCATGGCAGGTATGAATTCCACTTGCTGGCTCTTGCAAGCCACTCACCTCTTCTCCATCACAGTCCAGATTCCCAGGAGTTGAAACTCACAGATTCTCCTTCACTTCCTGTGGTGAAAGATCAGAGTACGGGCTCCCACAATGCTTGGGGAGTGTTTGTCCTTCTTGGATTCTCTTTTCACAGTGGAGAAACTGGAGGCTCTGGGGAGATCTCTGCAGGGTGCTATGCTGGCCTTGGGGAGGGGCGATGTGGTCACTCTCTGCGTAGTCACTTCTCTTACCCTTCTAATGCAATATTTTGGTTTCTGTGGTGCAGAGGGTGTTTCAGCTTCACCCATGTGTTCTAGGATTCTCTCAGTGGTGTCTGGTTTTCTAATAGTTCTTATTTATGCTTATGACAGGGAGCAAGGTCAGGAAGAACTTACCTTGACACCTTGATGATGTTACTGGCCTACTGTATTATTTTTATTATTTTTATGTAGCTGCTGGTGAAATGAAGATAGAAGGTTCTTTTTTTTAAATATTTTATTTAGTTATTTATTCATGAGAGAGAGAGAGAGAGAGAGAGAGAGAGAGAGAGGCAGAGGCACAGGCACAGGCAGAGGGAGAAGCAGGCTCCATGCAGAAGCCCGATGTAGGACCCCCATCCCGGGACTCCGGGATCATGCCCTGACCCAAAGGCAGGCACTCAACTGCTGAGCCACCCAGGCATCCCAAAGATGGAAAGTTCTAATTCTTATGTTTTAATAGCTTCATCTGTTGGGGAGATCCCTCTGGACAAATTAGGTATAAATCAATGGTAACTACCATAGTAAAGTCATGAATAAAATAGTATGGAAGCATAGAACAGGGAGCAACTAGTTGTTTTGGGGTTGGTTAGAAATGGCTTCAGGAAGGTGACCCTTGAATTGAGTCTTGAAGAGTGAGTAGATATTTTCCAGGGGGAGGACATTCCAAAGAGATATGAAACCAGTAAGGAATTCTATTGAAATCACAATAGCGGGCAGCCCGGGTGGCTCAGTGGTTTAGCGCGGCCTCCAGCCCAGGGCGTGATCCTGGAGACCTGGGATCAAGGCCCACGTCGGGCTCCCTGCGTGGAGCCTGCTTCTCCATCTGCCTGTGTCTCTGCCTCTTTCTCTCGGTGTGTCTCTCATGAATAAATAAATAAAATCTTTAAAAAAAATCACAATAACAATACCAATAGAAAAAGTTCAGGTGCGTTTCAGGAATGGTGACATGCAGAAGGAAGATAGGAAGTGGTTAAATACATTTGGTGAATAAAACTTGGCATCTAGGATACGCATAAGGAAAACAATGGAGTCTGAACTACTATAAGACCACCTTTTGGCAGACCCAAGGTCTGTCTATTAAAAGTGGGGTGTCTGCACTCTTCAGATATTAATTGGAAGTGTGGCCTGGGTTTTCTCCATGACAGGCTGTAAATCTATTTTAGCCAGAGGTTTGCTCTTTTAGATTAATATATAATGTCCTTGAAAGTCCTCAATTCTTTTCTTTCTTATTTTTTTTTCCTTAAAGAAAAGAACGTTCATTAAAAAGCTATATGATAGTGCTGGATGTAGTTAATTTTAACAAAGGTCACAGCATTTTTGAGTAGTAAACACCATCACCAGATCTTTCCAGTATCTAGATGTTTGGCAGGCATGCCTCCATCACTGGAATAAATAATAAGAGTTCCAGGGACGTATGACAGCTGTGGGCCTGTGAAGCCTGTGGGTATCTGGGAAGAGCCAGAACATCCCGTTTCTCCTCAACTATAGCCAAGAAAAGAATCAAGACAAAAAGCTGCCTTTTGCTTAAACCAACCAGGCTGTTTTTTTTTTTTTTTTAAACCAACCAGACTATTGAGCAAGTTTAGAGCTTGCCTTGTCTACTGGTTTCAATTTGGCCTTAGAAACCAAGTGGTAATAGATTTATTTGAGAAGCTACTGTCAAAACCTAAGATTCTTTTCAATTGCAGCTCAGCAGCACCTGGATTCTATTCCTAGAGTATTTCCTCCTGTGATGATAATATCAGCAATTAACACACTTGTATTTATAAAGCTTTATTCTTCAAGGAGTACTCAACCCTTGAGAGAGGTCAGCTAATTAATTTCTGTAATGCTTCAGATTAGACTGTTGCATGTTTTATGACCTTGAAGATTACAGTGGCTATTAAGTCACTAAAATATTAATTCACTTTTGCAAGGACTTCTAGTAAAGAAGCAATAGAAAATAAGCAAAAGACTAAAATATTGGACATTCTGAGAAACGTTTCCGTCATTGCCCCAAAGTAGGACCCTCACAGGAGTATCCATTCTATTTTAAGCAAGGAGAAAAAAAATAAAAAAAATAGAATCCACATTATCAGCAGAGAAATAATAGGCTTCAACATTCTAAGGAAATACACTAATATGAGGTCATCTGAAATTATCCATATCTCTGGAATGCTGAAGATAACTTCTTAGCGGCTCTGAAGTCAGAGTTTGGATAAATATCTTTCTTCTGTGGTCTGGTAGAAAGATCACTGGACCCTGATCCACAAAACTCAGGTGTGAATGTTGTCTCTTCCACTTATTAGCTATATGATCCTGGGCAAGATAATTGGTGCCTTGAAGTTGCAATTTTCTCAATTCTGAAATTGATATATCAATAACTGCCTGATAGTACACTCTTCTCTTCACCTTAAGAGCCCGCATCCTAGTACCAAGACTCCATCATATTTTATTGGAAACACTACAACTGACTTTTAATTGGTTTCCTCTATTTTATTCTTGTTCTTCTACTGTCTCTTCTCCACATAGCTGTTGGAGTGGTCATTTGAAATCATAATTCAAACTGTATCATTCTTTTGCCTAAAATCCTCAACTGGTATCCATTTATATTTAGAGTAAAATACAAATTCCTTACCATGGCCTAAAAGACCTGTATTGTGTTGTTTACTTCCTTGGCCTACTCAAAATTGCTCTCTTAACCCGACTTTAAGTTTTCTAACAATCTGACAACTACTAACCTTTTCTTTCAGCATTCATTCACATGTATACATATTCAACATGTACTGGGTATTTACCCTATGCCAGGCACTGATTAGGTCCTGGGACTAAAGAGCTGAATGAGCTAGGTCTTTGTGGGAAGAAGGGATAAGTAGAAATGTGAAAATCATTATACCAATGCTCTCAGAACAATAAAACCTTTGCCAAGTTTAAGCAGGAGCCTTAGTTATTTATGACTTAAGATTTTTCTTTTATGACAAATAATAGACTTCAATACTTATAATGTGTCTTTAAAATACCTGATTTCTCCAAACACTGCTCCAGCTTTCAGAGTAACCAGAACTTGGGCACCATCAGAACCTCCAAGAACTTGGACTTCTCCTTGCTTGATGATATACATTTCCTTGCCAATTTCTCCCTGTATGCCAAATATAAAGAGGAAATGGTAGTCACTTAACTCTTGACAATTATGTCCCAAATGAAGAAATATAAGCTCTTACGAGGAATAAATGTAAGCAGGAAAGCAAAAAATATCAATGTAAAAGTAATGATCTTAAGACTTGAGGTAGTTATAGACATTGGTTGCACATATCATGTGAACAAAAATGATTAGGAAAGTGACACTTCCCAACATATAAGCACTGTATGCTACCACTGGACAGGTGAAGATGTTTCAGTCAGCACATTGTTTCAGGAATGGATATGGGTAGAGGAAATAAGAGGTTGCAAGCATAATCACTCAGGCTTTGATGTTCACTGCTATGCTTTGAGGAAGGTGCTTGGTGTATCAAAAGGGCATAGGCTACAGCCATTCAAAGGCTAACTCTACCCTTCTGCCTATAACATTGATGTCTGAGCACAGCAAACCTTTCAGCTATTTTTCTTGTTCCATATTGAAAGGAAAGTGTTAATGCATCAATTGTTTTACTCAGTCTTGCTTATCTCTGGGGATTCTTGGAGCCACGGCAGTGACACTTGTTCAAGTCCTGAGAACTAAGCTCCTGGAATGTTCACATAGTCACTGGTTAATAGTGTTATTGTGTATGCCTGGGGCAGTGTGATAGGATGTACCAGGCTGTCAACATTGTTTAATATAAACACAAAAATTTATGATGTATATTTGGTATCTGGTTTGGAGTCTGAATCATGGCTAGTCATGTAGCTATGTGATCAGTATCATTTAACAAGCTTTGACCTCTGATGGCCTTCCCTCAGTGGAGACATTTTGTTTTTCTCTTTAGGTCTACAGCGGGAGAGAAAAATGTGTCCTTATGACCCTCTCAGAAGTAGGACCTAGGAAGCATGCACCTGATTTTTCTAGTCTTTGTCTACATATAACTTTTTATTCCTATCCTGCACTATATGCTTTGCTATAAGAAATCTTAAGCTATATATGTAACTTTATGTTGAATCGTGCAAATCACTAAACTAATGGGTGGCTGCGGGACCCCCCTTTTTGTGTGGGACCCTTTGAACATCTCTTTTCACTCCAAGATCCAAAAAAAATTAATATGTCTTACAAGAGACCTAAATAGCATTTGGGTGAAGAAAAAGTGTTAAATTCTAAATAAGCCAGTTTGTATAATACTAGGCAAACTATTTGGATAATAACACCTGTAAGTCTTAGTGAATTGGATTTTGATTACCTTGAGATATAAAATAATATCATGAATACAATAAATTTACTTACTTGGTTCAGGAAGGGACTGGATTGTTGTTTTTTTTAAAATTTTTTTATTGGAGTTCAATTTGCCAACATATAGCATAACACCCAGTGCTCATCCCGTCAAGTGCCCCCCTCAGTGCCTGTCACCCAGTCACCCCAACCCCTGCCCACCTCCCCCTTCCACCACCCCTTGTTCATTTCCCAGAGTTAGGTGTCTCTCATGTAGTCTCCCTCTCTGATATTTCCCACTCACTTTCTCTCCTTTCCCCTTTATTCCCTTTCACTATTTTTTATATTCCCCAAATGAATGAGACCATATAATGTTTGTCCTTCTCCGATGGACTTACTTCACTCAGCATACTGCCCTCCAGTTCCATCCACATTGAAGCAAATGGTGGATATTTGTTGTTTCTAATGGCTGAGGAATATTCCATTGTATATACAGACCACATCTTCTGTATCCATTCATCTGTCGATGGACATCATGGCTTCTTCCACAGTTTGCCTATGGTGGACACTGCTACTATAAACATTGGGGTGCAGGTGTCCTGCCATTTCCCTGCATCTGTATCTTTGGGGTAAATCCCCAACAGTGCAATTACTGGGTCATAGGGTAGCTCTATTTTTACCTCTTTGAGGAACCTCCACCCAGTTTTCCAGAGTGGCTGCACCAGTTCACATTCCCACCAACAGTGCAAGAGGGTTCCCCTTTCTCCACAGCCTCTCCAACATCTGTTGTTTCCTGTCTTGTTAATTTTCCCCATTCTCACTGGTGTGAGGTGGTATCTCATTGTGGCTTTGATTGGTATTTCCCTGAGGGCAAGTGATGCGGAGCATTTTCTCATGTGCTTGTTGGCTATGTCTATGTCTTCTTTGGTGAAATTTCTGTTCATGTCTTTTTCCCATTTCATGATTGGATTCTTTGATTCTTTGCTGTTGAGTTTAAGAAGTTCTTTATAGATCTTGGATACTAGCCCTTTATCTGATAGGTCATTTGCAAATATCTTCTCCCATTCTGTAGGTTGTCTTTCAGTTATATTGACTGTTTCTTTTGGTGTGCAGAAGTTTTTTATCTTGATGAAGTCCCAATAGTTCATTTTGCTTTTGTTTCCCTTGCCTTCATAGATGTATCTTGCAAGAAGTTGCTGTAGCCAAGTTCAAAAAGGGTGTTGCCTGTGTTCTCCTCTAGGATTTTGATGGATTCTTGACTCACATTTAGATCTTTCATCCATTTTGAGTTTATCTTTGTGTATGGTGTAAGAGAATGGTCTAGTTTCATTCTTCTACATGTGGCTGTCCAATTTTCCTAGCACCATTTATTGAAGAGACTGTCCTTTTTCCAGTGGATAGTCTTTCCTGCTTTGTCGAATATTAGTTGACCATAGAGTTGAGGGCCCATTTCTGGGTTCTCTGTTCTGTTCCATTGATCTATGTGTCTGTTTTTGTGCCAGTGCCACACTGTCTTGATGATCAGAGCTTTGAAGTACAACTTGAAATCTGGCATTGTGATGCCCCCGGCTCTGGTTTTCTTTTTTAATATTCCTCTGGCTATTCGGAGTCTCTTCTGATTCCACACAAATCTTAAGATGATTTGTTCCAACTCTCTGAAGAAAGTCCATGGTATTTTGATAGGGATTGCATTAAACGTGTAAATTGCCCTGGGTAGCATTGATATTTTCACAATATGAATTCTTCCAATCCAGGAGCATGGAATATTATTCTGTCTCTTTGTGTCTTCCTCAATTTCTTTCAGAAGTGTGCTGTAGTTTTTAGGGTATAAATCCTTTACCTGTTTGGTTAGGTTTATTCCTAGGTATCTTATGCTTTTGGGTGCAATTGTAAATGGGATGGATTCCTTAATTTCTCTTTCTTCAGTCTCATTGTTAGTGTATAGAAATGCCACTGATTTCTGGGCATTGATTTTGTATCCTGCCACACTGCCAAATTGCTTTATGAGTTCTAGCAATCTTGGGATGCAGTCTTTTGGGTTTTCTAGGTAAGTATCATGTCATCTGCAAAGAGGGAGTTTGACTTCTTCTTTGCCAATTTGAATGCCTTTTATTTCTTTTTGTTGCCTGATTGCTGAGGCTAGGACTTCTAGTACTATGTTGAATAGCAGTGGTGGGAGCGGACAGCCTTGTCATGTTCCTGATCTTAGGGAAAGGCTCCCAGTGTTTCCCCATTGAGAATGATATTTGCTGTGGGCTTTTTAGATGGCTTTTAAGATGCTGAGGAATGTTCCCTCTATCCCTACACTCTGAAGAGTTTTGATCAGGAATGGATGCTGTATTTTGTCAAATGCTTTCTCTGCATCTAATGAGAGGATCATATGGTTCTTGTTTTTTCTCTTGTTGATGTGATCTATCATGTTGGTTGCTTTACGAGTGTTGGACCAGCCTTGCATCTGGGGATAAATCCCATTTAGTCATGATGAATAATCTTCTTAATGTACTGTTGGATCCTATTGGCTAGTATCTTGTTGAGAATTTTTGCATCTGTGTTCATCAGGGATATTGGTCTATAATTCTCCTTTTGGTGGGGTCTTTGGTTTTGGAATTAAGGTGATACTGGCTTCATAAGATGAGTTTGGAAGTATTCTGTCCCTTTCTATTGTCCAAAACAGCTTTAGTAGAATAGGTATTGTTTCTTCTTTAAACGTTTGATAGAATTCCCCTGGGAAGCCATCTGGCCCTGAACTTTCGTGTCTTGGGAGGTTTTTGATGACAACTTCAATTTCCTCCCTGGTTATTGGCCTGTTCAGATTTCCTATTTCTTCCTCTTCCAGTTTTGGTAGTTTGTGGTTTTCCAGAAATGTGTCCATTTCTTCTAGATTGCCTAATTTATTGGCGTATAGCTGTTCATAATATGTTTTTAAAATCGTTTGTATTTTCTTGATATTGGTTGTGATCTCTCCTTTTTCATTTGTAATTTTATTAATTTGAGTCTTTTCTCTTTTGTTTTTAATAAGGCTGGCTAATGGTTTATCTATCTTATTAATTCTTTCAAAGAACCAACTCCTGGTTCTGTTAATCTGTTCCACAGTTCTTCTGGTCTCAATTTCATTGAGTTCTGCTCAAATCTTTATTAACTCTCTTCTTCTCCTGGGTGTAGGTTTTATTTGCTGTTCTTTCTCCAGTTCCTTTAGGTGCAAGGTTAGCTTGTGTATTTGAGTTTTTTCCAATTTTTTGAGGGATGCTTGTATTGCGATGTATTTCCCTCTTAGAACTGCTTTTGCTGTATCCCAAGTATTTTGAACGGTTGTATCTTTATTCTCATTAGTTTCCATGAATCTTTTTAATTCTTCTCTAATATTCTGGTTGACCTTTTCATCTTTTAGCAGGATTATCTTTAACCTACACGTGTTTGAATTTCTTCCAAATTTCTTCTTGTGATTGAGTTCAAGTTTCAAAGCATTATAGTCTGAAAATAAGTAGGGGACAATCCCAATCTTTTGGTATCAGTTGAGACCTGATTTGTGACCCCAGTCTATTCTGGAGAAAGTTCCATGTGCAGTTGAGAAGAATGTGTATTCAGCTGTGTTTGGATGTAAAGTTCTGTGAATACCTGTAAAATCCAACTGGTCCAGTGTATCATTTAAAGCTCTCGTTTCTTTGGAGATGTTGTGCTTAGAAGATCTGTCATTTGTAAAAGCGCTGTGTTAAAGTCTCAGGACTGGGTTATTTGTATTCACTAAATATTCTTGTTAGCCATGTTTTCAAAAGATTAGAATACATTGAAATTAACTCAGGATTAAACAATGTTGATTATAGTTTATGTTATATGATGGCTGAGACAATGTTTACTTTGTTCTAGCACCGAGCATAGGACTTATGATATAGGCACTCATTTATGAATGAGGGAAATATAGCTTAACCATTTTCTGGGAAGTTTTGAAGTCCTTTAATACAAAGGGTTGTTCTCCTCCCCACCCCCCTTTTTAAGATTTATTTATGTAGCTTTCTTCTTAATCATTATCTTGTTGATTCTCTGTTCTAATGTTTTCTTTTGATGAACTGGGGTTAGGAGATCTGAATTCCTGTGCCAGACATCTTACAGTAATGTGCCCAGATTTAGCCTCATAACCTTAATTAGATGTGGAATGCTGAGAATGCTCTGTTTTTTTTTTTAAACTTTTATAACAAGCCAGTGAACTTCTGATCACTTCATTAAAAGTTATAAAACACTCCTTGTGTCTTTAACATTTAGTTCCCCATCTTAGTTTCTTCATAGAAAATTAACGTAAAACTTAAGGTATCTTTAGATTCTCCTGAACAATCTGTTAGAGCCTAAGTTACCTTTTGTGTCAGTATGTACATAATATTCCAACTCACAACCCTTAATTCCTCTTCCCTCCCCCCCCCCCTTTTTTTTTAGAAAAAAAAAAAAGAAAAAAAAAGTGAGGGGAGGGGCACAAGTGAGGGGAGGGGCAGAGGGAGAGAATCTCAAGGAGACGCCCTGATGAGTGCAGAGCCCCACAAAGGTCAGATATTCAACTGATTGAGCCACTCAAGCACCCTGGTTGTGTTCCTTTCCTGAACAATAATTCTTGTCATATTATAATTGTTAGGTTAAATTTCAGACTCTACCTCTTAGTTAATATCTGTGACACTGAATTTCTCATTTTATCTTCCCATTACTTTTATGAGGAGGGTAAGGGAAGACTATTATTTCCATTTTATAGTAAGAAAAATAAAGGCACAGGTGAGGCCAGTTGACTAGCCAAAGCTCTATGACAATAATTAGAAGCAAAAGGAAGCCTAGAATATGCGTCTCCTAACTGCAATGCAAGAAGTATTTTTAAATTTTGCATTGTGCAGAATATTAAGCATGTATTTATTCATAAAGATAGATCAAAGTAGAAATTCCAAGACAGATGGATCTTATTATAGTTATTTCCATAATATCAATGTTAATAACAACACATTACATTTGCATAGTATTTTAAAAAATCATAAGAATATCTGATATTTACATTGTTTCTTATTTCAGTACCTGCATTTGCTATATCAGAACATGCTACTTTATAACTGCAAAGCATCTTCATGGACCTTAACTCATTTAATTCTTGCAAAAATCCCAGTGAGGTCAAAGATATTTAAAAATTGGTAGCAGAGTCTTGAAAAGTTAAGTGTCTTGAGCAAATTTATAAGGTTGACAGATGATAGCATTAGAACTAGCAGCACCTATGTCATCTGACTTTAGAATATATATATAGATAGATCATATCTAATGATAAATCCAGTATCAATGCCAGTCTCTTAAAAACCAATAAAATAGCTATGAATTATTTAAAAAAAGTGTCTGAATATTAGTTTTCCAAGAGATACTCCAGGAAGAAATGATTATGAGAGGGTCATATTCCTTATTCTTTTCATGAAGTATTCTAAGGAACTGGAATGATTTTTCAAAGGCAGTTATTACAATTGGCTGGAAGTAGAAGTACATAATGGGTATTTAAATATAGTTCAGCACTTTTAATTATTTTTTAATGATCATTTCAATAATTTTCCAAGGAGGTCTGGCATAATCAACGAACCAAAACTTCCACGATTTCTTGCATATTTCTAGGCTAATTTAAGCCTTTCCTGCATGTTTAATTAGCATTCAAATGAGGTAGACATTCCTCAGAGAACAAGGTCTGACAGCATGTGCAAAATAAGATCAAACCAAGCTTTTGTGGTTGGTTTATGTACTAATTTGGAGGAAGTGTAGAAATGCAAGAGCTTCATGTAGAGTGAGGTAACCAGTGAGAGTACTTCAAATTTTCAGGGTTCCTGTGTAGAAGGAATATATTCAAGGCTAGCAGAGGCATTGTGACACTCAGATTAATTCTTACAGTTAATTCTAGGAAAATTCCCAAATACTCTTTCAAATAGCTCAAACTACCCATTCAGTATGTTTAGGACTCATCTTGAAGAATAGGCAGGTCAGCAAACTTAGTCCCTTAGTCCTAATTGATATTTCTTCAATTATTAAGGCAACTGCCAATAGAATGAGTTTTTTCCTTCCTGTTTCCTACAGTGATTTGTGGAAATGATAAGCAAAAACAAAACTGAATTTAACAACTTTTCATCTCTGTCAATATCTAATGAATTAAATCCTCTTCTTTTAAAAACAAAAGAAATGTGGTAGGTAGTCTCATGTCTTCTCATTTCTGCTATTCCTCTACTTACTCCTTTTCTTCCCGCATTTGTGTTCACTGATCTGTTTTTATTATTGAGTCTGGATTTATGTGAGGAAGAAATTAGAAATGAGAAGGCTGTATCCTACTCTGTATTTCACACTTTGTTAAGCAAATTTGCACTGCTTAGGGGCATGGGTGCTAAAGTTTCTATGAGTTATCTCAATTTCCAGTCCCTGCTGTTATTGGAACAAATTGAAAGGCTATTTTTGGTGCATTAAGGCCATGTCATTCCAAATGTACCACTGCCCCAAAGGGTTCCTTAATCTGAGCTGTGGTTTGTATTTCTCATTTCAATGAAAATGATTTCATATCACCCTACCTGCATACTTTTAACTTGGACTAATTTGTATGGGATTGCATATTCTTAGTTTCTGTTATATCACAATCTCTCCTCCATTTTTCCTCATTTACCTCTGATAGCTCCTTCTCTGATTCTTCTTTGACCTCCTCCATAAAGAGTGGTATTTTCCAAAGTTATAGGTCTTGGCTCTCTTCTTTTACCTTTCTTGAGCTTCTAATGAAGTTGGTTTCCAAATGTCAGTTCCCAAGATTTACCTCTAGTTCTATCCTCTCTCACAGACTAGACTGATTTCTACCTGTGCCTACCCAGATGCCTTCAAGTACCTTATACTCTTGACTTTTTTTACACCATCATCCCGGTTGATCACTTGCTTCCGTTCTGTGAATATGCCAACCTCTGTCCTGCCTCAAGGCTCTAAGTCTTCATGTAAGATGTTGTCCTCTCCATTTTATTACTAAAGAAATATTTCTCTATATATTTTATAAAGGTCATGGCTGACAGCCCGACAACCTCCCCGTTTCTCAACCCCCAAGTCTAAATAAGTGCTGTTGTCACCACGTACTTCTAGCAAATTCTATTTTTCCTTTATAGAAGTCAGCACATTTTGGAGTTATGCATTTATTTAATTTCATTTGTTTATTGTTTGTATCTTCCATCAGGCCAGTGATTCTCAACTTTCGCTGCATTTTTAGAATCATCTGGGAGCTTTCAAAAAATATTGATATGTGAGCTCCACCCAACCCACTGAATTGCTGGGGATAGAGACCAGACTTCTAATTTCAGGTGATTCTGATGTATACTGTGATTTAAATACCCTTGCACTAGACTGTAAGCTTTTGGAGGACATGAACCATACCCAGTACTCTGCACAGTGCTTGGCCGTAGTACTCAAAAATATTTATTGAGTGTTTTGAATAAATGATACTAAAGTGTTCTAACTTTTGACTTATTGTAGTTTCTATACTTCCTCTGCAGAGAGTTTCTCTTTCTGCCTTAGCTCATGCTAATTCTTTCCTCTATCTGGAAAGCCTATTTCTTCTTCTTTCTCTTGGTTCATGTAAATTCATTTATTTCATTTTTTTTTCTTAAGTAGCCTCCTTGTCCAGCCCAATACAGGGCTTGAACCCACAAATCTGAGATTAAGACCTGACTGAGCTGAGATCAAGAGCTGGATGCTTATATGACTAAGCTGCCCAGGCACTACCATGTAAACTCATTTTTTAAGACAAAGTTTAAATAGCATCAGTGTCCCTACTCTGTGTCCCGTAACAGTTTGTGCTTATGTCTACCATAGCACTTAACACATTATTTTGGAATGATATAAGTGATTCTTACCCTTACTTGCTTGTGAACTCCCCAGAGTTTTGGGTTATTTCTCATTTCTTTAAATTGTTCATCTTTCTCTACTTTTTATTTTGATTATTGATTTCACTACTGATTTAGACTCTCAAGGTATAAAACCCAAGGTTGGCATTCCTTCTCTCCTCCTTTAAGTTAGAAATCAGGGATGTGCAAAAATGTTCATTGTAGAGTTATTTATAATAGCAAACATTTGAAAATTGATTGTAATATATTCTATAGACTGTAATATTATGCAGCTTTAAAAAATAAGTTTAGATTACTGAATAGCAAATAAAATGTTCACATTATATATAGTTATATGACAAAATATAATATAGTATGATGTCAATTTTATAAAATAAGCTTTATCCATCAATCAGTATAAAAAGATAGACTGGAGTGTATGAATAGTGGTTATTTCTGGGTGGTGGAATTTCTGTCTGTATGCTTTTATGTGTTTTCCATTAAGAAAATAATGATAATGTATCACTTTTGTAATCATAAACATCGCATTAAAATTGGAAAGAATGTGGCATTAATTATCCACTAATTGGGAGAGCTAAGTGGAGGTAACCGATAGCTTGCTGAAGACATAAAAAGGGCAGAACCACCTTTCACTTCTCTTTTTTCTCCACTTTAAATATTTGGCATTAATGGTGTGTAATGATTGATGATTTACATTTATACAGTACAACTTTTCAGACTACCCACACTTATATCCTACAAGTAATGAAATCCATATTGTCTTGTTCCATTTTGAACTTTGAGAATACATTATTCTTTTATAAAACTGTATAATTATTTCTATATTATGGAATTCATCCCGGAAATTCTGTTTAAATATGCTCTTGACCTATGTCTGAACTCCTTAAATGTACTTATTTACTGGTTGTGCATTCGAAAGATAGCATGCACTCACCTTTTTGCAGACAAAGTCACCAGGCAAATAAACAGTGGATTTCAATCTTAGCAGCATGTCATAAATCATCTGTGTATCACAACCCTAAAGAAAAAAATAACAAAGAGAAAAATAGTTCTTACAGATACAGCTACAAAGACAACATTCCAAACAATTTTAAAATGACATGAAAATAGAGAGTAATAAAAGTTGTCTGTATTAACACTAAAATATTAATTGCCAATGGATAGGGACTTGTTTTGACCCAAAATTTGGAAAAAAAATACCTACAGTGTGAATGCAAGACTCTGGATCCTGGTCAAACAGATTTGGGTTTTAATCTTATTTCTACTGCCAATTACTATGGAATCTTTTCTAGTCTGTTAAATGGGAGTAAAAAGGGTGTATATCAGAACAGTAAAATTTTACTTATGTAAAACTTAACATAATGCTTAATGATAGCTCTTAATGATTATGGTAATATCATAGTGATAATAAATTGATTATTAGTATTAAGACTGACCTACATCAAAATAAAAATCTGAATATTTTTTTATAACTTCTTTCATACTATTGTTAAATATTATTTAACTTTCTAAGCTTGTATGTTTTTCTTCACCAACTTATTTATTATCTTCTTTTTTTTCTAAAGATTTTGTTTATTAATTCATGAGAGACAGAGAGAGAGAGGCAGAGACACAGGCAAAGGGAGAAGCAGGCTCCATGCAAGGAGCCCGATGTAGGATTCGATCCCAGGAATCCAGGATCACACCCTGAGCCAAAGGCAGGCGCTCAACCACTAAGCCACTCAGGCGTCCCTATTTATTATCTTCTTAAAGGCAGTGTAACTGTACATAATAGATACAAAAGCAACATCTGTTGAGTGAATGATGTTCATATCTACTTTAATAGTGTAAGAGATACATCTGATTTATTAGAATATATGCATATATTTGTGTTATGCCTAAAGAATCATAATTTATCTAAAAAAAGAATTATAATTTGTCTATATGAAAGGCTAAAGAAAAATTGATAGATGCTTCAAAAATATCACTTTACATAGTGGTTTTGCATATTTTGCTTTCACCAAATATTTTTACTTTTCTCTCAGAGCTGTTCACATGTAGCTGCTTTCCTTTTGTGGTTGGTCCTGCTTACCCCTTAGGGGAATTATTATTTTGTGGAAAACTAATCATGGTCAGTAGCAGAGGAAGGAGGAGGAGATGCAAAGGGCGTGCTCCCAATTTGTGGATTGGATAATCATTCTTTCAGCCATCACCAGTTTTTCAAAATGATTTCAGTTAACAAACACTTGACCTAGATCCATCTGAAATTCAGACTTCAGGGTTGCTTGACTGATAAGGAAAGTTAATAATTTATGATTGAAGTATCTTCACATAGCCATTGGTGAGGAGCATTCAAATGAAATTGAAGTTAGGATTTAAAAAATTTATGTGAGAAAGTACAGCTTTTGGTTATCCAGGATAGAAAAAAAAGGCCAAGGCTGACAGAAATACCTTCTTAATACAGCCCAACAAATATTGATGAAAAGCTGCTGTGAGCAAGCCTTTGTACATGGCCTTGGAGCTATGAAAGATGAAAGAGAGTAAGCTAGTTGGGATGATGTTTTAAGTAAACAGGCTGTAATTGATGGTAGAAGTGAATCATGTCATAAGACATTCCAGGTAAACATCCATAATACTTTTGAGAGGAGGGGTAGTTAATACTTCCTCAGAGTGGGGACAGGAGAGAGGGGGAGCATCAAGAAATTGCTCATGTGGATAATACAATTTGAGTCAGTTGAAGATGAGAATGATTTGTATTTGCAGAAACATAGAAAGATCCTTTTAGGTATAGGGAGATTTACCTTTTCTTTCCTTGTTATGTATTTGTTCTGTGCAAGGCATGTGAATTTTATTTATATTTGTTTCATTTTTACCATGTGTCATAGGTTGCCATATTTACTAAAGCAAATGATAAACATTAATTTCTTTCTAAAAATTGTGGTTATTTTTAGTAAAAATTCTCTAAATATATGGCTCATGTGTTTGATTTCTTTCTTTTTTAGATTTTGAGAGAGAGAGAGAGAGAGAGAGAAAGAGAATGAGGGTAGGTGTGAGCAAGCAGACTCCCATGCTGAGATTGAAGCAGGGCTCCATCTTATGACCCTGAGATCATGACTCTAGCTGAACTCAAAAGTGGGGTGTTTAATTGACTGAGCCACCCAGGCACTCCATCATGTGCCTGATTTCTGTTAAAGCTGTCATTAGTTCAGAGTAATTTCAGTTTGGAAACTGGTATTCTGATCACTCAGAACTCTTAGAAAAAACACAAATAAACTTTGTGTTCATCTTAGAATCTTCCCCACTAAAGAAAGTTCATGTTCTTGATGTTTTAGAGAAAACGTACTAGAAATATACTTGGAAGTTCTTAAGCATAAACATGTTTGGAATATCATTATAATAAAGCTAGCTCTCAATCATTCATAGCCATGGAGAAGAATAACACTTTAAATGATCAGAAACAGAAGATCTTTTTAAAAATTATTTATTTATTTATTCATGAGAGACACACAGAGAGAGAGGCAGAGACAGAGACACAGGCTGAGGGAGAAGCAGGCTCCATGCAGGGAGCCCGATGTGGGACTCGATCCTGGGAGTCTAGGATCATGCCCTGGGCCGAAGGCAGATGCTATAACCGCTGAGCCACCCAGGCATCCCAGAAACAGAAGATCTAAAAAAAAAACAAACCACTTTTCTTGTGCATTTTGATTTTTTTTGGCATTAATTTTTACAAACCTAATTATAATTTGTAGGCCTAAATAAAGTTTTCATTTCTTGAACAATTCCTATTGGAATGAACTTTGATGAAAATTCCCAGTTGTATTAAATTGTATTCATAGGAGTTATTAATGATTTTAAATGTTTTCCTGTGACCATAATTCTTGTTCTATAAATGCACAGAGATGTGTGTGGCAGTATTGTTTTCAGTACTGAAAAAATCGGAAACAACATAATGTCAATCTGTGGACAGATAAAAATATTGAAGATTTGCAGGCTGGAATACCATAGAGTGGTTAAAGTAGGTAAATCAGATCTTTCTCTGTATGACTGAACTTGACAAAAAATTGGGTTGCACACAAAGCAGCTGTAGAATATATTCAATATGACTCTAGCTATGAAAACACTACACAAAATAGTCATTGATGTTTGCATAGGTATAAAGTAAAATAAAAATGAGGACTGGAAGGATACTCTTGAAATCATCTTAGTGGCCACCTCTGCAGAGGGTGGGAGAATGGAACTGGGGAGAAGAACTGATGAGATGTCAGCTTGACTTTTATTAATTTTAATCAAAATAAAGTAAAACACACATCCCAAGATCATTTGTAGGAAAAGAATGCCCTTTGAGGAGGAACACATTTCATCTTTTCTCTTCTATCCTTCAGGTTAGTTCACTGGCAGAAAGCACTAATAAAGGAAACTCAATCCATGAAAGTGCTAGACCAAGCTAGGAGATGAGCTCTAAAATAGATAAGCAAACAATTATTGCTTTCCTCAGTAGAAATGTGCAAGTGCTTACATGAATAACTTTTAGCTTATAGCTTGGATTTCTGCAGAGAAAAACATCTGAACTGTTATAAATATGAATTTTTATTAACATATTTGCATAAAATATGTATCAATTTATGTAAATGGAACATAGCAGCTGTATGTAATGAAAATTTAGTTTAAATTTTATCAATTAAGTGATTCTGTCCCCTAACTACTTTATGGACAGGTGCCATTGGCCTTGGGGCAGCTCTGATAAAGAACTATGTCTTTCTCATCGTTACTTAGGCTTAGTAAATAAAGTTTGCATTTTGCAGTTGTTATTATAGTTTATGTATCTGACAACAATTATTTCTGCCCCATCCCTGAAAATTATTAATTTTTTGAGATATACTTTGCTCCATTATTGTGTGATTAAAAAGAATTACAAACCAGGGCTAGTGTTTTTTCTTTGTAATGCAGCTCCATCTCTTTTATAGAGGCCATTTGGAAATTTTCTGATTTACAGAAAGTCAGAGCATAGTCATTATTTCATAAATGTCTTTAATATAAAGTGAGAGTGCAGAAGTATCAACATTAACATTATATTAATAACATTTGTATTAAATTTTATTATTTTCTTATCTTTACCTGTTTTATTATTTCAACCTTCCTGTGATGCTTGGCACTGATTAATATGTTATCACTCCTGGTTTTTAGATGAGGTATGGAAGCTCAGAAGGTCTACTGACTACTTCCCTAAGGTCACACATGCAATAGATGCCAGGGAAAGGGAATCACCAGTGTGTGTGTGTGTTGTCTTTTAAATCTACATTCTGAACAACTGAGCACAAGATCTGTGTATTACTCACTTCTGTACTTTCAATGTCTCACCACTGTTTGGGGCATGCTAGGCACTAAATAAATATGTGCTGATGAAGTTGTTAGAGATTATTCCATTTTCAATGATGGGAAATTTAGTGCTATGTAAATGTGTATTACATACTTGAATAAAGATTTTGGAGATTTGAATGGAGTCAGGAAAAATTCTATTTTTATGTATCTATTTTATTATTATTATTTTTAGAGATTTATTTATTTGGGAGAGAGAGAGAGAGAGAGCACGTACCCTGACAAGGTGTGGAGGTGGGATGGGGGTGGAGTGGCAGGTTCCATCTTACAACCCATGAGATCATGATCTGAGCTGAAGTAAAGAGTTGGTTGCTCAACTGACAGAGACACCCAGGGGCCCCTCTATTTTTTTTATTTTATTCAAAACATAGCATATAGATTAGATGGTAATTCCTGTACTCAGAAAGTTCTTTCTAAAACGCCAGGCTCTGAGAGCACTTGAGTGGCTCAGTAAAGCATCTGCCTTTGGCTTGGGTTATGATCCTGGAGTCCTGGGGTAAAGCCCCAAGTCAGTCTCCCTGCTCAGCAAGAAGTCTGGCTCTCCCTCTGCCCCCTGTCCCCCCGTTGTGTTTTCTCTTGCTTGCTCTGCTCTCTCAAATCAATCAATCAATCAATCAATCAATCAATCTTAAAAAAAATGCCAAGTTCCGAACACAAATCAAAAACTGGTACAATTTATTTTTGGACCTACTCAGTCCTATAGGATTTCTCCATTTCTAGGCTTATTCCTGCTTAAGTTCTTTGAAACAGAACTTAAGATATTATCAGTAACATAACTCACCGTGACTTTAAGTTTCTCTTAAGTCTAAACAATAAGTCTTCATGGTTTTTCCCAATTCAGCCTTATTTATTTTTTTAATTTATTTTAAAAGGAAACACTTTATCTCATCTTAAACTCCATTTCTATTAATCAAGTGATGGGTGATATGTGTAGAGCAGGGAATTCTGAATCCAGTTGCCCATGCTATTGACTATGCCAGTCATGTTACTTAGTAGCTGTTGGGAGTGGCAAAGTCATATGTGATAAATGATTTGCAAGTTACTATGTCATTTCTTATTGAGTTCCAAGCGACGTCAGACCCAACCCTATGTTCAATATTTGCAAACATTAGTAAAAGTCATCTCCATCAAGCTTTCCTAGAGAACTGACAATAATTCTATTTTCTAGGAGCTTCAATATCACATAGTTAAAGGAGGGAAGTCACAAGTTAAATGACACCCTGTGGATTAATCTAATCCTCATCTTGAAAGTGAGTTCAAGCAGGGCCACCTGAAGAACCTGATTTTACCAGTGTAGAAACTCCTGTGTGATTGAATCAGTTTTATTTTTCAGTTAGTAATATGGTAATAATAACAACAGAATTTACTATGTGGCAGGTATTGATATAAACACTTTATATGTTTTGAGTCACATAATCACCACACAATCAAGGATACTATAATTTAGAATTTCCTTGCCTTAATGGGAGGCATTGGAGAGCAGGGACCACATGGGTGCCATATCTGGAGTGCCCAATTAGTACTTTAGACAGAGATACTGTGCAGAGCGTGTAGTTGAATGGAGTTCATCTGGGTCATAAACTCATGGTTCAAAATACTTTAAAAAGTCTAGCAACAATACCTTATTACTTATAACACCAGGGTAAAAATAAAGTTAATAAAAATGAAATGTAGTTAGTCTTACTATAACACTGATTTGAAACTTTTCAGAGAAAATATGTGATGGCATATTTGATTAGGGTGTTACTGCTGGGGGATCCATGTGTGATTGGTAGAAATAATTATGTCATTTCCATTCCATTCCTGACTCGATCTGTCGCTCACATAATCTGTCAACCCCACCCTGCATCTTCCTACCACTGAAGTCAAACAAAGCCTTCCCAGGCTTCACTTGCCACATAATCACAATGAGTCATGAGTCCCAGTGAGTTGTCCTATTCAGGATCTGTTCTGAATTTTTACTAGAACAGCAAATAGTGAGAAACACTGTGCTTCGCTTGACAGATTAGTGGTGCCTACAATCTCATTTTGGCATCTCTGGATCCCTGATTTTCTATCCTTAAGCTCTTTTTCAATTTCTAAGGGATGAGATTTAAATTCTGACCACTAGGTGGCACAATAAAACTTTTATTACATTCTCTCCTATTTTTGGTAATTTAGTGGTAGAAGCAAAATGTGATTTCCCTAGCATTTGATTTGAAAAAAGATATTTAAAAATTGAAATAATAAAACATCAGAAAGTAGAAAAAAGTGCCCAATATTATAGAAATGAATTGTTCCTTATTAGCTTAATACTTGAGCTTGGGCTGTAACAATATGCAATCTGCAAGGAAGAGAGCCATTTTTTTGTGGAAAAAAATGTAAAATATTATAATATGACTATTCATCTCTAAGCTCTTTAGAAGCTCTGATAACCCCATGTAGAAGCAGCAAATCTTACTAATTAATCACAATTGATAGGAGCAAAACTTTAGTTAAATCCCATGACTCTAATTCTACTTGCTTTGACTGAGCGAGAAAAGAACCTTCAGATTCTTTTTCTTAGTAGGAGAGTAGCAAAGCCTGTGTGAATTTAGGTTTTTGGGTGTGAAACTGATGTGCTAATACTATTTGTGTGAAAATTGATAAAGAATGGCCTTGAGCTACCATTGTTTTGTGACCCTAGAAAACTTCTCTGGTTCCTCAGCATCTTATCATTCATCCATATAGGGTTGGTGGGGAATTGAAATATAGCATCATAGAGTGGTTAAATTCATAGACTGTGGAGTAAGAAAAACCTGTGCTCAAACTCTGTCCCATTGCTTGGAGATCTATGGCCTCAGTCAAGTAAGTAGTTTGCACTTTCTGTGAAATGAGGATACTAATAAAACTTCTGTTAGAGGTTTTCTGTGAGAATTAATTGAGAGAAGGTATTGAAGTGGATAAAACAGTGCAATACATATTAAGAATAATAATAAATAGCAGCTATTATTATTTTTGAGGAGACACATGTATCGATTTTCCAATTTGGCATTAGCAATAGCTTGGTTTCACCTTTGACTTAATTATATTTCAATCAGCTCTGACAGTACTTGGGGGCTGTGATGGTTAATTTTGTGTCAACTTTGCTAGGTATTATTTAGTCTTCTTATTTAGTCAAACATAAGTCTAAATGTTACTGTGAGGGTATTTTTAGATGATGTTAATATTTAAATTATTAGACCTTGAGTAAAGCACGGAAACATTCCATTATGTGGGTGGGCTTTATCCAATCAGCCGAAAGCCTTAAGACAAAAAACCCTGAAGTCCTCTGAGGAAGAGAGAATTATGTTTCCAGACTGCCTTTGGACTTAAGCTGCAACATGAACTCTTCTCAGAGTCTCCAGGCCTACTGGTTTGCCCTGTAGGTTTTGAACTTGCTAGCCCCAATGATTACATCAGCCAATTTCTTAAAACAAATCTCTCTATGTGCATATCTTATTATTTCTATTTCTTTGGAGTCTCCTGACTAATGTAGAGGCCAGGTAGGAATTAGGTATAACAAGGTTTATGGTGACAGTGTTAGGATTAAAGGATTAAGGACAGTAGGACATTGTTCATATTACAATTTATGATACTCCAGCATTATATTACTTTTGCTAAAGCATTACAACAGTCACTGTTCCACTAATATATAAACAAATTTCACAAGACTAAAAGGAAAGGAATAAAGCACATTGTGTTTTTAATGTTTTTATTTATTTTTATTTTTAAATTAAAAAAATTTATTGATTTATTTGAGAGAGAAAGTGAGCAAGAGTGGGGGGAGCAGGGGGAAGGGTAGACAGAAAGGGAGAACCAGACTTCCCCACTGAGTAGGGACCCCAATGCGGGGCTTGAGTCCATGACTCCAGGGTCTTGACCTGAGCCGAAGGCAGATGCTTAACCAACTGAGCCACCCAGGAACCCTTACATTTTTTTTTTTTAAGATGTCTTCATTATTTATTTATTTTTTTTTAGAGAAGGAGTGCACACATGAGTGGGGGGAGGGACAGAAGGAGAGGGAGAGAGAATCTCAAGCTGACTCCCTACTGAGCACAGGGCCCAATGTGGGGCTTGATCTCATGACCGATGAGATCATGACCTTAGCTGAAACTAAGAGTTGGCCACTCAACTGACTGAGCCACACAGGCATCCCCCACAACATTTTTTTTTTTAAGACTTATTTGTTTTTACTGATAGGGAACAGTTGCAGTTTTTTAAAAATCTGAATATAATACAAAATTATAGCAACAGATATATGCCTTTTGTAAAAACTGAAGCAAGGTTATTTAGCATAGAATTATTCTCGGGTCCTGCATTGCAAACTAACTTTACTATATCTGTATCCATTCTTAAATTTACAAAATAGAGAAAAGTCTTTGTGAAATTTTTGCCTGAAGACCTAGGAGACTAACCTAAAATCCTCTTTAGGGCATCTTAAAAATAAATCTTTGTAAGTTAAATGATTTTTTAAGTACTTTCTATTTCTCCTAATCCTGAAGATTAGGAAGACACAAATATGCCTACCAGCCTCCAATCTTGGTGCCAGATCTCTCTATTTTTTTTCTGTTTCTTTCTCTCTCTCATCTTGTCAGACTGCCTTTTAAAGATATGGAAGATTCATTTTCAGGAAGAATTCAAGATATGGAGGTTTTTGACACTTGACTCATCCTTCTTTGTTACCATTGGATATTCTGGTCTATTCAGTGTAGCTCCATTTCTTGTCTTTGCAAAACTGAAATGTACACTTTGAGTTTTCTCCTTTCCAGCTTCCTTTGCCTATAGAATTGGGCCCACACTACATAGCCTGGCTTCAACTGACCTTTCTAGATTTATCTTTGGTTATCACCCCATGCTCTGGTCATAAAAAATTTCTCATTCTGTGAACAGGTTATAATTTCCCACATGAAGCCTCCACCTTCTCACCCTGTAGACTCCTAAGCATCCTTTGGGCATACATGCTTCAGATGTTCCCTCCATTGTGCCTGAGTGCACAGGTGACACTCTGTGAATGTATGTAACTGGTTCAGAAGCAACACAAAAGTTAATTGTGTATAATTTATGAGGTAAGGGTGTAGTATCACTATTTGGCCTATTTTCTCCTTAAGAAAAATAATAAATATGTATAAACTACTAACACTACCTTCACAAAAATAAATTTAGAAAGGTTCCATACCTACTTATTTTCTACTTCATTTACCTTTAGAAAAAAATAACTTTTTAATGTAATGGGAAATGGGTTCTTTCTGGAAGAAAATGTATTTTTAATGGACATGCCAGAAGAGAATGAATCTAAGTTTATAAACAACATTAGCAAGATGTGAAGATTTTTAACCTTTTTCCTCAATCAGATGTTGGTGATTTTATGGTTTTAAAAAATATATGTAAAAACAAAGGAAAAAACTGAGGCTCAAAACTGATAACTTCCCAAATTAGAGATAATCCCATAAAATCATTGGTATATAATTTAAAGCTTTTTTTTTTTAAGAGAACCAATTGTTGTTCTTTATTTTCAATTAAGCTGTCATTAAGGTACAGAGAGTTTTATAACATTTAAAAAATACTGTGAAAATAATTTAGATTTGTGGTTTTCATACTTTTTTTGACCATGCCCTGTAGTAACACAGGTATTTACAGAGCTCAGTACACACATAAATATGTATATGTGCATTTAAAAATAAATAATAGAAACAAACTTTTCATAATATGATACCTACCCTTGTAAGTGTGAGGTACTCTGATATTTTCTCTTCTATTTTATGTGCTGGTTGTAACCTACTTAATTGAACTCATGACCCCCTCTAATGGATTACAATGTGCAGTTTGAACACCATTTATCTGGGGCGTCTGGGTGGCTAAGTGGTTGGGCATCTGCCTTTGGCTCACGTCATGATTCCCAGGTTCCTGGGGTCGGTCCAGCATCAGGCTCCCTGTGGGGAACCTGCTTCTCCCTCTCTGACTATGTCTCTGCCTCTCTTTCATGAATAAATAAATAAAAATCTTAAAAAAAAAAAGAAAACCGTTTATCTAGTTGAACCTGCTATAAATAATGGTGGGATTTCTCTCCCAGTCTCCCTGATAGATCAGAAAACTCTGTACACTATTCCATTATGCTTCTACTTCACCGAAGCTTCTAGTGGGACTCCCACTAGAAATTAGGAATTACTTTCCAATTAGAAGACTACTTTCATATAATCTCTAGGAGTTGACCCAGTGTATCTTCCCCTCTCTACTTTCCTCTCCCCTTCATTCCTCTTCCCTATGCTCCCCTCCCTCCCTTCTTTCCTAAGCAGCTATCCTATGTCTAAAAGTGTGCTGTGTCTAGTGAGTATCAAGACTGTTAGAACCAAACCTTGTTCTCTAGGAGGTTTTACTTGTGTAGAGAGTCTCCAGGTCACAAATGGGGTTTATAGTTGAATGTTATTTTGCTGGACAATACAGAGTAAGTCTCATTCCTTCCCCATATAACCAACTTTAATTTATGAACTTCTGCTCCTCTTGAATTTTTTTCCCATAACCAAATATCCTTAACATCTACACGTTTTCTTTTGATGCCATTCTTTTCTAAGTGGAAGAATAATTTATATGAAGTAAAAAATATATATTTTAAGAGAAGTTGTATCAATTTTGACAAATGCATACACTGTAATTTCCTTAGCAAGACCAAAAAAAAAAAAAAAAACATGTGATATGTTAATCCAGATGTATTTGAAATAACCAAGAAAACCAAATTATGTTAAAATTTAGGGCATTATAATACATAACTGTTTATTCATATAGAGCTTGAAGTCATCAAAAACATTCAGGTATTAAAAAAAACTGTGACTCTTTGTATTTGCAATATTTCAATTTTAGACCTAAGTTTAGAAATTTGCTTTTATGCTGTTGAAATTAATCTTGACTTTACTTATTGTTTATTCAGTTATTTTTAAGTTTTGTAATCTAACACATTTAAAAACTGTTCCTTTTTACTTTGTTTGCCATCTGCCAATTTGAAAATCATATGGTTTATGTCTTCATCAAAATCTGGTTGGAAATCTATAACAGGATATATCAAGAAAGAGTCCTAGGTTACTGACCTAACACTAGTATCAGATGGAACCAGGGGTGAACCTAATACTGGGAATGATAGCGCCTAACCATTTTCTCAAATAGCTTCTGCTTTTTCATCTTGTCCTCAATGGTGTTGATTATGTATTTTCAAGGTGTATCTTTCTGTCTGGATGACATTTCTTTTCTGTCTACATTTCCATCCTAGGGGATCCAGTCCCAGGGCTTAAAATACATCAGTCTGTTAATATACCTAAATTTATTTCTCCAGCTTGGACATCTCCCCTGAATTCAGATTTATTCATCAAACTGCTTACATGACATTTAATCTGGAGGTCTCTCACCTCAAATGAACATATCCAAAAACAGAGTCTGTTTTTACCCCTCTCACCCTACACTTAATCTAAAACTTCTTATTTTGCAAATGTTATCTTTGTTCTTCCTGTTCCTCAGGCTTAAATCCAGGGAGTCAGCTTTGATTCCTTTCTCTCTGTCTCTCTCTCTCTGTCTCTCTCTCTCTCTCTTCCTTCACACAATCAACAACAAAAACTTTAGCCTCTTCCTTTAAATATATCCAATATTTGGCCACTTCTTAACAACTTTGCTCCTATTACTCTGAGTCTGGTCATGATCATCTCTTCTATGGATGGTTGCAGTAACCACTATTTGGTCTCCCTGCTGTTCACATTTGCTTCCACGGTCCATTCTCCATACTATTGGAGGTATGATCCCTTCAAACTGATCTTTTTTTTAAAAATTTTTAAAAAATTTATTTATTTATGATAGTTACAGAGAGAGAAAGAGAGAGAGGCAGAGACACAGGCAGAGGGAGAAGCAGGCTCCATGCACCGGGAGCCCGATGTGGGATTCGATCCCAGGTCTCCAGGATCGCACCCCGGGCCAAAGGCAGGCGCCAAACCGCTGCACCACTCAGGGATCCCCCTTCAAACTGATCTTAAACAGGCCAACTTCTGCTCAAGATCTTCACTGGTGTTTTGCATCTGACAGTGCAATCCAGGGTCTGTCCTACAGCTTCCAAGATCCTCCATTAGTTTGCCCCCTGCCTAGCTTCTTTCTTTCTCTTTTTTCCTTCCTTCCTTTCCTCTTTCTTTTTTTTTTCTTTTTTTTCTTCCCTTCATAGGCTCCATGCTCAGACTTGAACTCACAACCTTGAGATTGACATATGAGCTGATATCAAGAGTCTGACACTTACCCAACTGAGCCACCCAGGTGTCCCAGTCTCCCTTTCTTTCTTTCTTTCTTTCTTTCTTTCTTTCTTTCTTTCTTTCTTTC
This sequence comes from Vulpes vulpes, assembly GCF_048418805.1. Taxonomy (NCBI): domain Eukaryota; kingdom Metazoa; phylum Chordata; class Mammalia; order Carnivora; family Canidae; genus Vulpes; species Vulpes vulpes. The sequence goes on along the minus strand of NC_132792.1, from coordinate 46,607,958 downwards.
TTTCTTTCTTTTTCTCTTTCTTCTTTTTTAAAATTTATTTTAGAGAGAGAGGGACAGAGTATGGGAGTGAGTATTTGTGAGCAAGAGTAGGGACAGAAGGGGAGGGAAAGGGACAAGATAACTCTTGCTGAGCACCGAGCCTGATGCAGGGCTTGGTCTCAAGACTTTGCAATCAGGATCTGAGCTGAAATCAAGAGTCAGAAGCTCAAATGACTGAGCCAGTCTGGTGCCCCAGCCTCCCTTTCTTTTACTGTCCTCTGACTATTCTTGCTTTCCATCACTCTACCTTTGCTTCAGCTATTCTACCCTCTTTAGAATATTCCTGGCTCAGTGCTTCATCTTGTCTATCCTACTGTAATATCGCCCTTTTGCCCAGCCCTCCCTTCCCTTCCCCAATATCTTCATGGCTCACTTCCTTGCATCTTACAGTCCTTTGCTTAAACACTCAGTTGCACTTCATTAGCGCAGCCTTTTTTGACCAGTACTATTCACATCCTCCTTAGCCTAATATTTAATTTTGTTCATAGCAATATCACCTCCAAACATATATTTTTTATCCCCCTCTTTTGTGATTTAAGCTCTGTGTGTGCAAGTATTTGTTTTTAATTGTTGTATCCCCAGTGGCTAAAATGATGCCTGAAACATAATAGGAACGTAATAAATATCTATTGAATGAATAGAATGAACAGATAATTAAATAGATGAATCAGTGAATGCTACACAAAATTAAATGTTAATGAAAAAACTTACATGCAGTATAATGCATTAAGAAGAGATGAAGGTGGTAAAAATAAAAATATTCAAAAAGTAAAAAATTTCTTTGTTATGCATTTTTTTCTAACAACAACAAAAAAAGCCTCTAAATTTGACTCTGGCCATCTAAAACTTCTAAATCCAAAACATTAGTAATAGAAGACATGCTTAGGCACAATTCTCTGATTGTCAGGCCAATCCAGAGCTAATTTGGGTTTGTCATGCATTGCCAAGGTACATTCACAAATGGGAAATGGCGTGCATAGTAGGAAAGACATAAAACTGTAGAGCGTAATTACATTTAAATTAATTCAAGAAGAGCCTGAAGAACTATTTTCTGACACCAATTAGAGAGAATGGCTTCTAAAGAATAAGTCATCTGCTGAAGAGAGACCCACAGTTTATTTGACTCTAACTCCACATAAATTCTATGTTGTTGATTTTGTTAAAACATAAGGCAATAAAAATAATAAATGCCATATACAGCAAGAGCTTAGGCTTTACAGAGAAACTGATATGGTGTTTTTCTTTTTATTGTAAAAACACTCACCTTGAACAACTCGACTTTGCTGATGATGCTGAGGTTCACATCCACAGTGAGGGCTAACTGCATGGTGACAGGCAGGGTGCAGAGCAGATCAGACTCATCTTTGCAAAGACAAACATGAACCCACAAGCAGAATAATTAACTTAAAAAATCACCAAAGTGTAAGAAAAATTTTAAAAATTAAGGAAACAAAATGCCAACTCTTTTTATAAATAGCTGCATCGAATTCTGTATTTTTATTAATTCTGTTGGACATACATATGTATCACAATCACACTATCACTCTTATGGAGAAAAGGATTTTAACTATTGATGAGATAGTAGTTCCGAATAGTTTCAGAACACTGTTTACTGACACTTCAGATCTAAAGTTTAGTAATCAACTGGACAATGGCTAGCGAATGACCTTGATGGAATAAGGATCTAATTTTTGTCTTTGGATTCTGTGGATTTCAGCCCTAACATCCTGGGGTTGACAAATTATAATGAGTACCATGCGGCATTTGAAAGCTTACCGAACTCTGTCACTATCTTATTTGACCCTCGTGAGAACACTAAGGGTAAGTGATCTCATTCCTTAATTTCAGAAAGAAGAAACAAAAAGAGAACTGAAGCTCAGAGAGGTTGTAAGTGACTTGTTCAATTGCACATAGTTGGTAGATGGCTTAGTTGGGAATGGAATCTAAAAAGAAAAGTGTGAGTAAATTCAAATTATTGCCATTCCTTACTTATTAACTCAATGAAGAATGTGAATACATTAAAGATTTTTCTGTATGTGAATTAAATGATGGGCCTTCAGGCTGATAAAATATTCCATAAACAAACCCGTCCATTCTTAGTCTCTAGTATGGTACATTTTCTGAGAGTTGATTATTTTTGATGTTTTCTTACATCCATTTAGAAAAAAATAATTGACACATTATATCCTTATTTTGATTCCAATATTGATTCTAAATATGAAAATCCTTTCTATAAAAACATAGTTCCTTGTTCCCTCTTAAACTAAGGAGTTGGAGCAGTATCTACAGTTAGAAAGAATGAGGGAAACTGTTACTGCTCCTTTTGCTGTTCTTCCTCACTTAACAGGAACAGCTGTCAATAGCTATTCCTCAGGAATAGCTGTGGATGCTTTTCCAGGATTTGCATAACTGGTAAGTTATGTCTGGATATTTAAGAAAAAAAATCTCATGGTATTAAATAAATTAATGTTCTAAGGATCATTTAGTTGTTTTCTAATTTTTTGTTCAATTCCAATCAGTCTCTGCTTCTAACTTATAGAAGATTTTCATTATATGGACCTGCTATAGGGATTCAATTGATAATTTGCCTTGCTTACCTAGCATTCTTTGAGAGTCCCATGTATATTCATACCAAGTCCGAACCCGATTCTGCACATTCTTAGGAATGGAATAAGTGTTCATGTAGGAAATGGTATGATCCATGCTGATTCGGAAGTTGTTCTGATTGGCTGTGGCTGCCCCAATTACATCTTGCATCTAAAACCACAAATATAGTCACTCCACACCCGGCAGGAGGAATTGGAAGAGTTACTGAAAGCCCAGTTTAATTAAGAGTTTTTACTAGATACATTCTATTCTAATGCACTACTTGATTTTTAACACACTGATATTGAGTCTTAATTTCAACCATTTACATAAAACAATTGGTAAATCATATCCTCCTTCTGACCCTATAAGGACAATAGGACCTGTCTTATTTACCATGTGAAGTTTTTGTGAGGGTTCAGTCACATAATGCATGTGACTGCACACAATCGTCTTTGCAAACTTGTTTATTACTGTGAAGATGTTAGTTGGTATTTTAAAAATTATACAGCTTGTGCTTATTCAAGGGATGTACAAAGAAAGTTGAGCAATTACCTGGCAGAAAGGCTAGTCCATTTTTGTGAGTCTCACTTTGAAAGCATCCTTCATAGATTATCCAGTGTGGTTGGCTATATAGACTCAATTCATCATGAAATTGCAACCTCTGTACTTCCCTTAGTGTTGTTTAGACAGATAAAATCAAATCTCATCATGCTTAAGGCACAGTATTCAGCAGAAGTTGAAATGTGCTGAAATTACTGAAGCATCATCTACTGCTGTGACAAAACTTAAGGAACTGTCAGGTTTTAGTTCTTGGATGTTTATAACTCAGCCATAAAAACCCACTCTAGGTTAAAAGCTGATCTTTAAGGTCTCAGCACAAAAAAGATATATAGCTTGACTCTTCCTCTCACATAGAGGGAAGCAAGTGGTTGTAAATTTGCTTTGACCGTGGGTTTATAATACAGAGGAAAACCAGAGTCTCACTTTTACATTCTTGAGACTTTGCTCATTCATTCTAGTAGCTGAGTCTTTTTTGCTTATGGAAAAACTACTCATTCTTTGAGGTCTACCTCAGATGGCTCTTTTATTGTGGTGCCTTCCTCGGTTTGTATTTTTAGAGTCAATAGGTTTTTCTTCTCATCCAAAGTATCTGTTGAGGAGCTATGCAGATACATTTATTTCAGTCCCTGACTTACTCCTTGGGAGCTATTCCAAATATCCTTTGACAACCTCAGTTACTAGATCTCCTTTTTACAAGCCATTCTTGACTGATGGAAAACATTGCCAAGTCACCTAAGGCCATGATACTTGGAATATTAGGGGTTGGTTGGGAGATTTAATAGAGTTTTCATTTGGGAGCCAAGGATAATTAAGAGCATTATTGATCAACATTGAGGGCTCAGAATTTAGTGACAGTAATCTGAGTGGTTTAAGTGCTATCCTTCAGCAACACTAGGTTTTAGCAGCATAGATGAAGAGGACATGTGTTCCACGATGTGTTCCAAATCAGGGGAAGAAAATGTCAGTCTCTTAATAGTTGTATCATAGAATAGAATATTGAAGTTAAAATGTGAGGATCAGGTCCAGGGTGTAGTTCTCGGCATGATTCATGTGGGAATTTTGAATAGTGGAGATCGTGTCCCAGTCCCTCTCTTGTTTTCAACTGTTTTCCTCAGCATCTTGTATTCACTACGAGAGTGTATATTCTGTCTCAATCTTTTTTTTTTTTTTTTTGTGGTGGGGAGAGGCTATAGTACTATATTTTCCGTGGCTTGATATTTGAGGTTTCAACAGAAACCTCAAATTCAGTGCAAAGGAAGATGTGGTGTGGTGTATAAAGCAACACTTCTCAAACTTTCATGTGCATATAAATTACCTGAGGATCTTGTTAAATTGCAGATTCTACTCCACAGTTCTGGGGTGAGGACTGAAATCTGAATTTCCCAAGTGACACTTTTGCTATTAGTCTAAAGACTACATTCTGAACAGCAAGAAAATTGAACTGGAGCTAGATACCATTTTTAAATCCTGTAGACATTACCTTGGATATAGTAAATGCTAAATACATGTTAGATTTTACTATTACTATCAATATTACATGGCTGTATCATACAACTGTGTGAATTACATGTAGGAATTGAGGATGCCTCTTAATGTCTTTAAACTGGAGCTGCCTCATCTATAAAAGTGAGACAACATTGAAGGGGATGTGGGTACCTCACACAGATTTTTATAAGAAACTATGAGACAATATGATTTTTGCTATTTATGTTCAAATTAATTGCATTTCTCTCTAAACCAGCTTTTCATTTTCAATCATTGTTGATGCAATGAATAAGCCATTAAGATTATATTTTATACTTACAGTTTTTAACTGCTTCTGTGTTTTTCGCAAACCTAAATATTTTCTAGAGTTTCCTTTACAGTCTCTCTCTCCACTCTATTATTATGCTCCCGCTGGAGTTGCCATATCCCTATATATCTGTATTAACCATATATTTTTAAAAATTTCTGTATTTTGATGCTTTGATATCTGGTACTATCCCTCCCAGAGTTAGCTAATTCCTAAGAGATAGCAAACAACTCCACTGGGAATGCAGCTTTCATAGGCAAAGTAACCAATCCAGAGATCATACTCCTAACAGCCTTCTTTATTGGACTCTCATATTCCAGGCTACTATCCACCTGATCCACCTAGCCACTCCAGAGCCAAATACCAGCCAACTAGAGAGAGTCCCTACACCCTCAGAACCTACTAAAATTACCCAAACTAGCCAATTCTAAATCTTCTAACCCCACTTCACTTGTCCTTCACCTGGTGCTTTCCCCATGTGGCCTCCTTGGCATGTTGTGACCCTTCCTTTTGGATCTGTTTGTGTAACTATCTTTTCAATGCCAAATGTCTCCTGATTTGTTGGTCTCATCATACCTAAATAATACCTTATTTTATTTTTTAAAGATGTATTTATTTGACAGTGAGAGATTGTGCACTCAAGAGAGCCATAGGAATGGGCAGAGGGAGAGTCTCCAGCAGACTCTGCAGTGAACACAGAGCCCCCAATATGGGGCTTGATCTCATGATGCTGAGATCAGGACCTCGGCTGAAATTAAGAGTTGGACACTTAACCGATTGAGCTACTCAGGCTCCCCATAATAAAACCTACTTTTAAAGACAGTATCACCTCCTCCAATTCATACTATATTTTGATTAATCTTCCTGAATCTCTGTTCAAAATTACCCCTTGGCTGACTTTCAGATAAAGTTCAACATCTTTAACATTCAGATCCCTTAAAATATTTTGTCCTTACATACATCTCTAACCTATTTACAAGCATCCTTCGCTTTAGTCATACTGGTACTTTATTTCCTCAAGCACACTGTGCTTTATCATTGCCATCCTTCACACACTGTTTCTGATTGATTGGACTATCTGTCTATAACTATTGAATCCTATCTCTTTTTTTAAGATGTTGAAATGCATTCTTCTCCTGGGAAGCTTCCCTATTCTGAACTAATATAGAACTTTCAAACTTTCCTTTGGTACTTACCAAGGATAGCAGGTGCTGATATTCAAGGATGTAGGATTTGAGTTTTGACTATTTATGGTCAGCTTCAAATGTTATAAAAAATTATTTTTATTGCTACATTTTGTTAAAGAATGAGATTTATTCATACCACAGTGAATGTGGTGAGAACTAATGATTTATCAGTAGGAATAGTCATTTTATGATTTTGTCTCTTTACCCAGGATAAGAATCTCATTATGACTTTTTTTGTTCTCAAAATATGATAGGTGAAGTACCTTCCAAGGAAGTATACCTTCTAATAATGCTATGCTGCCCAGCTTTTTAGTTCTCGTGAATCTGGGAATTCACAAAAATACTGGGCCTTATGCCTTGCAAATGTCAACTACCTTGTAATAGTTATTTGCAATTGTTTTACTTTATTACTAGACTGTGACTTCTTGAGGAAAAAGGACAAAGAGATGCCATAATAAACATTTATGAACCAATGTCTTATTAATTAAATTGATTTAGATGGCATTTGGTAGCCTCTGGTCTAAATGACCTCCGAAGTTGATTTTAATCTAGGGATTTTATGACAATATTTGAAGTTTAATTAAAGAAGGGAGATTTTAAAGGTTTTTCAGGAAATTCTAAGAAGTCAATTTAGAAACTTGACTTTTTCTGAGTCTAATCTGACACTCATTGTGGATAGGTCTTCTGATAGATTTAACAGTTTAAAAATTGAAAGCAATGTTGGCTCATTCACATCCTCCTCCACTTCATTAAAAAAGATGAAATGTCAGTAAAAAAAAAGGAAAGCATTAGATGTATTTTGATTTTTCTTCTGCAAATTTATAGACATTAGCCTTTCAAAAATAGCATTATGTATCTAGGGATTCACACCTCCATTTACCTGACCAATTAAGCTGGAGAACACAAAAACTCCAGAAAAAAAATTCAACAGTTGAAAAACAATTTCAAATGATGTTTGTGGTTCTGGAAGGCCCCCAATGGTAATTAAAGTTCGAACAGCCCAATAATAACATCTTAGATACCTGTGAAAAGAAAATATATACATTTTGCTTTTTACTATTACATTAAAATACCACTATGCTTGGGAGTATAGATTACTACTAAATTATAACACATTTCCTCCTAATCATGATTTTCTTTCTATAAGAAACATTAGCAATACCATGTGTACTAACATAAACTTATTGATAAATGTTGTGAAATGACTAAACAACTAGCTGCATGGAGGGTGTTTATTAGCTGTTTTAGCTTATCTCTTGCTGCAAAATAAATTGTCCCCAAATTTAGTGGTATAAAACTATTTTATATTTTATTTTATAAGCCCTATTTTATTAAGGCTCATAAATTTGTGGGTTGGGTAGTTATGTAAAGTCCAGCAGAGATGGCTTATCTATGCTGCATGATAAGTGGACCCTTAGCTGGGATGACTTGAATGTCTGGAGATAGCTGGGCAGACTTATTGAGGCCAAATGTCTGTGCCTTGATTCTAACTGTTGACTGGGTTCTTCTGTTCTGCACATTATGACTGTTAGGCATGCCCAAAGTGTCTCCTCTTACATGTCTGAGCCTCAGCTGTAATGCTTGGAATGGCTGGGGCTGGCTGGGTATCCTCTTTTCCAGCAGCCTCTCAATATGACTAACTTAAGCTTCCTCATAGCATGGCAGTCTCAGGGTAGATGGGCTTCTTACATGGTGGCTATAGTAGCTCAGATAGTAGCTATAAGATTTCTTAGAATTCAGAAGTTCCATAATGTCTTAATCTTTTGTTACAGAGGTGAGGGAAAGGATAGCAGTATTTTTTACAGAATCCTTACAGTGAGAGGGGCAGCAAAGAATTTGAGGGCATCTTTAAACTACCACACTAGTGATTTGTGAGATAAAGGATATTTATAAAGATTGGAGAGCCTTTATAGTTTAGATACAATTGTTTTTACTGATAGAAAATACAGTAGATATATTCCTCCTCTCTCTTTTCTACTCACATCTCATTAAATTATTAAATATATAACCATAACAAAGACAAAGGCATACCGAGCTCAATCTTAAAATGGAAATTTCTCTTGGGTATAATAGGTAATTTATCCAGAAATTTAGTATTGAAGAAAATCAGGTATAATAACAATATACTTGATTAATATAATAATCAAGTTTAGAAATATACTTGATAACGATTCTGTACTTAACTTGAACAACTCTAAGTAGAGAGACTGAGGTCATTATAGCCCAGATAGGAAGAGAATTAGAAATCAAGGCAGCAAAAAAATAATACGATAAAGATTAGGACAGAATATATAGGATTCATGTATCTACATTTGGCTAAGGGCTTCATGGTGTCCCTAGTGAGGTGGGAATGAAAGGTGGTATTATAACCTCATAGTATATTTACCATAGTTTTTGTGTATGATTAGATATACTACTTGACATATTTCATATAGCTCTGATAACATGGTCTGAATCAGGCATTCCCACTGAATCCTTAAAAAAGTGTGCTGTATATACACTGTATCTCCATATATTGTTGCAGGAAGACAACAATAGTGGGTTCCAACTAGAAATTCTAGTTTCTAGGATAGACACAGAAAAACAGTACATTTTACAGAATTTTGGCTCTAATCTGCCTTTCATTTCTTGTCTAGGTGTGCCACATAAATATTTGCACTTCAAGCAATTGTATATTAGTCTTTGACTAAGGGTGGTCTTTTTTCGTGAAAAAGTTTACAGTTTTCAGATCTTCAAACAGTAGGCAGTTGGAGGTTTACAAAGAATCAAACTGCAGTTAAAGTCAATATTCAAAAACAAATCTAAAAAGAAATCACTCATTTTGAAATTCAATACCTTTTGAAGGATGTGAGTTTTTTTTTTTTAACCTGGTTGATATAGGAACAGAAAAATAATTAATTCTTTGGGAAAGTTTGAAACCACTGTGCCAAGAGAATAAAAATATTACCACTCTGTAAAGCAGATTTCTTTGGACTTGCTAATATTATAGTGAACTGGATGTCAAAGAGAACCACCTTGAAGGAGTATAGAATTAATTTTATGGATTGCATTTTAACTTTTTAAATTCCAATTTATAATTTCCTATTACCTGATTTAGTTTGGCCACAGGCCTAGGACCTGTGGGTCTCTTTAAATTAAGGAAATATATTGAACCCAATCCTACCCAAGAGTGGGACAGGGACTAGAGTCTTTCCCTACATAGCCAATTCCATTACAAATGGTTGGGATTACTGTCCCCTTCAAAGTCACTGCAGTGTTAGCAGGAATAAATATGAACTTCTTTCTTTCATTTAATTATTTATGGATGTTAAAAAATAACAATCAAATGTGAAACATAAGCATTGATTTTCCAAATCTGAAAGGTTAGCCTTGAACTATTTTTTTGTGTGTACAAAATGGTCCTCTATGTTAATTGGAAGTTTTCTGCCCTCATGCTTTGAGGTTTATTTTTGGATCTTTTCTCGATCATGTCTTATACACTCAGGCATACACAACCAAAGGTAAGATTTGTAATTTAATTAGATGGCATCTTATTGATTTTTCTAGGATTAGCTTAATTAGTCAAGTGTGTCCACCTCTAATATTAACATGCTAAACAGATAGATCTTTTCAAGGAGATTCTATCTGGCTGATTTAATATATGACTATCTAACAGGCTGTATATATACAGTTCCAAGCTAGAGCAGTAAGACAGAATTTGACATAAAATCATAAAAGACAGTTAATGTCTCTCTCTGTGACTATCATAAATAAATAAAAATTAAAAAAAAAAAAAAACAAACGGGATCCCTGGGTGGCACAGTGGTTTGGCGCTTGCCTTTGGCCCAGGGCGCGATCCTGGAGACCCGGGATGGAATCCCACATCAGGCTCCCGGTGCATGGAGCCTGCTTCTCCCTCTGCCTATGTCTCTGCCTCTCTCTCTCTCTGTGACTATCATAAATAAATAAAAATTAAAAAAAAAGACAGTTAATGTGAAAATAGAAATTCTCCCGTAAAACAAACATTACATGAAACTTTCCCCTCAACATTTTGTTATAAAAAACCTCAAACAGAAGAACTGAAAGAATTTTATAGTGAACACCACCTTTTATAGTAAACAACTATATTCTACTATGAACATTTTACTCTACCTATTTTGTCAACACATTCCTCTAATTTTCCACTCAGCAATCCATCTTATTTTCTTTTTCATCTTATTTTTTGGATGCATTTCAAAGTAATTTGCAGACAGCAAGGCATTTCCTTCTAAATACAGTGCTTCAGAATAAATATATTAACCAGAGCTCAATATTTATATAGAATTATTTTTAAATTTTGAAAATAAAATAAGAGCACAAATCTTAAGTATATAATTTGATGAATTTTGACAAATGTATATATCTGTGTAACCCAAATGCCTACCAAGATAAAGGACATTTCCATCTCTCCAGAAAGTTCCCTCATTCCTTTTCTCAGAGGCAACAACTATTCTAATGTTTTATACCAGAGATGAGTTTTGCCTGTTTTAGAATTTCACATAAATGAAATCATACCATATGCACACTTTTCTGTATGATGTCTTTCACTCAGAATAATGATTTTGAAATTTATTCATGTTGTGTCTATCAACAGTTTTTGCTTTTTTATAGCAGAGTAGAATTCATTTCATGAATATAGCAGTTTGTTTATTCTCCTATGTATGAACACCTAGGCTGTCTCAAGTTTCTTGTTATGAATAAACATTCCTGAATGTACTTATATAAGTTTTTAATAGACATATATTTTTATTTCTCTTGGGTAAATATTTAGGCTTGAATTTTTGTTTGTAAGGTATATGGTTTTCCCCCCCAATTTTTTATTTAAATTCCAGTTAGTCATATACAGTGTTAACGTTAGTTTCAGGTGTACAATCTAGTGATTCATCACTTACATGCAACATGTAAGTTGTATGTTTAATTGTAAAAGAAACTATCAGATCCTTTCCTAAAATGATTGTCATTTTGCATTTCTTCCAACTCCACTTGTTTCATAGTTGCTAACTATAATAATATTTGTTGAATGATATGAAAGAATAAGTGAATGGTTATGCATACCTTGACTTACTGAAATAAGAACATAAGAAGACTGCATCTGTGAGCACATCTGTGAAATCTTCTTGCACTCCTCCCTGTTGTGCTTCCAGCTGCCTTTCATCTCCTTTCTGGTCCACTGAACTCTTGCTGTTCTGGTGTGTTTTTTTTTACATCCAAAGTTTTTACATACTGTGCATGTCAGTGTAAAGACTTTTTTCTTTTCTTCCTCCTTTCCTCTCTTCCTTCCCTCCTCCCTCTTTCTCTCTTTTTTTCTGCCGGTGTCTGAACTGACGTATAGGAGATCCTGAATAAAAACCTTCACCTACCTTGGTCTCATCATCTTCATGTGTGGACTGAAGGGGCTAAGTTATCCTAAACTTCCCTAGCACTAAGGTATAGTAATTTTGATTCCTTCCTCACCCTGTCAAAAGCCATAATTTCTATGACAACTTTGCTTGCCTTTTTTTTTTTTTTTTACTCTTTTGAAGATCTATATATTAGGGATTGGGGTTAGGGATTTGTTAAGACATTTGTGGACACTGGAACTTTAGGCCTGTAAATAAGTGAACTGTGGTATATATGTACAAAGAACAAAGGAATTTTGGGGATATTTCTGGGTACCAAATAACTTTAACCACTTATATTTTCTTTTAAGCTAAGCCTTCTCCTTCTTTGTCAAATTTTACAATTGAATGAAGGATGCCATCTGTTCAAAATAAATGAAAATGACTCCTAGTCTACTATTAAAATGATTAGATATTGTTATACTGGTGAGGATTAATGGAATAGTATTAAATTTGACTCTTACTTTAAATATTCACAATGCTCCACTTATGGCTCACAATTTGCTGCCTAGTTTTAATGAGGGCAAAGTATGTAAGTCCAGTGATCTCATAAGCAACCGTCACTTGATAGGTTATCAGATACCATCACAAGGGTTAAGTAAAACACTCTTTCAGTTTATGAAGACAAAGGGTAATATGAAGTAATAGAAAAGACATAGTAATGTAAGGTGGTATTTAAAAACTTTGAGGAAAAGTAAGCATATTACTAACTTTCATATGCAAATTATCTTAAAAATATATAAAAATGCTCCTTAAATATATATAAAAGATATATTAAAAATACAGAAAAAGCAATTCCTTTGTAAAAATAGCAACTGTGCCCCTAACAGCTGGTGGTAGGATTATTGGAGCTTAGGTTTTGAATGAGAACTCTTCTGTCTCAATGAGCAGAGCAGAGCCATGGAGAAATTCTTATCTTTATAATCAGAGAATGTGCACTGTATGGAACTAATGCTGTAAAATGTGTTGAAACTTGCCTCGTGGCATGGAAATGACCACTTATTGTAATTTTGCATGAGTGATTACAAAGAATTGGTGGTTTATAATTCTTGGGTGCAAGGTGCTATTTTTATCTATTATATCAAGCTTGTTATAAAAAGCTTCTGCAAGCAATCAACAAAACTTAAAGACAGCTTTTGGAATGGGAAAAGATATTTGAAAATGACATATGTGTTAAAAGGTTAATATCCAAAATCTACAGAGTTGATTTGATACTACAAATTGTAGTAGTTTGATACTACAAAGTATCAAACTCGACACTCAAAAAGCAAATAGCCCAGTTAAGAAATGGGCAGAAGACCTGAATAGATGTTTTTTTCCAAAGAAGATATCCAACAGACAAGATGGCCAACAGACAAGATGCTCAACATCATTCATCATCAGGGAAATAAAGATCACAACTACAGTGAGATAGCAGCTCACACCTGTCAGAATGGATAAAATTAACATACAGAAACCATGGATGTTGGCCTGGTTGCAGAGAAAGGGGAAACCTCTTTCACTGTTGGTGGGAATGCAAACTGGTGCAGCCACTCCGAAAAACAGCATGGAGATTCCTCAAAAAGTTAAATATAGAACTACCTTCCAATTTAGCAATTGCATTAATAGGTTTTTAACTAAACTTTACAAAAATACTGATTCAAAGGGGCACATGCACCTCAATGTTTATAGCAGTATTATCAACAATAGCTAAACCCAAATGTCCATCAACTGATGGATGGATAAAGAAGTGTTTTATATATATATATATATATATACACATATATAAATATTTAATATAATATTATATATTAATATATTATATATTATAATATATATTATAATATTATAATATATTATATTATATTATTATATATATAATTATATATATATTATATATATAATATATATTATAATATTATAATATATTATATGTTATATATTATATATAATATTAATATATAATATTAATATATAATATTTAATAATATGTAAAGTATTACATATACATATAACTTCCAGCCTGAAAATTAAAGGTTGGAGAACGATTTACCATTCAAATGGTCCTCAAAAGAAAGCAGGGGTAGCCATCCTTTTATCAGATAAATTAAAGTTTATCACAAAGACTGTAGTAAGAGATGAAGAGGGACACTATATCATACTTAAGGATCTATCCAACAAGAGGACCTAACAATCGTGAATATTTATGCCCCTAATGTGGGAGCTGCCAAGTATATCAATCAGTTAATAACCAAAGTTAAGAATATTTGATAATAATACACTTACACTTGGTGACTTGAATGTAGTGCTTTCTACAATCGACAGATCTTCTAAGCACAACATCTCCAAAGAAACAAGAGCTTTAAAAGATACACTGGACCAGATGGATTTCACAGATATTACAGAACTTTATATCCAAACGCAACTGAATACACATTCTTCTCAGGTGCACACGGAACTTTCTCCAGAATAGACCACATACTGGGTCACAAATCAGGTCTTAACCATTCAAAATATTTGGGATAAAGCAAAAGCAGTTCTAAGAGGGAAATACATCACAATACAAGCATCCCTCAAAAAATTGGAAAAAACTCAACTACACAAGCTAACCTCACACCTAAAGGAACTGGAATAAGAGTAGCAAATACAACCTATACTGAGCAGAAGAAGAGAGTTAATAAAGATTTGAGCAGAACTCAATGAAATAGAGACCAGAAGAACTGAAGAACACATCAACAAAACCAGGAGTTGGTTCTTTGAAAGAATTAATAAGATAGATAAACCATTAGCCAGCCTTATTAAAAACAAAAAAGACTCTAATTAATAGAATCATGAATGAAAAAGGACAGATCAGAACCAATAGCAAGGAAATACAAACGATTTTAAAAACATATTATGAACAGCTATACACCAATAAATTAGGCAATCTAGATGAAATGGACATACTTCTGAAAAGCCACAAACTACCAAAACTGGAAGAGGAAGAAATAGAAAACCTGAACAGGCCAATAACCAGGGAGGAAATTGAAGCAGTCATCAATAACCTCCCAAGACACAAAAGTCCAGGGCCAGATGACTTCCCTGGGGAATTCTATCAAACATTTAAAGAAGGAACAATACCTATTCTACTAAAGCTGTTCCAGACAATAGAAAGGGACAGAATACTTCCAAACTCATCTTATGAGGCCAGCAGTAACTTAATTCTAAAACCAGACAAAGACCCCACCAAAAAGGAGAATTATAGACCAATATCCCTGATGAACACAGATGCAAAAATTCTCAACAAGATACTAGCCAATAGGATCCAACAGTACATTAAGAAGATTATTCACCATGACCCAGTGGGATTTATCCCCAGGATGCAAGGCTGGTTTAACACTCGTAAAACAATCAGTGTGATTGATCATATCAGCAAGAGAAAAAACAAGAACCATATGATCCACTCAATAGATGCAGAGAAAGCATTTGACAAAATACAGCATCCATTCCTGATCAAAACCTTCAGAGTGTAGGGATAGTGGGAACATTCCTCAGCATCTTAAAAGCCATCTAAAAAGCCCACAGCAAATATCATTCTCAATGGGGAAACACTGGGAGCCTTTCCCCTAAGACCAGGAACACGACAGGGATGTCCACTCTCACCACTGCTATTCAACATAGTACTACTAGAAGTCCTAGCCTCAGCAATCAGGCAACATAAAGAAATAAAAGGCATTAAAATTGGCAAAGAAGAAGTCAAACTCTCCCTCTTTGCAGATGACATGATCCTGTACCTAGAAAACCCAAAAGACTGCATCCCAAGATTGCTAGAACTCATACAGCAATTTGGCAGTGTGGCAGGATACAAAATCAATGCCCAGAAATCAGTGGCATTTCTATACACTAAAAATGAGACTGAAGAAAGAGAAATTAGGAGTCCATCCCATTTACAATTGCACCCAAAAGTATAAGATACCTAGGAATAAACCTAACCAAAGAGGTAAAGGATCTATACCCTAAAAACTACAGAACACTTCTGAAAGAAATTGAGGAAGACACAAAGAGACAGAAAAATATTCCATGCTCCTGGATTGGAAGAATCATATTGTGAAAATGTCAATGCTACCCAGGGCAATTTACACATTCAATGCAATCCCTATCAAAATACCATGGACTTTCTTCAGAGAGTTGGAACAAATCATCTTAAGATTTGTGTGGAATCAGAAAAGACCCTGAATAGCCAGGAGAATATTGATAAAGAAAACCAGAGCCAGGGGTATCACAATGCCGGATTTCAAGTTGTACTACAAAGCTGTGGTCATCAAGACAGGGTGGCACTGGCACAAAAACAGACACATAGATCAATGGAACAGAATAGAGAACCCAGAAATGGGCCCTCAACTTTATGGTCAACTAATATTCAACAAAGCAGGAAAGACTATCCACTGGGAAAAGGACACTCTCCAATAAATGGTGCTAGGAAAATTGGACATCCACATGCAGAAGAATGAAACTAGACCACTCTCTTGCACCATACACAAAGATAAACTCAAAATGGATGAAAGATCTAAATGTGAGTCAAGAATCCATCAAAATCCTAGAGGAGAACATAGGCAACACCCTTTTTGAACTTGGCTACAGCAACTTCTTGCAAGATACATCTATGAAGGCAAAGGAAACCAAAGCAAAATGAACTATTGGGACTTAAGATAAAAAGCTTCTGCACAGCAAAAGAAACAGTCAATAAAACTAAAATACAACTTACAGAATGGGAGAAGATATTTGCAAATAACCTATCAGATAAAGGGCTAGTATCCAAGATCTATAAAGAACTTCTTAAACTCAACAGCAAAGAATCAAAGAATCCAGCCATGAAATGGGAAAAAGACATGAACAGAAATTTCACCAAAGAAGACACAGACATAGACATAGACATGGCCAACAAGTACATGAGGAAATGCTCCGCATCACTTGCCCTCAGGGAAATGCAAATCAAAACCACAATGAGATACCACCTCACACCAGTGAGAATGGGGAAAATTAACAAGACAGGAAACAACAGATGTTGGAGAGGATGTGGAGAAAGGGGAACCCTCTTGCACTGTTGGTGGGAATGTGAACTGGTGCAGCCACTCTGGAAAACTGGGTGGAGGTTCCTCAAAGAGGTAAAAATAGAGCTACCTAATGACCCAGCAATTGCACTGCTGGGGATTTACCCCAAAGATACAGATGTAGGGAAATGGCAGGACACCTGCACCCCAATGTTTATAGTAGTGTCCACCATAGGCAAATTGTGGAAGGAGCCACAATGTCCATCGGCAGATGAATGGATACAGATGTGGTCTGTATATACAATAGAATATTCCTCAGCCATTAGAAACAACAAATATCCACCATTTGCTTCAACGTGGATGGAACTGGAGAGTATTATGCTGAGTGAAGTAAGTCCATCGGAGAAGGACAAA
Organism: Vulpes vulpes; assembly: GCF_048418805.1. NCBI lineage: Eukaryota > Metazoa > Chordata > Mammalia > Carnivora > Canidae > Vulpes > Vulpes vulpes. The sequence continues at coordinate 46,590,971 of NC_132792.1, read as the reverse complement.
CATTATATGGTCTCATTCATTTGGGGAATATAAAAAATAGTGAAAGAGAATAATGGGAAAGAAGAGAAAATGAGTGGGAAATATCATGCGGGTGACAGAACATGACTGAAATGAACAAGTCGTAGTGGAAGGGGAGGTGAGCGGGGGGTTGAAGTGACTGGGTGACGAGCACCGATGAGCCCTGGGTGTTATGCTATATGTTGTCAAATTGAACTCCAATAAAAAAATATACAAAAAAAAAAAGAATTGGAATATATTGATGGTGAACTGAAACTTTTACCATTATATGATCTTTTTATCTACAATAATTTTTTTTAAAGTCTATTTTTACTAATATTAATTGACAATCTCTTTTAGTTGGTGAATTTAGCCCTTATTAATTAATTATGCTTATTGATATATTTTAGGTTGTTTCTGGTATCTTATTTTGTGATTTCAATTTGTCTTGTCTTTGTGCTTTCCTATTTTCTATATTTCTCCCCACAACTTCCTTTCTCAGTTTTTCCTTTTTTTTTCTCTTCTTTTTTCTTTCTTGAACTGGTTGAATTTTTTTTTTGGCTTTATTATTCTGTTTTTTTTTTTTTTTCTCCTACTGTGTACTTAGCTTCTTTATTACTTTTCCTTAGTGGCTATCTCATCACTGTGCTCCAGCTTTAGTATAAAATTTTTTTTAAGACTTTCTAGACTCTTTTTACTTTCTAGAGAATCCAGTAATCCTTGAAAACTACTTTATCGTAATTTATTTACAAATGTATAACAATTTTATGGCAAAAGTTACAAGTAATTTATTTTGTTGTACTTCAGAGTGGGGTTACTTTGGATATTTGATCTGCACTAGCCTGGGAACTAGAAGTCTAAAATATTAGCACATACTAGTTTAAGTTTCTTAAGGGTTGAAGCTGATTTCTTTTCTTGTTATAACAAAGATCTGACCATTCCTTCCTTTTTTTCCTTACTCCCTCCCTCTCTTCTTTCCTGTCTTCTTTAAGTACCTAATATAAATTTACATATATATACATATATGTGTGTGTATATATATATATATATATATATATATATATATATATACTCAGCACTGTTCTAGTGGGAACGAGATATATTCTCTAGAAGTGCTGCAGAAAGGCATCTAGGTGTGAATAGAGAAGTAACTCCACTTTTTCTGGGAGACATTTTGATATGACCCTATTATTTTGTTAATTTGATAAGAATAGTTATCAGACTGAGGCATCTAATGATGTTCAGATACACCTGAATGCTCACTTTTAGGCATTATTTAATATAGTTGGTACCTTACTCAATTTTCTATATAAATTAGTTATTTATACTAAACTAAATATATGCTTAAGTTAATACACATTCTAAAGGGAATTACTTATAGATTTGGTTGTAAACTTCCCAGGAATAGATAATTTTTGTGTGTGTGTGTGTGTGTGTGGGTGTGTGTGTGTGTGTGTATATGTATGTGCTTTTTCAATCAGTGGGCCTTCTGACTTCCAATTTCTCAAATCAGTTCTGGTTAAAAGTTCAAAAAATGTTGTTATAATCCCTCCCCCATCCCGTTCACTCTAGGTAGTGTGTAATTTTGTGAGGTATCTTCACTCTTTTTGCTCTATCCTATAATTGCCTTCCTTCCGAAGGCTGCTGTGAGTTGCTCTTCAAAGTCATGCTGGGACCTGCCCTTTTCCATGAAGGCCATTGCCTTATAATATGCTCAATGTCATTTCATTGGAGCAGAAAGTTAGGGGAGTCTACCTTATGCCCGGCCCTTGTATCTACCAAAATGAAATCTCACTATTAAGTAACCCAGTTGCTATTATTGAGTCATAATTCTACTGCCCTGAATTTTTCAAATGATCCTTTTTATTCCTTTGATACTTGCATATCTAATTGTCAAGTTTAATTTATTATCCTTGTTACTCGTAAGTGTTTAATTGAGTTAGTGGTTATAGCTGACTCATAAACCCATAAAACCCTTTAGTGGTAAACTAATTAGCTACTGCACCTGCCCTCCGAATAATTAACATTGTTCATTACTAACAATCAGCATTGGAGTTATTAAAAGTTACCTTACCACTCTAAAGCAGAGGCTTTCAAACTTTTTTGATCATAATCCAGAGCAAGAAATGCATTACATAGGTCAACACCAGGATACACACACACACACACACACACACACACACACACACACACCCCTACTATGTATGACAGACTGATATTTTCTCTTCTATTCTCTTCTACTTTACTGTGTTTCACTCAAAAAGAAACTGATCTACTAACAAGTTTTTACTGGCCATTAATGGGTTGTGAGTTACAATTTCAAAAATACTGGCTTAAGAAAACACATGCATTGAAACAGAAAATTAAGAAGAATCCATAAAAGTTTCCTTCAAATTAAAACTTACTTGTTTCCTTCACCGTTATACACCCATTTAGTACTTCCAATTCCTTCATAGTCAGAAGCCCAGTAATAAATACAGGCATTAATGTGCAGAGTATATAGCAAGTATCCAGTTGTTCGAATGACTCTGCCAAGGAGAATAAATGCAAAGTAAAGACTCATGTCGTTTCTGGAATACAGCCTATTTTAACATTTTCTTTTCCTGGAAGTCTCCACTGAATCTCCTTCCTTTAAATTTGTGAACTGTTAACTCTCATTAGTACAATATAAAATGATGGTGCCATTGCATGTTTTCTAACTGCAGTGTCTTGACTGGGACTGACAGAGTGTAAAAGAAAAATACCTTCCTCTCTTTTCACAGATGGTATGAATCAACTCCTTGAAAGACATGCCTCAAGGGTCACCTCTCCACTTTGAGTCCCATAAAATACGCTACACTGATTTAACTGGATATCTCTGAAAAGCTCATGGGACTTTATACTACGATTAATAGTGACTAGAAATCTCTGTGCAGGTGAAGTTCAGGGGAGCAAATGAATGAAATTCAGATTAGAATAAATTGTCATGAGAGAGATGCAAAGTCAACTTGTGAAGGAGCACATTTATCTGTACCTGTTCTGAACTGAAGCTGGTAATTCATTTCAATTTTTAGTTCTGTATTATTCTAAAAACTAAGATGATTTTCATGCTTTTTATCTCATTTCAAAATATTCAAGTCTGTTTCAGAACATAACTCCTTATTTTATATTTTACATAGCCAAAATTCTGAGATTATTGTTTTCTTTGGCAGGGATATCATAGTCTTCTCAAATGCTGGCCAAACTGTTGTGTCGTTGCTTTTTCTGCCACCCCTGGAAGTATACTGATTCATACTTTACCTGTAGATATATGCCTTGTCCATTATAGACTCTAGGTGATGATTAAATTCAAAAAATGAAGTGTACTATGTAGAAGACAAAGAAATCCAAAAGTGTGTTAGTCTTAAATACAACTATTTAAATACAACTATGTAAGACAAATTTTGTTACTGAAAAGAATCCCATTCATATGTATCCAAAACAAACAAACTAGGGTCTGTTTCATTCTATTTTCCTCTGGCCAGTACATTTTAGAATGGTGCCAAACTCCCAGTGCTTCTTGCTTTATTTCTACTTTCTAGTAGAATACTTTCTAGTAATAGAAAGTATATAGAAATAAAAATTACTACTTTCTAGTAATAGTCTTATTTGTAATGCTTGTTGAAAATCAAGCTTAAAAACATTTTTCCCTTTTTCTTTTTAAAGTATCTAGTAGAATTCTATTTCACAATAATTAAAATTGCATTCCACTCAAGACATAAATAAAATAGGAAAAGTATAATACATTGAAGTCATAAATAGGTGTTAAGTCCTATTGCTCAATACTAGCATTATTTCTAAGCAAGTTGCATTAAATGTGTATTTTTTTCAATAAAATTTAAATTCCAGTAATACTACCATTGATTAGCTCTTCTTGATATTGTTCAAAGAGACACAATGAGTTTATGCATCTAATCCAGAGTTGCTATTTCCCTCAAGGTCTTTTCCTGTTTACATCTACTTCTATCTTAGCTCATACACCCTACTTGCACTCCTACCCCCACTTTCTCTTTTATTACTATAGGCTGTATAAGGTCAGAGCAGCAACATGAAATCCAGAGCCAAACATCAATCTCACCTCTGCCATTTACTAGTTGTGCGACCTTGAAAAAGTCACTAAATATTTCTGTACCTTGATTTCCTCATCTGTAAAATGGGAATAGTAAGAGACCATGTCTCTGAAAGGAGTTACACCACACAAGAATTAGTATGCTTATATTCAAGGAATCTTACAGATAGAAAGGACTATTGAAGATTATTTAGTTCAGTTTATTTAGTTCAAAATTCATCCAATATAAATGACTATACTAGGACATTTGGAATTAAAAAACAGATATAATAGTATCACTATTTATCTAGAAATATACACAAATATATTCCTAAGTAGGAAAAATCCCTTAAACGTTCAGATTGAGATAATTTCAATTTGCAGTAACTTATTATGCCTTTTTAAAAAAAATTATTTATTTATTTGAGAGAGAGGGAGATATCAAGTATGAGTTGGGGGGAAGAGCAGAGGGAGAGAATCTCAAACAAGATCTCTGCTGGGCAGGAAGCTCAACATGGGGCTCAATTTCATGACCAATGAGATCATGACCTGAGTTGAAACCAAGAGTCAAATGCTAACCCAGTGAGACACCCAGGCGCCCCCTTATTGTGCTCTTAATAGAAATTTGCACGAAAGTGTTTTTAAGTTTAGCCTTAGTGATCACTGTGGAGCAAATTTATATTTTGTTTTCTCATATATAATTTGGAGACAGATAAATGAAATTTTTTCCTAGAGAATTGTGCATTAAAATGATACACATATATGTGAAATGACTAGACTATGGAGCTATGAAAACAAGATCAATGTTGACCCTCAGGATATTCTGTATTTAAAAAAGTTGCTGAATATAGAGTCTTTGGACACTAGAGTTACAGAGCGGAGGTGTGAAGAGTTGGCATTTTCTAAGTTTTATTATAATGCCAAACTCCCAAATCATAGGAACCTGAATCTTCCTGGAAAATTGGTCATCTCTGAGTAGGAACCTCTGGAAACTTTCATATGAGACTATAAATTTGATGAGGGATGGCCTACTGCTAAGCTGCTTGGAAAGTTAAGTTCTGCTCCAATCAAGACCCACATTCCAAGGTCAAACTGGAAGTCTCTAGAGTTATCATAAATATGTGAAAATATAGGGTAAAGTCCCTTTCAACTTGAAAAAACTATGGGAATGGAAGGAAAGCCCGTTAAGCTTGAGGTTTATTTGCCAATCTGATTACAGTAAAGAACCTGGAGTCAGAAAGGTATGTGATAGGATTCATATTTTTCCACCCTGTTCTCATTTTCTTCATCTCTAAAATGAAGTTATTTGAAGGAATAAATGAAACCATGAATATTAAATTTAACAGAGTGTGCAGCCCCAAGTATGTATTCAGCTAGCAGCAGCTGCTGGTTTTTTTTTCTTTTTGGTTGCTTTTATTTTTGCTGTTGTTAGGCTCCACCCAGGCCCCAGGTTATGCTGTGTTGTTGCCCCAATGCATGAGAGAGATGATCACCTAAAATTTATAAAGTCTTCAGTGTTCCTTTTACAAAGGTTGTCTTTGGAAATATGTTATTGTTGCTATTGTTAAAGATTTACATGAATTTTCACATCCTGACTCTCCTCAGATTTGTTTTAGGTGCCTGATGAAGCCATGAATTATAAAATATTCGTCTTAGAATATTTTTGAATAGGTAATGCCTTCACATAGTCCAAAAACAATAGGAAATACATGTCTTTAAAAGTGTTGCTCCCACTCCTGCCCCTATTCATTTTGATTTCCCCTCTTACCATCCATCTCCATCTCAGTTAACCATTTCTATTAAGATTTTTGGTAGTTTTCCAGCATTTATGTGAATACAGAAAAATGGAGTATTTTTCTCTTTCGGTTATACAAAAGTTAGTATTGTTCTATAAACTATTCTGTAACTAGCTTTTTTTTTTTAATTTAGCAATTTATCTTAAAGGTCTTCCTGTATAACAAACAGTTTTCATAGAAAACGTCCTTTTTATTTATTTATTTCTTTTGTTACAAAGTATTCTATTATAAAGATGTCTTGCAATTTATTTGACTAATTCCTCATTGGTGAATATTTGAATTATATCCAAACATATAAATACTTTTGTTTTGTAAAAGTGTTTGCAATTTTGTTTTTGAATTATAGAATTTTAGATGAGTAAGATCACTTAGAGGTAATCTAATCTCTCATTTTACAGCCTGTGCTCCAAGCATTCAGTGACTGTCTAATAAAAAAGGACAAATGGGAAAGAATATGATTATGAAAGATTATTATGTAAGATTATGAAAGATCATGAAAGATTCATTTGTAATTATAGTTGTATTTAGAAGTACAAAGACATTCCTATCTTGGATTATAAAAATATCTCTTGTGAGATATAGAATAAAACAATCAAGAGCAAATTCCATCAGTAGAAACAATGTTTTTCCGTTGTAAAAAAATTCATAGTAATGATGAGGGCAGAAAAATGGACAGTTTGGAAAAAATTAAAAATATTACACTTCTAGAACATTTTTAATCATTTCAAGATTTCCATTATTATAAAAGAAAATTAAATATAGTTATCTTACCTTCAATATCCTATTCATCCTAAATACTGGATTAAACCCAAAGAAGAGGTAAAAAACATCAAATGGCATTACTGATGCAACATCCAACTGTTGGAAAAACACATTCACAATCATCTTGTGTTTATGTGCTTTTTTGGACATGGATTGATTTATGCCAATGCAAATATAAGCTGACCAGGCACCATGAATTTTTTTTTTGTTTAATATAAAATTGCCTTTAGTAGTATGCCTAGAGCCACTGTAAGGTATATTTGCACCATGAAAATAAGAAAACTATTTTGTAGGCTACTTCCAATGTATTTCATTTCTACCTTCATGCATCTGAGCTCTCCGTAGGTACTGCATTTTCTGCAATTTTTGTTGAGTTGTCATATACACTTCAGAGATGGCATGGTTACTAATGTTAAAATAACATTTTAATAGTGTTCTAAATGTGGGGCTCTTGGACTGAAAGTCAAGTCTATTCTTAATTTTATTTGAGTCCATTGCACATTAATTGCAGTTGTATATTTTTATACAGCCAATTCTCCAGTATTCAGGGCTGATAACATTGGTGGTGGTTCATCCAGATGCTTCAATTCTTTCTACTGCTCTCCATTTGGGATGATACTGCTAACAATAAACTACTATGAACTCTATCTGTTAGACACTGTGCAGGTTAAGAGAGAGGAAAGGAATCAGTCCCGTTTATAATTAATCAGTAACTCCAATAGGAGAAAGTATGGAAAGTATTATCATAGCTAAATTTTTTTTTAAGTTTTCATGTATTTAATTATTCTGTTTTTCTGCTACCCTGGTAGTTGTGAAATGGCAACATCACTTGCATACTTTCCTGACTACAATGATGATAATAAGAAATTCTTTTATGTAAGGTAATTATTCATTTTCATTAATTTTTACATGGTTTTGAAAAATAGAGTATATTTTAAAAACATTTAATATATTTAAGACATTAAGAGCAGTTAAGAAGTTTCTGTAAATCCATATATATGAAATGGAGAGTTGAGGTAATTATATAACAAGATTTCACAATAACCTCATGCTATTGAAAAGAAATGAAACTTTCAATTTGAATTAATGATATTAACTATCATAAACAAATTCCTTACTGAAAGTATTGGTTTATAAATTACATCATATTATCAAACCTCATTAATTTTACCTTACAGATATTGAGTTTTATAAGAAATTAAGAGGTATACAGAACAATTACTAAAATAAAGTCTTATAAGTAAGAAAGCAGGAGCATGGAACTGTTGACATGTTTAGTGCTATTTCAGACTCATGTTTTCTGGCTCGAATCATAAATAGTAATTTTTTAATCTTTAAAATAAATTTATTAGAACTAATATGTCAATTGTGGGTTTTTAAAATTGTTGTCTATCCAATTGCTCAACTGCCCACTTGAATTCTCTATGCAGTCATTAGTCATGTTTGATATTAACACATTAATGCATTATTTGTTAGATAAAGATGATTTATTTCTCATTGAATTGTAGAAAACTGAATTAAGCATTGGTCAATACTGAACTCTGTATAAGGCACTTTGTAAAACATGTTGGAGTCGAAATAGTAAAATATTGTTTCTGTCCACAAGAAGTTGACAAACTAATAGTGGAATAATGAAGTACAAAAATAGCTATAGTACAATGCCATAGAGAAACAGGATGTGTGAAGGGAATTCAAAAGGAGTGCCCACAATTAAATAAATGTAAAATTTTACATTTATAAACCCAAAGTAAATATATGAGTTAATTTGCCCTTATTCAAATTCAAGAATGTGATTGTTTAGAGTAAGTTTTGTGATACTTAAAAAGAACAGTCATCCTCTTGTGGAATTCACCAAAGTAGCACAGATTATGAATATGTCTAAATATGTGGCAATCTTTTACGAAGAAAATTAGTTGAAGATGAAAACAAACTTAAAGAGATTTTAATCATCATAGATAACCAATGGAGACAATTTGGCACCTAACCCCCGATTTGTATCATTTCACAAAATTCAAGGCCACAAAAGTGTTGTTCTTGAAACAGAGGAGGTTGGAGTTCATCTACACATCTATACATACTGGGTAACCTTAGATAACTCCTAAATATCTATTTTTCAGAGTTAGGAGGAATAAATAAAAGATAATAAAGTACTTGGGTGTAAATAATTATGAGTGAAAAAATATGATTATGTGGTTATTTGAGGGAAGAAAGGTGCCATGTTGTTTAAATAATTGCTTCTTTTCTATTTATTTTGCTTATATGAACAAGAAATAAGAGTAGAAAAAATTTGATAGATTTTTACATCATGCTACATGAATTGGAGGCTAGTATTCTGTATTAGAAAAGACAAAGTACACTCCATACTCTTTTACTGACATTTTAATCAGAATTTAAATGTGAACACTAACATTTTGTTGTGCTTGATAAAGTCCTTATGTTGAATTCTACACTTGCACATTTATGGAAGTGTATCATGTAATTATGGAGAAGCAAAAACTTTAGGCTTGCCTTTGCCTAATAGAACTTCATTTGTATAAACTTGGTTACAAAGGCTATGATTCAAAATAGAAACAGATTAAAAAAAATTTATAAATCAGATTTAAAATCAAAATGTTAATGGATTACTTGAACAATTTTGAAATTGTAAGGTACCTACCTGAAATTTTGTAGAGCTCCTGTAGTGTCTCTTTAACTCATTTGAATCCACCTGAAATTTTATATTTATATTTTATATTAATTTTACCCAATTTCATCAATTATTTTCTTACTTTAAAAAATATTTCTCTCTACTAGTTCCTTGCAATGTCAGCTGATAAATATGCTCTATCCTCCTTTCTCTTAAAACAGAGTAAAATATTACTTAGAAGTTTTTTTCTACTGATCTATTTTTTGTCATACTCAAGTTTTAAAAAAGATTTTATTTATTTATTCATGAGAGACACACAGAGAGAGGCAAAGACATAGGCAGAGGGAGAAGCAGGCTTCCTGTGGGAAGCCTGATGCTGGACTCATTCCCATGACCCTGGGACACGACCTGGGCCAAAGGCAGACACTCAGTCACTGAGCCACTCAGGTGCCCTTATATTCAAGCTTCCCCTCCTCCTCCTCCGCCTCCTCCTCCTCTTCCTTCTTCTTCTTTTCTTCTTCTTCTTCTTTTATATTCAAGCTTCTTTAAAAAGTTGCCTATATTGTTTTATTCAACATCCTTCCCTTATATTTAGTCTTCAACCCATGGCAAGTTAATGGTAATTTGAGCTTTGCTCACTTTTCTTATCCATTAAGACTATCAATTCGAAAGCCACCAACAACCTCCTCATGATCACACCCAGGGAATCCTTTATAGTACTTAGCATTCTTTTATGGCATTCACCATATTTTGAAATCACACATATATTTCTTGAGTGATTTATTTAAAATCAGTTTATTCTATTAAATGGGAATCTATCTCAGAACAGGGTTGATTTTGTTTAGTAACTGTACATAGTTAGTGGTTAACTATAACAGGACCCAAAAACACTTGTTAAGTAGATGAATAGATAGAGGAATAAAGAGATAAATAAAACCTTTTGAAGCATTTGACATTTGGGGAATATTCTTGAAATTTTTCTTTCTAAAGAATCTGAAATGCCATTTTTGGTTTACTTCTTCAGCTATAGCTTTTTGGTGTCCTTTTTTGATTCTAGGGCTAGCCATTATTTTATATAAATATAAATTTATATTCAATTTTTAGGGCTACCCAGTTAAATGTCAACATTCCCCAGGACTTAGCTCTCTTCTCTCCCTCTTTATAATTGCTTCCTAGAAAATTTCAACCACTTACATGGTTTCAAATATATACTGCCATCCAATGTCATTTTCTGGCACTGTTGACCTGGACAAGCAACTGCCTATTGTCTTCACTTAGCAGTTCTGTGTATCTCAAATTTAATCTATAGCAAACCTGAATTCATCATCATTCTCCATTCCCCACTAGCCTAACATCTTTCTACCCTACCACTTCCTCCTCTTGAGTAATCCTATGAGCATCCTCATATACACTGGTCAGTGATCCTGGATCACTCATTCTCCCTCAGCCCTCATCTAACCAGCAACAAATTCCACTGATTCTTCTTCCTACAATTTTCTCATGTACATTCTCTCCTTTTGGCATGGGTCTCTTTGTTTTAATTCTTGTTCCCCTTGATCCATTCTATAATGGCAGCTAAATGATTTTGCTAAATCAGATTATTTAACATTCACCATATATGTGAAATCTTCTGACTCCACATGACTTACAAAAATACAAGCTCTTTCATGGTCTCAAGGCTCCACTTTGTCTGTCTCACCTCCTGCAGCATCCCACATACACTTTATTCAGCATCAGAGTTTCTCACTTTTATGACTTTGCCCATGTTGTTTTCAGAGTTTGAAACATGTTTTGTTCCTTTTGGGGGGTGGAGGTGTGCAGATAACTGAAATTCATTCATCAAGATTGGGACCAGATGTTCTCTCCTTCACATGGTTTTCTTTGTACCTCACCTCAGAACTCTTAGGGCTCATCTCTGCCATGACTCCCATTACAAACCCCACCATTTTTCTTTTGTTTGTCTTTCATATGCTGAATTACTTGAGGATAAGGTCTGTATCTTAGTCTTGTTTTTCCAATTTCTTTCTTTCTTTTTTTAAATCAAATTTATTTTTTATTGGTGTTCAATTTGCCAACATACAAAATAACACCAGTGCTCATCCCGTCAAGTGCCCCCCTCAGTGCCTGTCACCCATTCACCCCCACCCCCGCCCTCCTCCCCTTCCACCACCCATAGTTCATTTCCCAGAGTTAGGAGTCTTTATGTTCTGTCTCCCTTTCTGATATTTCCTACCCATTTCTTCTCCCTTCCCTTCTATTCCCTTTCACTATTATTTATACTCCCCAAATGAATGAGAACATATAATGTTTGTCCTTCTCTGATTGACTCATTTCACTCGGCATAATGCCCTCCAGTTCCATCCACGTTGAAGCAAATGGTGGGTATTTTTCATTTCTAATGGCTGAGTAATATTCCATTGTATACATAAACCACATCTTCTTTATCCATTCATCTTTTGATGGACACCGAGGCTCCTTCCACATATTGGCTATTGTGGACATTGCTGCTCTAAACATTGGGGGGCAGGTTTCCCGGCGTTTCATTGCATCTGTATCTTTGGGGTAAATCCCCAACAGTGCAATTGCTGGGTCGTAGGGCAGGTCTATTTTTAACTCTTTGAGGAAACTCCGCACAGTTTTCCAGAGTGGCTGCACCAGTTCACATTCCCACCAACAGTGCAAGAGGGTTCCCTTTTCTCCGCATCCTCTCCAACATTTGTGGTTTCCTGCCTTGTTAATTTTCCCCATTCTCACTGGTGTGAGGTGGTATCTCATTGTGGTTTTGATTTGTACTTCCCTGATGGCAAGTGATGCAGAGCATTTTCTCATGTGCGTGTTGGCCATGTCTATGTCTTCCTCTGTGAGATTTCTCTTCATGTCTTTTGCCCATTTCATGACTGGACTGTTTGTTTCTTTGCTGTTGAGTTTAATAAGTTCTTTATAGATCTTGGAAACTAGGCCTTTATCTGATACGTCATTTGCAAATATCTTCTCCCATTCTGTAGGTTGTCTTTTAGTTTTGTTGACTGTATCCTTTGCTGTGCAAAAGCTTCTTATCTTGATGAAGTCCCAATAGTTCATTTTTGCTTTTGTTTCTTTTGCCTTCGTGGATGTATTTTGCAAGAAGTTACTGTGGCCAAGTTCAAAAAGGGTGTTGCCTGTGTTCTCCTCTAGGATTTTGATGGAATCATGTCTCACATTTAGATCTTTCATCCATTTTGAGTTTATCTTTGTGTATGGTGAAAGAGAGTGGTCTAGTTTCATTCTTCTGCATGTGGATGTCCAATTTTCCCAGCACCATTTATTGCAGAGACTTTCTTCCAGTGGATAGTCTTTCCTCCTTTATCGAATATTAGTTGACCATAAAGTTGAGGGTCCACTTCTGGATTCTCTATTCTGTTCCGTTGATCTATGTGTCTGTTTTTGTGCCAGTACCACACTGTCTTGATGACCACAGCTTTGTAGTACAACCTGAAATCTGGCATTGTGATGCCCCCAGCTATGGTTTTCTTTTTTAAAATTCCCTGCCTATTTGGGGTCTTTTCTGATTCCACACAAATCTTAAAATAATTTGTTCCAACTCTCTGAAGAAAGTCCATGGTATTTTGATAGGGGTTGCCTTAAACGGTAAATTTCCCTGGGTAACATTGACATTTTTACAATATTAATTCTGCCAATCCATGAGCATGGAATATTTTTCCATCTCTTTGTGTCTTCCTCAATTTCTTTCAGAAGTGTTCTATAGTTTTTAGGGTATAGATCTTTTACCTCTTTGGTTAGGTTTATTCCTAGGTATCTTATGCTTTTGGGTGCAATTGTAAATGGGATGGACTCCTTAATTTCTCTTTCTTCATTCTCATTGTTAGTGTATAGAAATGCCACTGACTTCTGGGCATTGATTTTGTATCCTGCCACACTGCCAAATTGCTGTATGAGTTCTAGCAATCTTGGGGTGGAGTCTTTTGGGTTTTCTATGTAGAGTATCATGTCATCGGCAAAGAGGGAGAGTTTGACTTCTTCTTTGCCAATTTGAATGCCTTTAATGTCTTTTTGCTGTCTGATAGCCGAGGCTCGGACTTCCAGTACTATGTTGAACAGCAGTGGTGAGAGTGGACATCCCTGTCTTGTTCCTGATCTTAGGGGAAAGGCTCCCATTGCTTCCCCATTGAGAATGATATTTGCTGTGGGGTTTTTAGATTGCTTTTAAGATGTTGAGGAATGTTCCCTCTATCCCTACACTCTGAAGAGTTTTGATCAGGAATGGATGCTGTATTTTGTCAAATGCTTTCTCTGCATCTAATGAGAGGATCATATGGTTCTTGGTTTTTCTCTTGCTGATATGATGAATCACACTGATTGTTTTACGAGTGTTGAACCAGCCTTGTGTCCTGGGAATAAATCCTACTTGGTCATGGTGAATAATTTTCTTAATGTATTGTTGGATCCTATTGGCTAGTATCTTGTTGAGAATTTTTGCATCTGTGTTCATCAGGGATATTGGTCTATAATTCTTTTTGGTGGGTTGTCTGGTTTTGGAATTAAGGTGATGCTGGCCTCATAGAATGAATTTGGAAGTACTCCATCTCTTTCATTCTTTCCAAACAGCTTTAGTAGAATAGGTATGGCTTCTTGTTTAAACATTTGATAGAATTCCCCAGGGAAGCCATCTGGCCCTGGACTTTTGTGTCTTGGGAGGTTTTTGATGACTGCTTCAATTTCCTCCCTGGTTATTGGCCTGTTCAGGTTTTCTATTGCTTCCTGTTCCAGTTTTGGTAGTTTGTGGCTTTCCAGAAATGTGTCCATTTCTTCTAGATGGCCTAATTTATTGGCGTATAGCCGTTCATGTTTTTAAAATCGTTTGTATTTCCTTGGTGTTGGTAGTGATCTCTCCTTTCTCATTCATGATTTTATTAATTTGAGTCTTCTCTCTCTTCTTTTTAATAAGACTGGCTAATGGTTTATCTATCTTATTAATTCTTTCAAAAAACCAACTCCTGGTTTTGTTGATCCGTTCCACAGTTCTTCTGGTCTCGATTTCGTTGAGTTCTGCTCAAATCTTTATGAACTCTCTTCTTCTGCTAGGTGTAGGATCTATTTGCTATTTTTTCTCTGGCTCTTTATGTGTAAGGCTAGCTTTTGTATTTGAGTTCTTTCCAGTTTTTGGATGGATGCTTGTATTGCAATGTATGTCCTCCTCAGGACTGCTTTTGCTGCATCCCAAAGATTTTGAACAGTTGTATCGTCATTCTCATTAGATTCCAGGAATCTTTTTAATTCTTCCTTAATTTCTTGGTTGACTCTTTCATCTTTTAGCAGGATGGTCCTTAACCTCCAGGTGTTTGAAGTCCTTCCAAACTTCTTGTGATTTAGTTCTAATTTCAAGGCATTATGGTCTGAGAATATGCAGGGGATGATCCCAATCTTTTGGTATCGGTTCAGACCCAATTTGTGACCCAGTATGTGGTCTATTCTGGAGAAAGTTCCATGTGCACTTGAGAAGAATGTGTATTCAGTTGAGTTTGGATGTAAAGTTCTGTAGATATCTGTGAAATCCATCTGGTCCAGTCTATCATTTAAAGCTCTTGTTTCTTTGGAGATGTTGTGTTTAGAAGACCTATTGATGGGCTCCCTGTGCTTCGGGGCCTGTGCTGTTGGATTCGCTCCCGCCCCGCAGCCCCCTCCGCGAGCTGCTCTGGGTCCCGCCGTGGGCGCTGCAGCCCTTAGGGAGCTCGGCGCACTCTCCCGGGGCGCAGGTGCCTGTTAGTGTCCCAGGGAGCCTGAGGGCATCCCTGCCCTCCTGGGTCCTGCTCTAACTCCCTGCGGGCCCCTTTCCACCCGGGAAGGTTGGTGCAGTTCCTGCTCCTCCGGGACGGGACTCTCCTGTCCTGGGGACACTCGCCCCGGCCTCAGTCCGGCTCCTCGCGGGCCCCTCCACCTTGGAGGCCTTTTGTTTCTTTAGTTCTTTTTTCCTGTCTTCCTACCTTGATAGAAGCGGGAAGTGTTCTCACTGTAGCGTTCCAGCTGTTCTCTCTTTAAATCTCAGGCCGAGGGGATCCCTGGGTGGTGCAGTGGTTTGGTGCTTGCCTTTGGCCCAGGGTGCGATCCTGGAGACCCGGGATGGAATCCCACATCAGGCTCCCGGTGCATGGAGCCTGCTTCTCCCTCTGCCTATGTCTCTGCCTCTCTCTCTCTCTCTCTGTGACTATCATAAATAAATAAAAATTAAAAAAAAATAAAAATAAATCTCAGGCCAAATTCGTAGATTTTCAGGATGATTTGAAGGTTATCTAGATAATTTGGTGGGGACAGGTGACTTGGGGACCCTACTCTTCTGCCATCTTGCCCCTCCTCTCTTGTTTTTCCAATTTCTAATGCAATATCTAACACATAGTAGGTTTCCAATGTATATGTGATAAGTGATAGATAAAGAGGCATTTGTTATCATTCAGACCTAAAAGAATTAATGCTAATATTGGATTTATATTCTTACATTTTAGTGATAGGTAAATAATTTATATTCTTACATTTTGTGCTATTAATGAGTAGGCCAAAGTATTATATCTTAGACACAAAGAAGTAGTGTCTTCTAACAATTATCATCCAGACTATCCAAGTTCAGAAGTTTCAAACTACTGCCGAGTAGTGTTAAATATTGAATATTGGTTAGCCAACCCCTCAATTTCTGCTCCCCCCACCTTTTTTTGGCTACAATTTTTACTCATGCACATATACTAACTCATCTAATGATTTTTGCTGTGAAACTCAATGGCTTACTAAGCCACAGGTGGACATAGATAGGAGTTTAAGTTGAATCATGTATCAAGCTTGAGTAAAATTAGTCAGCTCCTTCAAAGCTTATCTGGGACTGACAGATACATTTCAAGTGCTACAAAGTTAAAAAACCACCCTCTCCTTCAACCTTGGAAGAATGTTTTTTAGCACTTTTATCTCTACTCTCAGGCTTGTCTATGATCCTATGATTGAATAAATGTAAATGAAATGAAAACTTGCTAGATTAGATGAAAATGCAATCTAGTGATTCTAAAATCTCTCTTCTTTGGAGAACTAAAAAAAAATTTGGCATCATTATGATGACCAGCATGCTTACTGGGTAACAATTAGGCACTAGTTTAAAAAAAAATGTCACCTTATTTAATGCTCTTTGTCTCTTTTAAGTCTCATCACTATGCAGGCAACATTTCTTTAGGGGAGGCTTACTTTAGGAAGGATATGCTGACTGTACTTAAATCCTTTTCCAAAAGGTGGGTTTTGAAGAAGCTCTACCTGGGTATGATTATATTTACCTTTTCTCATAAATAATTCATAGAAACTCCATAATTTTATATAGAATAGATAGATAGGTTTCAAAAATAGTAATATCACCTAAAACAACTACATTGCAGATTAAATAATATTCAAGGAAAGAAGATCCTTGAACCAAGACTGCCATTCATTAACTCCTTCGAATACTTCTTGAATATACTCTCTTAGTTCCTCAGATAGAGAGGGAAATGAATTGGACATTGTCTTTATACACAAGAAACTTAATATCAGGTAAGAAAGGGAGATAATATACAGATAGGAGAGAAGAGGGGAAGTTAAATGTGTGGATATTAATTCATTTGAGACATTCAACAACTTACTGTACATATTCTATATGCCAGACTCTGGCTTAGGTGTACAAATGGCCTTATTTAATCTTCACAATAGGTTTATGAAGTGGGTACGATACTTTCCATTTTACGAATGAAAAGATACCAGTTAATTAAAAGGTAAATTTATTTTCTTCAACTAAAGCTATTAATAAATTTCAGAGATGGAATTCGACCCTGGTCTGTTTGTTCCTACTTAATAATAATTAGCCTAATCATTGTTTAACAATTAAATAACAGAAGTATGAATCAAATGTACAGAGCACAGAGAAGGGAATGGTTAATTTTCTTCAGGTCAGTTTATAAACAGTAACTGAGAAGATTAAGTGCCAAAAGCAGCTGACTATAATGTCAGGCTTGACTGATACTGTCACTATGTAGCACTGAGCATTTCCATGAATCATGATCAATAGGTTTAGCAGTATTGTAGGGGTATGAGTCCCATATCACAATAATCCTCATTGTCATTTTCAGCTGTATTTCTGCTGTCTATAAAGGAAATTACAATAAATAAATAAATAAACAAACAAATAAATAAATAAATGAAATTACAGACGAGATACTCTTTTGTTGTTTTTTCATACAAAGTTCTGTTCTCTATTTGTGTAGCACCATTTTCAGAAGGATGCAATGCAAAACTTGTAAACCCTCCTAATTCCTTCTACTGTGGCCTTTAGCTCTTCAATCTGTTTATGACTTCTCTGTTTTCAAGGCCTTAAGGGAATTAATATTTCCATCCTCTAGCCCTGAAATACTTGGCAACTGTAGATATATAATAAATGTTTGTTGAATGAATGAATGAATGAAAAAACAAGTTGGCAGTGCACCAAAGGTAGCAGAGATAGCTAAATGTAGTCGATCTTCAATTTGGGTACTTGACTTGTATAGTCTTCTTACCAAAATGTAATCAAGCTTCAAAGGCTAACACTACCTATTCTAAATTAAAGAAACCATTAAACTCCTTTTGAACAAACAAAGCAATTAGTTCCTGCTCTGTATTTGTAGTTTGTGATAATGCATTTTAAATAGAGCCCGTTGAGTGTGTTTTTATTGGTTATTTTTCTTGTTTTTAACACTCCATTGTGTGTAAAGCCCTCTTAGAAAATTGAAAATAAGTCTCCTCTTACTGATTTTGTCATTTTCCATTTGTCAAACATTGATTTTCTTCCCCCTTGTGCATTTAATGGAGGTTGAAATTAGCGCCTTTTTTTTGTGTGTGTTGTTTACTTCTTATTTGCACACCATCATCGTCATTTATCAAGCTGCCAGTGAGCTCTGGGGATAGTGGGGAGCTGACTAGTGCTCTGAAGTTCACATAAGGAATATTTTGAATATATTCTTGCTACAGCTTTAGCTCTTGCTTTTATTTTTTTTATTTTTTTTTATTTTATGATAGTCACACACACACACAGAGAGAGAGAGAGAGAGAGAGAGAGAGAGAGAGAGAGAGGCAGAGACACAGGCAAAGGGAGAAGCAGGCTCCATGCACCGGGAGCCCGACGTGGGATTCGATCCCAGGACTCCAGGATCACGCCCTGGGCCAAAGGCAGGCGCTAAACCACTGCGCCACCCAGGGATCCCCAGCTCTTGCTTTTAGAATTTCTTTCTAGGAAAGCTTTCAAATAATAGGAGGATTTCCTCAGCAAATAAATTTTTTTCTAAAAGAATACAGTAATCATAACTACTCCTTTCAGCTTTTTGATAAATTAATATTATCTGGAGATTCAAAAGAAAATATTCAGAAGATTAAGGAACCCACCTTTATTCTTCAAAAATATGTATAAACCCAAAGTTCCATACATTTCATTAGTCTGCTCTTCCTACAGTGATGGGTCCATTAGAGGATATGTTCTGTGCAGTTCCCACTGAGATTGTGAAGTGGGTATTACAGTGGACATCAGTTGGAAAGGGAGCATCCTTCTAGTTAGCTGGGGAAGGGGCTGAGGAGTAGAGGCTTTAAGATGTGGAAATGTCCTTGTGAAAACATATTCTTCTATTTGGTTGACTGGATTACTTTGAAATTCTGTCAACACTGAGAATAAGTCTAGGAGAAAATAATTTCTCCTATGGGTAAGAATGGTAGTTTCTGAAGTAGGCCAGTGCATTTGATTGTGAGAATTGGGATGTGATGAATCTGGAAAGTGGAGGAATGCACAGAAGAGAGGCCAGAAGATACCATATTAATTTTTAAAAAATCACAAAATCACAGGTGTGTTTTATGTGCTTGTGATTTGCACCTGTCTGCTGAGTGTATGGCTTCCTATTTATGGTTTGGCTGTCTCAGTGAAGATCTTGATGGCTCATTGTTATAGCACTATATAATAATAGCACTATATAATAATAGCACATTTTGCAATGGTGGAAATAGTCTGTGCTCTCTGATATGGTAGCCTCTAGCCAAGTGTGATTACTGAGCCCTGGAAATATTGATAGGTGGCTGGGAAACATGAATTTTTAATGTTATTTAATCTTAATTAAAATTTAAATTTGAATAGACATATCTGGCTAGTGGCCACTATATTGGACAGTGCAGTGAATCTACACTGATTAAAAGGTTCATGATATATTTTCTTTTCAAGTTAGGTTTTCCCAAACTGTCAAGACCTAAGACCTTGGACTTGTTGTCTATACTATGATACTATGTACAGGTCCTATGCTCAGTGCTGACTATATGATGATACACAAAGTACAGTCTGTGTCCCAAAAATCTTATAGCCATGTTTTCTCACAGCACCAGGTTGTCTCCCAAGGAAACTGAGTAGACTCTTATGAGTGATATAGTACCTGCCTTATTCTAAAAAATACTGAGGTGAATGGCAGATTGCAATGTGGTGGAAAACAACTGCCTTACAGACTCTTTGAAGTGTGGTAACTAGATAAATATATATTAAATTACTTCTTTTTGTATACATAATTTATACATTTTTAAACTTTATTTAGGTAAAATATGTATATGGTTTTGACATTTCAGATCTGGTTTTATCTTTCTACCCTCAAGTATTAGCAAATTCTGAAAAACCAGTCAACATGAACTGACATGGCATAGTTGCACAGAGCATGGGTTTTAGAGTCAAGGTCTGGGTTTGATCCTGCCTCATCGCTGTCCAGCTCTGTGCCTTGAGCATATCACATTCCCTCTCTAAGCCTCGATTTCCTCTTCTGTATATGGGGTTGATAATAATGTCTCCCTTATAGAGTGACTGAAAGGATTAAGTGAGGCATTATAAAGAAATTAACTGGAATAATGATGATAGCTAACATTTAATAGGCACTCATTAGTCACTCAACACAGTTCAGGCATCGTGCATTTAGTCTTTCCATCAACACTGTGAAGGTACTATTTTTACAACGAGGAAACTAAAGCGCAGGGAGCTACATGGTCCCTCCTCCATAGTAAATGCTCAAGGGTTGTGCTGTTATTGTTGTTTCTACTATACTGATGGTTTCTGGTGGTTAAAGACAGCTGGTCATATATTCAATAAACAGTGTTGTTAATTTGTTTTTTGTAGTCCAATCTGATATTTGTCAGTTTCTGCTTCTCCCAGCCCCACTTACCATTATGTCTCCTCCTTTTATAAACTGGAGTCTGGGCTGGATTAATAGCATATCACAAAGGTAGATGATATCACATGTGATGTCTGTAATAAACCAGTAGTGTGTGTTGTCTGGTGTTTGATATGGAAAGACGAGGCGTAGTGGTATAAGCCAGCAGTTCCAGTTATAGGCAATGGTGACAAGCAAGAGCCACAGGAGATAGAGTCGATCTAGAAAAATCAAATGGCAGGTAACAAGCATTAAAATAATTCTCTTGCTTAGTTTGGTGCACTGTCCTCTGGAGATAAGCAAATTGTTATGAGAGGTTCTATTAAAATTCAGTACAATTCTGGAAAGCACTGGGCTTTACAAGGGATGTTGAGTGATCTTATCAGCTCTTCTGACATTGGAGAGAAGCCTTTATCTCTTGCCGAGAAGTGGCCATTCTGAGTCTGTCCCCACAGGCAACTGTGCTATATGGATCAAGGAAAAAGAGACCCAGGGAAGTCAGAGGTGCCCTATTTGAATAATTGCAGCAGCAGGCCTTTTGTGCATCAGAGTAGTTAAGCTGCAGGATTACCCGGGCAGGTGGACAAAAGGCCACATGTTGCCTGAAGGAGTGTGGCTGACCAGGAGAGGCCAGAGAATCAGCCCATTAAGGCAATCCATGTCCTTTCACACATTGCTTTCTTCTGCCCTCCCATAGCAATGGATTTGTTCAGTTAAAATAATTAATGATATGAAGGCATGGAAGAAGATAGACACTTCATATTGATTTTGGGGGGAAGGGTGTTGGATACATATCACAGAACACTTTGGGGCTTTCTTTTCAAAAGTAATTAAGGGCAGCAGAAACTCTGGACTGCCTTTTATTTATTTATTTTTATCTATTTATCTATCATTCATCTATTTTGATAATTATACATTTACTTTATTTCATATTATACTGGACATGCCTTTTAAAAACAAAAAGGAATATTTTATCTCTTGCTTTCACGAGAGAGGAGCAAACAATCCACTGTCTTTTTAATATAGTTTGAATTCTGCTTTCTAGATAGAATTGGAATGTGGCCTAGGGAGAAATGGAAGCCATCTGGGACTCTGGGTTATAGGGGTTCTTGATAATAGCTAGCCCTCCCACTGGGACAGTTCACACTTTGATGGTACCTGTGTATGAATCTATGCTTCCTGGAAGTCTAATTCGTTTTAGGTACTCTGTCAGAGGCATCTTCTGGAATTTAAAACACAATATGTGATAGTAATGTTCTTCTTTTAGCTTAGCATTGCTCTCTTGTGTTGATGGTATGGCTGTGGGCTTTGCTTTATAGGGAAAAAAAAGAACACATTTTTAAGAGGTTAGGTTAGCTTAATGAGAAAAAGCTTCGATTTCTTGAAGTCAGAACATATCAGAATCTTCCCTTCTTAATATAGGTAGAATAGGCATGATATGATATTGAAAATAGTGACATTAATGACAATATCCAGGTAATGAAAACACTGGAATTTGGAAATAAATAGCAGATTTAAAACATACTAATAAATTACCACAAAAGTGTTACAAATAGGGTAGTTTAATTAATAAATCAATTAATTAACTGAATGTAATCTCTACACCCAAGTTGGGGCTCAAACCCACAATCCCAAGAGCAAGAGTCACAAGCTCCACTGACTAAGCCATCCAGGCACCCTACAAATAGGATATTTTAAATACAAGCTTAATTCTTACCTATTTTGTAGCATAAATAAAGTCAGTCCTTTAGATTCACATTACAAAGAAACTTTACAAATGTACATCATGCCTGTCACAGGTTTTAGTTTCATGCTTCTTTAGTCTCACACATATCCTTCAAGTTATAGATAAAGTTCAAAATATTTTTTAAATGTATCTTACTAAAATACAATGACTTATTAGAGTCTCTTTAAAAGAGAAACTACTATACAATATGTAGCTTATTTTAAAAATCCGACTTACCTATACAGAATTATAAGGAACCCTCAACTCCATCCTATATAATTAACAGTTTGATTTTTAACTGTTAAACATCCAAACGTTATTCTACTTTTATCTATATATATAAATACAAAGATGTAATCATAATATATCACTTTTGTACTCTACTTTATTGCACTTACTAATTTTTCATAAACGCATTGCTGCAATTATTAGGGAGGCTGACAACTGCCCCCCTCCCTGTCCCCGCCCCCTGCCCCGCTCTGTGATTAGTTTGTTGATGTTCTTTGCTATTCTGCGTATTTGGGTAGTATTCTTGTATTTTATAATGAGTGCTTTGTATATTGGGGTATTCTTAATTAATATTTACAATAAAATTTGCTATAGCATATACTCCTGTTGCCTTGCTCATATACTGTGGAGCTAAAGATCCTGTGCAGAGAGCTCCCTGTATCTTTTCCCCTCAGGACTGTTTCTGAGCTGGCTTGCTTAAAGTGCTGGAGAGTTAGCAATATGGCCCAACAATATCCCTTAACTAATGGAAAATGGAGTTGGTGATTGACACCCTAGCCTCTTCTTCCAAAATATATAAAGAACTTACACAACTTAACACCAAAAAAAAAAAAAAAAAAAAGAATCCAATTAAAAAATGGGTAGAAGACCTGAACAGACAATTTTCCCAAAGAAGACATAGAGATGGCCAACAAGCACATGAAATGATGCTCCACATCACTTAGCATCAGGGAAATGCAAATCTAAGCCACAATGAGGTATCACCTCACACCAGTCAAAATGGTTAGTATCAAAAAGACAAGAAATAGCAAGTGTTGGTGAGGATGTGGAGAAAAGAAAATCCTCATGCACTATTGGTAGGAATGCTAATTGATGCAACCACTGTGAGAAACAGTGTGGAGGTTTCTCGGGAGAATTCTTAAGTCTGATCCACACAGTTTTTCAGGTGAATCAAGTGTGAGGGCTCACAGAAGAAGCCCTCTTATTAACACATCTTTATTGTCCTAATCCTTGGCTCCATCTCCCTGTCTGCTCTCACCTTCTTGGATCACCCTCAATATAAACTATTGGCACCTAAATCATTGTCTCAGGGTCTGCTCTTGGGAGAACCCAAACTAAGACATTTGAAAAATACATGTCCCCCGATAACTTCTTTTGTTCCAGTACTTTGAGGTAACAGTGCTTACCAGTTTGGGGGCTAGCTTCAGGTGAGGATATATCTCCTTCTGCCAACTTTTTCTTGTAGAGCATTGTTCTTTGACGCATCCTTCTCACCAGGTTGTGTAGCTGAGCATCAGCATACTCATTTATAACAGGGACTCCAAGTGGTTTGCTTTTTGGGCTAAATGAGGAAAAAAAAATGGTGATAGAGATGGATCCATGAAGAGGTATACACAGGGAAGAGACTGAGTTTTTTCATCCCCCTTATAGATTCTACACTATTAACTGCTCCTTTCTGCAACTGAATAGAACCATTTAAAAACTATATTTGGGGATCCCTGGGTGGCGCAGCGGTTTGGCGCCTGCCTTTGGCCCGGGGCGCGATCCTGGAGACCCGGGATCGAATCCCACGTCGGGCTCCCGGTGCATGGAGCCTGCTTCTCCCTCTGCCTGTGTCTCTGCTTCTCTCTCTCTCACTGTGTGCCTATCATAAATAAATAAAATTAATAAAAAAATTAAAAAAAAACTATATTTGAAGGAAATAGTGTTAATGGAATACAGATTTGTCAATGAAATTTTAGAATTCACAAATAGCAAATGTTCATTCTTGACCATATTAGATCCTGATTCTGCCATTTAATTGTATAATTAGAAGAAAAAAAGAAACTTTACTTAGCATTAGGCAGAATTCTAAGATGGCCCCTTGATGTACATGTCTTGCATAATCCTAGAGATAATAAATAGGGTGGCTTTTACTCTTATTATTAGTTTGTGTCATATGTCTCAGTTAACTTGAAGGTAAGAGGGTTATACAAATGGCCCTGATATAAAAAAAAAGCAGAGTTTAAAAACAGAGAGTTTCTCCAGCTGGTGACAGAGCAGAAATTAGAGGTTTGAAGCCTAAGGGAGATCTCACTTGGAGAAATTCTCCATTTCTGGCTTTGGAGAAGAAAGAGGCCCCCTGAAGAGAATTGCACAAAGCCTACAGGAGCTGAGAGTGATTGATCTCTGGTTATCTGATAACAAGAAAACAAGGACCTTCCTCCTACAACCACAAGGAATTGAATTACGCCAATAATTTGAATGAGCTTGGAAGTAGCTTCTTCTCTGGTGTCTTCAGGTGACAGCCTAGCCAGGTCTGGCTGACACCTTGATTTCACCTGTGTGAGACCTTAAACAGAGTACCTAGTGTCATCCAGACTTTTGATCTATGGAAATGTGAGCTATTAAATAGGCATTAATTTAAGTCAATAAGTTTGTAATAATTTCTCATGTGGCAAGAGAAAATGAGTGTATGTAGTATGCTTTAATGCACTTCCCTCCTAAGAAAACACAGATTAGTACATAGTTTAAGATATAAACTGGTACACTTCATAAGGATCTGAGTTTCCTCATAGGTTTTCCTCAAACTTCTAACTCACTCTCTACCTTCCTTTTGAAGTCTGACACTGTTGTCTACACAGGCCCACATATCCATTCTTACCTCCTCACATCCATTTCTGCCCTTTCCATCTCATTTGTAAACCTACGGAGTTCACATTAGAACTGGGTAATCTGTGGATCATATTTAAAGAGAACTCTAGTATGAGCTCCTCTCCACTAATCTGCGTTCTCTCCTGGTATAGAAACATATCACATCTATAATTGTTTACAGATTCCCAGACCATCAATGTGTCTCTCTTCGTTTCTTACTATAGTATAATTTATGACTCTTTTAAATGTCAAAAGTCCTGTCTCAGCATTGAGATTTTTCAAGTGCATCACACAAAGAGCTTTACAAGCCTTCTCAAGAATGATGAGATGCAGTGGACAAAAATCTGATATATCTTAGACAATACAGAAGTAGGGGGACATTAAATCTTCAAAACTGGAGAGTTAAAGAGAAGCAGTGTAAATGCATAGAGGCAAGGAAAGAGGTGAATAGTTAGTTAGAACTGATGAGTGAAAAAGAGAGAGACTCAAGAAATAATTTAGAGAGAAATGAAAGGATTTGAACTTTCTGGATCTTTTGGATAAATCCAAATAAGGAATCAAGAATAACTTCTAAGGGGCATCTGGGTGGCTCAGTTGGTTAAGCAAATGCCTCCGGCTCAGGTCATTATCCCAGGATCCTGGGACTGAGCCCTATGTCAGGCTCTCTACTCAGTGGAGAGCCTGCTTCTCCTTCTTCCTCTACCTGACGCTCCCCTACTCCCCTTACTTGTGCTCTCTGTCAAGTAAATAAATAAGAATCTTAAAAAAAAGAATAACTTCTAAGTTTCTATTACAAGAGTCTAGGTTTATGAATATGATATTGATATAAATAGGAATTCAGAAAGGAGGTGTTTGTACATTGTTGGTATATGGAAAAATGATTTTTTGTGTGTGTTATATATTCAATTCAAGGTGCTAGTAGGACCTTGTGTGATAGGATCTTGATTATGCTACCCAGGAGACAGCTGGAAATACAGTTTTGGCAAAAAAACCTTGGTGGTCATCAGTGTATACGGGATGTTTGAAGAGATGAATGTAGATGACATCCTCATAGACTGAAGTTCTCAAGGTCAGAAACTTTATTTTCTTTATACTCTATAAGGTCTAGGACAAGGTAGGCTTTAATAAATGCTTATTGAATAAATAAGCCCACTACTCCTAACCTTTTGTTTGACCGTATGTGATGTGCCTCTGTGCACTAAAAAAATCTATAAAAAGTAAAGTTGAGAGTTGGTGGATCATTAACTGTAAAGTCAGGTATTCAAACTGTCAAAACGTCCAATTCAAGTCTTAAGACCTAAGGAGAGTGTTTTTTTCTTTTCCTGAATCACCGATAAGCTCTAATTGGCCATATAATTGCCATTTAATCACACTAGTTTTTACTGTGCAAGCCTACGTCAGGTTTAAAATGCTGAAAATTATATTAGAAAGCATGCCTGCATTTCAAATGCATAGCTATATTTCAAGTACTATGTATTTTTCTTTTTATATTAGCTGAACATTAATATTGTCAATTTACTTAATCTTGAGAAAGAGTAGATAAGTAAGATGTGAATATTGACATTGATTCTTTTAAAACTTTGTGTTTATTGAGACTTCCAGAAAGTTTTCATGTAAACTCAGTGATACATGTTCTCTAGTTTAAGCTTGTTGCTTTAGTATCACGCAAAGGAATGACTACTTTTGGCGGGGTAAAATGGATGGTTGCAGTCAGGGATGAGTTCACAGTGAAAGATGAATGGCACTTTGATTGATAATGTAAACGGAAAATATTCCAGGCAAAAGACACAGCTGGAGAAAAAGTGTATCAGTTGCTGCTTTGTGGAATATAATAAAGACTCAAATATTTTAACATAAAATCCTAAATTACCTATGATGTGGTTTGAAAGTCATTTGAGACCAATGGGAAAACATAGCAAGATTATAAGCAGAAGAGGGACATTATTAGCTATATTTTTAGAAAATAATGGAGAAAAGAAAAGATAATTAGTTGTGGTGTGGAGGAAGTCTGACTTGAGGAAAGGAGAGAGTTGCATTAAAATATATGGATTAATATAACCATGGAAATTTCAAGTTTGGTCAGTGAACTACACTGAATAGTATTCTGCCAAAATTCATTTCTAACTGGAACCTCAGATTGTGATCTTTGAAAACAAGGTCTTTACAAATATAACTAAGTTAAGATGAAGTCATACTGGAGTTGGATGGGCCCTTAATCTAATGACTGATATCTTTACAGGAAGGCCAAGTGAAGGCAGGGAGGAGACACACAGGAGAACACCTTGTGACAACCAAGGCAGAGATTAAGGTGATGCATCCACAAGTTAAGAAACATCAAGGATTTCTGGCAACCAGCAGAAGCTAGGAGAAGGGTATGGAACAGATTCTCAGGCTTTCTGAGGGACCAAACTTGCAGGCACCTTGATTTTGGGCTTCTAGCCTGGAGAACTATGAGGGGATAAGTTTCCGTTGTTGTAAGCCACTCAGTTTTTGGTAATTTGTTGTGGCACAGCCCTACAGTTAGCAAAGTGGGTGACTGTGATGTCACATACGCAGCTCAGTTGGAGGCATAAGTTGTAAGATAACAATAAATATATTTAATTTGGCATTTGTGAATGAAGAATCAAGATCTTTTATTTTTTAAAAATATTTTATCCATTTATTTATTCGAGAGAGAGAGAGTATGAGGGCAGGAGCAGAGGGAATGAGCAGCAGAGGGAGAGAGAGAAGGGAGCCCAAAGTGGGGCTTCATCCCATGCCCCCCCAGGGGATCATGACCTGATCTGAAGGCAGACACTTAACTGACTGAGCCACCCAGGCGCCCCAGAATTAAGATCTTTTAAAACACATTCTGTACAGCAGGCAGTTGAGAATTTGGGTCTGGAATTCAGCAGAGAACTGAGCTGGATGGAAATGTGGAACAAGGGGTCACCATTCCAGAGGCAATGGTAGGAATTATATAGTGGATCAGATTACTAGTAAGAACCTGCATAGAACAAGAAAAGATTGGGAGGTCAGACCTTGCAACTTGCTGACATTTAAGGAGTAGCATAAGATAAGGAACTGAGAAGTAGCAATTAGAGAGGTAGATCTGAGAGAGAAAAATGTCACAAAAATCAGGGAAGCTAAGAGTTTGGAAAGGGAGGTCAATGGTGTCTCTTGCTACATATGAACTGCAAATTTTGTCATTTTTGTCTTCACAAGTATTTTGTAAAAGTGCACAGACTCTGCCTTTGTTCGTGAAGTGATTTTTTGGATTTCCATTCATTATCTCCTAAGTTCAGTTAAAAGTGGTATTTATTCCCTCCAGTTAAGTCTTGAATAAACTTTGGCTTTTGCAAACTTTACCAGATTCTTCTTACTGCTTAATTAAGAATTAAATTCAATTTTCAATGACTTAATTCTTTAAAAATTCCAATTGATCAAAGTTTTTAAAACCTGCTATTCATATCTTGTTGAATAACAGATAGAGATTGGACAAAGAATATTATATTCCAATTTGTGAAGATTTAGGGGGAGAGAGGAGTAGGTCTTTTTTCTTTTGTTGTATTTTCTTAATAATTAATGATAAATTCAGACAGTTCTCAAGAGTTACATATGAAGAAAAGAAACCGGCTTTGAATAAGTGGACATTTTTGTAGGAGTAAATTTGGGAATGAAAATACATGAAGTTAGTATAAATTCTGATTCCTACCAATGTATCTGGTGGTTCACCATAAAACCTACGCATTTTAAGCAAATTTGGGCTAGTAGAGTTATAATTCAACCAAGTCTCACTTGGCTCCCTTCTCATATTCACCTCTAAATGCTGTGAAGATTTTGAGTTGTTTATCATATTTCACTTGTGCATATGGTATTGTTTGTACACATCCTTTGTACATATGGAAATGTACATATGGATATTATGATGTACAAATTCCCAACCTAAGTTCTTTATCTGTCTAGAATACACTACATGCATATTTGACCCCAAAGCTTATTTGTGAACCCTTGCCAGCAGTTGACTCTCTAGGTCTTTTCTTCTGTTAATCTGTAAGTTCTCTGCCTTTCTCTGTGTCTCTCATGAATAAATAAATAAAATCTTAAAAAAATATATAAACAAAATAATCATAATACTAATATGTTTCATGTCAATAAACATGTTAAAATCTCCAAATATTTCAGGTATTTTTTGAGAGTAAAGTTAGTAACAACTATGTTTTCATCATTTTTTCCATATAGTAGCAGCCCGAAAGAGTCAAATGATGTGCTCACAAAATGTTCCTGAAAATTGGTGTCTTGAGAAAGTCTGAAGGTGCATTTTTAATGTTTCATTCATTTATTTAATGGATATTTAGGGTGCACTTAAATTGCTTCAGAAAAGATAACATGTCCTATATGGACCATAGGGCATGTTATCTTATCTTTATCTTATCATGTTATCTTATTTTTATCTATGATAAAGATCATTTAAAACAAACATTTTTAAAAGTAATCTGTATACCCATTATGGGACTCAAACTCATGACCTTGAGATCAAGAGTCACATGCTCTACCAACTGAGCCAGCCAGGCACTCTGACTTTAAAGATTGTTTAGTTACTAGTCATCTCTTTCATTTTACACATACCCTCAGATTTTATTCTTACTTAGTTTCTTCTGAACAAATTGCTGTCTTTTTTTTTTTTTTAATTCAAAAACTGATTACCAGGATGTGTCAGTGAGATGGGATTTGGGCTGGAAAAGCAGAGCTGTGCCCCACATGAATAGCAAGAGGAGGAAGAAATGGGGGACTCTCTGCCCAGATAATAAGTTAGTGTTCTACTTCTTGGCAATGTGCTCTTTCCCACAATCACTGGAGAAAGAATATAGTATGGAATGGAATCCACAGCAATGGTGGAGTGAGGTGAGGAGATAGAATAAGGGGGTTGGGTGGGAATGATTTTCTCTAGGTGCAGGCAGTAAAAGGGGGAGGTTTGGCTGCAGCCAATTTAATAAAAGCTATAAAAGACTGAAAGTTTGGTCACTTTATTATCACTATATGCTGATAATCCTGAACAATGTTGGTGATAAAATACATCTACTCCTAGGGTAGACCATTCCTATGGCTCCCTTTCTGTACACTACTGATCTACATAAGTTATGAGGAATTTCAAGTACAAAGATCATCACATAAGCCAAGAATTAGCAAACAATTGTGCAGAATCAATTTTATCAGAAGCACTAACAGACAGAAACAGAAAACTAATTGTAAATTGTTGTAAACAAACAGAAAAACTAATACCTGAGGAAATGAATAAAATAGACAATAACTAGAGATAGAAATAAGAGAAGTTATATATTTTATGTTAACTGGAATATGTTATTTTGAAAGAGAATCAATTAAAAACTTGGAGATAAAAAGTTTGATCACCACTCCCTCCCCCAAAAAACCCCAATAAAAACAAAGAAAAATACTATGGAAAAACCTTTTTCCACAACTGAAATATGCAAGTCTTCAGATTGTAAAAGGTCACCAAATGCAAGTGAGATAAATAAAACACAAACTCATCATACCATTGTAAGTTCCAGTACACTAAAATTAAAGAGAAAAGTGTTAAGAGCTTCTAGAGGTGAAAAAAAAATCCCTATAAATAAAGAAGCATTAGATTGGCATCAGATTTCTCATTGGCACTACTGGATACTAGAAGCTAATAAAGCAGCATCTCAAAATTTCTAAGGGAAAATGAATTTTCCTTGAACTCCATGCTGCCAAACACTATACAAAATCAGCTTTCACGACAAATACCCACCATTTGCTTCAACGAGGATGGAACTGGAGGGTATTATGCTGAGTGAAGTAAGTCAATCGGAGAAGGACAAACAGTGTATGTTCTCATTCATTTGGGGAATGTAAATAACAGCGAAAGGGAATATAAGGGAAGGGAGAAGAAATGTGTGGGAAATATCAGAAAGGGAGACAGAATATAAAGACTCCTAACTCTGGGAAACGAACTAGGGGTGATGGAAGGGGAGGAGGGCAGGGGGTAGGGGTGAATGGGTGACGGGCACTGAGGGGGGCACTTGATGGGATGAGCACTGGGTGTTATTCTCTATGTTGGTAAATTGAACACCAATAAAAAATAAATTTATTATTTAAAAAAATAAAATAAAATAAAGAAAAAGAAAACTCACACATGGTGATAAATCCTGTAAGATTCTTCATGTATATCATGCAGACACCTCAAAATTCAGTATTGGTTAAAAGAAGTAATAAACTCTGCAAATGGATTCTGTCAGAGTAAAAAAACAAAACAAAACAAAACAAAACAAAAAACAAAAAACAAAAACAAAATCAGCCTTCAGATTTATTCTGGGAGCCTTTACCTTCCAAGTATAGCTCTGCCTGGCTTAGCAACAGATTCAATTTTTGTGTCAGGTATTACATGGTGGCCTCTTCCTTTGACATTAGGAATATAATTTAAAAGGTAAAAGGTTTAAAAAGAGGAAGAAGATGAAGGAGTTGGAATTTTAGTTAGTAGAGAATGTAGAGCTCTGGCAAAATCTCTATTGAGAAATTCAATTTAGGCCTTGAGGCTAAAGTAGATTCTAAAATCTTTCCCTGAATCTAATATTGGGAACCACATGCTAAGGGGAGTATGCTATTTCATAGGTCAGATTGTGAGTCTACTTACCCATCTTCTCATCTTGAGTGGAAATCTTCCCTAAGAAGTAATCCATACCCAGATGGATTTATTGCACAGAAGAGGAAAAAAAAAAAAAAAAAAAAAAAAAAAACCCAGAGAAAGGGTAAGGGACTGGTTTCTTGCCTGAAGGTCTGGTTTCTTGCCTTTATCCCAATCACTACTAAAACATAGCAGATCAATGTCTTGGGTTCTGACTAGATATGCAATTTCTGCTTTGAGAAGATTGAGAATGAGACAGTAGATAGCAAGAAGCAGATGTGACAAGGGGGATGTGGAACTATTTCAACTCCCCCAAACAAATGTCAATTACCCTGAGGCAGACTTGTCATTGCCTTGGCAGCAGTATATGTGGCTGTGGCCTGGAGACAAGCAGAATCTCATGATTCAGAGAAGAGATTGGTTTCTCTCAAAGGGATGCTACTGGAGATATATGTGGAAAGCTCTTGGCAGGAAGGAGTTCCATTTGGATTAATTCAAAATTTAAATGTGAAGAGAGGCAATTTGTAGAAAGAGAGAAACCAAGACTGTCTGAGTTTATGAAGCAAAATCACAGGAGATCCTCAGAGAAAGCAGATATAGTAAGGAAATCAGACTAGGAAAGGGAGAAGTCAGAGTGCTTATCTCCAGCACATAGTTAGGTCACAGTTCTGCACAATGGGCACAAGACTGCAGAATAGAAGTCTACACTCTGATGGCCTCTATGTAATTGTGGTTAGCTCTTAGAGCCCTAGAGCACCAGGCTCCCAGTCCCTGCCTATCTGGAAATTCAGGACGTTCAGGGTCTGACAGGACAAAGTTCTTGGGTAGATTCCTCCTTAAGAGTGAGTGATAAATGGTTAGCAGGGATACAGTTCCTTGATTTGAAAATATTTGCACAGCTTCTTTTTTCTGAAAGCAGAGAGATACACCATTTATATCCCAGGTAGAGAATTAACAGTATCTAATAAATAATAATGGCAAATGAATATTCAGTTTTATGTTGACATAAAGGAGAAGACAGTGCATGTATTTAAGGGATACTTCAAGTGCCGAATTCATGGCTGCTTCT
The DNA here is from genome assembly GCF_048418805.1 of Vulpes vulpes. Lineage (NCBI taxonomy): Eukaryota > Metazoa > Chordata > Mammalia > Carnivora > Canidae > Vulpes > Vulpes vulpes. The sequence goes on along the minus strand of NC_132792.1, from coordinate 46,558,229 downwards.
CTTCCTTCTTCTTACTGCCAGGAAAAGACATCAAATTGATCTGAAGCACTAAAGAGCCAAACTAAATATGTTCAAGAAGGTGGCTAGGCATATGGATAAAATTTAAATAATTTTGACTTTTAAACTACTAAATGAAAGGATGGAGTGTCTATTAGAAGTAGGTTAGTAAAAAGCAAAATGAAATGACAAGTTGTTGGTAACTGCTGAAACTCAATGAGAGAACAGTGCTAGTTACTTGGCTCTACATTGGAACTTTCCTTAAGATCTAAGCAGACTATAATAGATTTCCTTCTCTGTTAGTAATTATATTTTCATAAAGAAATTTGTACTGACTGGGACACTGCCATGGTTTTGATTGCTGTCAGTTATCTACTGCTGGGGACAGACCTGTAGGACATTCATGCCACCATTAAAAACACACCAACTGATTTTTGACAAAAGTGCAAGAGCACTTCAAGGGAGGAAGGATAAGCCCTTTTGACAAATGATGCTTGAGCAACTGGACATCTAAGGCAAAAAAGTGAATTTCAACCTAAATCTCAGACTTTATACAAAAATTAACTCAAAATGGATCATAAGCTTAAATATAAAACATAAAATTATAGGGGTACCTGGGTGGCTCAGTGGTTGAGTGTCTGCCTTTGGCTCAGGTCATGATCCCAGGGTTCTGGGATGGAGGCCTGCATCGGGCTCCCTGCAGGGAGCCTGCTTCTCCCTCTGCCTATGTTTCTGCCTCTCTCTTTGTGTCTGTCACGAATACATAAACAAAATCTTAAAAAAAAAAAAAGCAAAAACATAAAATTATAAAACTTTTTAGAAAAAGTAGAAGAAACTTTTCTGGATCTGGGGCTAGGCAAAGAGTTCTTAAATTTGACACCAAGAGCATAATCTACAGAAAGAAAAGTTGTAAAACTACACCAAATTAAAATTAAAAACTTTTGCTCTATGAAAAAATCCTATTAGGAGGATGAAAAGATAAGAAATGCCATGGGAGAAAATATTTTCAAACAATATCTCCAAGAAAGATCTAGTACCTAGAATATATAAATAATACTAAAACTTGACAGCAAAAAATAAAAATAATTTGGGGCACGTCAATGACTCAGTTGGTTCAGCATCCCACTCTGGTTTTAGCTCAGGTCATGACCTCAGGGTCATAAGATTGATCCCCACATGGGTCTCCACACTCAGTAGGGAGGCTGCTTGAAGAATCTCTCCCTCCGCCCTCCCCCACAACTCACATGCAGGTGTGTGTATGTGAGCTCTCTCTCCCTCTTTCTCTGTAAAATAAAAAGTCTTAAAGAAAATAAAAACAATTTGATAATAAAGTGAGGAAAAGACATGAACAGTCATTTCATGGAAGAGGATATTCAAATGGCAAAAAGCACATGAAAAGATGTATAGTGTCATTGGCTATTAGGAAATACTAATTAAAACCACAATGAGATTATCTGCACACACAAGTCAGAACGGCTAAAATAAAAAATGGTGACCTCACCAAATGCTGACAAGGATATGGAGAAACTGGATCATACTTTGCGGGTTAGGATGTAAAATAGTACAATCACTCTGGAAAATAATTTGGAAGTTTCTTAGAAAAATAAACATGCAATTATATGATCCAATTATCATATGATATGTTGGACATTTATCCCAGAGAACTAAACACTTGTGGTCAACAAAAACCTTTCCACAGATGTTCATAGCAGCTTTATTTGTAATAACCCAATACTGGAAACAACTCAGATGTCCTTCAATGACTGAATGGCTGAACCAATGGTTCAGCCATATAATGGAATACTACTCAGAAACAAACAAACAAAAAAAGAATGAATTACTGATGCACACAACAACTTGAATGAGCTCTAGGAAATTACACTGATTAAAAGCGAATAACTAAAGGTTAAATACTATCTATGATTCTACTTATATAATGTCCTTGAAATGACAAAATTATAGAGATGGAGAACACATTAGTGATTGTCAGGAGGAAGGGAGAGAACAGGATAGAGATAGGTACTGAGATGCATGCGGTTATAAAAGGGCAAATCCTTTCCAGGAGAAATCCTTGATGGAACTGTTTTGTATCTTGACATTGGAAGGAAGAATTTAAACACACAATGACATTACATAAAACACACAAACCCACAAATGAATACAAGTAAAACTGGAGAAATCTGATTATCTCTGTTAATATCCTGGTTGTAACATTGTACTATAGTCTTGTAAGATATTACCATTGATTATAGGGTATGTGGGAGCTTTCTATATAATTTCTTACAACTGTATATTAATCCATGATTGTTCTAAATTAAAAAAAATCACTAATGTGAAAAAAACCCATCATACCTGCTTAGTTAAGTTCAGCATACTTAGGTAGAAACATGGGAGTTCTATAATCTTGCTACTCAAGAGTGGTCTGCTGATCTATAGTATCAGCATCTCCTAAAAGCTTCTCAGAAACAATATATCAGGCCCTGCCCCAGAACTTTTAAAACAGAATCTTCATCTTGACAAGCTGTTTGGATCATTTGTATGTACATTAAGGTATGAGAAACATTGTTCCACAAATAGTAGTCTTGCAAGTTTAAATCTGTAAAATGTTGGTAGGAGCTGCACTTTTGCCTTGGCTTAAAAGTATCCTCTTTCTCTTCTTGAAGGAAGGGCAGAAAGTTCTCACTTTTCTTAAATGCTAGCTATGTCAATATCAGTAAGAATCAATGATTCTTACAAAACTCACTGAGATAGACTTTATTATATCTCTTTTCAGGTTAACTGAGGCCCAACCTGTCTGATTGAGAAGTCATGCATGAAAATAGGTGATAGAAGGTTACAAGCAAATTATGGCAAATCCATAGAAGAGAGAACTGGAAATAATTAGAACTCAATGTTTGTTGATCTTTAATAGGTGAGTATTTTGATTTTAAAAACTGAACTAGTCTGACAGTGAACATCTTCTCTTAAAAAGTAGAGAACTTTTAAGGTACATGGAATGCAACTGCGTGAAAATCTGTTCATTTGGGTCCTACTCTAGCATACAAACTGGAAGGTGAATTTGTTAAAATTTAATGATAGTCACTTAAACTTTGTTTGCTTACATGCAAGGTAAAGCTAATATTTTGCATAGTATAAAATTATGATAAAAGATGGAAGAACACTTGAATCTTCAAAGAGGAAAATGTGGAAAACCAAGAACACCATATGGTACTATAACATAAATTTTCAAGCCTATTCAGAGAGGCAGGCCACTCTCCTGATGAACATTATCATCAAATTTTACGGTCAAAATTACTTACCCTGTCTTGTGCAAATAATTTGTATAGTCTGTCACATACTGTATTACACTGAATATTCAATTCGAATAACCTAGTTTCTGAAGGGCATAACAGCACATAGCAGTAAAACTTACTCATAAATCATATGGGCATGGTTGAAGGAGCTCACTATTTGATCTATTTGTAGTCAGTACAGATTATGAATGTGCATCACAGATTTTTATGTAAATCAGAGACATCAATAGTCATATAAATTTGCATTTGCAACTTGATTTCTGTTAGTGAATAAGACAGAATCATCCTATTGACTACAAGCAAACTGCAAAAGTAAAGTAAAAGACAGTATAGCTTAAAAATACTGCAGTCTATGGCTCTGTTCTTTTTAATTTGATATTTGAGAAGAGGTAATTGTTAGAAGAATTATGTATGTATCCTTTTGGAAACAAATTTATGTTTGGCTTTCTAGCAATAACCAGGACTCATGGTATCATGCAATTAATAAGTGACTGGGATTATTATGGTTCCTGCCATGCTACCTGGAATACTAGGTTCTTAAATTTGTTACTCAGGTGATACTTGTCGTAAAGCCTTTAAGTTAAGTATGGTGACATTGGAAACAAAAGAATATACCACCATACATGGAGATGGGTATATTTGCTATTCTCATGAACAGTAGATAGTCTTATGTACTTGTGTGTAGGGGAAATTCAAATTTTGTGGGGGCTGGAAACTTTTGTAATTTATAGGGCTCTTTTAAAGAAGAATAAAAATTATGAAATCTAATTTCAACACAGAGTCTTCAGTGAAGGTTTCTGAAACACAAGTTTTATCAGCTTCACAATAAATTCACCTCTGTAGATGTCAGAGATGTGTCCAAAACAGCCAAATGTTTTAAAAGCCATTATCCTGAGGTACCACTTAATACCCAGTAGGGTGTATATAATAAAAATAGTGGAAAATAGGTGTTGGCAAGGTTGTGGAGAAATAGGAACCCTTATACCTTGTACATTATTGGGAATATAAGGTGGGTCAGGGTCTGTGGAAAACACTTTGGCAGGTCCTCAAAAAGTTAACCACAGAATTATTATATGATCTTACAATTTCACTCTTAGGTGTATACCTCAAATAATGGAAAACAGGTATTTAAACAAGTACATGTACAAGCATGTATAATAATATTTATAATAGCGCAAAGATGGAAATAGCCAAACTGTCCATCAGTAGGTGAATGAATAAACAAATATAGTATATACATAAAATAGAATATTATTCAGCCATAAAAAAGAAAGAAGTACTGATACATGCAACAACATGAGTGAACCTTGAAAACATTATGCTAAGTGGAAGATGCCAATCATAAAAAGTCACATATTATATGGTTCCATTTAGATGAAATATCCAGAATAGATGAATTTAGAGGGACTGAACACTGATCAACGGATACTAAAAGCTTAGGGGAGGAGTGAATGGCAAGAAACTATTAAGTGGGTAAAAGATTTTAAAGTGATAGAAATTTTTTGACTCTAGAGATAGCAGTTCAACAACATTGTGAGTGTGCTAGATGCTACTAAATTGTTCTCTTTAAAATGGTTAATTTTATGTTATGTGAATGAATTTCACTTCAATCAATTTAAAAAAAAATCCACCATCAACTCATTTATTCAACTAGTAACTAATTATTACTAATACTGTAACATTACAATATTACTAAATGATAGTATATTAAACGCAAAGGAGAAGTGATCACGTGTTTATGGAGTACCGGTTATGAGATAGGTATTTGGGTATACTAAGGAGGTAAGTCACACTACTTCTTCTTAATAATTTATTACCAAAATTTAAAAACCCTATGAATGTTAACACATTTACAGAATTAGGTGATATTCACAATGAGTGATAAGGAAAGAGTTGTCAGATAAGACTTCACAAAGCAAACAGGTTTGAGATTATTGCAATAAGTATGTGGGTTTAAATAATGGAGGAAAGTATGGGACTAAGAGAGGGAGAAGGAACATGGGGATAGGAACGAATTTGGTCTCACAGGAGTTAAAGAGAGGATCAGAAGAGGAATGTTTTGGTTGGTATTTAAATGTGAAGTTGGTTAGTTATAAAGAGGTCAGACAGTAGAATTGGCGGCCCAGCAGAAGGCAGGTGGGAGGGCATATTAGTGGAAAAATATTGTGAGCAAAGGTTAGAGATGGGAAGTATCAAGTTATGTATTGAATATACTCCTGTAGGGGTTCTTAACTCCAGGATCATGGGCTACCTAACAGTTCTTGTATTGTTTTCAGAAATTCCATGAACCCCTGAAATTGCATGCAATTTTTTAAATGTGCATATATATTTTTCTGGAGAAAATGTCTGGAATGTAGTAGATTTTCAAAGGGTAACACCTCAATTGTTAAGATATGCCAAAGTTCACATATTGCTGGGAAAAAAGAGCTAGCAAATACTATTCTTTTTGCATCTTAAATTCTTGCTCTTCATAAACCCAGATGCTTAACCTTGGGTATGAAGTATAAGAAGAAATGTCTTATTTACAAATCAATTTTAGGGTAATTTTTATCTAAGAAAAAGCATGGCATCCTAACCAAACAGATCAATTCAACTAGAATATCAGTGATTCATATTTGTGGCTGAAAAGAAGGCATTTTGTGGTATGCCTGGAAGGGGAGCAAGGTTTTGCTATCAGACACATACAAACAACTCTTCCCTCCCACTACTGTGAGAATTATGAAAGAGAGAGAGTGAGAGAGAGAGAGAGACAGAGAGAGAGAGAGAGGTGGAAATATAGGCATTCCTGATGGCTTTAGAAGTAATGAGAAGCAAAATGAAGTAATTTGATGAGAGCTGCACCTTGACCATTTCTAATGAATTAAAGTGGTCTAATAAGGTTTTTAGGGGTCATGTAGTGTAACATTCCGCACTAAGAAAGAAATCTACCTCATCCAGGAAGGATGGTCATTTGATCTCTCTTTGAACTTTCTTACGTATAGTGATTATTGTCATTGCAAGCAGCTCATTTCATATATGAGTAGCTTTCATTACTGGGAAGATTTAAGTAAAAGTTGTACAGACTTTATTATTATTTTTCCAAATGACTTTACTTTTTAGAGTTTTAGATTTAGAGGCAAACTGAACAGAAAGTACAGAGAGCTTCTCTGATATATTGACACCCACTCCACCCCACAGCTTCCTCTAATAGTGTGCATTAGCATTAGTGTGGTATATTTGTTACAACTGATGAATGAAAAGTGATTCATTATTATTAACTAAAGTCCACAGTTTAGTTTAGCATTTACTTTTTGTGTTATACAGATCTATAGGTTTTGAAAAATGTATAACAATATGAATTTACCATTACAATATCATACAGAATAGTTTCATTGTCCTAAAATTCCATGTTCCACCTATTCATCCCTTCTTCCCTCCCCTGAATGCTTGGCCTATGGTCTTCTTAAGGTCCCTATAGTTTGCCTTCTAGAATGTTATATAGTTAGAATTATACAGTGTGTAGTGTTTTCAGCCTGGCTTCTTAAACTTAGGAATATGAATTAAAGTTTCCTTTGTGCCTTTTTGTGGCTTGATATCTTTGATATTATTCAGTGATATTATTCAGTGAATAATATCCATTCTGAATAATATTCCATTCTGTAGACATACACAGTTTATTTATCCATTCACCTGTTGAGAGACATCTTAGTTGCTTCCAACGTTTGGCAATTATGAATAAAACCACCATAAATATCTGTGTGCAGGGTTTTGTGCGGACATAAGTTTTCAATTTATTTGAGTGTTTAGGAGTGTGCTTGTTGGGTTGTATGGTCAGACTATGCTTAGCTTTGTAAGAAACTCCTATATAGTGTTCTACAGTGTCTGTACCATTCTGCATTTCCACCAGCAGTGATTGAGAATTCCCATTGCTCTACATCCTTGAATGCACTGGTATTGCCATTCAATTGGTGTGTAGTGGCATCTCTCTGTTTTAATTTGCAGTTCTCCATGACAGATGATGTCAAGCGTATGCTTACTTTCTACCTGTATATTTTCTTTAGTGGGGTGTCTGCTCAGATCTTTTATCCTTTTTATGGTTTGTTTTGGATAATGGGGTTGTTTGCTTTTTCACTGTTGAGTTTTAGGAATTCTTTGTATGTTTTGGTTAATAATTCTTTATCAGATTTGTGTTTGGAAATATTTTCTTCCAATTTGTGGCTTGTCTTTTCATTCTCTTAACTGGGAAACTTTTATTATGAACTAAAATAAGACAAATTTCATACATTGATCTTCAGTTTGTTTTTTGAAACTACACAAGACAAATATAATCCATCTTCCATAAAGTGGACTAATGTATCTGAAGACAATCATCATTTCCTTCCCATCATGAGTCTTATTTTGCTAGGATACCATGTTATTGAGGATGTTTTCATGTGGCATGATATTGAGACTCCTTCATCATCATTGTGGGTGCCTTTCTCTGGAAGCATTCTATTTTGTCAGAATTCCTTTTAAGAAGTGATGCCAAGAAGCAAACGATACTATAGATAAGTTTTAATTAATACAAATAAGAGTGGTACTATGCATTATTATGTTATTGTTATTATTTTTGTTTTAAAAATACTGGGTTCATATTTAGTCATTCTCTTTGACTGAGTCTCCCAGCAATTTCTATGTGGCTCTCTCTCAGCTATAGTCAAGTGATTTAATACTTTAAATTTTTATTTGGAACTCTATATCTCTTTCTGGTATATTAAAATATATTTGAATCACACTTCATGATTTCAAAAGAGTTTTCACCATTTTTTGGTTATTGAAGAATAGTTGACATACAATGTTATATTAGTTTTAGGTGTACAACATAGTGATTCAATAATTCTGTACATTACTCAGTGCTCACCAAAATAAATGTAGTTACCATTCAATGTTATTATAATATTATTGACTCTATTCCCTATGCTGTATTTTTCTCAACCCATTTGATTCTTATAACCCCATGAATAAGGCTGCTCATATAATTATTCTCCTTTTTCAGTGAGGACACTGAGATTCTAGCAAAATAAGAGCTTTGTCCAGGTCTAAAAAACAGTAAGTTGAAGAATAAAGAATAGAATCAAGTTCTTTTGGTGCCATTTGTTAGTGCCATTAATCTATTATTCCAATCTACTATTCTTTTTACCCTATCACAAGTGTATCAGCTTTCCTGTATTATTTTATTTTATTCATAGATTTGGGGCTTTATCATCTATGGCTTTATCTTAGTCACCAAAAAAAAAAAAAAAAAAAAAAAAAAAAAGTTGAGACTGTCAAAATCTTCTCTAAAATGAAGTTAACTGTACTTGTTTACTAGCAACCTCTATTTGCTATCTAGAGACAACCATTTCATCTTCTAAGTGCTCAAAAATCATGTTTAACAATCCATTCTAGAGTTCTGCCAGGAATTCATATTTAACTGTGTGTTCTACAGTTTCCAGATTCTAAATCATACTCCTCTTTGAAAATTAATACATTTTCTCATATTAGAAATTATAACAGTATTAAAAATCATTTTCATTATTATCTTATATTGGTGTAATTATTACTAATTTAATTAATTGGCTCTTATTTTACAAATAAAAATAGAATTAAGACTACTGAATGTCAAAATACCATGTATGAGTACCATTTTTTGATGGACCATTTATTAATCCTTCTGATACTTGTTGAATATTATATATGATGCTGACCCAGGACAAATAATGTCCTCCACAACAATCAATACAAGGAAGAACTACTGAAAGCTTTCAAGTCTTTCATTGTTTGAAAACTGCTGTGAGTTTGGATAAAAGTTTAATTTTCCATATTTTCAAATCTCATTTTGTTAAATCTCTTTTGCTAAATTTGTACAGTTGCTTTCTTATTTTTGTTTTTTTTTGTACAATGCTCATGGCCTTCTTCCTTCCCTCCCTCCTTCTTTCCTTTCTCCCTTTTTCACTCTATCCCTTCCTTCCTTCTTCCCTTCCTCTTTCAATCCAAATAAAGCCAAAAATAAAATAGTAAGACATTCACAAAATTTTTAACATGTTAAATTTCTTGCTTTTGTAATACAAAATACACTTAATTGTTATAAATTTTTATTTCATCTCCAAAAAAGGAGGCCTAAGCATTTCCATAACTAATTACTACAGAATAAGACAATATTCTATGAGAAGCAATATATATATATATATATATATATATATATATATATATATACGTCTGAAATTCTTTGTGCTAAAAAATTTGTCAGTAATTAACTTAGCTCTGTCTAGGACATTTATATAACATCTTGGAAATTATTAAAGTATATTTTTGTCATTTTCAAACACATATACTCAGCACCACTTAACTGACCATATTGGAAATTTACCACTAGGGAATTTCCTTAAATAAATATTTTCAGCTAGCTGTATTTAAAAAGTAGTTGTAGTAAAAATTCTGGTAATTTTTCTTAGTGTAAGACATATCTTTAGTGCTATTTTCTATTTATAAAAAAAACTCTCAGTTACAATTAACAAGATTAAACTGCTTAAATTCTAATTCTTTTTCTCTCCCCACTTTTTTTAAAATTTAGATTATTTATTTATTTATTTATTTATTTATTTATTTATGATAGACAGAGAGAGAGAGAGAGACAGGAGGAGGGGGAAGCAGGCTCCATGCAGGGAGCCCAACACCAGACTCGATCCCGGGACTCCAGGATCCAAGATCGCGCCCTGGGCCAAAGGCAGGGGCTAAACCACTGAGCCACCCAGGGATCCCCGCTGAGCCACTCAGGGATCCCCTCTCTCCCCACTTTCAATACCTTTAGGTTATGACACGAATCAAAACCAGTAGAGCCTCAAAGTAGATAGACCGGTATACTAAAAGTGAAGGAGTGTTTCCAAATCTGGATTATTGATTGGCTTCTGGATAATTGTCATATTCAATGTAATTTAAGATATAAAAAAATATTGCAAATATTGAATCTTAGACTCTACTAATATCCCTGCCCCTGGGCCTGGAAAGAATGCTTCATTTTTTTCTACTTTGATAATCTATGAAAATGAACTTTTTTCCTATTTTACCATCTATGGGCTAATAATTATCTAAATTCAAATTTATGCATAGAATGTCTATCTCTCTTTTCTTTTAGATTCAGATGTTCACTGGCTATAGAAAACTCTCTGGCAAGCAGAAGGAAACAGAGTACAGACTGGAACTTCAAATTTTCGAGTCTAAAATGGCAAAATAGTCAACATTGGTAATATAATAGAATTCATCAAGAATAATACATAATTTTTATGAATTGGGGTGCAGAAGGTAAGCTTTGAAGGACATCTCAAAAGTGTTTTAATTCTACTTAAACAAGAATCCTCTGTACATTGTATCCATTTAGATACTTATCCAGTCTTTCAGGATGGATCCTTTGTTGACTTCTTGAGGTAATTTAAAATAGCTCTCTTGCTAGACAATCACTATCATGCCATTTCATGGTAGATTTTTTTTTTAATTGCTCAATAGATAATCAGTCGGAAATGGTCATTCCTCTGTAGTATTTTTTGTATTCTTATGTATTTTACAGTTAAAGATCTTAGATTATTTTTTAATTATTAAAAATAACTACCTAGTCATTATTGAAGACTCAGGAAACACAGGAAAATGAATAAGGAAAACAAGAGTTTTAGGTGTACTAGTCAAAGAATATAATTAGCATTTTGGTGTATTCTTTAAGTTTTTGTTCCATATACAGGTTGAAAACATTTGAGATTAGGTGATATGTATGAATCTCTATTCTTTTTATTATTAATAATACAAGATTTTTGTAAAATTAGAATTTCTTTGTAAATATTTTAATGGTTACATAATAACCTCATTTAATGTATATACTGTAAAATGCTTTCTAATCTTTTTGATATCATGGCACACTAGAAAATGAGTATTTTTAAGGCACTTGAGAACAGATGAAGCTTGAGCCCAGTGGCAACTGTCCTGGGGGTCTGGCCATATAGACAGACTCTGTTGTTATCTTTGAGGGCTGAGAAGATCAGTGATTCTATAATCCCATCTGCAGTGTGACAGAACCCACCAGTGGTGCAGTTTGTAAGGCTCCCCTGTTTTGTTCTATCATTTAAGATGCTTATACATTTTTTTATCATTACAGATAATCTTGCAATATCATCTTTGAACATGAAGTTTTTTACACATTTAAGAATATTTCCTTGAAATAAATTCTCAAAAATGGTAGCACTGAATATTTTGGGATATGGCTACTTCTAAGAAATCTGATACACGTTGTTTTTCTAAAGGTGAGTTCACAAACATTTGAGAATATCTATTTTACCGTCTCTTTTCTATACTGGAAATTCGCTTAACAACATTTTGCTAATTTGGTAGGCAAATTTGTAATTTTAATTAGCAGGTTTTGGTTACCCTGCAGGTAAACTTACATTTACCTGTAAGTCACTCTTTTCACTTTCTAATTGCTGGTTTTGAGGTTATATTCTTTTTCTTATCTCTTTGTATGAATTTCATATGTTATATATATATCCAAACATTTTTCTCTATTTAATATAGAGAGAAATTTTAATTTTGGTTTAGGTGAATTAGCACATTTTTCTTCATTTTCCAGCTTAGATACTTCTCCATATATTTGATAAAGATTAGCTTTAATTTTTGAAAATTAATTTTGTTTGAAGTTTCATTTGCCTGAAATCTATTTGTCTCTTTGGCCTGATGGGAGGATCTCAACATACTCCCTGTCAAATACCTCACCACGTAACACATTTCTTTGAATAATCTTCATTTTCCTTTACTATTTTATTCTTTGTCTATTAATCAGATTCCTATTTCAAACAAGGCTAATTAGTCTGTCATATATATCCAAATATTTATAATAACATATAATTCTATTCATAGTTTTGTTACAGGGATCCTTTCCAACTTGCATTTACAGGCATGGTCAGAATGGAAAACGTGTGTATTGTATTGGAAAAGAGAGATGGGGATGGGCTGGGAAGGAGAAGAAAATAAGAGTTTTCTGGTCATTTATTTTTCCATAATAGTAATTAAATGAGTGTACACAACTGAATTTCTTTTCTGGTAATTTCTTCTACCCCTTGGTCATTGTTTTCCTTTGATCTCTTTTCAGCTTTACAATTATTCCAATAATGTATGCTGCTGCATTACATCTAGTAGGAGGGCACTAGAGGGCAGTGTAAGCGCATGTTTATGGCTACAAAACTTGACATGCTCAAAGGCACTTCTGAATCCTGTTCAAGCTTTGTTGTGACTGACTACTGCTGTGCCTCTTTTTCTTAACTTAATCCATGCTTTGGTTCAGCAGTCTATTGCACGGTAGGAGCCAATGCTGAGCAGACTATTGCATACTGCCGGGGAGCTTGTACAACCAAGTAAAGCCTTGTTTTGGTCTTACCCTATGAACTTGTTCATTCATTCATTCATTCATTCATTCATTCATATTTTTCAACAAAGGGTGAGTTGAAAAATATATCTGAGTGTTGAAATTTTGAATGATTTTTACTTTCCTTTTATGCCATTTGTTCAGATTTGTCATAGTGAATGGGTGTAAAATATACTATGAAAAAATGCTATAAAAACTGTTTCTTATTGTTTCTAGTAGTTAAAACTTATTGCAAATTATTAAAGGATTGTGTTTATGATAGGGACAGAAGGGGAGGAAAATCCATTAGACCATTTTTTTATATTGTTAGCAAGGGATGCTGAAAACTTAGCTATAAGGCATTGATGGAGCCATTGCAAAGTGCTGGTTTAGAAGAAAAGAAAGATGTAAATCGCTGGAGTCAAGGCTGTCTATGTGACAAGTTCTGACTCATGCAGCTCCTCGTCTCCAAAGTCTCGCAGCTTTGGCCACTTCCTTGTGGGCACTGCTCTGAAAGACTTTGTGCCCAGGCTTTGGAAACCACATCAAGGACTTCGAGGTTTCTCTCTAGCACACTGATCTCTAGCTGATTTGATCCACTGTGGGAGCTGACACAGTGAACTCCACGTCAGGGACACTATAGATATGATGTGCTCCAAACCGGAACTCAGAATACAATTTCTCATAGATTAGTTCTATAGTTCTTTTCAAGCAGCTCTGTTCTAAGTAAATTATGATCTAAATTGTATTCCATAGGCCTACTTTGGTATCTGTTATTTTTAATATTACTCCAATGGAAAAATGCATTGGAGTTTCAAATAACCAGTGATTTTTCAAAACACTGTCTATGCTTTTAATAAGGGGTGGTGGTGGAGGGTCATCTGTATGAAAAAATGGCAGGGAGGTAGTAGGTCTCTTTCATTCAGGAGTAACTAGCAACTTTGGAGCCAGAATGCAGTGTTAGCAGCTACACTGAAAGGCAGATTAGAGTTAAAAATAAAATTTGAAATTAAGTTAAGCTAGCCCATGTCCAAGCATTTAAAGCTATCCACAGGCAATAAACTCCTCCCGACTCCTCTCAAAGAGCATCTTGGAAAGAGCAAATTGCCTAAGAATTCTAATTATCTGCTAAAGTCCTTTGCCAATATTTCACTTTGAGTAGAATTCTCATATGTATTTATGTCAGTGGGTAGGCAGCTTTTTCCTTTGGCCAATTAAAACTCAAGCCTTGGGAAGTTTTTATTTTCATTGTTTGAGTTTTGTTCAGTCTTTTACTGAATTTATCTGCCAATATTATACTATAGGCCATAACTATTTGAATTTTTCAGATTGAATAAACCTTAAGTGTGAATAAAAGTAAGAGGTGGCCCCTCCAAAGATGTCCACATTCTTATCCTTGGAACTTGTGAAAATGTTATGTTAATGGCAAAAAGAACTTTGCAGGTTGTATACTTTCAAGTGGGAGATTATCCCAGTGGGGCCCAATCTAAATATGTAAGCCCTTAAAAGCAGAAAACCTTCTCTGGTTGCAAGCAGAAGTGCTGCCTACAAAAAAATTGCGAAATCCAAATACTGGGGAAAGACTGGATATCAGGGACAACCTGTAATGTGAATACATGAGGATTCAGAGAAGAGTTATACTTTGAGCTTCTGTGATGGAGTCAAATATGATTTACATATGGTGCCAGAGGCTTTGTCCTCAGGTGGGCAGTGAGAAGGGTAGTTGCTGGGGTTGCTAAATTTGTATTTGCATCTATGTATGGAGTTGATCCAAATGGTATGGATATAGTGAAAGGAATAGTGGGTAATACAGAACCAGATGCTGACCTGTAGAAACCAAGACGGAAACTTATTGTTAACACTGGCTACATTTTCACCAAGTCATTAATGAGGAAGATTGTTAACTTGAAAATTTTCTTTACTGAGGTTCTATACTGACCGTGATCTAAGTTTGTTAATTTAATTGTACTTCCTTGTAAAATGGGTTGTTAATAATCAGAATATGAAGTTCCTTTCATACTATAGTTATATTCCTCAGCAAATGTTTTTAAAATTGTCTTTATTGACAAAGACAATATTGTGAGGTACTTTTTTAGGTCCTATGAAAATCGAAAACCTAATATAAGGAGATTAGATTGATGATTGATTAAAGATTGCGGTGCCTAAGGAGGCCGCCTAGGGAAACAGCCCCTCTTCTCAGATTAATGTCTGAACAAGGCCTATTTAAGTCTACGTGAACCATATGTTACATTTCCAGTTCCTTTCAAAACACATGTTGGTATGGTTTAAGCAAAACATTCATTACTTTAAAAAATACCTCTGATTCTAATTTTAAAAGCATGTGAGTAAATGCATTGCTCATTAGTGTGAGAAAAGCACTGTATTGAGTTCCAAGTGGGTAAAAGTGCAACAGCCTTGAGAGCCCTTTCATGTGGCCACCATTTGTATCTTAATTTTGGGGGGGGAAGCAAAACCTTTCTTCAATTAGCTTTGCCCTGAATAGAAGGCTTACTGTGTCCCACTGTCTGGTGCTTTTGTTATGTGGACTGATGCCTACTGAAGTCCAGATTTAAACCATAGTTTTCCTTTCATTCAGGTCTTAAATCATGTCCTAGAGTCTGAAGTAAACACCTAGGGCAATCACCTCCAGATTACAGTGCTTTCTCCAAATCTGGTTATCACATGAGTAATTAGAATGATTGCAACTGAAACCAACAATTGTAGAGAGGAAATCATCTGCATAACATCTACTTCACATATTTATACTTGCGGAGTCAGTTCAAGCATGAGGGTTCAATTTTTGTTATTGACCCCAAAGAGCTTAAAAGCACCTTAAATTGTGAATTTGCTATGAGACTTTGGAAAAGACTTGGTGGTATTTTGTGATAAAAGTAATTGTGAGATGACATGGAATCTAATCAAATATATTTAAAGAAGAAGGTGTGCAGTTACCCAAGAGAAATTAACTTTATAATATTTTAAATTTAAGAATCTGAGAATGAAGTCACAAATTTATGGGAAAAATCTTAGCTTGCCTACAGAATTATGTAATTTGGAAATCCCATTCATTCATTCATTCATTCATTCAGCATTTATCTATAAATTTAGAAGTAAACACAATGAAGCCCTTCCCCCAAGTATCTTATAACTTTCTAAAAGGGAAAGATAGAAACACACACATTTTAAAAATACAGAGTATGTCAGGTGATGATATATGCTACAAAGAAACACAAATCAGAGTAAGGTAGATAGAGAGTGAAAGGGACTGCTATTTCCTATAGTGGTTAGGGAGGCACCTCCAATAAGGTGACATTTGAGCAGAGACATTGAAAGAAGTGAGGAATAAGTTATATGGATATCTGAGAAAAGACTGTTCAGGTATAGATGAGTCACAGCGAGAGGGTAAAGTGGTGGGAGTTAGGGTCAGAGAAGCAGAGGTAGCCTGGGAGGCAGGCCAATAGGCCACAGAGGAAACTTAGGCTTTTACTCAACACCGAATAGGAAACCATTAGAGGATCTGGAGGAATAAGGGATGATTTACATTTTGATATGGTTACCTGGGCTTACTGTGTTGAATATAAACCCATAGAGGGGCAAAGAACAGACGCTAGTTGAATGGCTAGGAGGATATTGTAATAGCTAGCTGAGAGATGACAGACTAGGATAGTAGCAGTGGAGGTACTGAGGTGTAATAAAATTCTGCTTATATCCCAAAGGAAGAGCCAACAAGATTTGTTACTGAATTGGCTGTACTATATGAGAGAAAGAACAGGTGAATTTTTGGCTTGAGCAAATGGAAGAATGAAGATGCCTTATACTAAGGATGAAAGTTGCAGGAGGAACAGGTTTGGAAGATGTGAAATAAATTAAGAGTTGATTTTGAGCATGTACATTTTGACATGTCTATATAGACCCCAAAGTAGAGATATTAAGTAGGCAATTGGAATTCAAACTGGCGTTCTAGAGAGAGATTGGACTAAAGATATAAATTTGGAAGTCACCAGGGTGTCAATGTTGCTTAAAATCACTGGACTGGATAAAATCATATACTAAGGACATCGGTAGAGCAGAGAAGGGGTCTGGAGATTGAATTTGTGCTTTTCAAAGTTTAGAGGTTGGGAGATGGGAAACGAAGCCAGTGAGATAGGGCATCAGTCAGAGAAAGTATATTTGGAAAGCCAAATGAGACAGTGTTTCAAGGATGGAGTGAGGGATCAATTGTGGCTTGCTGCAGGTGGTTCAGAAAAAGTAGAATTAACAACTGGCCACTGGCTTTGGTCACTGGCTTTATAGTGTTTATAAAGGGGGCATTGTTGACTTTGCTAAACGTGGACAAAACCAGCAAAAACTTTCATAAAAGTAGATAAAAGCTGTTGGAATGAAGGAATCAAATTCTCATTACAGGTTCAGGAGAACATGGGAGGAGAAGAAGTAGAAAAAAATGAATATGGGTAACTGAGATTGCTGTAAAGGCAGGAAGAGAAATAGGACAATAGTTGGCTGCTCATGTGGAGATAAGGGAAACATTTTGTTGCTGTTATTTAAATGTGAGAAATGCTACATGTTTATGTTTATAGAAATAATCAAGCAGAAAGAAAAAAATTAGATGTTGCAGAAGAGAAAGGAAATAATTATCAGAGAGATGCCAGTGAGTAGAGGAAAAGGGATGAGCACAAAGTGGAGGAGTTGGCCTTAGATACAAATATGTTCAGCTCATCTGTTGTGATAAGAGCAAAGGCTGGATAAATGGCTACACATACAGACACTGACACCTGTTATACTTGGTGGTGGAAGCATGTGGAATTTCTCTTCTGATTGCTCTTGTTTTGTCAACTTATCCCCTTGCTGCTTTTTTCTATAAAACATAGTTGTTACTCTGTCTGCCAATGTCTTACAATAACTAGTGCTTGGCTGTACTCAAACAGTCCTGTTTCTGTGAGCTGGATGCCCAAATAAAGGCACTGGTGAACAGTTGTATATGAACAACTACATTGAAATGAATCATCAGGCTGGGTGGAAACAATTTACCTAGCTGAGAGCTGGCACACAAACTATTGCTAGACTATTACTTGTCTCAGCAGAATTAGGGTGAACATTTATTGGTATAGAATTATTAGACATTTGGGCAGCCTGGGGTGGCTCAGTGGTTTAGCGCCGCCTTCAGTCCAGGGCGTGATCCTGGAGACCGCGGATCAAGTCACACATCGGGCTCCCTACATGGAGCCTGCTTCTCCCTCTGCCTGTGTCTGCCTCTCTCTCTCTGTGTCTCTCATGAATAAATAAATAAAATCTTAAAAAAAAGAATTATTAGACATTTACTCAGTTTCATGTTTTACTACATTATATGACAAACTGTCCAGGCACTATGGGATGCTAGGAGACGATAACAATAAATAAAAACATTACCTTCCATTTAAGGAAGAACTGTCAAGCATTTCACGGCTAGTAAAGAGAGACATATTTTAAAAGATTCCTGTGTTTAAAATGTGAACAGTATTTAAGGCAAAAACTACTCATAAAGCATCCATCAGAATTGAGAAATACATACGTATTTCACTTTGTGATTCTCTTAGGAATCTACTTGAAGTAGAGTAAAACATACAATGTATTATTCACAAAGCGGTTATCCTTGCATATAATAGGTGCCAGACCCTGTGCTAAACATTTGAGATAAAATTGTTCCTCTGGCAATTGCCTCACTCTAGCAAATGAGTAATACTCCATACCTTTGTTTGCTGACTTGGGGAAACATTCAAGTTCCTTCCTTGGGAGAAGTGAGTATGGGAGAGTCTGATAAGTTTCCCCATCCTGACTCCCACAGGCCAGCTTACTTTAGCTTGCTTCTCTTACCTTACCTGCATAGCATTTTTGCTGCTTCTTGAAAAATCTATATGCTGCAAATCAATGTGCCAGTTTTGCCATTTCCCATGCCTGAAATTGTCTCTCTCTAGGTGGAAATCTCTTTTCTTTCTCCAATGACTCAACTCTTGTCTGCTGCTGTCATCTGATAGGGAGTTATCATCCCCCCAGTCTCTACTCTTTTCCCCTTCTTTTGTTCTTGTCTCTTGCTAATGCCAGTCCTAGGCAGACCAATCCCTTTCTTCTTCCCAAGGAGACAAAGATTTTAAGAAACATGGTGAGTCTTCCATTTACTTTCACAATGGGGAGCTTCCATTTTACCTATTTTAAGCTGATCTTCCAGCCTCCATCAGTCAATTAACTTTCAAATAGAATCAATCAAACCACTTTTCTAAGCTCTTGCTATTGATGCATATTTGAACTATTATGAATGCATTAAAGAGATTGGCTACAAAACATGCTAGTCACATGGAAGACTGCTTATTACATCTTGTCAGACAAAGATATATAAAACATAATACCCAAAAAAGAACTAAAATCCAAAAATTAACAATAAAAACAATACTTGAAAGAAATGCAATAAAGTTGTTGAGGACAAAAATATTCTTACAGTTTTGATTCTATCCTCTATAAGTGCTTTACATTGGGAACAGCATTAATGAATGTTTTTCTTATAGACCACACCTCTAATTCTATTATGGAATTATATTTTTTTAACAGTGAACTTGTTTAGACCAGCCTATTATTTCAAGGCAGAGATGGTAAACTGATGACCTACAGCTGTGTTTTTATGGCCTACAGTTCAAAAGAATTTCAATTTATTTTGGTAGTATTCAAGATATGGACTTCTGGAATTTGAAGTTTTCCTGAAAAAGAAATCAGATGATACTGGCATCACTGGATCCACTTTTCCATATGGCAATGCTTGGATTGGCTCTTTGCAATAAGGAAGAAACTCTAGGTTTACCCGAGCTCACTTCACTATCCCCTTCTCTTCTATCTCTTTTATCATTAGGCTTGCCCTGTAGTTTCCATATTTATAGTATCTTTATTAATGGGTCTTGCTTGCTTCATAGTAATCAGAATTTGTCCACCTGTATATTTTCAAAAATTTTAATCAATGTATCAAACATTTTGTAGTTCCTTTCATTTTGCTAGGTAAACATGAAGACACATTTTTAAAAAGTCGTAACTTAGGTATCATAAAAAATATAAAATCATCTAATTTCCTTCTTTCTATGCCAAGAGGAAGAAAGTAGACATAAGTTTTATCTGCTTTGGTTTTCTATGGCAACAGGTAACAACTGATTTGTTGTCTCTCCATGATAAATAGTGAAACAATTTAAAAAAGGACCACAAACTGTGTCTGTAGGCTTGTTTCTCTCTCAAGGCTATTAGGCATACTCACAAAATTTTTGTCTTTGGTCTGCTGACTCACGTCTAACCACCTACCAGTAAATTACTCTTGCTGTTTCTGATACTAGCCTGCATCTTGGTATACCACATCTCATTTCTGGAAGCATTATTAATGACTTTAGAGTAGAAAGCACAGATGAAAGGTCTGGCAAGTAATTTTCCACCAAATATACATTTATATTTATTTGAAAAATATATGCATAATACATGAATATTATTTATAATATATGCCTATATTATACACTGCTGATAATTACTTTTTTTTTTGAGTAAAAGATGGACCTTTTGATTGCACCATATTGAGTATCAGGATCACTGTTTTACTCCTGGGATTATATGATATATTGATTTACTCTATGCTATTAATTAAATACATTGTACTTCTGATATTAAATTTTGGGAAGAGGAAAATGAAATTGTGGTAGTGACATATCACAAAGATATCAAGTTGATTGAGCCGTTATAATCTTAAAGTATGCAAAGTATGCAAAACAAAATTTAAATGCCTGCCATCAATCTCAAAATAAAATGATTAATTCTCTCAGAAAGTAGCACTGAGAATTTTCATATCTGGATATTCTGATTTTTTTTCTTTTACTTGTGATTTTATTAATGCAAATTCTTTTCTTTTAATGTAGTCAAAGTTATTAAGCTCTTTTATTGCTTCTAAATTTTTAATCTTAGGACTTAATGTATGTTTCCACATTATAGAGAAATTTATAAATTTTTTTGCCTAGTACTTGTATGGTTTAATTATTTTACATTTAAATCTCTGATCTGTTGAGAATTTACCCTCGTGTGTAGCATGAGGGACAGGTCCAATTTTAGTTTTTTTTTTTCCATAGGGCTATCCAGTTACTCTAATATCATTTATTTAAATCTACCATTTTTGTACTGATTTTAGATGCTGACTTTATTAGATACTACATTTAAACATGCAGTTAGATCTATTTGTATCTTTTATGTTCTATTGGTTTATCTATTCATGTGTCAATACCACACTTTATTTTAAATTACAGAAGTTTTAAATAGGTTTTAGTATCTAGTAGGACTAATACTACCTCCAATACTATTATTTTTCAGGTTTTCCTGGCCATTTTTGTTTATTCTTTCAAGTGAACTTTATAATTAAATTTTCTAGTTAAAAAAATAAGGAAAGAGGAAAAAGCCTAAAACAGAAAAGCAAAACAAAAATACTTGACAGTTTATTATTCTACAAGTTTGATATGCAGTATTTTCTTTTTTTTTTTTTTAAAGATTTTATTTATTTATTCATGAGAGACAAAGAGAGAGAGAGGCAGAGACATAGGCAGAGGGAGAAGCAGGCTCCCTGCAGGGAGCACAATACAGGACTTGATCCTGGGTCTCCAGGATCACACCCTGGGCCAAAGGCAGCGCTTAACCACTGAGCCACCTGGGCTGTCCATATGCAGTATTTTCATTGTTGTTCCTAAGTATTTTTTTAAAAAGATTTTATTTATTTATTCATTAGAGACAGAGAGAGAGAGAGAGAGAGAGAGAGAGAGAGAGAGGCAGAGACACAGGCAGAGGGAGGAGCAGGCTCCATGCAAGGAGCCTGACATGGGACTCAATCTGGGCCAAAGGCAGGCACTAAACCACTGAGCCACCAAGAGATCCCCTCCTAAGTATTTTTTTAAAGATTTATTAATGTAATTTGGAAGGGGAGGGGCAGCAGGAGAGGGAAAGTCTTAAGCAGACTCGGGCTGAGTGTGGAGCCCATTGCAGGGTTCCATCTCACAACCCTGAGATCATCCTGAGCCAAAATGAAGTTGGTCACTTAACTGACTGTGCTACCTAGGCGCTCCATTTCTGAGTATTTTCTTATTTCACTCATGACTTACTTGTTGACACAGAGGTCACTTAAAAGTGTGTTTTAAATTTTAATTATGTGGGATTTTTCTCCAAATTTTAGTTTTTTAAAAAATTAATTTCTGATTTCATTGCCATGTGGTTAGAAAATATACTCAATATGACATAAAATCTTTAAAATTTGTTGAGGTCTATTTCATATTCTAGTGAAATGCTTCTCTATCCTGGATATATATTAGAATCACCTGAGGAGGTTTTCAGACATCCTAATGCTTGAGACTCACTCCAGACCAATGAAATCAGAATTACTGGGGGTAGAATGCAAACGTTTGTATTTTTAAAAAGCTCCTGGGAGATTTAACAGTGTACCTTGGCATAGTAAATCATGAATTTTTGTAGTGTTCTATGTAGGCGTGATGCAACTGTGTATTTTTCAGTTACTGAAGAAATGCAGTTACTGCAGAATGGATGTAAGGGTTCTTCAAGTGTCCTTTAGGTTTAATTTGTTAATTGTGTTTTTCAAAGATAGTATATCTTTAATGACTTTTATAATATTTGCTCTATTAAATAAACAAAGAGAAGTATTTTAAAATCACTCTCTCTAGGAGTGTTGGATTATCAATTTCATTTTGTAACTGGCAGAATTGCCTGTGTGCTTTCTCTCTCATCTACACTTTGGTAAATTTAGCATATGGAGATTAAATACTTTGATGTAATTAATACAGGGATTTTCGAAGACATTTTAACATATATATTTAATTAAGAGGTTCTAAAATTAGTCAAACTCTTCATTCTTTTTTATGCCAATCACCTCACTGTAGAGGGTATAGTTAACTGTATCTCATTTTTTTCACCCCCAATTTAGACATTATTGTGATTATCTTACGGTATAATTTTTTTTTCCATTTATCTATATGTTTACATTTTCTTAGCTCACTTTTTGAATCTCTATGCTGGATTGTTTATTTTCAATCAATAGCATTTCTGTTCCTTTTTACACTTTCCCATGTTACTAACAGTGGCTGAAAGCCTGAGAACCTTATTTTTGAAAAATCCCTTGTCAGGAGGGTTCTGATTTAGATTCTACCAATGAGAGACATTTGTAGGAGATTTGGAAGTTGAAAGGAAAGCACAATTCAGTTTTTATCTGGCAGAAAACTAGAGCATACTTCTTCAAAAGGAGCAGCTGCTTCTTGAACCTTTTTCAGACTCCATTTCTCCAGTTTTCGATTTATGGGGCAACTGTGGCTTTGGGAACTACATCCTGCATTTACTTAATTTCTGGGTTGCAATTTCCACCTTTGAACTTTGCTTTCTTTCCCACCCTTTCTTACAACAATTTTCACACTACCACATTCCTTGTATTTAATTTATTTATTCTTGAAATGTTTAGAATAAAAACTCTTTTTTCCTGACTGATCCCTGACTAATACAATTTGAGTCTTTCCTTCTCACTTCCTACTTTTAGGGATTATGTTTTTCACTTCTAGATGTTCTGCTTAGTTCATTTGCAAAAATGCCTTGTCTTTTCTGACAATTTCTTTTTCCCTAGCCTTATTTTTAATATTCTCTTTCATTTCTTTAAATATATTTAATATACTTATTTTTAAAAGATTTCTTTGAGAGAGAGAAAGAGAGAGAGAAAGGAGCAGAGAGAGAGAATCCCCAAACAGACTTCTTGCTGAGTGCAGAGCCTGATTGATTCAGGCAGCTCAGTCTCACAACCCATGAGATCATGACCTGAGCTGAAACCAAGAGTGGGATGTTCAACTAATTGAGCCACCCAGGCACCCCAATATGTTTATTTTATGTGCTGTTTTTGATCATTTTACCAACTGAAGATATTGAGAGCCTAATGTTGAAGCTTATTGTTTCTGCTGTATTGTTCACAATGATTTATTTCCTCATATGTTTAGTAATTTTTTATTGTGAATTCATGTTCATCAGAACTTATATCTATAGATACTTTGAGACATGGTTTTAAAGACTGTTTCCTTCCAAATTTTGTTGTTTTTGGCAGTTTGAGTTCTCAAACCTAATCATTTATTTTATTTTAGCCTCAATCTTTTTTTCCAGGATACAGATGTTCTAGGAATTCTGGTTCCAGATCTATTTGAATAATGCTTATGGCTAAGAATTTTTTTCTTTCCTTTCCTTACTTTCTCTTTCCTTTCCTTTTGTCCTCTCCCTCCCTTCTCTCTTCTCCTCTTCTTTTCTCCCTCCTTTCCTCTCCCCATTTCAAATTTCTTTCCCTTTTCTCCACTCAGAGCCAGGACAAAGACAAGTATTATTTTCACTATTTCTCTCTAGAGGATAGTTTAACTTCTAGAAAATTATCCTTTAGAATCCCAGTTTTATGGAGGAGGCTCCAACCTGTCGTCATATGTAGTTTAACTCCAGATTTTGTCTCATCGATCACACATTTTAACTCATATCTAGGCCATAAAAGTTTAGAATAAATTCTGAGAGCAAACACCAATTCATGAAACTTTCTAACAATAGAATTTATTTTCTACCAGCTCAGGCATGCATTCAAATGTAGGTTTCATATTTTATCTAGTATTTTAAATTACATTCTCCCCAAAGAATTTTCTATAAATGTTTAGTCTGCCATATTGCTAGTAATAGCAGTTAGCAATCATTATTAAAAGTGATGGCATTATTAAAAACAGATGCCTAAAAAAATATAAATAAATAAAAAATAAAAACAGATGCCTATCTGTTGTTAAAAGTATTTGCAATGCCTAATTATAAAGGTATTGTTTGCCACAGAGGAAAATTTTAATTTGGGGCTAAAAGTAATAGTGCATCATTTTTATTATGCATTACATAAAATTGGTAAATATGTAACTGATTTCCTTTTTTTTTTTTTACAAGCTTTTAAATTATTCAAGTATAAATTGTATTTTATTTTGGTAAACTTGATAGCTGACATTCCTTTTCTACTTCAACTATAAAATCACATATGGATTTTTAAGCATCTTTACTGCAGTGTTTCTTGCTTTTTCTAGCTACAAGACAATAAACGGCAGTGTTTATGAGTGCTGATAAGATTCTGAATTCTATTCTGTCCTCATTGTTCCTGCTGTGAAATGATTGCCTATTTTAAAACCACCCAAATAGAGACTGATTGCTATTATGAACAAAGAAGACTATTCATAGAAATAACCTTCCTTCTTGGCATTACGGGTAGCAATGGTGATGAAAAGTCATATACTATACTGTAAAAGTCAGTCTTGCAGTGCACCCCAGTCACGGGCACTGAACGTTTCACTCACTTGCTTGTTCATCATTTAACCACTTAACCTATCAGCCATTCAACTCTGTCTCCTTTTCCAGACATAGCTATTTGATGTTTCCAGGCAAAACACATCTTCTTTTGCTTGCTATTCATTAGTGTCCATCAAAATATACTTTTTTATATTAAAAAATAAGAATGTGCTGAGATGGAATGCCAGAAACAGGCTGTTTTTCTTGGTAATGGACAAATAGCATCAATGGGACCTTCCAGGGGTGAACCCCATGTCTTTCAGAAGCTAAATGATTCATCTGACAAGATAATGAATTGGTTGTTTTTTTCAGGGAAGATTTGCAAAGAATTTCTTATCCCTGGATAGACAATTTAGAAAATGTGAAAGGATATAAAAAGGAAGGATAAAGAAAGAAAGCTAGTTTAATACAAATGGATTCCAGTCAGAACTGTGGACATGTAATACTTGGATATCTTGAGAAATATCTCCTCCTGGGCTGACATGTATTTAAGATAAATATTATTACTATGGCTAGAAAATTAGTTTTAGGCTTTATTTTTAATCTTATTGAAGGCTGGATGAAAAAAATCACATAAATGATTTTTATTTTATGAATTTACATCTTTTAATAATAACATAAACTTTACTCAACTTTTTATGTTTATATAAATAGCTAAATAGACATGATATCTGAATTTGGCTTAAACATATATCTATACTCTTTTATCCTTACAAAACAGTATCTGAGACCCTTGTCACAAGGGAACATTCCAAAGACTCTATGTTAAAGAGTTTGGGGCTGGGTTGGCTGATATCTTAGTTCAGGCTGCTGTAACAAAGCATTATGGACTGGGTGGTATATAAACAACAGAAATCTATTTCTTACAAATCTGGGGACTGGAAGTCCATGATCAGCTTGCCAGCATAGTTGGGTTATGTTTAGAAACCTTTTCCAGTTTGCAGGCTGGTGGTATATGACCTCTTCTTGCCCTCAAACTCAAACTGCAACATTGGTTCTCCCTGGGTCTGAAGTCTGCCAGCTTTTGGACTGGAATTACCCCAGCAGTTCTGGTTCTTAGGCCTTCATCCTCAGACTAGAAATACACCCTTGCCTTTCTTGGGCCTCTAGCTTTGCTGACTGAAGGTATTGGGACTTCTCAGCCTCTATAATCACGCAATCCAATTCTTTACAATAAATCTGTTATATAATATATCTACAGATAAGACTATATATACTAGAGTATGTATATATATATATAACAGTATATATAGTTATATATAACTATATATATATAACTAACCAAGAGAAGTGTATATATATATATATATACTGTATATGTATATACTGTGTATATATATATACTGTTATATATATATACTGTGTGTGTATATATATATATATATACACACACACATATATATACTGTTAGTTCTCTTGGTATCCACCTCTGCCCATCTTCTGAATGTGACAGAAATTAAAGGTGTAATCAATAATATCAAACTGCACTTCACACACGGAGACAGCAAAATCCACAACATTCATTCTCCTCAATATTTATTGATCAGCCTAGACACATAATCCCTATTCAATATAGGGCTTAAGGCAGAAGATAATGTAAATGCACTTAGTGCAAGAAATCTACTTTTAAATTTTATTAATAATCTGACTTCTTGCAAATTCAAAAAACTGAGGTGAGAAGCAGCCACTCATAAGCATCTATTGCCTGCAATCAATCAAATAAATCCTTAATATTTCTCTAGGAAAAAAACCTTTTTAAACCTCACTTGCTCAAGGTTAAATTTGTTGATTCTTAATAACTGCAAATACCAAAGTGATCTTCACTCGTTGAGAATATCGTGAAATTACTTTTAGTTGGAAGTTATTTGATTATTGACATTTTTTAGTGATGTATAAAACCCCTGCTGTCTAGGATTCTAGATGTAGTACTACTGATGCTTATGAAATCAAAATAGGAAGGCTTTGGTAAGTTGTACATGGTATTTGGGATATCAGGATTCCCATATTAGTCAAAAGTGACACTGGTACGTCTAGTGACCCTTTAAAGTTGCTCTGTCAAAGGTAGCTGAATTTCATTCATTCCTGAGGAAAAGTGGCCAGCTATCTAACATTCAAGTAAGAGTTTTAAGCCAACTTGGATTTACTCCATTTGTCAATAATTCTCAAGCCACTTTGCTGCCTAGATTGCAGAAAGGATAATCAATTATTCCAGAGATAATCAATTCATAGGTACAAGAGACTGAAATAGGGCCAGTGTGACTGGAGTAGAGGGATAGGAAGGTAGGGGATGAGATAGACTGGGCATGGTCTTAGAGTTCATGTCAAGGAGTTTTACGTTTTTGAGATAGGTTGAGTGACTCACTTCTGGGTAATTGAAAATTTTCCATTTTCATATTTCAGAAGAGTATAATACTGAGAATGGATTTGGGTTAAAAGGGATATATCCCTAGAATGTTAGCTATGGCTTCCACTTCAGTCCTTTGAAAACATACCTATCACCATAGGTTATTACAAAAAATTAAACATACTAATAACTAAAATAAATGGCAGAAGTAGAGATTGGTTCAGAAGGTTAAGCTGTTGATTAAAATAAATGTATTGATGGGAGGGAGGAAAAAGTTCCACTGAGGAATTTGAGTCTTGCGCAGTCCAATCTTGGCAGACCTGACCCTATTAATATAGGCAAACTAATTAACCTCCTTGTGCCTTGGCTGCTTATCTGTAGAGTGAAGATAATAATGACCCACTAAAAGAACTGCAAATAATTCTATAAATACCAACATAAAAATAATATAATTACTTGGCCTAGATGTAAGACTTTAGTTTTTATCCCAGAGTTTATACATCTTTCTGCCTAAATAATGTCAGGTTCAATTTTTGTCAGTTTTTTTTATGTGTATGCATGTGGTAGAGTGAGCTTGTGTTTAATTTCATATATAGCCAAATTTGTATTTACTGAAAATGCACTTTCTCTTTCTGATGCTTATTGTTCGGTCTGCAATACGCCGGGTCCTAGATTATCACTCTAACTCCTATTGGCAGCACATGGTTTAACACAGTGGAGGAAATGCTGAGAAAGAAGTGGGCATGTAGAATTGGGGGGAGGAATAGATATTTCTAATTTCTATTTAAACGATAACTCTTCTTGCCTGTTAAATAAGACTATGCTTTTATTGTTTCATAAGCCTATTGCAATTATATTAACTATAATTAAGCAATTCAAATTGGATCAGCAGGCACATAATAGCATGCCAAGAAGTAACAAAATGAAGGGGCTCCTTAGTTGTGTTTTATTGTAGATTCACTGATTCACATTGAAATTGTCATCTCTTTTGTGATATTTCCAATAATTTTGTAGGAAGTATTTATAAAACTGTATTCCTTTAGTGGAATAAAGATTACCTGTTTCTGTAATTATTCTTGGTTATCACGCCACACTTTCTTAAGCAGATGAAAGGAAATAATAATTAAGCAATAAAAAAATTTGCAGAATTGGAATGACTGTTTCTTTGTGAACTCAGAACAATCATATATTCTCTTCAATTTCTTCTTTTTAAAATTCATGCCTAGTAAATATGTAGACTGTTTCTTTTTTTTAAAGATTTTATTTATTTATTCATGAGAGACACACAGGGAGAGAGGCAGAGAGACATAGGCAGAGGGAGAAGCAGGCTCCTTGCTGGGAACCTGATGTAGGACTCAATCCCAGGATGAGGGAGAAGCAAGCTTCATGCAGGAAGCCTGATATGGGACTCAAACCTGGTACTCTGAGATCACGCCCTAAGCCGAAGTCAGACACTCAACCACTGAGCCACTCAGGTGTCCCATGTAGGCTGTTCCCACAATGATATTAATGATTCAGACTCAGATGTGTGACTTCCATGTTTTTGTTGGTGTGATTTGGCCTATAGCCAAATGGCTGCTTAGAAATCCTGATTAATAGCCAGGGGTAGGTAGCAACGGACAGTGAAATGGACAGAAACAACCTTGAAGTTCCAGCCAGTTCCCCTATGCTATGTGACTATTGTCTTGCCCTTTGCTCAGCTAAAGTGGGGGAATAGGTGTTTGAATTCTTCAATGTAGCCTGAGCAATATTCCTAACATGTATTATATGTTTTGTTGAATTCTCACCTGACTAGGCCTTCTTTCCCAGTTTCCATTTCTTTCTGCTCTGGCATTGCCCCCTTTGATTCTGTTGGATGTTGATGGTTGGGATTTGTCGTCAGGTCTCTGAGCGAATTTTTCTCGGAGATTTTATCTATGAAAAGGAAACAACATATATGACATGTCATATATGACAGAAGAATATATGCCACTCCTGATAAGCTATATTGGACAGCATAAATTACAGAGATGCTGCTTGTTTCTACAAAACAGTCTTAGGAATGTTTCCCCTGGGTTATTGCTAAACAAAGTAGGACCTTATACAAGAGAAGTTAACTTCAGGCTAATGAAAAATATACTTAAAGTTTGTATATTATGTAATAACAAGTTCATATAGTATATTTCTTTTTGAAATTGCAAAGCTGAGATTAATAAGGCATAATCATTCAAAAGGTATTTCAGTTCTGCTAAAGCATTATTCATAATTTGTGGCTGAAACTGAAGCCTCATAAAATTCAGAAAAATAAAATAGGCAGAAGTGATGTCATTGACATTATTGTAGAATTTTGCACTCTAATTTTTTAATGAAACCAAATCTTTGTTTTTGGTTTCATCATCCTTAGCTATGACATCTTTTCTGAATAAGCAATGCAAACTAATGTACTAGCTTCAGTTTCCATCCAAAAATTAAAACTTTCCCTTCAAGCCCACAAATACATTTTCCAATTAATAGAGTTTAAATTGTAGCATACCAAGAGAATAATTAATTCACTGGTAAATATTTGGGTTATAGAGAAGATTTTAATGAAAGTAAATGACTTAATATAAAAAGAATATATAGGAGGAGTAAATAAATAGAACGAAAAAAATTTAATGGTTTTTCAGTGTCCACAGCTTCTAATTTATTTTTAATTAAATGCACTGTGCTTAAAAATTAGAATCAATGCTCAAATCATAACTTTTATTTTTTTGTAATATATTATAATTGGACAAACTGAAGCCAATCCAGTTTTGAAAATCTGGATTCACAAAATGATAAATCATGGGGCAATCACTTTCACAAACGTTTTCACCATATAAGCCCTTTAATATGAAAATTCGTATGATCTATCTAAAATCTTCCACCGTACAAAACTTTTCAGGAACATGTTTCAGGAATAAAGGGAATCATAAAATGGACTTACTACTTAAAGTTTTAAAAAGTTTATGACTAAGAAAGCTTAAACCTCTGAATTTCCCAAAACAAGTTTCTTCATTATGTATCTCCTACCTAAATTTACTTTGGAATCATAGTAGTTTTGGTTAGAAGATAGAAACCTTAGTAGTATGTTTAAATGAGAAATCCCTGAATTCCTAACTTTACTTAAGATACAAAGGACTGTTACTGTAATCGTGTCCTTGGAGTCTATGTCTAAAGACTATTTTCCAGATGAAATGTTTCCGCATGTATGGAATCTTACTGAGAGTGCAAGATAGGTTCCTTTTTATACAAGCATGTGTGGTATACTAGGAGCTTATCAGTATTGAACAGATTTCAGAGTAAAAAAATTGCACTTTCAATATATCATTTTGTACTAAGAGGCTTTTGGTCGAAATAAAAGAGAAGGATCTATTTTCCCTATGTACTTGGATCAAGCCATATCTTCCCATTTCTCTTCAACCAAAAATAGCGTTTTTCAGATCTCTAACATTATATCACGTATTGCTGCCTAGGAAAGTGACAGCCAAATCTTTTTCCTATATCCACAAACACTAGAGTAATTACTGTAAGATATTTTAGAGCAGAGTTCTTAACCTCTGGCCACAGATACTTAGTGCACTCATGGATTGAAACTTTTGAGACTGTATGTTGCTAAACGCATTTTTTACATGGAAGGATATAAGGTTAACATGAACTCCTCAAAGAAGTCTGGGCCAAAAAAGGGTTATGAACCATTGTGTTCATATATTTTTCTAGGAGCACTTGTGCCCCTCCCCCCAAATTAGTACTGAACTAGAGCATGAGATATAAACAAAAGAATCATTAAAAAATCCCTCCTGGATATAAAACATGCAGGATCTGTAAAATAGAGTATTTCTTAAGAAGTTTTTATTGACTATTTCTTATACAGGCACATAAATATAAGCTACATCACATACTTCCATTACTCATTCAAGCTATAGCGTATGTATTACACTTACAGTACTACTTTTCTGCTAGTATCAATTAAATGACTGACCGTTCTGTAACAGTTCTTTTCTTCCCTTCTAACAGAGAATTTCTGTAGAATTTCTGTTTCTCATCATAACATTTGGATTAAACTAACTCTGAGTAGATCCTTGTACCTTACCGGATCTTTTCTAGACATTATCAACCCCTTCTAAAATGACACTGCCTCTAGTATGGCAAGTCTGGGCTATTTAGAAATTAATTCCAACCTAATTGGCATTGTGGATAAACATTTTAATTACAAAATTAATCCTTAATTACAGCTTGTTGATGAAGATGAGAAACCAGTTACTGCCCATTCTTGGATGCAAAGCAGAGCAACTTTAAACATACTCATGAGAACTTAAAACAAAAGGATCCCTGTCAGCTATGTTCAATGTGGGTGTCTTTTTAACCATGCAGCATGTTATTTGTTTGTGGGAACAGATGGTCAGATTGTTTGCATCATCCTCATCACGAAAGAAATCTAAAATACACAGCAAATCTTGGTCTGGCATCTGGGTGAAATTCTGTCAACCTCACATTGTAGTTTTCCCCAGATTCACACATGGACAGCAGGATCCTCTCTTTTGTAGCTGCCCAAATGAATAGTGCAAGTCTTTTTTGCCAACTGTGCTCTTTGCACATTGGGTAGCAATTGACAGATCTCATCAGTACACTTAGTCAAATTCTGCCCTGGGATGTATGCCCATGGCAGATAGTAAAATCTGAAGTCAAAGTGTTCTGATATGGTTGCTTTTATTGAATGTGCAAGAATGAGTACTGAATTTGTCCTCTACACACCTGGCTGATTCTGTCTTTGGCCTGGCAGCATCTTACTCTGGGCCTCTGTAATACACTTTCAAACTGCTTGGCCCCCTTGTAGCAGCAGGTTCTGGAGACCTGTGCAGGTGTGAAACATCTGCTTCCATCTTCAAGTGAGGAAATAAGTGATGCAGAAAGCCATTAACCTTCCACATTTTATCAGTGGCACTAAATAATTGCTGGGAAAGGAGGAATCCAAAGAACCTAATTTGGGAATAAGGTTGTGAATTAGACAGGTGTTGATTCAGTTGGCTTTTTTGGGATGGATATAGAAAGGAAAAGATTTAAAAATGCTTTCATTTGTAGGTTTGATGTGGGGGATGATATCACTTGGTTGAATTTTTAACTCTCAGAAACACCAAATACATTGTGGGTTCTGTCTCAAAACCAAATCTCCTTTTACTAGACGCCAACAGTAATAGAGTAATTAGATGTTAGGTGAAGTAACAAAAAACTAAGTCTTACTATTCTGATTATATGCATAAGTGATACTATCATTTCCATCTTAATGAATGAACATTTGGAATAAAATAATAAATAATACAGTTTTAAGAAGTGTATAATTTATGATTATTCTCTGGTACTCAAGATTGTATTTTTGACTCAGCCTGTATTTAATTTTGTAGTTACTAGAATATGTAGTGTTCTTACAATAATTTTAATTGTAACATTTGACCATACTTGAAATTTTATTATATCTTTGTGGACTGTCAAATGACATGGAGGAAACTGACAAACATATAGCAATGAATAATAAAATGGAGCCTAAAGGAGTGTTCTAAAATGTCACAGAACTTGAGAAAAATGTAGTATTTATATTATAAATGCTCATGTAATCTATAAAAAATCCAGAGGAGAAGGAATCAGAGTAGGTAAGAGTTCTGGAAACCATCTCATAAGGAATGGTTAAGGAATTTAGGGTCTCTAGCTAAAGTACTGAGGATCAACTAGTGACCTAGCAGTTATTTCAGATTCTTTGAAGCGGTGTTGCATAGAAGAGAAAAGACTTATTTCATATATACCAGAAGGCAGAAGAAAGATCCATCAATGGGATTACAAAATAGAAAAACAAAATTCTAAACATTCTAACAAATAACTTGTCTAATAGTGAAACAAATGACTTTATGAGGCAGTGAAAGCCCGGTTGCTAGAGGTATAAGGCAGAAGCTGGAGCCTGCATGAAGGGAGGTAAAATGGGGTCCTGGCATTGAGTTAGAGGTTACAAGTCCTCTAGTCAGCTTTAATGTGCCAGAAAGTCCTGAAGGGATTTTTATATTTATATTTACATCATTACAAATAAATGAATAAATCAACAAACAAAAAAGATCCATCTAAGGTAGCTTTGGTACTGTATCAGGATGAGGGACCCTGTCTTCTCTCAATGTCATGCTTAGTTTCAGGTGCTTTTGTACTGGGATTAATTCATCTAGAAAATACATCTTTTCACAGGAATTAAGGAGTGTGGTGAGTTACTGGTACTGGGTACTAAACAGAACTCTAATCCTTACATCACTAATTTTCTGGGTTACTCTGGGTAAGTTGGTTTTCTTTCTTTTTTTTTTTTTTAAATTTTATTTTATTTATTTATGATAGGCACACAGTGAGAGAGAGAGAGAGAGGCAGAGACACAGCCAGAGGGAGAAGCAGGCTCCATGCACCGGGAGCCTGACGTGGGATTCGATCCCGAGTCTCCAGGATCGCGCCCTGGGCCAAAGGCAGGCGCCAAACCGCTGCGCCACCCAGGGATCCCAGTTGGTTTTCTATAACAGTTTCCTTATCCATAAAATGAGAAATACTTTTGTCATGGAGATTTCTGTGAGGATTAGATAAAGACTCCATTCAAGAAAAATGCAATATAACACAAAGTGTTCCACTAGCCTGACTAGGGTAAATTATCTTTTTTTTTTTTTTTTAATATTAACTCTTTCAGATCTGCATAGCATTGACATATATGAGGCATGCAGGAACTTTTATTTACTTAAAAGTGTTTCAGGAATCAGGAAAGCAGAATGCAACTTTCTCACAAATAAGCTATATTCTTTGACAGAAAAAAAAAGCCTAAAAACATAGTTTGATTTAATTGAATTATGCAAATATATTTAAATCATTCAAACTATAAAATATATGGTATTTTATAAGAATATTAAAAAATAAAAATAAAAAACATCCTATCCACATTGGTTGGAATCTCTTAAGCTTTCAGTTTATAAAACAGGTGGAAACCAAGGAGTTTTTCCAGTTAGAATCTGGTCTTCTGTTTGATATTTAAAACAAAGTGTACTAGATAATGGGTATTAAGGAGGGCACATGGTGTTATGATCACTGGGTGTTGTACTGATGAATTATTGAACACAACTTCTGAAACTGATGATGTGCTATATGTTGGCTAATTGCATTTAAATAAAACAAAACAACAACAACAACCCCCCCCCCCCAAAAAAAACAAGTATAATCTCTATGGCTAACTTTTCCTAGCTCATCAGTTCTCCTTACCTCTCCATCTTTAGCAAGGCAGCTCTATTTCACATTATACACAGGAATGGTTATTGATTGTGCATACAGATGGGCACCTGATCCAAAGAAGGTGGGTCAGTCCACAGTGGGCTAGTGATCTGGGTGGTGGTATGATAGGTTCTGCCCAGTGGGAATAATGGTTGCTATCTAAGTCAGTCAGACTATTCTCTCTGGAATTTAGACTGGGAAATGAGTAGATGGGAGTGAGAGCAGTCCAGAGTAGATATGTAGAGAGAAATGCAGCAGTCATGAGAAATGAAGCCATGTCGACTGTGAGCGAGAGGCAGAGAAAGAAATTATCTCTTAGGGCTGGCTCTGTCCCTTGAACGGTTTTCCAGTTCCAATTATCCACAGGTTTTCTTACCCTTGAACCCTTGCCACTGAAGGTGTCCTGATATGTCTCTCTGTCCCTTGCCAAATCTGCATGGTTAGGAATTTTCTTCATCGTTTCAAATTATAAAGCATATCATATTTATCTTTTTTTCTAGACTAAGTTTTCAGAAATTTCACATGCTGTGTTTATTCATTTCTCATTTCTTTTGTTCATTATCACATCAGGTATCATTTTGAAAGAATATTTCTTATTCAGCTTAATAACTGTAATTGTTTACAATATAAGGCTTTTTCCCCCTTTTTCTTTTTCTTTTTGGATGAAGCAGAAAAATATGCTTGAGTAGTTTTGATAAAAGGTTTCATTCATTTTGTTGTTGTTTCTATATTCCTGCCTTATCCTTTGATGAGTAGAACTGACAGTTACAGAAAGTGGACTACATTACTAAAATTAGCCACAGTACCTCCTGTGTGTGGCAATCGAACTGGTTGATCTTTTATAGGAAAACCTTTACTGATTCTTAAACATTAAATTTCTGTACATAGTCTGGCTATTTCCTATTTCATACAAGGCATATTACATTTGTATAATTGTTACTGTCAAGGACTAAGGAATGTTTTCTTGTTTAAACAAGCTAGGATTTTCCTTTTCCTGCTATATTTAAAAATTAATATACTTTATTTTTTAGAGTAGTTTTAAGTTCTATAACAGTTTTCAGCTTTCCAGATTTCTGTCCAAACAGGGTTGGCTGAGTTGCAGCCTAGGTCAGTTTGGATGGTGGTAGGAGACTGGCAAGGCCTGTGATACCTCTGCAGACCTGGAAATTCGTTAGACTTGGAACCTGGAGATCTTGGCTGTTAGCTATTTGGCACAGGAGGTCCAGTGAAGACACCACACTTCCAGTCTGTTTGCAACACAAATTTGAGATGGAGGGCACGAGTGAAGAGAAAGGGAAGAGTAAGAGGATAAGTAAAAACATTGCTGGATTCAGAATCTTTTCTAGGGTTGTCATTGTTCATACATATGAACAACATCAAGTACCTACCATATGGTTAGTTAGAGGTCACAAAATGATCCTATGGGCTAAATTTGACAAGATTTCAGTTTTTATTTCAGTGATTTAAAAAGAGAATATTCAAACATTTAAAAAAGTCAACATTTATAAGTTGGAGATTTCAAATTAAAATTTATATTTGCAGTCTCTCTAGACATCTGGCAGCTCTTGCCTCTCATCCTCACATGGCAGTGATAGGTTGGAGCCAAGTGGCCTCTCACCTTTTTAGATAGGGCATGCATGATCCTCATTTATACTATCTGACTTCTATCAACATTGGAATTTATCAACTTCAATGCTAAATGTTTTACATATATTAACTAATTTAATTTGTACCTATAACCTAGATGACTGATGACAGTATTATCCTTACTTTAAAATGAGCAGACTAAGACTTAGAGATGTCAACTATCTTGACTAAAGTCACTCAAAGATATTAAGTGGTAGAGATATAATTTGAATTCAAAGTGTGTCAAACTCTAAAACCAGTGCTTATTCTGGTATAATATACTGCCAATATACTGAATTCATGTTATTTACTGGAGTAAAACTCAATTTCTTATTTCTTTTTTGTTACTTTTTTAAGGGCAAGAGTATTTTAAAGTCATATATATTGGTCTTCCATTCCTGTAGCAAACAAGCTTAAAGGCTTAGAACAACACTGTTTTATTGTCTTCCAGCTTCTAGAGGCTGCCTATGTTCCTTGGTTTGTGTCCCTTCCTCCATCTTCAGATTGCATCGTTCCATTTTATCTGCCTTTGACCCTCCTGCCTTCTTCTTATAAGAATCACTTAATACATTGAGGCCTTTTGGGTAATCTTCCCATCTCATGATTCTTAACTTAATAACATCAGCATCCCCCCCCCCTCATGTAACATACAAATTCATAGTTTTTAGGGATTAGTGTATGGAGGTCTTTGAGGAACCATTATTCAACCTAGTATACCACACTAGCTATGAGTACCTTTCATCCATTTCCATACCAAGTCACCTTACGGTATCATAAACTATTAGAGAAGTCATTTACATCTCCCTTACTGGTACCAAAACATTTTTTAAAGAAGGATTTAATGTACTATATAAGTGAAGTGGAAGCCTAAGAAAGATAATTGTAATCAAAAGAGGACTTTAGAAAGTTATCTTTATTTGAATCCAAAATGTATTACGTTCTTCATTTCCATGGCAGATAAAAATTAAACCATGCTCTGCAGAAGATAAGAGTTCTATAATCAGAAATCAACATCTGCAGATATTGTGACATTGCACCTGCATGTTTTGAAGTGAAGAATATAAAAATACCAAGCACATATAAAAGGCTATCTTTAAACACTAATAATTTTGCTTTTTCAAAACAAAATATCTTAAATATAACTGTTATTCCTATTAAAGTCTTTGAAGACATGCTACGTCTGCAGATTTAAATGAAACTATTTTTTTCCTTTCCACCCCAAAAGCTTCTCTGTTAAATGAAGCTTTCACAAGAGTTTTTATTACCAGCTATGAAAAATTAAGCTTACAAATACACTTCAAAAAAAGTATAACAAGGATAATAAACTTGTCATCTCAAAGATGTGATCCTTGGTTTCATACCATTAGTGTTGTATTTGTATGTGAAAAGAACTGTAGATTGGAAACCATCACTATTATAAAATAAGTCATAATGAAACAGAATGGTAGCAGAACATACAGGTGTATATGTCCAGTGGACATATATAACCACTGGACATATTCTAATTACTTAGAAAATATTGTACAGAGTCTTCAAAAAGGAATTGGGTCTGCTATGGAATTACCGATACAGGAATGAGTAATGGTAGCCTTAGGAGTAGATGAGATTTCTAATGGAGAGTGTTTAAAGGAATAAGAGCGGAGGTCTGACCATTGAAACTTTAAATATATATAATTCACAACTATTTTATTATTTTATAACCCTTATGTGAAATTATATTGTTCATTATATGCCTACGTTAACACAGACTTGGCCCATATTGTTCACTACTGTATCTTCAGTCCATAGAACAGTGCCTGACACACAGTAGGTAATAAAAAAGCATTTAAACAAACAAACAAACAAACAAATAAATAAAGCATTAAAAGTGATGGAATGAAGAAATAATGTTTTTATAAACATTCAGATCTTTAAGGTAGCTCAAGTGTGATTTATCCTAGGTGACTGACCTAGTTAAGGTAACACATTTAAGAGAGATATGCATTTTACTTAATTTTTTTTCTACAGATTTGGGTTCTGACCTTGTATTTTGGCATGTGATTCTTCAAATGTGACTGGAGTCATCTTGGTTTGGAGAGATTTATTTTCACTTTTGTTTTCTCCCTTTATGAAACAAAATAAAGATTGTACATGATGAATTTACATAAAAATAAATTTAAAGGTAAAATAGAGCAGAATTTTTTATTCAAAGATCAAGCAAATCATAAGTTTGTCATTTGTTTTTTTTTTTTTTTAATTTTTATTTATTTATGATAGTCACAGAGAGAGAGAGAGAGGCAGAGACACAGGCAGAGGAAGAAGCAGGCTCCATGCACCGGGAGCCTGATGTGGGATTCGATCCCGGGTCTCCAGGATCGCGCCCTGGGCCAAAGGCAGGCGCCAAACCGCTGCGCCACCCAGGGATCCCTAGTTATATGGTATACTACATATAGGGATACTACATATGGGGATCCCTTGTATATGGTATACTACAAATGATAATTCTTGTATTTAAATGAATATTCTTGGCTTTATTATTTTTATTAATAATAATTATATTCAATTTATTATTGAATAATCAGCCTTGACCTTCACAGCTTGCAGGCCTTAGGCACTCTCCTTTTTTTTTTTTTTTGGTCAGTGTGGTTGCTGCATCTCCCTGGCACATGTTCTTCCCAATTTCAGTCCCCACTCCCTACAGCCCTAGTATTGGTACTGGTATGTCCTTAGTAGTAGAACTTCAAGTGATGGAGAGAAGAAAGTAGTCTAGTTTCTTAATTCAGAGCTCTCTTGTCTTTCTGATTTCATTTGCGTCTACCTCATCATTTGTCTGAGCATCTAAGCTTTCCTTTGAAATGTAGGTGTGTCTCACTGGATGTGGCCAGTGTGTGTTTGAGGATGTCCTTTATGGGGATAGAGTGAAATAAAATAAAAGGTTAGAACACAGAAATGTTGGCTCCGAAGCAGTTCATAGTCTAGTAGGGGAAACAAACACACACAAATGTAAATGCAAGGAAATGTTATAGGTGATGAGACAATGTCTGTAGAGGATACAACAGGGCATAAAGGTGGAGTGGTCAATTCTACTGGAGTAGAAGGAAATGGAGGAGACCATTAAAAGAGACTCCTATTACAGGAGACTGTAAAAAGGAAGTGGCTCTTGGTTTTATAAATCAAGATGATTTTCTTTCTTTCTTTTTTTTTTTTTTGGATGAACAGGCATAGAAAATATTCCAGGCAGAGGATGTCTGTTTACCAAGAGTCTAAGGTATGATTGCATACAGGTTGGGGAAAACTAAAGTAGAAGTGGTTGAATGGGAAACAGTATGAGAAAATAAGACTATAGCTAAATAGGGACAGAGGCCTTGAGAGTCTCATAAGCTTTGATGTGGAGTTTGACATTGTTTATAGGTACTGTATGTCAGAACATTTTAAACTGGAAAGTAAGTTAATCAGATGATTTAATTTAAGCCTCACAGTAACCATATGTGTTAGGCAAGACAGCTATTATTATTCTTGTTATTGAGTAGGAAATTCATTAAGTAGCTAGAAAGATATCCCTGGATATGTTATGAAGCCTCTGACTTCAATCGAGTACTTTTACATCATATGATGCTATTCATAAACATTTTCATCACAGTCTTTTCATGTATACATATGTAGATTTGTGTGAATGGTCTTATTCTATAGTATGAGAGTCTGGATTCATCTGAGTTTGCAAGTCTTGATTTATTGGTTATTGACAAACGGAAGTCACCTATGATATTTTGGGTTGAGAACTAACTCCTAGATGACACTTTAAAAGAAAAATGTAAATTGATTTATTCATTCTTGAGTATCTTCCCATAGGCCTCAAATCATCTATTTGTATTTCAGAAACTTGTTGTTTAAATGCCATCTTAAAAGGTTATATTCTGGGATCCCTGGGTGGCTCAGCGGTTTAGAGCCTGCCTTTGACCCAGGATGTGATTCTGGAGTCCCGGGATCAAGTCCTATGTCGGGCTCCCTGCATGGAGCATGCTTCTCCCTCTGCCTGTCTCTCTCTCTCTCTCTCTCTCTCTCTCTCTCTGTCTCTGTCTCTCATGAATAAATAAATAAAATCTTTAAAACAGGTTATATTCTGTGGATAAAAATATAGTTACAACTTTCTGTCATTTTTAATATTTAGCATTTTTGAAACTAGAGAAAAGTTCTATTTCTTCTACCAACATGTTATTACATTTAAGAGTAGATGCAAATAATTTCCCAAAATATGCCATTTAAAATATATTTCGATGCCAGTCGACTTCATGTTAACATCCATACATTAGTATTGTCAGAATGTCATGGGGTATACACAAGAGTTGTTCTACCTGTGTCTAGTCTAAGTACTTCTCTAGTATTAATGTTTCTGAAGGAAAGACAACCCTGTAAGGAGTTTGTTCTTTTTGCCTTCTCTATAACATACCTTTATCCTGCAAGTAGAGTATTTAGAAAGTTGATTCAACTAATACTCATTTTTTTCTGAGTAAGTATAGCCTATTTAGAAAGTTGATTCAACTAATATTCATTTTTTTCTGAGTAAGTATAGCCTAGAAATTTAGCCCTCAGGTGCTCAAGTCCAACGTTTGCCAGTTGTTTGCAAGCAGCAAATTATAATAGGACTCATGATTATTCTGAAGATTTCATACATTAGTACTTGGAAAAGGATAGTACCTTGCCTGGCACATAGTAATTATTGTTAGCTATTATGTTCTCTGAGAGAATAATATATTAGTTATTTTTATGTGCTCTGTGGAAAAATAATTATGATAGATGGGGGTTAAATATTGCAGTGACTTTTCCAGCAAGAAACACAAGATTAGCTGAAAGGAAGTACCCAGTTCAACAACTGTGACACTCCTTGAGTTTTTATTTTTTTATTTTTTATTTATTTTTTTTAATTTTTTTTTTTATTTATTTATGATAGTCACAGAGAGAGAGAGAGAGAGGCAGAGACACAGGCAGAGGGAGAAGCGGGCTCCATGCACCGGCAGCCCGACGTGGGATTCGATCCGGGGTCTCCAGGATCGCACCCTGGGCCAAAGGCAGGCGCCAAACCGCTGCGCCACCCAGGGATCCCTCCTTGAGTTTTTAAACATA
The DNA here is from genome assembly GCF_048418805.1 of Vulpes vulpes. Lineage (NCBI taxonomy): Eukaryota > Metazoa > Chordata > Mammalia > Carnivora > Canidae > Vulpes > Vulpes vulpes. The sequence goes on along the minus strand of NC_132792.1, from coordinate 46,516,840 downwards.
TAAATAATTTTCAAAGTGTGGGATTATTCATTTTAGGATAAGAATTAGAAAGAAGTCAAGAGCACTCTCATGAAGCAATATTAAGCACATCCTCTATATCTGCTCTCCATTCCTAACACAATGTTAATTAGAAATAAAAGGCAGATTTTCCAGGGCCAATGCTAAGTAATCTCAGTATTTTCTATACTCTGGGCTCATTTAAGCCTGAATCATTAGACCATGCTATTTTAGTCCCTGAGGTACACTCCTGCTTGTACTTGACATCTCTCATCCAATTCCTTTATATGAGAAAATAATTATTGCTCTAAAAATCTTACATAGCACTTTTAGGTAAATCCAGTTAGTAATTTATGAAAATTGTTCTACAGACAGTTGTACGTGAATATTGATCATGTAATGATCACTTTGGACTTAAATGTCATATAAACACAAATTATATTTATAATAATAACTACATTTGGGAAGTCTCTACCATGTGCTTTATATATACTGTCTCTAGTTTATACAACAAGGCTACAAATGAAGAAATGAGTAGACCTAGAACTTATGAAAAATACTTGTTTAGAGCATGGTTCCTCCACTTCGGCAGTACTGAAAATTTGAACTGGATAATTCCGTGTTCTGAAGGGCTGTCCTGTACATTGTAGGATGTCTAGCAGCCTCTTTGGCCTCTATTCATTAGATGAAAGTAACATTTCTACCAACCTGTGACAACCAAAAATAACTACATACATTGCCAATTGTCCGAAGTGGCAGAAGTGTTCCCTATCAAGAGCTCCTGGTCTAGAGCAATTATTGTTAAATTGTAGTTTACCATCACCAGGATGTTTGACATTCTTTGTTGAAACAAATTCATAGAGCCCATTTAGTACTTGAGAAATTATTTAATTTTGGATGATGTGGAAGTGTAAACAATAATGAGAAGTCTTACTTGGCTTTTCCAACTCCTAATGCAGTCTTCTAAACATTTATTAATCTATTTTAAAGCGAATATATATAGTATATATAAAACAATGGTGATAACACCCTGAAGACAAACAGTGCATGACCCAAATGGTAGCAGGTGAAAACAGTAAAGCAATCTTACATATCACAGTGTATATCAGAACACTGGACAAAAATCTATCACTAGACAAAAAAAGATAATAATCAAGACTGATTTAGGAATATAAGAAGCATACCTGTCTTGTAGATTGCTGAGGCTGATTGCTTGCATCAGGACCTTGTTTATTCTCATCATTCTCTTCTCTAGGCTTCACCTTGTTGGATTTTATTGTCAGTGATTTAAACATTTTCTCTGAGGTGGTTCTGAAAACTTCTGTTTTTACAACTCTGTCTCAAGGTAGAGAAATGAACTTTGTTTTTCTTTTCATTAGTAGACAAGCCAATTAGTTGTTTAATCGGGATTTTGTTCTGGTTAATTCCTAGAGGCAACTCTGTAGCTAGTCAGGGCTTTGGCTTAAAAGCAGCAAATTACTTCTGCTTGGGTGATTTGAATTCTGTTTGTGAACTTTAAAGAGTCAAAATACCCCTGAGAATAGTTTATAAGTGGAGGATTAAACAAAACTTCATTGTTGATTTGAATTGTTTAAATGTGATCACACTGCCCATTGGTTTTATTTTTCTTTTCTAATTACCCACCTACCCATTTGTATGCATGTAATTTAATCAAAGTAACATGCAAATGATTAAAAAATAATATGTGCATAAAGGCTTATAATAAAAGGAACAGTTCATTCCCCCAAAGTTCCCATCTCTAGTCCTACACCATGAGATAACTACTTTTTCCTTTTTCTGTTCTTCTGGTGTTTTTTTTCATAAGTATTTTATTAATTGATCAGATTAACAGAACTCTTAGAAACTATAGTGGAAAATGAGACATACTGCTTTGCATTCCCAATAGCCTAATGTTCATCTCAGATTCATAATGATGATTATATTAGAACTAAGCAGAGTACGTTAATTTGCTAGGGCTGCCAGAGCAAATTACTATAGACTGGATGACTTAAACAATGGAAATTTGTTTATCACAGTTTGGAAGCTAAATGTCCTAGATCAACAAGTCAGTAAGGTTGGCTTCTTCTGAAGGTCATGAGGGAGGGAAGTATTGTAGGTCTCTGGCTTGTAGATGGCCATCTTCTCTCTATGTCTTCACTTTGTCTTCACCCTGGTCATGTTTGTGTCCCAATTTCCTTTTCTTATAAGGATGCCAGTCATATTAGATTAAGTTCCACCTCACTGAGCTCATTATAACTTAATTACCTCTTTAAAGACCCTAACTCAAATATGGTCACATTCTGCGGTCCTGGGGATTAGGAATCCAATATGAATTTTGAGAAAATATAATTCAGCCTGTAACAGAGACAGTGTATTTGATAAATAACAGTTTAGAGTATATGTATTTCATTGCTCAGAAGCAATTTGTTCTAAAACTTTTTACAAGTTTATAATTTTCTTACAAATCACTGGAATATCATAAAAGCTGTATAAGTGATTCCTTGATTGATTGACTGATTTTAAAGATTTTATTTATTTATTCATGAGAGACAATCAGAGAGAGGCAGAGACACAGAGGGAGAAGCAGGCTGCTTGCAGGGAGCCTGATGTGGAACTCCATCCCAGGACTGGGATCACACCCTGAGCCAAAAGCAGAGGCTCAACTGCTGAGCCACCCAGGCATCCCTGATTCCTAGTTTTATAAGCCTAGAAAATTCCATTGGATTATTGATTTCACAAATTGTAAAATATATATCTTACTCCAGCATGGATTTTTTTCTGAACCAATAAAGTTAAACTTTTTGAAGGAGAAGACTTATTTTATCCCCACAACACCTTTATACAGAATAGAAACTCAAGTCTCTGCTGATTAGAATGAAAAAAAATTTAAATTTTAAAGTTTTCATTTAAATTCCAGTTCGTTAACATATAGTGTAATATTAATTTCAGGTATACAATATAGTGATTCAGCACGCAAATAACACCCAGTGCTCATTACATCAAGTGTATCCCTTAATCCTTATCATCTATTTAACCCATCCTCCTACCCACCTCCCCTCTGGTAACATCAGTTTGATGGTTGAGTTTTTGATAATCAAGAGTTCGTTTCTTGGTTTTCCTCTCTCTCTTTTTGTTCCTTTGCTCATTTGTTTTGTTTCTTAAATTCCACATGGGAATGAAATTATATGGTATTTTTAATAATTACATGGTGTCTTTCTCTGACTTATTTTGCTTAGCATAATACTCTAGCCCCATTCATGTGATTGCAAATGGCAAGATTTTACTTTTTTTATGGCCAAGTAATATAATATTCCATCATATGTGTGTGTGTACCACTTTTTTTTAATCGATTCATCAGTTGATGGGCATTTGCACTGTTTCCATAATTTGGCTATTGTAGATAATGCTGCTATAAACATCAGGGTGCATGTATCCCTTCAAATTAGAATTGTATTCTTTGGATAAATACCCAGCAGTGCAATTGCTAGATCAGAGGATAGTTCTATTTTTAACTTTTTGTTTTGTTCCAGAAATATTTTATTTATTTATTCATGAAAGACACACAGAGAGAGGCAGAGACATAGGGAGACGGAGAAGCAGGCTTCCTGTGGGGAGCCTGATGTGGAACTCTATCCCAGGACCAGGGATCATGACCTGAGCCAAAGGCAGGGCCACCCAGGGGCCCCTATTTTTAACTTTTTGAGGAACCTCCATAGTGTTTCCCAGAGTGGCTGCACCAGTTTATATTCCCACCAACACTGCAAGAGGATTCCCCTTACTCCACATCCTTTGCCAACACCTGTTGTGTCTTATGTTGTTTATTTTAGCCATCCTGACAGGTATGAGGTGGTATCTCATTGTAATTTTGATTTGCATTTCCCTGATGATGAGTGATGTGGAGCATCTTTTCATGTGTCTGTTGGCTATCCAGATGTCTTCTTTGGAAAAATGTGTATTTGTGTCTTCTGCCCATTTTTTAACTGGATTATTTGTTTTTTGGGGGGTACTGAGTTTTGTAAGTTCTCTCTATATTTTGGACATTAGTCCTTTTATCAGATATGTCATTTGCAAATATCTTCTCCCATCCCAATCCATTCCATAGTTTGCCTTTTAGATTTGTTGATTGTTTCCTTCACTGTAGAAGCTTTTTATTTTGATGTAATCCTAATAGTTTATTTTTGCCTTTATTTCCCCTGCCTGCAGAGGCATATCTAGAAAGATGTTGATACGGCCAATGTTAAAGAAGTTATTGCCTGTGCTCTCTTCTAGGATTTTTATGGGCTCCAGTCTCACATTTAGGTCTTTAATCCACTTTGAATTTATTTTTGTGTGTGGTGTAAGAAGGTGGTCCAGTTTCATTTTTCTGCATGCTGCTGTCCAGTTTTCTCAACACTATTTGTTCAAGAGACAATCTTTTTTCCACTGGATATTCTTTCCTGCTTTGCAGGAGATTAATTGGCCATATAGTTGGGGATTCATTTCTGGGTTTTCTATTTTGTTCCAATGATCTATATATCTATTTCTGTGCTGGAACCATATTGTTTTGATTACTACAATTTTGTATATACCTTGAAGTTCAGAACTGTGATGCCTCCTCAGTTGAATAGAATTTAATTGAAAGCCCTTGAAGATACCTGACTCCAACCTAATTAAATGTACTATACTTGCAGCATTTGAATTTACATATTTCTTCAATACATAGCATCACAATATGCTGCTTCATTCACTAATGTTTTCCTGCATCTGTACCTTCCCCCAAAAAGATGGGAAGGTCTTTACCATCAGAACCCTTTACTGCGCCACTTTTGGTATTACCTTATCACCTAATGCTAGGTCTTCTCACTGCATTTATATCATTTTAACCAGATATAGAATAGAATATCCTATTATTTCTTTTACAATTTGGCTGTTAACCAAAATCATTTTCCAAAAACTCAAAAATTTGTTTAAGGGCCATTTCACCAATGTCCAGTGAAGATCTCATCTTCTCCATTTTGGAAGCCTGAGATCAAAGCAGAGGGTAGAAGAGAAAGGTGGGAATCATAATCCCTACTAGAGCCACGGAACTCTCATTTCCATCCTGCTAGTGACATATCCAGTAGATGCATGGATATCCCAATATATGATCTTAATGGCATTGTTTTTTAGAAAAATATTACTTTATTTTTTTATCCATCCACCTTTTAAAAAAAATTTAAATTCGGGGATCCCTGGGTGGCACAGCGGTTTGGCGCCTGCCTTTGGGCCAGGGCGCGATCCTGGAGACCCGGGATCGAATCCCACGTCAGGCTCCCGGTGCATGAAGCCTGCTTCTCCCTCCGCCTGTGTCTCTGCCTCTCTCTCTCTCTCTCTGTGACTATCATAAAAAAAAAAAAAATTAAAAAAAATTTAAATTCAATTAACATATAACATATTATTGGTTTGAGAGATAGAGGTCCGTGATTCATCAGTCTTATATAATACCCAGTGCTCATTACATCATGTGCCTTCCTTAATGTCTATTGCCCAATCAACCCATCCGCCTACCCCCAGCAATCTTCTATTTTCTATGATTAAGAGTGTCTAATGGTTTGTCTCCCTGATTTCGTCTTGTTTTAGTTTTTCTTCTCCTCCTCTATGATCTTATGTTTTGTTTCTTAGATTCCACATATGAGTGAGATCATATGATAATTGTCTTTTTCTAATAGACTTATTTCGCTTAGCATAATATCCTCTGGTTCCATCCATGTCCTTAAAGGCCTTTTGATTATTAAAATACAGACAGTCATCAATTGGAAGGATGAGGAAACAAGATAACTCCTGGTTGTCTGCACACTTTTACTCTATATGCCATCCAACAATAGTAGTAAGATCATTGAAATGGCTACTTTTCATCATAAACTGTTATTCTTCACAATCCATCTCTTGGTATACTAGGTTTAAACATACAACTTATCTGTGAACAACCAATTCTTACCTTCAATAGAATCTTCTTTACAAATATCTCAAAGACCTGGCTGAGCGGTCAGGATTCAATGTCCATTTACAATACATAATATCAAGTCATGGTATTATAATCATTTAGCTTTAAAAATATTGAACATTTTTTTGGAAAAGCTAAAATGAATATGTCAATTACAGAAATTTGTTCTGCTCTTTTAAAATAAAAGTAATTTACATAACTGAAGATGCTCTTTCCATATTCTGAAAATACTTTTAAAGTGTAGTCTTGCTTGCTACATTGAAATACAAGGACATCTGAAACATTAGAATACTGGAAAAATTGAATGAATTAATTTAAATCGTGCCTGCTTTTTCTGAATAATATAAATATTTTATATAAATGTAAAAATGTTATTTTTAAAAAACCTATGACTGTAGTTAGTGCATAAAAATACTTTAATATGTTCAGAAAGAATTATCAATGTCCAGCCCTAATTATTGGTGGAAGCTTATTCCTTAATTTGTCTTATTTTAAAAAATTAACTACAATTTATTTTTTATTTACTGATATATAATTGACATATAACATTATAAAAGTTTAAGGTATACAATACAATGATTTGATAAATGTATTGTGAAACATTTACTGCAATAATGTTAGTTAAAACATCCTTTACAGGCAGCCCGGGTGGCTCAGCGGTTTAGCGCCACCTTCAGCCCAGGGTGTGATCCTGGAAACCCGGGATCGAGTCCCATGTCAGGCTCCCTGCATGGAGCCTGTTTCTCCCTCTGCCTGTGTCTCTGCCTTTCTCTCTCAATCTCTGTCTCTCATGAATAAATACATAAAATCTTTAAAAAAAAAAATCCTTAACCTCACATTATTAGCATTTGGATGTCATGGTGAGAACAGTTAAGCTCTACTCTCATAGCAACTTTCAAGTACACAATAATACAGTATTTTTAACTATAGTTACTTCTGTTGGTTATTTCTACATTGCTAAAAAATCTGCTTATTTTACTCTTTTTTTGTGTATGTAAATTTGAATCCCAAATCTGTGAGGCACAGTTTTAACATTAAGAATTGTTAAGGAAGAAGCAAACAAATGAAAAGAACAATACAAAACAAACTTATAGATACAGGAACAGATTGTTGGCTACCAGAGGGGGAGGAGTTTTGAGGGTGGATGAAATGGCTGAAGGGGTCAACTGTATAGTGGTGAATGGTTACTAGGCTTTTGGTGATGATCACTTTATAGTACATACAGATGTTGAATTATAATATAGTACACCTGAAAGATATGAAATGTTATATACCAATTTTACCTCAACTAAAAGAAAAATTACTAAGGGAATTATTTTCCTATCCAGAGACCAGGTAAACTTCCTTAATCTTCTGGGATATCGGATAAATTTTTTTTTGTCAGTCCACCAAGGATGCACTTCTTTTAAAAAGGTCTTGGCTTTGTCTTTATTTTGTCATTAATAGGACCACTTCTTTTGTGCACTTTCCAATGAAAACCAAAGCCTTTGGCATCAAGACCACCCTCCACATCTCCTAAACCCAGTGCAGCCTGAATTAACTCATTAAATACTTATTCTCTTTGTATTTTTGAAAACTGAAGATTTACTTAAGATATTGGTTATGCATTTTAAAATATATTTGTCATAGTTTATGGAGAAAAAATTTAAGTACTTGCCAGGAAGAATTTTAATTTAGTTTTCCATATTACCAAAAATCACAAGTTCCCTACTGATTTTTAAAGAAAATTAGAGGTTTTAACTTTAGATCCAGTCATGTAATAAAAAAAAAATCCTTATATAATAAGTAACTTGATAGACTATACATTTGACTTTTATGTCCTAGAAATAAAAAATTAGTTTTGTTAAAAAGTGGTGTTCTTTGTCTTAAAAGACAAAGTTTTTTTTTTTTTTTTTTTTTTTTTTTTTTTTTTTTTAGGTTTTATTTATTTATTCATAGAGACAGAGAGGTGCAGAGACACAGGCAGAGGGAGAAGCAGGTATCATACTGAGAGCCTGATGTGGGACTCAATCCAGGGTCTCCAGGATCACGCCCTGGGCTGCAGGTGGTGCTAAACCGCTGCACCACCGGGGCTGCCCAAGTTTTCTTTTTCATTACATTGTTGCTTCAGAAATAATTCTGAATTATTAAATATGTGTGTGATCATTTTAGGAATTTCTCAGATAATCGTCTAATCCTATAGTTGATTATATATATATACATATATATATATATATATCCTTTTTAAAATAAATTTATTTTTATTGGAGTTCAATTTGCCAACATAAAGAATAACACCCAGTGCTCATCCCATCAAGTCCCTGTCACCCAGTCACACCCACCCCCGCCCACCTCCCTTTCCACCACCCCTAGTTCGTTTCCCAGAGTTAGGAGTCTCTCATGTTCTGTCTCCCTTTCTGATATATCCCACTCATTTTTTCTCCTTTACCCTTTATTCCCTTTCACTATTTTTTACATTCCCCAAATGAATGAGACCATATAATGTCTGTCCTTCTCTGATGGACTTACTTCACTCAGCATAATGCCCTCCAGTTCCATCCACGACAAAGCAAATGGTGGGTATTTGTCGTTTCTAATGGCTGAGTAATATTCCATTGTATACATAAACCACATCATCTTTATCCATTCATCTTTTGATGGACACCAAGACTCCTTCCACAGTTTGGCTATTGTGGATATTGCTGCTATAAACATTGGGGTGAGGTGTCCCGGCATGTCATTGCATCTGTATCTTTGGGGTAAATCCCCAACAGTGCAATTGCTGGGTCGTAGGGCATATCTATTTTTAATTCTTTGAAGAACCTCCACACAGTTTTCCAGAGTGGCTGCACCAGTTCACATTCTCACCAACAGTGCAGGAGGATTCCCCTTACTCTGCATCCTCTCCAACATTTGTGATTTCCTGCCTTGTTAACTTCCCCCATTCTCACTGGTGTGAGGTGGTATCTCATTGTGGTTTTGATTTGTATTTCCCTGACGGCCAGTGATGTGGAGCATTTTCTCATGTGTGTGTTGGTCATGTCTATGTCTTCCTCTGTGAGATTTCTGTTCATGTCTTTTGCCCATTTCATGATTGGATTGTTTGTTTCTTTGCTGTTGAGTTTAATAAGTTCTTTATAGGTCTTGGAAACTAGCCCTTTATCTGATACGTCATTTGCAAATATCTTCTCCCATTGTGTAGGTTGTCTTTTAGTTTTGTTGACTGTATCCTTTGCTGTGCAAAAGCTTCTTATCTTGATGAAGTCCCAATAGTTCATTTTTTGCTTTTGTTTCTTTTGCCTTCGTGTATGTATCTTGCAAGAAGTTACTGTGGCTGAGTTCAAAAAGGGTGTTGCCTGTGTTCTCCTCTAGGATTTTGATGGAATCATGTCTCACATTTAGATCTTTCATCCATTTTGAGTTTATCTTTGTGTATGGTCCAAGAGAGTGGTCTAGTTTCATTCTTCTGTATGTGGATGTCCAATTTTCCCAGCACCATTTATTGAAGGGACTGTCTTTTTTTCCAGTGGATAGTCTTTCCTCCTTTGTCGAATATTAGTTGACCATAAAGTTGAGGGTCCACTTCTGGATTCTCTATTCTGTTCCGTTGATCTATGTGTCTGTTTTTGTGCCAGTACCACACTGTCTTGATGACCACAGCTTTGTAGTACACCTGAAATCTGGCATTGTGATGCCCCCAGCTATGGTTTTCTTTTTTAAAATTCCCCTGGCTATTCGGGGTCTTTTCTGATTCCACACAAATCTTAAGATGATTTGTTCTAACTCTCTGAAGAAGGTCCATGGTATTTTGATAGGGATTGCATTAAACGTGTAAATTGCCTTGGGTAACATTGACATTTTCACAATATTAATTCTGCCAGTCCATGAGCATGGAATATTTTTCCATCTCTTTGTGTCTTCCTCAATTTCTTTCAGAAGTGTTCTATAGTTTTTAGGGTATAGATCTTTTACCTCTTTGGTTAGGTTTATTCCTAGGTATCTTATGCTTTTGGGTGCAATTGTAAATGGGATGGACTCCTTAATTTCTCTTTCTTCAGTCTCATTGTTAGTGTATAGAAATGCCACTAATTCTGGGCATTGATTTTGTATCCTGCCACACTGCCAAATTGCTGTATGAGTTCTAGCAATCTTGGGGTGGAGTCTTTTGGGTTTTCTATGTAGAGTATCATGTCATCGGCAAAGAGGGAGAGTTTGACTTCTTCTTTGCCAATTTGAATGCCTTTTATTTCTTTAGGTTGTCTGATTGCTGAGGCCAGGACTTCTAGTACTATGTTGAATAGCAGTGGTGAGAGTGGACATCCCTGTCTTGTTCCTGATCTTAGGGGAAAGGCTCCCAGTGCTTCCCCATTGAGAATGATATTTGCTGTGGGCTTTTTAGATGGCTTTTAAGATGTTGAGGAATGTTCCCTCTATCCCTACACTCTGAAGAGTTTTGATCAGGAATGGATGCTGTATTTTGTCAAATGCTTTCTCTGCATCTATTGAGTGGATCATATGGCTCTTGTTTTTTCTCTTGCTGATATGATGAATCACATTGATTGTTTTATGAGTGTTGGACCAGACTTGCATCCTGGGGATAAATCCTACTTGGTCATGGTGAATAATCTTCTTAATGTATTGTTGGATCCTATTGGCTAGTATCTTGTTGAGATTTTTTGCATCCATGTTCATCAGGGATATTGGTCTATAATTCTCCTTTTTGGTGGGGTCTTTGTCTGGTTTTGGAATTAAGGTGATGCTGGCCTCATAGAACGAGTTTGGAAGTATTCCATCCCTTTTTATCTTTCCAAACAGCTTTAGTAGAATAGGTATGGTTTCCTCTTTTAACGTTTGATAGAATTCACCAGGGAAGCCATCTGGCCCTGGACTTTTGTGTCTTGGGAGGTTATTGATGACTGCTTCAATTTCCTCCCTGGTTATTGGCCTGTTCAGGTTTTCTATTTCTTCCTCTTCCAGTTTTGGTAGTTTGTGCCTTTCCAGAAGTGTGTCCTTTTCTTCTAGATTGCCTAATTTTTTGGCATATACCTGTTCATAATATGTTTTTTTTTTAATTTTTTAAAATTTTTGTTTACTTATGATAGTCACAGAGAGAGAGAGAGAGGCAGAGATACAGGCAGAGGGAGAAGCAGGCTCCATGCACCAGGAGCCCGATGTGGGATTTGATCCCGGGTCTCCAGGACTGCGCCCTGGGCCAAAGGCAGGCGCCAAACCATTGCGCCACCCGGGGATCCCCATAATATGTTTTTAAAATCGTTTGTATTTCCTTGGTGTTGGTAGTGATCTCTCCTTTCTCATTCATGATTTTATTAGTTTAAGTCTTCTCTCTCTCTTCTTTTTAATAAGGCTGGCTAATCGTTTATCTATCTTATTAATTCTTTCAAAGAACTAACTCCTGGTTTTGTTGTGTTCTACAGTTCTTCTGGTCTCTATTTCATTGAGTTCTGCTCAAATCTTTATTAACTCTCTTCTTCTGCTGGGTGTAGGATCTATTTGCTGTTTTTTCTCTAGCTCCTTTAGGTGTAAGGTTAGCTTTTGTATTTGAGTTCTTTCCAGTTTTTGGATGGATGCTTGTATTGTGATGTATTTCCTCCCTCAGTTGATTATATTTTGAACTTAGGATATAAACATTAAAGGGTTCATAGGAGGCTTGTGACTAATTTTCCCTTTCTGGGACCCATAGAGGAGTAAATGGCCTCATCAGACATCCTTGTAAACTTGCTCATAGTATTCACTAGTGGAAAGATACCAGAGAGTTCCTATATATAAAATGCATTTAGTAGGACAGTTTTGGTCTCTCTAGATTGCTTATTACAAATAAAGCTGGAATTTATAGATTTATGTAGCATGGCTGGTTGGTGATTGGGGAGGGAGATGGATGTAAGCTTTGTAAAGTAGTATAAAAGGGAATTATCCTCACATCAAATCACCTTCCTTTTGTGAAAAATGCTTTTGAATACACTCCTCAAAAACTCCTTATACATCCAAAACCTAAATGTGCCCAATGCAGGAGAAAACAGCTTGGGCTGCTGTATCTGGTGGTTTTGAGTTTTGCCAAAAAAAGATGTTTTGGCTATGTCTGATGGTGACCAGTATCCATTGAATAATTAGTGAAGTTTGGTATTAGATAAGCTTTATGATTCTATGAAGTCTGAATCAACCCTACAGGTCTGACAATTCAACCCTTAGGTCAAAAGAAGAATGTTACAGATATTAATTCAAGCACCTTTATAAATTATTTAAGATACCTCCTATTGTTTGTCAATAGAATAGTATTAACACAAGCATTAAAACTGCATATGAATACTTTCACTTTGTGTAGATCAGAGGTCTCAAAGTTCAGAAAATGGACAACTGGAAAGAATTCTGGAATGAGAGACATGAATTTTGGTTCTTTGTTTTCCACTGAATAGATGAATGAGCTAAGTCAAATTTCTTGCCTTACCCTGGAAATGACAGGTTCGGGCAAAGTAAATAGTTAAGTTTCCTTCTAACTCTAAATTCTATGATTTTTTGTTGTTCTGTAGAGGAACTCTCCAGCTAGCAAGAAGACAAGGGAAAGAAAAGGGTTACTTATTAGTCTGGGTGAAGTGGTACTGGAATTTTATCAAGAGCACTCTAATTTTTTGTACAAAGTTGCTACATTTCTGCAATAGTGTTAAACACTACTGTGTAAAAGCAATCATTAATTAATATAAATCTGATCATATTTCTACCTGAAAGCCATCAACAACTCCTCCTTTCCAATGGCATAATGTCCAAACTCTTAACCGTGACATTCCAGGCCCTTTATGATTAACTGTTATCTATATCTCTGGTTTTACCTGTAACTCTTGTATCTTTGCACTCTCAGCTTTTGCCATAATAAATTACTTATGGTAACTTGAATTACTCAGATTTTTCTTACCCCATCGCTGTCTTTATTTATATGCACTATTATCTTGACTGAAATGCTGTCCCACTCCTTGTCTAGCTCAAGCTTCTCCTGCCTTTTTTCTTCTCATTTCAGAAGGTGTGTATATAGTGATGTTGAGCATCTTTTCATGTGTCTGTTGGCTCTCTGGATGTCTTCTTTGGAGAAATATTTGTTCATGTCTTCTGCTCACTTTTAAATTGGATTTTTGTGTGTTTTGTTTTTTATAGTGTTGAGTAAGTTCTTTATAGATTTTGGACCCTAACCCCCCCTTTTTAAAAGATTTATTTATTTATTCATGAAAGACACACAGAGAGAGGCAGAGACACAGGAAGAGGGAGATGCAGGCTCCATGCAGAGAGCCCGATGTGGGACTGGATCCCAGGACCCAGGATCACGTCCTGAGCCAAAGGTAGACGCTCAACTGCTGAGCCACCCAGGCGTCCCTGGACCCTAACCCTTTATCAGATATATCATTTGCAAAAATCTTCCCCCTTCCTTGTTGCTCCTATTGTACTTTGTGTCATACACACATCTCCACTTTAACATTTCTCATTTTACAAACATTTTTAGATCTGTTTTTCCTTTTTTTTATTTAAAGTTTTTATTTATTCATGAGAGATACACAGAGAGAAGCAGAGACATAGGCAGAGGAAGAAGCAGGCTCCTCGAGGGGAGCCCAATGTGGGACTTGATCCCAGGACTCCACGGTCATGCCCTGAGCTGAAGGCAGACACTCAACCACTGAGCCACCCAGGCGTCCCAAGATCTGTTTTTCATTTCCAGAGTATAAAAAGCTCCTTCAGGCTGAGGCTATACCCTGGCCACCTTCATATCCCTTGTGTCTGGCTCAGTGATCGGCATATTCTAGTTACTCCATGAATGAATGTTGTTACTAAAAGTTACTAAATGAATGTTAAGAGGATGATGGTTTAGGCCATCTCTTAGCTCTGGATTAAGAATAAAGAGGTTCTTAGGGCACCTGGGTGGCTCAGTTGGTTGGGTGTACAACTCTTGATTTCAGTTAAAGTCATGATCCCAGGGTTGTGGGTCTGAGTCCAGCGACAGGCTCTGCACTAGGTGTGGAGCCTGCTTGGGATTCTCTTTCTCCCTCTCCTTCTTCCCCTTCTGTGTGGACTTGCATGTACACTCTCTCCTTCTGTACAAAAAGGAGAAAAAGAGTAAAGAGGTTCTGTGGTAGAGGCAAAATGTAAGAAGTGGAGAAAAACTCTCTGAATGAAGAGAGATGTTATGGCCTCATTTTCTTAATCAGTGGTCATTGTATACAAGACTTTGGATTAGGTTGAGACTAATGTTGTTTGCTTCAATCTTATTGATTTTTAAGTTTTAAGTTCACAAACAGAATTTAGCTTTATAGTTATATAAAATATATAAGCAAGGGAATTTATATCTAGTTTCAGGGTTGAACATATTTTCATATCATTCCTATAAAATTATTCAAATCATTGCTGGAGGATCCATAATAAAATTTCTACCTAAGAAAAATCAAGTTTGAGAAATGCTAACTTCCTTTGATGGACTTTAGTGATGGGATTTCAGACATTGCCATTGATGGGTGACTTTAGATGGGAGGACTTTCTAGTAATTCTCAAATCAGAGTCTTCTCTGATTCTGGGAGGAAATATTGTTGGAACTTTGTATCTGGCAGACTACTGGAAACAAACTAAAGGTTATATTTTCTCCTACTTCTCTCCTAGATAAAGTAACATTTAAATAAGTCTCTGAGATCCCTCTGAATGAAATTCAAATAATATGAATGTTGCATTATTTCAATAAGAGAAACTACTGAGTTATAGAGAGAACAACTAGTTTATAGTAGATAACCTCAAGTAATAACTTGAAACAACCAGAAGTTGTTTTTTTGTCCCAGGTTTTGTGAGGGGAGTTCTATTTTTGGAGAAGGGAATGAACTGATAATAAGCCTGAACGTTGGCCAATTCCTAAAGAATTCACTGAACTGAGCACATTATATTCAGTAAGGCAGGGAAGTAAATAAAATATGAGCAATTTTTTCAACTATAAGACTTTAAAGGAAAAAGCACTGGGCATGTCGTCAGGTTACCTTTGAACCTAGTTTTCTCATCTATAAAATGGAAGCTAGAATAAAAAGCTCTTAAAGATTTGGGGACAATTACATGAGAAATTGAATACATGACATATAAAAAGGTATCTGATGTAAATTAAGTGCTCAACAAATATTTTTTAATTAATTGAATAAAACAAGTTGTGTTTCTGGAGAACACTAAAATGTAAAATACTCTGCTTACTAAAGCATATAATTTTATGAAGTGGTAAACATTTGAGTTCTTACTGTGTTTCAGGTGCTTTCCTTACTGCTGTGGGGTGTGTAGAGATGACCAACACATGATGCCTACCCTGGATACATTGACATTCTTGAAAGAGAAAGATGTATAAACAATCACAATTTGGGTTGCCTGGGTGGCTCAATCAGTTAAGCATCTGACTTTGGCTCAGATCATGATCTCTGGTTCCTGGGATCAAGCCCTGTGTTAGGCTCCACACTCAGCAGGGAGTTTGTTTCTCCCCCTCTCTTTGCCCCTACCCTGCTCATGCTCATTCTCTTTCTCTCAAATAAATAAATAAATAAACAAATAAATAATCTTTTAAAAAATCCAATAATCACAATTCAACTTCTATAATGTAAGTTAGTAATGTTATATTAGCACCAAAGAGCAGGTGACCAAGACTGCCTAAGTGTGAGCAGACTAGAATTGGAGAGTAAAGCTTCACAGAGGAGATAATTCTCATGACAGATTTGAAGGAAGAGGAATTCACTGAGACATGGAAAGGTAGGACATTCCAGACACAGAAACCACATACAGTTAATTAAGGTATTACAGTAAATGGCAGTTAATGTGGTCAGCATAGTGCCCTTAGTAGCCACGTAACAAAAATTAGTTGAATATTAACAATAAATATGAAATATAAACACAATTTTGTTTATGTTAAATATGTCATAGTCCATATCATTTCCAAAAGGGACCAAGACACTGATTTTTATGTTCTTTTCATTTTTATAGGGTTAGCAAAACATTAGGTTCAAAAAAAAATTCAAAGAAACTTCCAAATATATTCATTTTTCTTGAGTTGATGACATTGAATATTTAATGATCTTACAAAGTGGATTTATAGCAATGTATACTTAGAGGAAATTTTCCATCATGCAATATGTATAACACTCTAGAAATATTTGCCAGCATGATTTTATGTGATGACAAATTTAGAGTAGATTTTTTTTTCAGTCACCTACAGGTGTAATGTGACTAGATGTAATGCAACTCAGCTAATATGAAGAATTTCTAAAACTAAAGTAATTTTAAATATAGTATTTCATTTAGAAATGTTCTCTGTTTCTCTGATTATAATATTTGCATTGCTTTTAATTTATAATTAAAATGCATGAACAGTGAATGTAACAGATATTAAGGGTAAAAATGCCTTCAGGAAATTGTTAATAACTAGTGGCATCTGTGACTAATGAATGCTATATTGGTTTAGACTGTGACTAATAGAATAAATGTTTTGAAAAAATCCTTATGTTAGTATTTTATAAACAGTAATCTGATGGATCTGTTAAGTGAATATGGATGGGGTAACTATGTGAAGTTTCCTCATTCTTTTTTTTTTTTTTTAAGTTTCCTCATTCTTTTACATTATTTTGAAAAGTTGATTAGCCTTCTTCAGTGTTTCCTTCCAATAATGGACTATCATTGCTTATTTATTTATTTTTCATCCAGTGACCTAACTGAAAGCACTTCAGTTAATTAAACCTCATGGTCTACTGTTATGTAAGGAGATTAACAGTACCATTTGTAAAGAAGATTGTCTATATACAATTAGCTTTCTAGCTAAGCCACATTTAACTGGATTTTTTCCCCTATATTCTAAATTTATGGATGATCTGAACCTAATGTTTTTGGAATTTCTGAGCTATTATAGAATGTTCTTAGTTGTAATAAAATATACTTCCAACTAATGAAAGTGGTTTTTAGTTTATCAGTAATAGCTGTTGGTTATCTCAACAATAAGAGCCAATGTATATGAGACAAATATATTAATGTTGACCCAACATGAGAATATTACTTTCCAATACCCAAATTCACCAATGGTGAAAACTTTGTTGGTCTCTTAGGTTGAGAGAGGAATGTAAAATATAGCATTGAAAATCTAAGAATGATTATTAGTTCTTTATTTAGAAGCCAGAATCCATTTCATCCTTGGGTTTTAGCCTGATGGTTCCTATAGTCTATTCGATGTTTAATTTGTAATGTCTTGTGATTACCTTATGATCACCCTACTTAAAAACAAATTTATCTTCTTTACCACCAATATAGTAGCTCCTTCTGCCTGTTGTTTTGCTGAAGGCATTATCATTCTTTATTTACTCCCTTATACTTATTATTATATGGATTAGGTGCTTGTTTTTAGAATTCTTTCTTTACAACTTCTTTATTTTTTCTTCTTCAGTCTCATTTCACCACCATATCTAAACACTTAGAGAATTTTTTACTGTTGTAATAACTTCTGGGTTGGCTAGAAGAAGCTGCAAGCCATGCATTTGGAGTCCAGACGCCTAGCTCACATGTGTGTGGGGAGGTAGAAACCTACTCCTGAAAGACATTTGAGGAGTCCAGCAGAGCAGTTGTTTTGAGCAATGTGATCCATATTTTTCTGTAATATCAAAGAAGACACTAGTTTCATTGAATTTAAGTTCTGAAATTGATTTAAAAATATCTCTCTGATGTTGAATTTCCTAATGCGCTTGTTAGAAATTTTAAAAAGTAACTTATTTTGGACTAATTTAAAATTTACAAAAAAGTTACAAAAACACTGCAAAAAAATCAGTATCTGCTTCATTAAGATTCCCCAGTAGGATCACATTTTACATTTTGCCACATTTGTTCCCTCTCTGTCTCACTGTCTCTCTGTATATACGCTAATTATCATTAGTCATTTCCTGAACCATTTGAGAGCAAGCTGCAAACATCATGTTCCATCACTCCTAAGTATTCCAATGTGTGTTTGCTAAACAAGGACACTCTCTTATATAGCTGCCATTCAAACCTCCAAATCAGGGACTCAACATTGATATAACACTGCCATTCAATTCACAGACTCTATTTAAATTTTTTCAACCATGTCCTTTTTCCTTTTCTGATCCACAATCCAATATGGGTTCACGTATTGCATTTAATTGTCATGACTCTTTGGTGTCTTTCAATCTGGAATGAATCCTCTGTCTTTTCCTGTCTTTCATAACCTTGACAGTTTAAAAAAGTACCAGCCTATCTTCCCATAGGATGAATCCTTGTCAAATTAATATTTCTGAAAAGTTTAATCAGATCTCTCCAATAGTGTAAGCCTAAATCCTACACTGACTTTCTTATCCTACAGTTCAGTTTGGATATCAAGAAGTTTCCAAATATTGTTTTGTCACTCATATGTCATTTATTGGATATTGCTGCATATTATGCTTATGTTCCTCTGTTGATTCATATATTCATTTATTCAGTCATCAGATTATTCAATAAACATAATAATCATGGACACTGAAAGCCAGTCACATTATATGCATTATTTCACTTAATGCTTATAATTTCTTGCCAGACAAGTTTCATTATTGGACCCAATTTTCAGATAAAAACCCCTAAAACTTATAGGAGTCAAGTAATTTGCCCAAAGTTGATAGTTAACAAATAGCAAAGCTGGGACCCTGATGTCAAAGCTATAATGCTTTTAGAACTCCTCTACTGAGCACTGGAGATATACAAATTGAGACTTCTATATCACAGCTTAATGGAGCATACAGGTATGCAGATGAATAGTGTTAAGTATCTAGATAAAGGGAACAGAATTCATCCATTTTGAGTCGGCAATAATTTTTATCTTTTATTTATTTATTTTTTTTGGCAATGCTTTTTAATACATATACATCCAATATGTCCTGCTAAATAAATAAATGTGTTAATGGGAAAGAGCTAAAAACACACTCTAATTACTTAGTTATACCTAAGATTTGTAAATGTATTTTAAGTCTATTTTAATTTGAATACTCAGCAAAAATAGCATACATTTAAAACTGTGTGTAATTTTAAAAAGTGGTTGCAAATGGTCTCTGCATAGTCAGATAAATATACAAAATTTTGATCATTAGTAAGTAAATCTGTATGATAAATTATTAAATGAATCTTCTTGTGGGGGTGTATATTACCTGAGTTAAATTACTGCATGTAATTCATAACATACTTTCCAAATTTATAACATTTAATTCATAACGTACTTTCTGAATTCTCTACTTCACTCTATTTCTGTAGCGTGCTACCAGCTGTGTAATTTCACTTATGTAAAGTTTTTGTTATGCCATTCCTGATTTCACAGAACAATTGTTAACTAAAGTATTTATGAATGTGAACTAGTCCATTCCTCTGTTCCTAGGTGGAATAATAAACTTATTTGTATTATTTTGGAAATCTATAATAATGAGCTCTTTTTCTCTTCTTAATTTTGATATTTATTTATTATATGAATAAAGTTGAAATATCAAGATTAGTCATTAGAAAGAGGCATAGCTGACTTGTTGGGAAAAATAAAAAATATTTGAAGTTAGAGAATGTGAATTGAAGATTCAAGTCCAGCACTTATGAACTGTATAGATTTTAGCAACTCACAACTTACGTGTAAAAAAGGAGATGAGCATGACTCCTTTATAGTATCCCTTCCATAAAAATCTTTGATATTTAGTTAAATTATGTATGTATGATAGTAAACTATAACTTTGAAAATGCTTGACAATAGAACTTTTTAAAAAACATTTATTTTTTTTGATAGTGAGAGAGAGTATGGAGATAATTATTTGAACATTATTTCCACCAAAACTCGATCAGTATTTGTTATAGAGGACCAGTAAATTATTCTATAAACACATATTGAGACCACAATGAAATACCACTGCCTACTCACAAGAATTGCTATGGAGCAATGGACTCTCTTATACTTACTGATGGCAGTGTAAATATTACACCAACTTTAGAAAACCATTTGTCAGTTTCTAATGTAGCTAAACGTATGTCTGTGGCTCAACAATTCTACTATAAACAGACCCAAGAGAAATGAATGATTATGTTCAAATAAAGACTTGTATGGTAATATTTAGAGCAGCATTATTCATAATTAGCTCAAAACTGGAAACCCAAATGTTGATCATCAAGAAGGTAGTTAAAATTAAAATACTACCCAAAGTAATCTACACATTTAATGCAATGCTTATGGAAATACCAACAGCATTTTGCACAGAGTCAGAACAAACAATCCTAAAATTTGTATGGAACCATAAAAGACCCCTAATAGTCAAAGCAACCTTGAAAAAGAAGAGCAAAGCTGGAGGCATCACAATTCCAGACTCAAAGTTATATTACAAAGCCGTAGTGATCAAAACAGTATGGGACAAAAATAGACACACTGATCAACAGAACAGAACAGAAAACCCAGAAATGAATCTCCAACTATATGGTCAGTTAATCTCCCACAAAGCAGGAAAGGATATCCAGTGGAAAAAAGATGGTCTCCTGAACAAATGGTGTTGGAAAACTGGACAGCAATATGCAGAAGAATGAAACTGGACCACCTTCTTACACCACACACAAAAATAAATTCAAAGTGGATTAAAGACCTAAATGTGAGACTGGAACCCATAAATATCCTAGAAGAGAGCACAGGCAATAACTTTTTTAACATTGGCCGTATCAACATCCTTCAAGATATGCCTCCTCAGGCAAGGGAAATAAAGGCAAAAATAAACTATTAGGATTACATCAAAATAAAAAGCTTCTACAGTGAAGGAAACAATCAACAAATCTAAAAGGCAAACTATGGAATGGATTGGGATGGGAGAAGATATTTGCAAATGACATATCTGATAAAAGGACTAAGAAGTTACAAAACTCAGCACTCAAAAAAAAAAAAATCCAGTTAAGAAATGGGCAGAAGACACAAAGAGACATTTTTCCAAAGAAGACATCTGGATAGCCAACAGACACATGAAAAGATGCTCCACATCACTCATCATCAGGGAAATGCAAATCAAAACTACAATGAGATACCACCTCACACCTGTCAGGATGGCTAAAATCAACAACATAAGACATAGCAGGTGTTGGCAAAGAATGTGGACTAAGGGGAACCCTCTTGCACTGTTGGTGGGAATATAAACTGATGCAGCCACTATGAAAAACAGTATGGAGAGCCTCAAAAAGTTAAAAATAGAACTACCGTCTGATCTAGCAATTGCACTGCTGGGTATTCACCCAAAGAATTCTAATTCAAAGGGATACATGCGCCCTGCTATTTATAGCAGCATTATCTACAATGGCCAAATTTGGAAACAGCTCAAATGTCCACTGACTGATGACTAAAGATGATGATGATGATGATGATGATGATGATGTGTGTGTGTGTATAGACAGATACACAAACAATATTATAAATATGTATATAAATGGAATATTACTCAGCCAAAAAAATAAAATCTTGCCATTTGCAATGACATGGATGGAGCTAGACAGTATTATGCTAAGTGAAATAAGTCAGAGAAAGACAAATATCGTGTGATTTTATTCATAAGTGGAATTTAAGAAATAATCATAGGGAAAAAAAGAGAGGCAAACCAAGAAACAGACTCTTAACTATCAAGAACAAACTGATGGTTACCAGAGGGGAGGTGGGTAGGGGACGGATTAAATAGATGACGGGGATTAAGGAGTGCACTTGTTGTGATGAGTGTCCGGTGTTGCATGGAAGTGATGAATCACCAAATTGTACACCTGAAACTAATATTATACTGTATGTTAATTAAGTGGAACTTAAGTATAAAGTTAAAAAATAGTTAAAATTGTGTCCTATTCATACAAAGGAATACCTGGAAGCAGTCAAAAAGAACAGAGAAGTGATATATGCAGCAATATGAATATAGCTTAAAACCACTGTATGGAGAGAAAGAAGCCAGACACAAAATTAATGATTTTATTTTTATGAAGTGATAAAACAAAGTAATTTATGCTAGTATAAATTGGAATGGCAGTTGACTCTAAGTGGTGGGGAGGGTTTGAGAGTCTGGAGAGAGAGGACTGGAAAGAACAGGAGGGAGCCTTCTGGAATGATGGAAATGCTCTATGTATTATACCTTGATCTGGGTGATGCTTACATGAGTGTATTATATTTGTCAAAATTTAATGAAGTCTACATTTTTGTTTTTAAAGATTTTATTTATTTATTCATGAGACACACACACACACACACACACACACACACACACACACACACAGGCAGAGACACAGGCAGAGGGATAAGCAGGCTCCATGCAGGGAGCCCGACGTGGGACTCGATCCGGGGTCTCCAGGATCACGCCCTGGGCTGAAGGCAGCGGTAAACCACTGAGCCACTTTGGAGTGCCCCGAAGTCTATATTTAATCATTTATTTTACTGTATATTAATTTGATAAAGTACTTACTATGGGCTATATCTGTATCTATATTGAGTGTTTTCTACTGTGAGGCATCATTCTATGTCTGGATTAATCAAAGTCCTGGACTTGAGAGGGTCACATCTTAGGGGAAGTGGAGAGTAAGAAAGTTGGAATAGACACACAATTACAGTAATACTACAACAGAGGCATGTACACTATGAAGGTATAGCACAAAGGATGGAACAATTTATTTATCGCATGATGTTTTCAAAAGGCTTCCCAGAAGCTGATTTTTGAAGGTTAGGTAGAAACTTGTTCGGAGCAAGGGAGGGGGGTCTCAACTGCATGAGGGTGTTCAGGAGAAGCATTCCAGGCAGGGGAAAGATGATTGTAAATTTTAAGAGACGGAGTTTCCCGGAGTCGCTAGTAGAGGAAGTGCGCCTGTGGGGAGAGCCTCCACACCCCGCGGGCAGAGCGGTAAAGGGCTGGAGCGCCCGGTGGGGCCTCGGGGAGATGCTCAGGTGGGGGCTCCAGGCGGAGGGCACTGCAATTGCTGCCTTCAGGAGCTGCAGCCCCAGAGCGTGATTCCAGCAGCACAGGCTCTGGATCCCAGGGCGCTGGGGACACAGCCCAGGATCCTGCGGTCCCCCCAGGACAGGCAGAGGCGGGGAGGGCCCAGGACAGCAAGGACGCTCCTGCCGCAGGGCGCCTCCGAGCTGTGCAGGGCAGCATCCCCCACCCCCGGAGTGTCCAGGCCCCTGCAGACTGGGAGACTGGGGTGGTTCCTGCGGGAGCCAACTCCAGAGCTGGAGAGCTGGCCACCGCCAGTGGGGTTGTTCCTCCCGGTGTCACCCTGTGCCTGGGACAGAGGTGGGCCGCCAGGGAGCAAGGGCCTCATAGGGTCAACAGCTCCCACTGAGCCACGCACCTGGCAGGGGGTGGGGCAGCTCCCCCAGGTGCTCACACCTGAGAATCAGCAGGCCCCTCCCACAGAAGACCAGCTGGAAGGACAGGGGAAGAGCAAGTTCTTGATCTAGCAGCGCTGGAAAGCTCCAGGGGAAGTCGAGGGACTTAGAGTATATAGAACCAGAGGATACCCCACCTTTTTCTTTTCTTTATTCTTACTTTTTCCAGTACAACTCGTTTTTATATCAGACTGTAAATTTCCATTTTTTCTCTTTCCTATCTTAACTACAATATTTTTTATCACCTCTTCATTTTTAAGATTCTTTCTTTTTGACTTTCATATTTCTACAACTACAGGTCCTATGTATATTTTCCACTTCTAGATTCCCTTCAACATACTCAACTTCATTTTGGGATATACAAGACTTTTTGTTTGTTTTCTATGCCTCATTTTGTTCTACAATGGCGGAAGTGAATACCTTCTAAAACATGACCAGCATGCACCCAGAACCAAGTGATATACCGTGGTTCATTCTGTGAGATTCCTCATTCCCATTCTGTCCCCCACCTCTTTTATCTCATTTATGTTTTGGTGGTCAATGTTGGGGCCCTCTACAAGTATTTTTGGTTTATATAAATTTGGCACTGAGCATCTTCTAACATACAAAACTTAACATACTCAGAAATAAGAGGATCACCCTCTAGAACCCCTCAGGTAGACTACATTCTCCCTCCACTACAACTTCATCAGTACCACCATCTCCCAGTCCCCCCTTTTTAATTTCTCCTTTTCTTTCTTTCTCTTCTTTTTTTAGGATTCCTGGCCTTTTATTTTTTTAATACATTGTTTTAAAATTTGTTTTTCACTTTAGTGGTCCTTTTGTTTTATTTCATTCTCACATCTTTGTTTTCAATTTCTGGTCTCTGACTTCGGCAGAATCATCTAGGGTGAAATTTACTTAGGTCGTGGTTGATATTCTTGATGCAGCCCACTCATACAGCCACTCTGCACTGAGCAAAATGACTAGAAAGAAGAACTACTCACCGCAAAAGAGAGAATCAGAAACAGTACTCTCTGCCACAGACTTACAGAATTTGGATTACAATTTGATGTCAGAAAGCCAATTCAGAAGCACAATTATAAAGCTACTTGTGGCTCTGGAAAAAAATAAAGGATTCAAGAGACTTCATGACTGCAGAATTTAGATCTAATCAGGCCAAAATTAAAAATCAATTAAATGAGATGCAATCCAAACTGGAGGTCCTAATGACGAGGGTTAATGAGGTAGAAGAAGAGTGAGTGACACAGAAGACAAGTTGATGGCAAGGAAGGAAACTGAGGAAAAAAGAGAAAAACAAAAGACCATGAGGAAAGGTTAAGGGAAATAAATGACAGCCTCAGAAGGAAAAATCTACGTTTAATTGGGGTTCCAGAGGGCACCAATAAGGGACAGAGAACCAGAAAGCATATCTGAACAAATCATAGCTGAGAACTTCCCTAATTTGGGGAGGGAAACAGGCATTCAGATCTAGGAGACAGAGATCTCCCCCTAAAATCAATAAAAACTGTTCAACACCTCGACATTTAATAGTGAAACCTGCAAATTCCAAAGATAAAGAGAAAATCCTTAAAGCAGCAAGAGACAAGAGATCCCTAACTTATATGGGGAGAAGTATTAGGTTAACAGCAGACCTCTCCACAGAGACTTGGCAGGCCAGATAGGGCTGGAAGGATATATTCAGGGTCCTAAATAAGAAGAACATTCAGGCAAGAATATTTTATCCAGCAAGGTTCTCATTCAGAATAGAAGGAAAGATAAAGGGCTTCCAAGATAGGCAGACACTGAAAGAATATGTGACCACCAAACCAGCTCTGCAAGAAGTATTAAGGGGGACTCTGTAAAAGAAAGAGGAAGCCCAAAGAAAAAATCCACAAAAAAAAGGACTGAATAGGTATCATGATGACACTAAATTCCTATCTTTCAATAGTAACTCAAAACATGAATGAGCTAAATGATCCCATCAAAAGACACAGGGTTTCAGACTGGATAAAAAAGCAAGCAGTCCAGGGCGTGATCCTGGAGACTCAGGATCGAGTCCCACATTGGGCTCCCTGCATGGCGCCTGCTTCTCCCTCTGCCTGTGTCTCTGCCGATCTCTCTCTCTCTCTCTCTCTCTCTCTCTCTCTGTGTGTGTGTGTGTGTGTGTCTCATGAATAAATAAATAAAATCTTTTAAGAAAAGGGACAACCTAAAGAAGGGGAGAAGATATTTGCAAAAAACATGTCAGATAAAGGGCTAGTATCCAAGATCTATAAAGAACTTCTTAAACTCAACAGCAAAGAACAAACAATCCAACCATGAAATGGGCAAAAGACCTGAACAGAAATTTCACCAAAGAAGACATAGACATGGCCAACAAGCACATGAGAAAATGCTCCGCATCACTTGCCCTCAGGGAAATACCAATCAAAGCCACAATGAGGTACCACCTCACACCAGTGAGAATGGGGAAAATTAATAAGACAGGAAACAACAGATGTTGGAGAAGATGTGGAGAAAGGGGAACCCTCTTGCACTGTTGGTAGGAATGTGAACTGGTATAGCCACTCTGGAAAACTGTGTGGAGGTTCCTCAAAGAGGTAAAAATAAAGCTACTCTTCAACTCAGCAATTGCACTACTGGGGTACAGATGTAGTGAAACGCCAGGACACCTGCACCCCCATGTTCATAGCAGCAATGTCCACAATAGCCAAACTGTGGGAGGAGCCATGATGTCCTTCGACAGATGAATGGATAAAGAAGATGTGGTCTATATATACAATGAAATATTCCTCAGCCATTAGAAACGACAAATACCCACCATTTGCTTCAACATGGATAGAACTGGAGGGTATTATGCTGAATGAAGTAAGTCAATGGGAGAAGGACAGACATTATATGGTCTCATTCATTCGGAGAATATAAAAATAGTGAAAGGGATTAAAGGGGAAAGGAGAGAAAATGATTGTGAAATATCAAGAGACAAAACATGAGAGACTCCTAAATCTGGGAAACGAACAAGGGGTAGTGTAAGGGGAGGTGGGTGGGGGGATGGGGTGACTGGGTGATGGGCACTGTGAGGGGCACTTGATGGGATGAGCACTGGGTGTTATGCTATATGTTGGTAAATAGAACTCCAATAAAAATATACAAAAAAAGATAAATAAAAAATAAATTTTAATAGACTGAGCTGAATTTATATGAAGCTTGGTCAATCCTTTAAGAATTTGTTCTTTTGCACTGTTTATGTCTGTTTTTTGGTCAAATTAAGGAAAACAGCTTAAGTCTCTGCATTAGTTATCTACGGCATTAAAAAATCCCCTTAACAGTTAGTACCTTAGAAGTACAACTATTTAATTTATATCACAATTTTGTGAGCTATGTTGGCTGATAAGTAGCAAAAGGAAAGGGTGGATGGAATAAATTTTCAGAAAATTTTTACAAAGTAGAAATAAATCTATTATGAATATATTAGGAACTGCTATCATTTTTATGTTAATGTTCTTTTGATTTCATACAAGAGATTCCCAACTCAGAGTAGTTAAGCACAAAGGAGAACTTATTAAAGAGATATGGGAATGACACATAGATCCCAGGGAGAGTGCTGTCTTGCCCTCAGCTTTCTTCAAAGACTCTATCTCTCTAATTCTCATCTACACACCTTATAAATTTTTCTTTCTTTTGCTCCCCAGTCTACCTAACAGAAAATGGCTGTCAGCAACACAACCCACCATGTTACAATTCAGATTCTTAGAGAGTGATCTCTGCTCCAGATCAAAATTTTGGGTCACTGATTGGCCTAATTTTCATTGTCAGACATCCATTCCTTTAGGGCAGTAATGGTTCACAAAATGACCAGGCCCATGGAATCGTGTGTATGGAACAGGAACAATTTCCACTAAATTTTGGAAGAATGTAATGGGAGGGCATGTATCCAGAACATTCTATATACTTTTTAAAGATTTTATTTATTTATTCATGAGAGGGGCAGAGAGAGAGAGAGAGAGAGAGAGAAGCAGAGACATAGGCAGAGGGAGAAGCAGGCTCATTTAGTTAAATTCCAATATAGGTGGGTTTAAATAGACACACTAAAAGTTGCTGTTTTTTCTTAAAGATTTTATTTATTTATTTATTAGAGACACACAGAGAGAGAAGCTGAGACACAGGCAAAGGGAGAAGCAGGCTCCATGCAGGGAGCCCCATGTGGGACTCCATCCCAGGTCTCCGGGATTGCGCTCTGGGCTGAAGGTGGTGCTAAAGGGCTGAGCCACCCGGGGCTGCCCTAAAGTTGGTTTTTGAAAGAAAAGTTGGCTTAGGTGATTGAGAAGTCATTCCGAGGTTGCTGACAAGCTTTCAGGTCAGTTTCGGGCTATAATTTAATTTAATTCTTATTTACTTATTTATTTATATGTGGAATGCTTCATGAATAAGTTAAAGAAATGCTGAGGAATAATAAGGAAAGTCAAAATTTTGTCTAAAACATGCTCTACAGTATGAGAAATGATTAGTGTCTATCTTGAGAATTTGAAAAACAGTTTCATTCAAAATAAGCAAAAAATAGATCATGTTTCGTTCTAAACTTAGGAGGAAAGGGAATAAAGACAGGTTCCCATCCAATCTAGGTAAAGTGCGTATGTATGTATGTGTGTGTGCGCGTGTGTGTCTATGTATATTTGTTGAGGTTTAATCATCTCTAGTAACATAACATGGAAACAATACAATTACGGCAAAACTATAGCTGCGTCCTAATCATTTGGAGTTTTAAGCTGAATTTGAAAACTTCTTTATGTATAGTTAATAGACATTTCACGTTTTTAAAGTTTTAATATTATACTGCTTTATCATTTGATATAAATCAAGAGCTGGAAAATCCAAACAATACTTAAATACTTAAATTGCAGATATTGTGAACTCTCCAAGTTCTCTCCCTCCCCACCTTCACCCTTACCTCATCAACAGTTTGGCATCCGTTCCCTCAATTATTTTCCGTGTGTGTGTGTGTGTGTGTGTGTGTGTGTGTGTGTATAACTTTGGAGAGGAGGGAAGAATAATAACAGGGATATTAGAAACAAAGAAACAAAGAAGCTATCATCAGTGAAGCTTTGATCAATTTCTAGGCAATTACATATTAGCGCTGATTCTTATTAAACAACCCATCAAGGCAGTTATCTTTTTTTTTTTTTTTTTTTTTTTTTTTTTTGCTTATGAGGAACCAGACTAAGAGTAAATAACTTACCTAATGTCACGGGATCCCTGGGTGGCTCAGCAGTTTAGCGCCTGCCTTCGGCCCAGGGCGTGATCCTGGAGACCAAGAATTGAGTCCCACATCACGCTCCCTGCATGGAGCCTGCTTCTCCATCTGTCTGTGTCTCTCCCTCTCTCTCTCTATCTCTCATGAATAAATAAAAATCTTAAAAAAAAAAAAACCTTAACCTAATGTTACAGTAAATAGTCAGGATTCTTAAAAAATTTATCTATCATCTATCTATCTATCTATCTATCTATCTATCTATCTATCTATCATCTATCTATCTTTATCAGTCAGGATTTTAATTTAGGTCTGCCTGATTCAAAATCTATGTTCTTTTCACTATAAGAGTATACTTAAAGAGTAATAATCTCCGCATAACGAATACCTATTATGTGTCTGGACTTTCAACAATTGTTTTAACTTTTTTTTTTTTTACAAAACCAATGATCATTCCTTTTTTAAAGAGGAGAAGTTTGTCAAAGGGACAAATTAAGGACAGAGTGAGGATTCATATCCAGGGCTTCTTAGACTCCAAAGTCCCTGCTTTTTCATCTACACTTTTATAATATTTTAATGAAGTAGCATTCTGTAACTCAACACATTATTGTGCATGCCATGTTCCTTAATAAATACTTTGAGTAGTTGTTCAATAGGTTTTTCACTCCTGTGCTAACTCCAATAGATGGATAGTGGCTGCTCAAAGTACTTGTTTGAGAGGATTCTAGGACAACACGAAGATTTTAGAACATTTAACTTCAGTTACTTTATGATATAAATGTTATTATTGTTTGATCTCTTATCTTCTTGCTAAAACCCAAAGAACATTAGTCTTATTATTATTTTATATAAAGTTCTTTATGATTTATATGCATAATTCATCGTATTTGGCCCCTCATTTCTTCCTCTGTCTTTGATCTCTCTTCTGACATAATTTTCTCTTTATCTGAAGTAACTTCAGGTCTAAAGTTTCTTTAATGAGAATTTATTGAGGCAAATCCTTTTATTTTCTTATTTGAAAACATCTTTATTTCACCTACATTCTTGAGAAAAGCTTTTCTAGGTATATTATTTTTGCAGATTGAAAGATTATCATCCCTTGGATTCCAATATTGCTGTTGAAAAGTCAGCTTTCACTCTAGTTTGCCCTTTTTGAAGATACTATTTTTTCTTTGCCTCTTTTAAAGATCTTCTACCTCATACTTGTATTTTGGAGCTTTATTATGAGGTGCCTAGGTGGGTACTTCTTTTCATTTATTATTATGATATTTGTTTGGCATCTTGAATCTGAATAAGTATATGTAACAGACTACCTCCCAGTGATTGCTGCCTCCTGGCATTCATGCCCTTATGAAGTCTCCTATCACATTTACCAGGGTTGGTTCATGTAGCCAATAGAACATAGCAGAAGTGATAGTATGTCATTTCCAAAATTAGGTCTTGGCTCTTCTCTCCATCTCACTCTTGTTTTCTCTTGAATCATATTCTCTGGGGAAAATGCCATATTGAAAGCAGCACTTTTGATAGGCCCACGTGATGAGGAATTGAAACTTCCTGCCAACAGCCATGCTACTGATCTTGGAAGGAGATCCTCTACCCCAGTCAAGCTTTCAGAGGACTCCAGCCCTAGCAGATGTCTTAATTGCAACCTCATGTAAAGCACTGAGCTAGAATCACCCATCTAAGTCACTTCTGGATTTCTGATCTTATTTTTGCAAAAATAGTAAATTTTGTTGTTTAAGTCATGTTTTGCGGTAATTTGTTATGCAACAATTGGTAATTAATATGATGATTTTCATCATGTCTGGAAAACTCCCAGCCATGTATCTTCTTGTATTCCTATTTTACTCTATTCTTTCACCTCTTTTGATCCTTCTCATTAAAAAAAATCAAAGTCTCCTTCCCTCTGTATTTTCTATTTCATTTTGTCTTATATTTCATTCTAGATAATTTCTTCTGATTTACTGTAACTCATCAAAGCAGACACCATTCATTTTTTTATTGAGACATGATTGATATATATTAGTTTCAAACTGACACCACTGATTTTAAGAGAAATAAATTATGACAAAATGTTTTCTTATCACATTGATATAAAATGCATACAATTTCAAAGATATTCAAGTGGAAAATATTTGTTTTAAAACAAATTAAGTGTGCCATCAGTTTGCAAATTCCATTTTCAGCTGTGTCTTATCTATGTGTAAACTGAACCACCAACATTTTAATTTTGTTTATTGAATTTTAATTTAGGAAGTTCAAGATTATTCTTTTTTCAAGTCTCCTAGGTCATTTTTCTATTTCCTTTTCCCCTACAGATGTCTTCAAATTTGTATTTATGTTATCATTATAAGCACAGGGGTTTAATAGTCTGTGTGGGAGGGTCCCCAAACCACTCTTCAGTGATTTCCTAGGAGGACTCGTAGGTTTCAACACCTACTTGTATTCATGGCTAAGATTTTCTCAATGAAAGGATGCAGAGCAAAACTAGCAAAGGGAAAAGGTGCGTGGAGTTAGTCCAGAGGAAGGTAAGTGCAAATTTCGGGGCATCTGTCCCAGTGTGTGTTTCTCCAGCAATGAGTTATGACAACATGTGGAATATTGTCAACCAGGGAGGTTCATTAGAGATAGAGCATTCAGGGCTTTTACTGGGCGCTGATCACTTGGGCTACTCTCTGCACATGGCATATACCCAGATTCTCAGAGGGAACAAGGAATTCAGCATAAACCATATTGTTTGCACAGTGTGGGCACAATTGCCACTCTTATCAATTAATGGTGGTGGGAACCCTCCTGAAATCCAAATTCCCAGACATCAGCCAAGAAGCAACTCTGTAAGCAGGGCTTTCAAAAGTTAGCAGTCAGGGCTTCTCTGTTAACTATTTTCTACACATAACCCATGCCCAAAATCTTTGTGGGTGTGTTTATTGTTTCTCAATTTTGCTGTTTCTTCCTCATGGAGTCTAGTTTTCTCATTATCTTTGTGCTGTTCTTGGTTATCTGTATGCTGTTCATTATATGTGAATAATGCTTTGTGGGAATAATTTCAGCACCCAATGAACTTATCTTCTTTTAGAAAGGATTTGCTTTTGCTTACATCTGTCTTGGACCATCTCTAAGCCTAAAGCTAGGGTTCTTTTGATGACTCTAGTAACTGAAACCTGAACAAAAGTTCTAGACATGAGCTTTTCCACTTCTGAGACTGACAAAGACTCTCCTTGACTAAATTTTAGTCAAGTTCCTCTTGCTTTTTTTTTCAACTAGTCTGTCCTTGGGCATGTTCTCAAGAACCCAATTTTAGCAAGGGCTCTAAATCAGATTAGCCAGGATTCCCCACCCTGGATAGCTGATCATCTTTCTTATCCTCTACTGCTCCCCAGGTCAATCTGATCACTCTGGCCTGCGTTCAGCAAGACTCTTATTAGGTGAATTAGCAAGAATTCTCCTACCTTCTTAGTAATTCTCTATCAACCATGACTCTACTCTGTTCCCTCGATATAAAATCCCACTTTTCCTTGTTGTATTTGGAGTTGAGCTCAATCTTTCTCCATTACTGCAAAATCCCACTGCAATAGCCCCTATACCTAGTATAATAGTCCCCCTGAAAAGAAAGTCTGCCTTACCATTTTAAATTGTAAAAAATAATTTTTTCCCCTCTAACAGTTCACTCTTACACTAAGGGCACTATCTCCTTGTACCCTAGTTTATCATGGCTCCTGTGTGACTAAATCCTATGTGGTTATTGGGTTCTGATCTTGACTGCCTAAAGAGCCATCTAAATGATATTTCAAAATTTCTTCCATAGACAAGTGCTTCCAAGATAAAAGTATCTCCTGAGTGTGTTTACGCCTTCATATTCCTATTTTCTTTTCTACCTTGGTCTGGCATTTTCTTGCCATTTGTTAGCTATTTTTCAGTACTTCCAAGAAAGTACTTTCAATACCTTTATCCCATCACTAGTCAAATTTGTTTGTTAGGGTTTGTTTGTTCACCCTCAACTTTTTCTCATAAAATGAAAACTAGATAATATAAAGGAAGATATTGTTATTAGGTATTATTTACAATGTTATAATAATTATGAAATAATATGTTAACAAAAGAGAAGTTTTTAAGTTCTTAGACTAATTTTTACTATGTAGATATCATGTCAATTGCCATCTCTCTACTTCCTACTCCAACCATAACCCTTACCGTTTGTTAACTAATTTGTTCAGAAGCATGTAAGAGGATGTGTGAGAGGTTTTATTTTTTTAACTAAATAAGAAGAGATTTTGGTTGAGGGAAAGCTTACCTCTTCTCCCTAATAATAAAAGAAAAAGAGAAAAGAAAATGAGGAAGGTGTGCAAATGCCTCTTGGTTTGCCTCTACGGAGTTGGAAGTCATCATCTGGTTGACTGGAAGGACAGAATGTACTCTGTGCAGGAGGCTCTGTCAGACTCTGAAACAAACAGGGCTATGCTGGGACCCAGGGAATAAAGTCTAGATTGCTCCACATATAAATCTGCTTACCTAGAGAACCCACAGTCCACCTATATCTGAAGCATGGATAGTGCAGTTGTCATGAACTGCAATGCCAGAGTGAGGAAATGATAAGAAATAAGTTTTGTGGGTGGTGCACATGGACAAGGGAAAAGCCAGAGCAGAGGATAACTCACAAGGAGGATGTAGGGTGAACTAGTTGTGCTGACAGACTTGATTATGATGTGCTATTTTGGGACAATCAGAGATTAATGGAGACTTTTAAGAGGAGTCAGGATGTTGTTGTGACACTAGAGACAGCTCTTGAGAATTATATACAGTTGAGACGATAATAATAGCAAGTGTTTATTTGGCATTTACCACATGCCAGGGACTACTCTAGATGTCAGACACACACACACACACACACACACGTATATAAACTCATTTAATCTCCATACCATTTTCTGAGGTAGGTATTATTATTATTTTATAGGTGAGGTACATGTGAGGCAGAGGAAGGCTGAATTGAGGTCTAAATCAAGGCAATGTGGCTCTTTGTCTATGCTGTTAATCCCCATGTTAAAGTGCGACTCATGAATCCATATGAAGAACTCATGAACTTCAAAGTCATTTATCATTGCATCTAGACATGAAGATCCAGAGTACACCCATCACTTTTACTTAAACTCTGCAAGCCAAGCTTTCATTAAAAAAATTTTTAAAGCATGAAATATGGGGCTCTACCCCTCAGAAATCCCAATTTCTTTAGTTTGGGATATGTCCCAGGAAGTCATTGTTATTAAATATTAGATTGTCTAAATGTTTTTTTTTTGCCCTTTTTGAAAACTAGTATTGGTATGTTATATTTTATATTTTTCTATTTTACCTATCTAATATGCCTATATTATTAGATAAGTTCTCAATATGTCCCTTGTAAGTCCACACTAATGCATTTGATTTAGATAAGGCTGGTACAGTAAAGCTTTATTTGCATTTTCTTTCAATGAAGCTCACATGAAAATTATGAGTAATTTATCATCTACCAATATCCTTATCCTCTTTTGGTTAATAAACCTAAAAAGTTGGAAAACAGAATAGATTTTGATTAAGAAAATATTTCTGGGGAATTATTTAGGAGTTAAAAAATGGTATACATAAAATCTAGTCTATTACCTTTCTGACTTTTTTTTTGTATGTGAATTATAGTAATTGTTGCAGTTAGGGAAGTAAACACTTGGAAAGCCAGCTGGCAGCTTAGACAAGGTCAGAATCATTATTTGCTAAGGTCATCATGTTACTGTGTCTAGTTCTCAGTTCTGCAGGCCCAGAAATTAATTCTTCAGGCTTGCCCTTAGGTGACATCCTGTGGGCATTCTTACCAAATAAAATCCCTAAGAGACTGGTGTATTGTCCAGAGTTCTAACTTATTAACTCATCATCTTAAATACCTAACTTTTAGGTAGAGTAGAATGTTTGTATTGGTATGAGTGAATTCTCTTTCTTCTTAGCAAAAGAAAAGACAAATTATAATCACAAGGCTACTTGGTGAGCATGGAACCAGTCCAAGGGGAATAAACTGAATAATCAAAATGTCTATTACATTGATTTTCACTTATGAGTATATGTAAAAGGGACTGTGTATTTATTTCTAAAATCAGGATATGCCCTCCTCTGGATTGTTCTGAATGCCTTCTCTTTAGAGACCCTTCCCGTTCTTTCTCTTGATCATCCCCTTTTTGTTAATATACTTTTTCTTCATGTTAGAGACAATGCAATTTATTTGATTATATATTCTAATAGTTCTTGTCTGCAGAAGCTACATACTAATTTCAGTGAATACAATCTGAAACTTATCAGAGTCCCCAGGCACTAATTTACAGATTTTTTTAGGGCAAATTATTATTGTTTTTATAGAAAACCTTTCCATTTTATTGAATATTGAACCCTGTACTTTCATTTTATTTTCAAAGTATAATTTTAATGCTGTGTGTGCCTGTGCATGTACACAAGTGTATGTGTTTTCTTGTGAAGGTAAGATGTTTGGCTATCATTCTGCTGTGTTTTATCAAATCCAGGACATCATTATTGAGAAAAAAATATACTACAGTGTTTGGCAAAACTCTGCCAGTTTTGATACAACACTTTAGAACTTAGGATTTATTTTATATTTAGAGAAAAAATACTTTTAGACTTACTTAGACATAAACTTAAAAATATTAAATCACTCTTATTCACACTTGAAAAGGAAATAATAAGAAACATAAACTGATAAAAATATTTTAAATGTCTTTACATATAGAATCCTGTTCTTCTAAATCATTTTTGAAATTAGAGCCATTAACAGGCAAGTTTTCAATACAATATGACCATTAGTGCCATCAAAAGCATTGATGATGCAGTATTTTTTTTTTAATTGCTCTACTAATAGCCATTTTTAAGAATTTCGATTCTGGGGTTTCCCTGATTGTACTCATACTTCTTCCCTCCATTGAATCACAGGTAGCTGGACGGTAAGGGCTTCTCTTCAAAGTCAGCAAGAAGTTTCTGACTAATGGTATTTCTTTTTTTTTTTAATTTGTTTTTTATTTTTATTTTTATTTTTTTAAATTAATTTTTATTGGTGTTCAATTTACCAACATACAGAAAAACACCCAGTGCTCATCCCATCAAGTGTCCGCCTCAGTGCCCGTCACCCATTCCCCTCCAACACCCGCCCTCCTCCCCTTCCACCACCCCTAGTTCGTTTCCCAGAGTTAGGAGTCTTTATGTTCTGTCTCCCTTCCTGATATTTCCCAACATTTCTTTTCCCTTCCTTTATATTCCCTTTCACTATTATTTATATTCCCCAACTGAATTAGAACATACACTGTTTGTCCTTCTCCGATTGACTTATTTCACTCAGCATAATACCCTCCAGTTCCATCCACGTCGAAGCAAATGGTGGGTATTTGTCGTTTCTAAATGCTGAGTAATATTCCATTGTATACATAAACCACATCTTCTTTATCCATTCATCTTTCGATGGACACCGAGGCTCCTTCCACAGTTTGGCTATTGTGGCCATTGCTGCGAGAAACATCGGGGTGCAGGTGTCCCGACGTTTCATTGCATCTGAATCTTTGGGGTAAATCCCCAATAGTGCAATTGCTGGGTCGTAGGGCAGGTCTATTTTTAACTCTTTGAGGAACCTCCACACAGTTTTCCAGAGTGGCTGCACCAGTTCACATTCCCACCAACAGTGTAAGAGGGTTCCCTTTTCTCCGCATCCTCTCCAACATTTGTTGTTTCCTGCCTTGTTAATTTTCCCCATTCTCACTGGTGTGAGGTGGTATCTCATTGTGGTTTTGATTTGTATTTCCCTGATGGCAAGTGATACAGAGCATTTTCTCATGTGCATGTTGGCCATGTCCATGTCTTCCTCTGTGAGATTTCTCTTCATGTCTTTAGCCCATTTCATGATTGGATTGTTTGTTTCTTTGGTGTTGAGTTTAATAAGTTCTTTATAGATTTTGGAAACTAGCCCTTTATCTGATATGTCATTTGCAAATATCTTCTCCCATTCTGTAGGTTGTCTTTTAGTTTTGTTGACTGTATCCTTTGCTGTGCAAAAGCTTCTTATCTTGATGAAGTCCCAATAGTTCATTTTTGCTTTTGTTTCTTTTGCCTTTGTGGATGTATCTTGCAAGAAGTTACTGTGGCCAAGTTCAAAAAGGGTGTTGCCTGTGTTCTCTTCTATGATTTTGATGGACTCTTGTCTCACATTTAGATCTCTCATCCATTTTGAGTTTATCTTTGTGTATGGTGCAAGAGAGTGGTCCAGTTTCATTCTTCTGCATGTGGATGTCCAATTTTCCCAACACCATTTATTGAAGAGACTGTCTTTCTTCCAATGGATAGTCTTTCCTCCTTTATTGAATATTAGATGACCATACATTTCAGGGTCCACTTCTGGGTTCTCTATTCTGTTCCGTTGATCTATGTGTCTGTTTTTGTGCCAGTACCACACTGTCTTGATGACCACAGCTTTGTAGTACAACCTGAAATCTGGCATTGTGATGCCCCCAGCTATGGTTTTCTTTTTTAAAATTCCCCTGGCTATTCGGGGTCTTTTCTGATTCCACACAAATCTTAAAATAATTTGTTCTAACTCTCTGAAGAAAGTCCATGGTATTTTGATAGGGATTGCATTGAATGTGTAAATTGCCCTGGGTAACATTGACATTTTTACAATATTAATTCTGCCAATCCATGAGCATGGAATATTTTTCCATCTCTTTGTGTCTTCCTCAATTTCTTTCAGAAGTGTTCTGTAGTTTTTAGGGTATAGATCCTTTACCTCTTTGGTTAGGTTTATTCCTAGGTATCTTATGCTTTTGGGTGCAATTGTAAATGGGATTGACTCCTTAATTTCTCTTTCTTCAGTCTCATTGTTAGTGTATAGAAATGCCATTGATTTCTGGGCATTGATTTTGTATCCTGCCACACTGCCAAATTGCTATGAGTTCTAGCAATCTTGGGGTGGAGTCTTTTGGGTTTTCTATGTAGAGTATCATGTCATCGGTGAAGAGGGAGAGTTTGACTTCTTCTTTGCCAATTTGAATGCCTTTAATGTCTTTTTGTTGTCTGATTGCTGAGGCGAGGACTTCCAGAACTATGTTGAACAGCAGTGGTGAGAGTGGACATCCTTGTCTTGTTCCTGATCTTCGGGGAAAGGCTCCCAGTGCTTCCCCATGACTAATGGTATTTCTATGCAACATATAGATTGATCCTGCCGGCCTCTCATTGCTTTGAATTTTTTTTACATTTATTTAGAGGGAATCAGCAATTAATCCTACCTCTGGTTGCACTGCTTGTGGTCTGGGGAGCTAATTCTTCACCACCTTGCAACAACAGCATCACCTGGGAGCTTGTTAGAAATGCTATGTCTCTAGCCCCACCCCAGACCTACTGAATCAGAATCTGCATGTTTAACAAGATCCCTAGGTAACTCAAGTTTGAGATGCATTACCATGCATCATGGCATTATCCACTTGTGGGATTCTTACTTTCTTAATTGCTCTATTGTTGTTGCTCCTTTGCAAGAAAATACGGATTTGCCGTAATTTCTCCAACAATGATCATTTACTTAATCATTTTCCCCATTCCTCTATTTCTATGTCTTTCTGCACACATAATGACTTAGTTTCAAGGATGAATTATAGTCTAATTTTTAAGGCATTTTATAATTACACTTCTACTACCAATAGTACACATAATTCAACAGAAGCAATAAGAGAGTATGAACAAATGAACAATTATGTTCACAATCGCTGACCTACAATGACTATAAAATGACATATCTCACTTTCAGAGATATAAAAATATGAACAAGATGAGTGTGCCTTAGGATCAAGAAATACAGTAATTACTTTGTTAGACATTAGGCTCTTTCCTACTCTTTGCTTCTTCATTCTTTTTGTCCTGAAACAAAGGAAATGGTAATGGGATTGAGGTTATAAATTTAGACTTATATCTAAAGAATGAGAGCTCTTGAATTCTGCAGAGATAGGAATAGGCAACAGAACTGGGGAGAAGACTTCAGGATGACAGACCAAGCCTATGTCTTCAGAGCCAGTGATCTCATTTTGTGAAAGTATTTATTTCTTTTAGTATTCATCCCCAACACAGCAATAACAAATTTCCTTACTTCTAGTAGTCACACATCTTACTTCTCCAGAATCTCCACGGCTCCTTGGGTGAGGTTCTTACATTTGATATTTGCAGTGTCACTAATTCCACCAGGTACTGTCAGTTACTAGTCCCATAGAGTGATTCAGGGTTCAAGGCCAGAGGTAAAAGCTGGACAAATTAATTTGGCTGGAGTAAAATAGGGATATGAATTTATCCTAGTACAGAATTGTTGCATTGCTTACTCCACATTTTTTTCTTGGTAAATTCTCAAATAGTCTGGGGCTGTTTGTTGTATAGTCAAGGTATTAAAGAATTGGAATATTGAGCATAGGACAATCTAAGTTGATCCACATTAAAGCTTCCAGATCTTAAATGCCTCCATATTTAATTTTCTTACATTTTTCTCCCCTTTGTCTTACCAAATGCCTTGTTCACTGAAATTCTGTAACATTTCTAGACAAATTTAACCTACAGTCATGTATTGATGGGAAATAAATCCTTCTGAACCTTAGTATGTCTTTCAAAATCTTTAGGATGGGGATCCCTGGGTGGTGCAGCGGTTTGGCGCCTGCCTTTGTCCCAGAGGCAGGGATCCTGGAGACCCGGGATCGAGTCCTGAGTCGGGCTCCTGGTGCATGGAGCCTGCTTCTCCCTCTGCCTGTGTCTCTGCTTCTCTCTCTCTCTCTCTGTGACTATCATAAATAAATAAATTTAAAAAAACCAAAACAAAATCTTTAGGATAATATTCATGCTGAAAGGCAACACATATATAAGCATAGCTCACTTTATTGAGCTTACTTTACTTCATAGATATTGCTTTCTTTACAAATTGAAGGTTTGCAGCAACCTTGTTTAGACCAAGTCTATTGGTGGCATTTTCCTAATAGCATTTGCTCATTTCGTATTTCTGTGTCAATTTTTGGTAATTCTCAAAATATTTCAAAATATTTCATTATATTGGTTATGGTGATTTATAATCTTACTATTGTAATTGTTTTGGGGTACCACCAATTGGGCCCATATAAGACGGCAAAATGAATCAATAAATTTCGGGTGTGTTCTGACTACTGCATAGACCATCCATTCCCCCCTCTTTCTTCCTTTCTTGTAGCTTCACTACTCTCTAAGCCACAACAATTTTGAAATTAGGCCAATTACTAACCCTACAATGGCTTCTAAGTGTAAGTGAAAGGAAGAGTTGCATGTCTCTCACTTAAAATAAGAAGTAGGAATGATTAATCTTAATGAGAAATGCATGTGAAAAGCTGAGACCGAAACCTAGGCCTCTTGTGCCAAAAAGCTAGCTTGTGAATGCAAAAGCAAGACCTTTTGAAGAAACCACACACCCCCGCCCCCGTGAGTGGGACCAGGCCTAACCCAGAGGCAGCCCATCCAGGCGCCTCCCATGAATTTAAGCAACAAAAACATTCTGTTTTTCCGAGATAAGAAAACTATCCGCCCCCCTCGCCCTGACTGGAAAGTCCCTGAACATGTTCGTGTTGACCTTCAAAGAAGTCAATCATGTCATAACCCGAATGCTATGCTACTCCCGCGGTTTTTTGCCTTTAAAAGATGCCTGTAATTAATTGCTAATCGGGGCTCTCTGCCACCTCTGAGGCGGAGAGCCCGTTTGCGCAAACGTTCAATAAACCCTCTTGCTTGTTGCATCTGCCTGTCTGGGGTCTGAGTCTCTGGGGCGTCCACCGGGACACATTGGCACCCGTGAGCAAGGGTCCAACACTTTAAGGATATAAAAATGTTACTTTGGTGAACACATGAATGATGAGAAATAAACAGCCTAACTGCTGATATGGCACAAATCTGAGCAAATTTGATCTCATTAGAAGATCAAACCAACCACAACATTTCTTTAAACCACAGCCTAATCCAGAACAGGACCCTCATTCTCTTCAATTCTAAGATGGCTGAGAGAGGTGAGGAAACTGCAGAAGAAAAGTGTGAAGCTAGTTTAAAGAAATTAGGTTTACGGAAAGAAGATATCTCTATAATATAAAAGTGCAAGGTGAAGCAGCAAGTACTACTAATATAGAAGCCACAGTAAATTATCCAGATCTAGCTAAGATAATTAATGAAAGTGGCTACACTAAACAACATATTTTCAATGTTAGACGAGACAGTCATATATTGAAAGATGGGATCTAAATAGATGGATAGGAGAAGTCAATGCCTAGCTTCAAAGTGTGAAAGAACAGACTGACTTTCCTGTTAGGGGCCAATGTAGTTGGTGACTTTAAGTTGAAGCCAATGCTCATTGACCATTCCGAAAATCCTATGGCCTTAAGAATTATGCTAGATCTGTTTTGTCAATGCTCTATAAATGGAATTATAAAGCCTGTATAACAGCACATCTGTTTACAACATGGTTTACTGAATATTTTAAGCCTACCTTTAAAAATATTACTGCTCACTGACTATGTACTTGATCATCCAAGAGCTCTGATGGAGAAGTATAATAAAATTGTTTTTATGCCTGCTAACACAACAGCTATTCTGTAACTTACAGATCAAGAAGTAATTTTGACTTTGCATTATTATTGTTATTATTATTATCATTAAAGTCATTACTTGGGAAATACATTTGATAGGCTATAGTTGCCATAACTAATGATTCTTCTGATGAATCTGGGCAAAGTAAACTGAAAACCTGGAAAGGAGTCACTACTCCAGAGGCCACTAAAAACATTCTTGATTCATGGGAAGAGGTCAAAATATCCACATGTATAGGAATTTGAAAGAAGCTGATTCCAACCTTTATGGATGAATTTGAGGGGTTTAAAACTTCAGATAAGGTAAAAATAGCAAGAGAACTAGAATTAGGAGTGGAGTCTGAAGATTGAATTGCTGGAATCTCATAATAAAACTTGAATGGACAAGGAGTTGCTTCTTATGGATGAGTAGAGAAAGTGGTTTCTTGAGATGAAATCTACTCCTGGTGAAGATATTGTGAAAATTATACAAATGAAAACAAATAGGATATTTGTGTAAGGTTAGTTGATAAAGCAATGGCAGGGTTTGAGAAGACTGACTCCAATTTTGAAAGAAGTTTTACTGTGGGTAGAATGTGGTTAACTTCATTGGTGCCTTATTTTAAGAAATTGCCATAGATACCCCAACTTCAGCAACCACTACCCTGATTAGTAGTCATCAACATTGAGGCAAGACCCTCTAGCAGCAAAAAAAAGTATGAGTCACTGAAAGCTAAGATGATGGTTCGCATATTTTATAATAACATATTTTTAAATTAGGTATGTACATTGTTTTTTTAAAACATAATATTACTGCACACCTAACAGACTAAAGCGTATTTTTATAACTTTTATATGCACTGGGAGATAAAAAATGGTCTCATTTTATGTGATACTCATTTTTTTGTAGTGTCTGGAACTGAAACTGCAGTAATCTCCAATGTATGCCTATACCATTTACTAGATTATTTTTCATAAATTGAATGTATAATCCCTGATAATTATTTTTTTTATTCAGGTAATTTTTAGAGTAATCAATTACTAGAGGGAAAACCCACATCTATTTTATAAACAAGGTCTTATAAGCCTCAGGGCTCTCACACATCAAAGAAAGAAAAAGTTTATGTTTTTTTCTTTCAGTAGAGAGTGAAAGTAAGAGATGGGTTGCTTGCATCTACCTTGAGTAACCTGTAGCTCCTTGGGAAGCTAAAATGTGCCATGATATCAAAGAGATGTATTCCTTTAAGCTCTCATGTTGTCTGAACTTTGCCAATACTTCTTTATTCTGCATTGACACCAAGACTCCTGTTCTTTTGTCATGAATATTTAAAGCCTGTCACTATAAAAATCATATTAGCTAGTTTCAGGTAGAACTTGGATATCAAATATTTTGGAGGACATATCTGGAATAGTTAAAAATTAACAAAACAAAACAAAAATCAGGTTATATGTGAAATTTAAAAATTAAAAATTATGGATTTATTATAATTATATTCATTAAAGAGTTAGGCAACTTTATTTTAGTCCAAACAATTACTCTTCTGAAACATTTGGATGAAATCTTATCTGAGTATCGTAGGGATCCTATTTGAATGTCATTTGCTTACCTTAATATGTAATGTTACACTGGTGCATTCACCTGGCTCTCTGGAAAGTGGTCTCTGAAATATGTCTGTTGTACGATTACAAGGTTACAGGACATCAGGCCTTTCTGAGATTTTGGTATATAGCCCAAAACATACTTTTACTTCTGTTTCTTTTGGAACTAAATTAACATTTTTAAAAACTGATAGTTGTTCACAGAGTACAAAGTGGGAAACTTTGCAATAGGGCTTTTTAAATAAATAGTATGCAAGGTAAATTCAAAAGCCTGGTTAGTAAAGAAATACATGTGAATATCAGAAATATTGGCAAGTAGAAAGGGGTATAACTAACTTTGGCTACTACTCTTTAGAGACAATTGCTGTAAAAACCTTAGTTTTTAAATTTCTTCTTGATATGGATAGATATGAGTATTTCCTGATAAACAATTAATACTTGAGATCACACTGTCCATACTTTACTGGTTTTTCATTTAATAATAACGTTATGAACATTGTTCTGTGTCAGTAAATATCACACTACAACCTTATTTCCAATGCCATATTCATTGTACGGATTTAACAAATTAGTTAAATTCCTTAATGTTGAATAATTTTCCACGAAATGGAAACTTACTAAAACAAGTCCTAGATATCCTGAACTTTATTTGATTGTGTCTACACAAACAAGGGATTAAAATGTGTGGAGAAAAAAAAGGTTCAGGGATTAATTGTATGTTGCCTGTATACAAGATACACTTGAATAAAGAATTGTACTCAACCTTTAGGTTAAAGTATGATGACAGTAATAATATAAAATGGGATACAATCTTCTTTACTATTCACACAGATTTAAGAAAAGCAACCCTGAGGACTCTTGCCACAAACCTGAAATTCTCACCTGGCCTTAGACAAGACTCAAACATACCTGCTGTTTTCTTCCTTATGGTAATCTGAAGCTATTTACCATTCTAAACTTGACGTTCAGACTTGAAAAGAATGTGTTAGGACCAAAGAATAAAGATCAGACTTTGAATGTTCAATCTTGAAAAACTATATAATCATATAGAATTATTGGCAAATATCTAGTTCATAACATAGCAATTATGGCATGATGTAAATCAATGGTAAAATGTCTTTTTCTTTTTGAACTTCCATACTTATTGGAAGATATTATTTTCCTCCAAATAATAATTTCCAGCTTTAATAAATATCCTACATTTGTTATTTTAATAACACATTCTGAAATGACTGGATTTAAGCATACTGTGAAATATTTCCCCATCTAGAAGTGTATGGATTCTTCCTGCAAGCTCTTCGAGAGAGAGAGAGAGAGAGAGAGAGAGAGAGAGAGAGAGAAAGAATTAAAACCCTGCCACTTATTTAGCCCATACTATATATACACATTCTTCAGCTTGTTGCTCTAATGTAAATATAAACAGAACATGGTCATTTTCCCACAGGGCCTTATAATTTATGTACTAGGGTTATGCTCATGCAGCTATAACAAACACTAATAAAAAGCAGTATATGATGGAGAAAATTTTTAAGAAAATATTCCAGAAGTATTCAGATGAATTTAGTTTTGATTAGGAAAGATTTCCTG
Organism: Vulpes vulpes; assembly: GCF_048418805.1. Classification (NCBI taxonomy): domain Eukaryota; kingdom Metazoa; phylum Chordata; class Mammalia; order Carnivora; family Canidae; genus Vulpes; species Vulpes vulpes. The sequence goes on along the minus strand of NC_132792.1, from coordinate 46,472,471 downwards.
GATAAGTGAAGATTTGAGTTCTATTTTAAAGAAAAGACAAGACTTCCAGTAGACAGATAAGAGAAGTATTAAAAGGTGAAGTATTATAGCATAGGATTAAGTGTGAGGATGTTAGATTTAGACAAATTAGGTTTAAATTTGGGCTTTTTCTGTTCTGGCCATAAACTCTTAAAATCTCAGTTTCCTTACCTAAAGAATAGAAAAATAATAGTAAGATCATCTAACTTATAGGCTTTTGTGGAAGTTTAGTGGGATAACATTTGTGCCAAATAAACATTCAATCAATTTCAACAATGACTACTACTATAATCTAAGCTCCAGCACCTAGGATGCAGGGCATGGAACATAATAAATGCTCAATGATACTTAAAGAAATGAAAGAAAGGTCAACTTGGGCAAATATATAGAAGTATCATTTGTTGGGTAAGGTAGAAACATGATGGCAAAGTCTAATTGTTTATAGGGAAAGCAGTGATGTTATTGATCAGATGGATTTGTTTCTTTGAGTGGGCAGCACCAAGAAAGCTAGGACAATGTCAGGATGTCATTTGGAGGGGATAGATGTCAGACTGTAGAACTTTTAAAGAAATTTGTATGGTTTGATGTAGTGTGAGAGAGGGGAAAGTATGAAAATGGCTCTGTTCATATGAGGAATGTTCCAAAGAGTGGATTTAATACATTTGGTTTAAATATCATTAGCTTGATACGCCTATAAGGCAATCAGTTTACCACAGAATAATAGTGCAAACACTATTTTAAAGACAGAAAACTTATGCTTATTGTTTGGCTCTTCCAATTAACATACATGTTACTTTAGGGAAGTTAGTATACTGCAGTTTCTTAATTTTTAAAATAAGGATGATCATATTCATAATATTTGTGGTAATTTTTTTTTTTTGTAAACAGTGAAATCCTTTACAGAATTAATTGCTTTTGGTTGACTTTGGTCTAGAGATTTTGAAACAAGGTAAAAACTAGAGGCAGATTTTGGAATATACAATGACAGTTGGTTTAGCAATAGAAGTTGTTAGAAGATAAGAAGGATGGAAGATCTATGTATTACATCACATTTTGGTGAAGAAGCACATCCAGAGACTAAATGGAGGAGCGATCAGAAAATTGGGAGAATGTAAACTCCAGTAAGGCAAGGACATTATCTGTTTTTTTCTCTTTTTTTGCTACTATGTTTCTAATTTCTAGAATAGTGCTAGGCAAATAGCAAGCCCTCAATAAAGATTCACTGTAAAATAAATAAATAAAAGTCCGGGGATTGGAGATTTGGGAATACCAAGAAAAAAATGCTTAGTTTGCATACTAAAAAAAGTTGACCAGTATAATTGCTTAATTTGGAGATAAACAGAGCTCAGATGATCTTTCAATACATCAATTGTATTTAGCTTAAGGCAGAAGGAAGCACAGAAAGACATGAGATGGAATAAACAAGTACTGACTAGTCATCTATCAAGTTTGTAGGAAACGGAAGGTGAGAACAAGCATTGTTAGCTGGAAAAGCAGTGTCGGCCCTGTGCTCCTATTCTGTGTAGTTCTCCTGAGGGAGAGCATCTATTCCTATGTTCTTAATGGGTATCCACTGGAATGTGACTCCAAAGTCTCTTTCTCCAGCTTAAATTTTTCCTCTGTGGTTTAGACCTATGTATCTAATGACCTACTCTTACATATTTCTATTTGGATTTCATTTTTAAAAAACCCCACAAACTCGAGTGTAAAAACCTGAACTAGTTTTCTTTCCCCAAATCATTGTTCCTTATATATTTTATGTTGCAGTGACTGGCACTTGATCCACCTGCTGCCTGAATCAGCAAATTAGTACTTTCCACCCTATTAAAACGTCTAACCATTCACTTTGGTTATGAGGGACTGAATCCCACTCAATGTAACTTTAAAACATTATGGGCCTTATTGTAAGAAGAGAGGGAGTCTTTTTTTGAATACAGGAAAATTAATAAGCATTCAAATGTCTTCTCAGAATAAATATTAAAGAAAGGATAGCTAGTGCTCTAGATGTTAACATGAGAGTAAGGACTCTACTAATCTTTTACATTATTATTTCCCCAACACTTAACACAGTGCCTGGAATATAGTAAGGGCTCACTGAATTTCATTAGAAATAAGAAGACACTTACAAACCATGGAATGGGGGAAAAAGAGACAGACCAATGAAACAATTAACTGAGCCTATAGCAACAGGAAAAACTATCTTGTAAGAACTAGTGGCTCTATTGATCAAACTCCTGTATCTAGCACACAGAATCAGTATCAATTTCGCCTCCAGCTTGCTTCTCTCCCCATTTATCCACCAACATGGATGGGTAAAACCTAATCAATTTTTTTACTTTTCCACTCTCTAGTTCATGTTCAGCTATACTTTACATTAATGATGTTTGATTGTTGATGATGAGGGGAATGGGAGATGTCTTGCATACTGGCAGCCTCTCACTGGCACATTCTTTGCTCAGAGACAAGCTCCATATAGAGACACATTATACCATTTTTCCACCATGTAAGAAATAGCTAAATCAGCACTAGGGAATGGGAGATTTATAGCTTTAAAAATTTTATCAGAAAATGAGAAAGATTAAAAACAAACCAGCTAAGTGTTCAACTCATGAAGTTAGAAAGAGTGCAGTACAGCAAATTTGAATATTCAAGAAGGAAATAGATAACAAAGGGCAGAGATCCATGAAATATAGTACAAAAATAACACCAGCAAAAACAATAGTGAAGATTAACTAAATCCAAAACAGGCCTTTGAAATAACTAATAAGGGATGAAGACTTCTGGCAAGATTGATACAGGAAAAGAAAAAGAAAGAAAGAAAATAGCATGCAAATAAAATACAGAATGAAAAGGGAAAAGTTATAATCCCAACAGATTAAAAATAAAGGAATATTAAAATACCTATACTCCAAACAATTTATATATTGGATTTTAAATAAAATAGTAAAATATTATATTTCAAATGTATAAGGGCACACAATTAAAAGAAATCAAAACTGAATAATCTAATAAATATATAAAGAAATTGAAATAGTATTCAAAGACTCTTGGACCTGGATAAACATTTGGGAGGTGGAAAAAAGACAGGAAGGGAAACAAATCACGAAAAACTTTTAACTATAGAGAACAAACTAAGGGTTGATGGAGGGAAGTGGGTGGGGGATGGGACTGATGGGTGATGGGTATTAAGAAGGGTACTTGTGATGATGAACACTGCATGTTACACATAAATCATGAACCACTGAACTTTGCTCCTGAAACCAATACTGAACTGTATGTCGACTAAGTTGAATTTAAATAAAAAATAAACATTCAAAAGAACAACAACAAAAAACTTGTTAAAAACAGGAATCCACAAGTGGGCAAGCTAAAGGACTAAAAGCAAAATGGTGAGTGCATTGGTGAGTGCAAGATAATAAAATGGTAAATTAGCTTTCATGGTAAAAAATAATGAATATATTTTTACCCTTAAAACAAAACAAACAAAAAAACCCAAAGACTCCTGGACAAAAATTCTACTGGTCTTTCAAGGAGCTGTTATTTCCAAACATAATTTTCATTACAAGAAAGAATGCCCACTTTAATACAAATACAGATGTGAAATTCCTTAATAAAACCGTAGCCATCTGAACTCAAAAGCATATAAAAACAATATATTATGAAGCAAAATTTATCTAGGAATACATGAATGTCTATACAAAAAAATCTAAAAATTTAATTTGCACATTATTTGACCAAAGGTAACAAATCATAGCTATCTTAAAATCACAGAAAGATACATTGATAAATTCTATTATAATATCCTTAGGAAACAAGGAATAGAACAGAATATTTTTTTAATTTGGAGAGTTTATATACCAAATTCTTATTGTAAGCATACTTGATGGGAAAAATAGACATATTATTTTTAAAATCAGGAAAGATGGGGATTCCTTAACACTGCCACTGTTTTACACAATATTGGATGTTCTGACAAATACCATAAATAAAGCAAAGGCAAAATAAATGAGTTGTAAAGTTAGTAGGAGATAAATGCATCTGTCATTTTTTTTTTTTACAGACATTATGATTATCTACTGTATTAGTTGCTTAGGGCTGGCATAACAAAGTAACACAAACTGGGTGGGTTAAAACAGGAGAAACTTATTCTATCATAGTTCAGCAGGCCAGAAATAAAAAATCAAGTCCAAAATCAGCAAGGTGGTTCTCTCTGGATGTTCTTTTCTTTAAAAAAAAATTTTTTTAAAGTTTGTTTATGTATTTAAGGGAGAGAGCAGATAGAGATACAGAGCACAGGAATGGGGTGGATGGAGAGGGAGAAGCAGACTCCACACTGAGCAGGGAGCCAGATACAGGGCTAGATTTCAGGACCCCAGGATCATGACCTGAGTCAAAGGCAGACACTTAACCTACTGAGCCATCCAGGCGCCTCCTCTCTGGATGTTTTCTAAGGGAATCTGTTCCATGCCTCTCTCCTAGCCATTGGCGGTTGCCAGAAATCCCCAACATGCCTGGGATTACAGCTGCATTGCTCCTATCTTAGCCTCCAACATCACATAGCCTTGCCTTCATCAGTGTGTATGTATTCATAAGGCCTTCATTTAAGGATACCAGTCATTGGATTTTGGGACACATCTTAATCCAGGATGACTTCTTTTTAACTGATTACATATATAAAGACCCTATATCAAAATAAGGTCACATTCTGAGATTCTGGGTGGACATGAATTTTTGGAGGACACTATTTAATGCACTACATCTACATAGAATAAACAGTCCAACAAAATCAAGAGGCAAAATCAGAATGAATATGAAATATCAGCATGACTATTAGACACAAAATCAACATTTAAGAATCCATAATATTATATCTAGAAAATATAATCACAGATAAAATATTTACAATAGCAACAAAATCCATAAGTTTATAGGAATAAATGTATCAAGGATTGCACAAAACATCAAGGAAATTTAAATGCTCTATTAAAAAGACCTGAAAAAAAGAAGTTTCTATACTCTAAGTAGAATGGCTTAATATTAGAAAGATACATATTTTCTTATACAGTACACATTGAATGTGATCCTAATCAAAATCTATGTTTTTTTAAAGAACATGATAAACATACTAAAATTTACATGCAAGAATAGAGATTTAGGAATAAGAAAGCCAATTGTGAAAGAGAAAAAGGAAGGGGCATTGCATATTTTATTATTTATTCTTAGAAAAAGAATTATTGATTTATTCAAGAGAGAGAGAGAACGTGCACACAAGCAGGCGGAGGTGGAGGGGCAGAAGGAGAGGGAGAAGCAGACAGCTCTCTGAGCAGGGAGCCTAACGCAGGGCTCCTTCCCAGGATTCTGGGATCATGACCTGAGCTGAGCCAAAAGCAGATGCTTAACTGACTGAGCCACCCAGGTGCCCCGGGGCACTGCATTCTTACACATATAAATAAAGCGATAAGTGTCAACCACATTAGATTGGATATCTGGGAGAAGTGAGGGCAATAGGAATGAAAACTAAAGGGAGTAAGAACGGCAATGAATGAAGAGGCACCTTGTTCAGACCAATATATAAATGAACTGAGGCTTAAAATAAATTACTTGGTGAGCACAGGGCCAAAACAATGGCATTTTTAACATGAATTCAATCTCCATAAAAGAATAATACTTTCAATATCTCTATATATTAAGTATCTGTGTGCCAAGTCTGTGTGTCTCTGCAATCAATCTTCCCTTTCCTTCCCCTCCTTTATCTATCTATCTATCTATCTATCTATCTACCTACCTACCTACCTACCTACCTATCTACCTATCATCTATTTATTTCAATTTCAGGTACCATAGCATCCCTAGATGACAAGTATTCTTTTCCACATTTAATTGATAACTGTAGCTCAAGAATATCTTATATCTCTCTCCCTCAATGCAATCTGACTTCTGCTTGCTTACTTTATTCTTCTGCAGTTCTTAGTTGTCTTGTCTGATGGGTGTTTTTCAGCCCAACTATTACTGGGTATGGTTGGCTCTCTGTGGCTCTCTTCATGTAGGAGAAATAGCAAGTGCAGACAGGAGAGTGGCTGGTATATTTGAAGATCTAGAGGAAAGTCAGGGTGATTGAAATGAAAGTCAGGGTGATTGAAATGGAGTGAGCAAAGACAGCAGCAGAATATATCTTCTGCTGGAGAAGTAGTAGCCAGACCAAGCAGTAAATTATAGGCCTGGTACAGGCTTTGAATTTAAAGTCTGGAAGTCTTAAAATGGCTTGCAAGATTCTGTATGATCTGGCTTCTCTGGCTGAGATTAGGGATGCATGTAGGCATTCACTCTTAGGTTCCTGCACCCTGATGCCTCCCTTGCTTCATCTTTGACCCTGCCAGACTGTGTCTCCAACCTTATCTGCTAGGTCTTTCCCTGGAGTCACACTACTCTAGCCACGCTGACCAATATGTTGCTTGAGCATGCCAACCACATTCCTGCTTTAGTGACTTTGCACTTGCTATTGCTTCAGAGCTCTGGAACATTCTTCACCCATATATTGGAATGGCCTAATTCCTTACTTCATTTAAATCTTAATCAAATATAACCTTCTTTGAAAAGCCTTCCTGATGATTCTACTTGAAGTAGCAGCTTTCAAAAATTTTTATTCCCTTACCCTGTTTTATTTTTTCCAACTAGTGCTTACTGCTCTCGAGATCATATTATTAATTTTTTTTTATTTTTTTCTACTAAAATGATAGTCTTTCTCTTCAATATCATTTTGTTATCATGATCTACAAAAGTGTCTATATTGAGAATATACTGAGTCTATACTGAACATACAGAAATGCTCAATAAATATTTGTTAAATGAAAGGATCCAAAAAAAGATATGGCAAATTTGCTTCTGTGAATCACATAGGAAGTATTTATCAAAGGCTTTCTAAGCCAGGCACAGTTCTGAAAACTCTAAATATATTAACTCATTTCATCCTCTCAGTATTGCAGATGAGGAAACTGAGGCCTGGAGAGTCCTCACGCAAGGATTAGTATTGGAACTGGGTCTGAATCTAGATAATGTGGCTTTAGAAAGCAGCACTTACCCATGTGTAATCTCATACTGTATTTTTATTTTTCATGAGTACTGTAGGATGTTAAAAGTTAATATATACTACAGTCTATTAATTTTTAAAATTTGTTCTAACCATAACAAATTATTTACTTAAATGAACTTTAATATTATTGAAAACTTTATTAGGGGTTTTTGGATAAAATTATGGGAGAGGAAAATTTACGAAGCATTTATTAACTTGTCTAGGTCAGGTTGTTAGGGCAGTTAAATATTGTTTCCATTCTGGTGCATTCATTGGAAATGTATTTTTAACTTGACTATTAGTCTTTTTTCTCCCCAATAAATCCAGAATGAGAGAAAAGAAAAGAATGAGAAACAGGGCAAGGGTTAATTTTATGTTACTAAAAATATGAACTTGGGAAAATTCTTCTTAATAAGTGAGAGTGTTGAAACTTAAAAGCTATGTGCCAGATGGTCTGATGGAAACTCAGCACCATTTCCCCTCCTTTGCTTTCCCCTGAATTTTTGGTAACAACATTTTTCCGAACCTGTGCCAGCAGGGTTCTGGATTAGATTTCACCCATGAGAGGCTCTTGTGCAAGATTTGGAAGGCAGAAGAGAAGCAGAAGCCATTATTGCTCCTGCAGGCAGGTTCATGGGCTTCAGCAGATGGGTATATGTGAAATCCTGCCAGCAGTTTCCCAGCATCCTCCTGTGAATCACCTACTTTGAGGCTGCAGGCAGCTGAGCTCACTGGTGGTAGTGGTGGTGGTGATATGTAAGCCTATACTTCGTGATTTCCTGAAAACCAGCAGAGGCTTTCCCTGACCTGTGCTGCTCTAAACCTTGAACTGGTTTTTGTAAGCCTCTTCTTGATTTTATTAAATTTATTTCTGCATGAACTACCTAAACTGGCTTTTGCATTTCTGACCTGACTCCTGATTGCTATACACAATATTTTCTCAGGAAGAATATTCTATTTGATATGTTTTATAATTTTTTATCTTCCACAGATATTTAATTTTTTGTTGGAAAATAAATGGAAATGTCAATTATTGCTTTAAACTATTTTATTTGGGTTAAGGTAAATCAAATAAGTTATTTGATAATTTATATTTGATATAAAATTTATAACTTATTTAATAATCTTCTGGGTTTCTGAATAAAGTTAGAGACTCTTTGGTTGGTAAGAATTCACAGATTTTGTAGACAAAGTGGAAGATTCAAATACTCTTCAGAATTTTTGGATAGAAGGATGGAAGAAAGATATTTGCATCATCTCCTGATTTTACCATGCTTTATGTTATCAAACTAAACTACAATGACTCGTCTTTGCATGGAACTTTTAGTTTTCAAAGCACATTATATATATTGCATCATTGAATCCCCACATATTTAAGTTCACTTCCTGTATGTTTCTACAATTTCATGTGATTTCTCTTTTGTAGCTGTTATGTATTGCTTTTACATTTTCATGCCTCTCCCATCATTTCTAGATTTCAAACTTTTTGAAAATAAGAATTATATGCTACTGAACATTGCCTGATGATTAGCTCAGGGCCAAGCTCCTAACAGATGGTCAGAAGAGTTATATTCAATGAATGGATCGTAAGTGGCTGAGATTCAGTTGATCCAAGGCATTTTAGACTCTGAAATCCATGACCTTTTTATGATGCTACTTTATATCTCATTCAGAATATATTTATTATGCCAAAAGAATTGGTGAAATAATAGAAAAAAAGGAAATAAATTCCACAACATATTTTGACAAATTCCACAACTACTTGACAAAACCAACTACAGGATGAGGGGAACATGGCCCTATCATTGCTTTTGACTTGTATTAACTTTAATATACCTTTCCAGGTACATATGTTCCTTAATTCTCCAACATAACTACTCCATGCCATCCAGTAACTGTTAATGATAGGGAGATGGTTAACAAAAATAATTCATGTCCTATGCCTGGAAGACTTGACAAATGCTTCATTTTAAATGGTATGTCTGAGAAATTCAGGGAAGCAGAGAAAAAAGCAGTGACAGATGGGGTGGTTTATTTTGAGCCAAATTTTAGGCAATCTTTGTATTGATAAGGAAGAGTTATTTATTCTAGAATACCCCTATGTGCAAAAAGCTATACTAGTGTTGAGGAGACAAACATGTGTTAGGTGTGCTGTCTGTTCTCAAGGAGTACAACACCTTGTGGGAGAGTCAGGTATTCAACAGGTATAATATTCAGTGATAAGCACTGAATAGCAGACAAAATAAATGATGGAACTTAAAGGATTGTGCTGAAAGAAGTAGCCCCTTGATGCTAAGCCAACAGGCAAAGAATCAAAGAGTAGGAGGGATTGATGTTCCCTCTACCAATCATCTGCTTCTTAAGTACAAAGTACAGCCTACCCCAGAGGCCATTGTCCCGGTTTTCAGAACAGTTGGGTTTAGAACTATTTCAAGCACAGAAAAAAGTCAATACTAATTCATCTACTCAACTACTTTTTAAGGTAGAGATAAATTCCTGTTGCAGGTTAGAATGGATGCATATAAAAAAATACAGGGGTACCTAGCTGGCTCAGTCAGTTGAGTGTCTGCCTTGGGCTCAGGTCATGATCCTGAATTTCCAGGATTGAGCCCCTGCTGACTTCAAGAGAAGCCTGCATCTCCCTCTTCCTCTGCCCCTACCCTCACTTATGTGTGCGTGCTCTCTCACTCACTCTCAAATAACTTTTTTTTTTTTAAAAAAAGAGTGTATATTCATTTAAATGTTTAATTTTCAGGTAGAGTGCCTAAGGACAGGTATTGGAGTGAGTGGGAAATGTAGTAAAATCGAAGGTGGACTTGAATTCAGGAAATTCTTTCATGAATGCAAGGCAATTTAATATTTGTATTTTGCACTGAGTTGAAGTCATGCAGGTGTGTATGCTAATATTACATATTTTGGCTTGTATATCCATAGTACAGGAATTAAAAAAATTATACATCATCTCAATTATACTAGTCAAAAATTTTTGCATGATTTAATCCACTAATTTTTTTTCCAAAGCAGTGAATTTTTATTTTGGTAGACGTTTCTTACCAGATAAAGCACACATTCATCAAGAATTGCTGTGATTGCCTAACAGAGGGGGAAAATACCCACCCTAAATTAAAAATAAGACCCATCTACTTTAATTATAAAATGAAAATGATTACTACTACTTACTGATTACTTAAATATTCATGAGAAAGAGTCCCCAAATTTAGATGGTTGCATATTTAAAGATAAGGGTATGTTCATATGTTTTATAAGGAGATAGTTAATCTTTATCCCCATGGTGGAGCTCTGGGAGAGCTATGAAGAATGTCTCCTGTTTCCGTACATTTAAAAGGTAGTGAGTAGCAGTGAGGGTGTTTTTCTCCTAAGTCAGATGGAGTGGAGCAGGATGATTTTGCCTAATGTGCATAAAAATAATTTATTCTATTATTCCTTTTGGTTGCATGTGATAATTCAAATGTTAAATGTCTGAATTAAGAAAATTGACATACCTATTTGGGCTTGAAAAATGAATGTTTGATGGGACATTGCTAAGTGTCCAGGGGAATTCTCAGACTTGCCTGGAAAGTATTGGAAGAAATGGCAGAAAAGATTCCACAAACCCTGGATGGATTGTTGTTCTAATGTTTTAATGTCAAAGCTGGAATGGATATTGGTATAATCAAATCCAAGGCATAATTATACTGACAATAAGTTGAAGGCTCAAAGAGGGGAAGTGATATAAAGCCAAATTTAGTAGCAAAAATTAGTTCAAGATCAGGCTTCTTGAGTCCCAGCTTACTGCCATTTCTGATATTTCACAATATTTGGGCTTTCTTAGATTTCAAGGATAAGAATTTCAATTCACATATCTGGCTTTTTCTCTTTTTTCTAGTCTAATTTCTTACATTGTTCCCCGTGCTCTGGCTTGTTCCTCTTTGCCTTTAGAAAACCTGCTATCCCACTAAGAGCTTCCCTTAGAGACTGTCAACGAATTCATTTACTAATAAACAGGATAGGATGAGATGGATAGAGGGGTAAAAAGGAGGAAGGGTGAATCATCTTTTCTCAGACATCAAATGTTGTCTTGTTTTGGTTAATAGTTTTTTAAAGTTTATTACTATTATTTCCCTTTTTTGGTTTTGTACATCCAGAAGGCAAGGGCCATGACATTTTCTCCTTTTTCTGTTTATTTGGCAGGAAAAAAAAGAACACAAGAAATATAGTAAGTGCCAATACATTTGTGTTTGAATAGTGCTTCAATTGAGCCAGCAGCAGGACACATAATATCGCTACCCAAGCTTAGCATGATTCTGTGACCTAATCAAGTCATAAAATTAAGGATACATTTCCATTAATTTTTCTTTGATCTTATAAAATCTGCTAAAAGCTACATGCTATCTTATAAAATTATAGCATGTATTGTCCAAAGTTTGGAAAATAAAACCACTAAAGATCTCTAAAGCAGAAAAAGGCTCAATAAATTAGATGGTAAGTTGAATTAAATTAGGTAAATTTAATTCGATAAATTAAATTAGACAATAGGTAATGAGATATTTATGAAACCATTGGCAGGGTTGGAAAAATGAAAGTCAGAACAGTGCCATTTACTCTCAGGTGTTTTAGTTTTCAGAAAGTCTCCAGAATCATAGGAAACACTGATTATGTTCAAAGCTGCCTCCAAAAACTGAGGTGGGTGAAACACCCAGAGGCACATGCAAAATATCCCTTTTGCTAAAGCCCATCAATCTCTGGTTTTGTTTGTCTCCAAATGGAGAAACAATAATATGGTTTCTGCCTCTCTTTTTGTCCCTTGAATCTCAGGTTAAGTGCCTTCTGGCTGGCACATTCTAACCTGGAATCCTGCTGACAAGAATTCTGAGGAATGTACCTTCAGGCTTCTTAGCTTCTGCAATACCAAGGACAGCATGGGGCAGGTGAGTAGAAATGGTGCCAGGATTCAAAGGCAATCTAGTACATAAGAATTTCCAAGGCTTTAATTCCTTCACTTTCACCAATTATTTCAGATTCCATTAATTAAAAAAAAAAAATCATCTTGGGTCTTTTATTCATTATTTATCTGGTGGTTTGAGTATATAACTCATGTGTGAAAATACAGTTCTGATTTTTTAAAGAAGAGTAGTTTGAGGAATTATTCATCAGATTATCCTGTAGCAGAGAACATGGTATTTAGATCACTGAAAAAAATTTTCATATAAAGAAATGCTGTGGCTATCCTCTGACAAAAACTTACCTCGGGGAGATACTTTGGCTTGAAAGAGTTTTATTTCTGAGAAGAAAGTATGGTGACTGCAAATCATTTTAAAAAACTATTCCATTTGCTTTGGGAAGAGGCTAATTAACTTTAGGGATCAGAACTCTGAAATAGCTTATTTGTGTAACTTACAGGTGTATGATTTTTCTTTACTTGTGCCAATGATAGTTATCTAAATATGACACATACCTCAAAAACCTTTATGGTAGCAAATACAGAATTACTGACACTTGAGGGAAAGTAAAAGTTCTTTTTGTAGAAATAATACTATTTTCCTGCCTTTGATCACTACCTTCTTTTGCAAATATTTAACAATCTACACGTTTCAAAGCTATCAACATGTGGAAATTAAACATGTTTCCCAGAGAAAATATCATTGCCTAATGGATTTAGGAAGGAGTCATATGAAAAGATGATGTATTACCCATATAGCTACCTACAAACAGGTAGGGAAATAAAACAATATCCTTCCATTGTCATTAATGGAGGGAAAATTGTACTTTTGTGGTGTGATAGGATACAATTTATTGATGTTATGCTGATCATAGTCTATCACCTTCCCTAGCCCATATAGTTAGGGAGAAGTATTTGGAAACACTATATAGGTGATCTAGGTAGAAGACAGAGTAGGAAAATTTGGAGGAGGGAGAGGGATTGATAAACAGGGGAGTGTGCGGGGATGGTGAGAAAAGGGGGGATAAAAAGGATTAGTGTCGAATATGACCTGTATTCCTTAAATGACCTTTCAAAGATATGAGTCAAGACTGAAATTGGGCTTTATTAATTGTTAATATTAGTAATATTATTTGCCTGTTTGGACCATACTTCTTTTTTTTTTTTAATTAATTTTTATTGGTGTTCAATTTACCAACATACAGAAAAACACCCAGTGCTCATCCCGTCAAGTGTCCACCTCAGTGCCCGTCACCCATTCCCCTCCAACACCCATCCTCCTCCCCTTCCACCACCCCTAGTTCGTTTCCCCGAGTTAGGAGTCTTTATGTTCTGTCTCCCTTCCTGATATTTCCCAACATTTCTTCTCCCTTCCTTTATATTCCCTTTCACTATTATTTATATTCCCCAAATGAATGAGAACATACACTGCTTGTCCTTCTCCGATTGACTTATTTCACTCAGCATAATACCCTCCAGTTCCATCCACGTTGAAGCAAATGGTGGGTATTTGTCGTTTCTAATCGCTGAGTAATATTCCATTGTATACATAAACCACATCTTCTTTATCCATTCATCTTTCGATGGACACCGAGGCTCCTTCCACAGTTTGGCTATTGTGGCCATTGCTGATAGAAACATCGGGGTGCAGGTGTCCCGACGTTTCGTTGCATCTGAATCTTTGGGGTAAATCCCCAGCAGTGCAATTGCTGGGTCGTAGGGCAGGTCTATTTTTAACTCTTTGAGGAACCTCCACACAGTTTTCCAGAGTGGCTGCACCAGTTCACATTCCCACCAACAGTGTAAGAGGGTTCCCTTTTCTCCGCATCCTCTCCAACATTTGTTGTTTCCTGCCTTGTTAATTTTCCCCATTCTCACTGGTGTGAGGTGGTATCTCATTGTGGTTTTGATTTGTATTTCCCTGATGGCAAGTGATGCAGAGCATTTTCTCATGTGCATGTTGGCCATGTCCATGTCTTCCTCTGTGAGATTTCTCTTCATGTCTTTTGCCCATTTCATGATTGGATTGTTTGTTTCTTTGGTGTTGAGTTTAATAAGTTCTTTATAGATTTTGGAAACTAGCCCTTTATCTGATATGTCGTTTGCAAATATCCTCTCCCATTGAGTCGGTTGTCTTTTAGTTTTGTTGACTGTATCCTTTGCTGTGCAAAAGCTTCTTATCTTGATGAAGTCCCAATAGTTCATTTTTGCTTTTGTTTCTTTTGCCTTCGTGGATGTATCTTGCAAGAAGTTACTGTGGCCGAGTTCAAAAAGGGTGTTGCCTGTGTTCTCCTCTAGGATTTTGATGGACTCTTGTCTCACATTTAGATCTCTCATCCATTTTGAGTTTATCTTTGTGTATGGTGCAAGAGAGTGGTCCAGTTTCATTCTTCTGCATGTGGATGTCCAATTTTCCCAACACCATTTATTGAAGAGACTGTCTTTCTTCCAATGGATAGTCTTTCCTCCTTTATCGAATATTAGATGACCATACATTTCAGGGTCCACTTCTGGGTTCTCTATTCTGTTCCATTGATCTATGTGTCTATTTTTGTGCCAGTACCACACTGTCTTGATGACCACAGCTTTGTAGTACAACCTGAAATCTGGCATTGTGATGCCCCCAGCTATGGTTTTCTTTTTTAAAATTCCCCTGGCTATTCGGGGTCTTTTCTGATTCCACACAAATCTTAAAATAATTTGTTCTAACTCTCTGAAGAAAGTCCATGGTATTTTGATAGGGATTGCATTAAACGTGTAAATTGCCCTGGGTAACATTGACATTTTCACAATATTAATTCTGCCAATCCATGAGCATGGAATATTTTTCCATCTCTTTGTGTCTTCCTCAATTTCTTTCAGAAGTGTTCTATAGTTTTTAGGGTATAGATCCTTCACCTCCTTGGTAAGGTTTATTCCTAGGTATCTTATGCTTTTGGGTGCAATTGTAAATGGGATTGACTCCTTAATTTCTCTTTCTTCAGTCTCATTGTTAGTGTATAGAAATGCCATTGATTTCTGGGCATTGATTTTGTATCCTGCCATGCTACCAAATTGCTGTATGAGTTCTAGCAATCTTGGGGTGGAGGCTTTTGGGTTTTCTATGTAGAGTATCATGTCATCGGCGAAGAGGGAGAGTTTGACTTCTTCTTTGCCAATTTGAATGCCTTTAATGTCTTTTTGTTGTCTGATTGCTGAGGCGAGGACTTCCAGAACTATGTTGAACAGCAGTGGTGAGAGAGGACATCCCTTTCTTGTTCCTGATCTTAGGGGAAAGGCTCCCAGTGCTTCCCCATTGAGAATGATATTTGCTGTGGGCTTTTCGTAAATGGCTTTTAAGATGTCGAGGAAAGTTCCCTCTATCCCAACACTCTGAAGTGTTTTGATCAGGAATGGATGCTGTATTTTGTCAAATGCTTTCTCTGCATCTAATGAGAGGATCATATGGTTCTTGGTTTTTCTCTTGCTGATATGATGAATCACATTGATGGTTTTACGAGTGTTGAACCAGCCTTGTGTCCCAGGGATAAATCCTACTTGGTCATGGTGAATAATTTTCTTAATGTGTTGTTGGATCCTATTGGCTAGTATCTTGTTGAGAATTTTTGCATCCATGTTCATCAGGGATATTGGTCTGTAATTCTCCTTTTTGGTGGGGTCTTTGTCTGGTTTCGGAATTAAGGTGATGCTGGCCTCATAGAACGAATTTGGCAGTACTCCATCTCTTTCTATCTTTCCAAATAGCTTTAGTAGAATAGGTATGATTTCTTCTTTAAACGTTTGATAGAATTCCCCTGGGAAGCCATCTGGCCCTGGAGTCTTGTGTCTCGGGAGGTTTTTGATGACTGCTTCAATTTCCTCCCTGGTTATTGGCCTGTTCAGGTTTTCTATTTCTTCCTGCTCCAGTTTTGGTAGTTTGTGGCTTTCCAGGAATGCGTCCATTTCTTCTAGATTTCCTAATTTATTGGCATACAGCTGTTCATAATATGTTTTTAGAATCGTTTGTATTTCCTTGGTGTTGGTAGTGATCTCTCCTTTCTCATTCATGATTTTATTAATTTGAGTCTTCTCTCTCTTCTTTTTAATAAGGTTGGCTAATGGTTTATCTATCTTATTAATTCTTTCAAAGAACCAACTCCTGGTTCTGTTGATCTGTTCCACAGTTCTTTTGGTCTCGATATCATTTAGTTCTGCTCGAATTTTAATTAACTGTCTTCTTCTGCTGGGGGTGGGGTCCATTTGTTGCTTTTTCTCTAGTTCCTTTATGTGTAAGGTGAGCTTTTGAATTTGAGTTCTTTCCAGTTTTTGAATGGATGCTTGTATTGCGATGTATTTCCCCCTCAGGACTGCTTTTGCTGCGTCCCAAAGATTTTGAACGGTTGTATCTTCATTCTCATTAGTTTCCATGAATCTTCTCAATTCTTCCTTAATTTCCTGGTTGACCTTTTCATCTTTTAGCAGGATGGTCCTTAACCTCCATGTGTTTGTGGTCCTTCCAAACTTCTTGTTGTGATTAAGTTCTAATTTCAAGGCATTATGGTCTGAGAATATACAGGGGACTATCCCGATCTTTTGGTATCGGTTCAGACCCGATTTGTGACCCAGTATGTGGTCTATTCTGGAGAAAGTTCCATGTGCACTTGAGAAGAATGTGTATTCAGTTGAGTTTGGATGTAAAGTTCTGTAGATATCTGTGAAATCCATCTGTGGACCATACTTCTTTAAATGTATACTGCTCCTGAATTGAATCACATGAGTGATGACTCAAACAGGTGAACTCTTCAGGCTTATAACTGGAGACCAAATATGGGTAGGAGTGAGCCTACCGAGCAGGAGATTTTCTGCTTGCTACTTGCTCACCTGGTCAACTGCTATACATCCTGACAAGGGGGCTTCATTTGGGGGGGATAAATACTCATGCAATTAACATATCTTTCTTGTGGTATGAAACTTCAGAGGCTACTTATCTCATGTTTACAAGGTTAGACAGTCCTATAAACAGAAGACTGGCTTCCATAAATATCAAGCTAGCTGAGCACGTAATTCAAGATAACCCAGTTTTTTGTTCAGCCATCCTCTTTACTTTGTGTGTTTCGCCTTGTGTGTGAATAATTCATGAGTGTGAGATTCTAGGTAGTGGCTCTCATTGTCTTGGCTTCAAAGGCCATCCACACTTTTACATATTTTTCTGTCAGGACTCAGTCATTCATTTAATAAACATTTACTGAGCATTTATCATGTACCAAGAAGTATGCTCAGTTCTGGAAATACAATAGAAATAAAGAGAAGCTAAGGTCCCAGGGTTCATGAAGCTTTCATTCAAGAGGTAGAAATAGACATTTCACAGGTAACAAACATTGAGATAATCATAGATTCTAAAAAGGAAACCATGGACAATAAGCAAGGTAATTAGATACAACAGAAGAGGATATTATAAGTGAAGATAAAACTCTGGAGAAACATTTCTCAACAATTAGAAAGACTTCTCTGTAGGAAAAGCTCGTTGAAGAATATTTTAGGCTCAGGGAACAGTCTGTACAAAATTTTAGCAACCAGAGGGAGGGGATCAGAATTTGCCAATATGGCTCCTGAGTTGCAAAGATCTACTTTGCTGACTCTCTGTCTTCTTTCTACTCCATTTCAAAATTTGAAAATTTTCTTAACTTTTCTAAGCCTCAACATTCCTATCTTCATTGCAGAATGATATACATATTTTAAAATATTGTTATGTTAATTATCTAATATAATAAGACATCTAGCAGTATCTCTAACACATAACAAATGTTTAGTAAATGATGGCTTAAAAAATATTTTATTTATTTATTTGAGAGAGAGTAAGAGAGAGTGATCACAAGCAGGGGGGAAGGGCAGAGGGAGAAGCAGACTCCTTGCTGAGCAGGGAGCCCAATGTGGCACCTCATCCCAGGACCCTGGGATCATGACCTGAGCCAAAGGCAGATGCTCAACAAACTGAGCCACCCAGATGTCTATAAATTATCACTTTCATCATCATTCATCATTACCATTATTATTAGAAAAATAAAAATATAAATTAAAGAAGACGACAGGTATCCAGATTTCCAGATTCTATGTCCTTTTCGTTTTACCCAGCTTTTAGAATGGCTTAAGTTGCCATTGATGTTAGGTTGGAATTGATTTTAGAGCTCTGTAACTGTGAAAACATCTGGGCAGAAATATATAATTCTATGAACCTCTCCCTACAACTCAGTCACATTACTATAATCATTGAAGAAGTTTTAGAAATCACTGCATGAGAGGGAAACACTTTTATCCCAATCCCCCTGCTGCCCCAATCCATATGCCATAAAAGAACAAATTGGCTCTCTACCAATGGATTGGGAAATGGAGTTCAAAAACTGTAACCATGGATATTGAAAACTTAATAGGACCCTATAAATAATTAATTGCCAATATTTTTAGTCTGATTGTCTAGACTCCAATGACTAAACGTAGGACATAATTTATACTTGGCATTCTGCCCTAAATATTTCCATGAACTTCAAAAACAACTCCCCACTCAAATCAGCTTCATTGGAGTGTGCAGTTAGATAAGCTGGGGTTTTTCAACTGTGAAGTGTGGGTTTCTTCTAATTCATTTCACTCATGAGGCATACTTGTGAAATTCTCACTTATTATTTAAGAAGTACTGTATAAGGAAAGCAAATGTACCAAGTTTAAATTTGAAATACATACATATATGCAACCTCTGCCTTATCTATCATTCTTTGAATATATCTTTCATTTATTTTGAATCTATCCATCCTTCATTTCGAATAAAATAACTCATAATCCTTCTAGAAATAGCAATACTAAGTGGTATTATACAGAAGAAATATATTTTAGAAGAGAATTTTCCTGAAAAGATGCAAGAGTTTCCACATGGCTATTGGAACCAGCAATTGCAAATAGTATTGACTTCTGCATCAGACCAAAGCTTCAGATAAGTTTTCTTTTGCAAAAGGCAAAACACCACCACTATCACCACCCAATAACCATAGTTTACCTAACTTACAGAGTTATTATGGGTATTAAATGCATGTGAAGTGATGGCACATATAAATAAAAACAACTAAGCCAGACTCAAAGGGATACTATGGAAGAAAAGAGTTTTATGTTTTAGTACCTTAAATGTACTTTAGTACCATATCTCCTTGCTCTTTTGAACAAGTGGCCCACTTTCCTTTTACACTAGGACCTCAGCTCTGCTCATATCTGTCCTTTCCTTTCTGTTGCTATTATCAGCATCTCTCTAATCCAGACCCTTGCAGTAGCTTTCTACCTGGCTTCCCTACAACCATATTCTTTTCTCTCCATGGTTTACATTATTTATCATTACTATCAGTAGATGATTATTATCATAACTATGAATGGACCTTCCAATGACATAAAATAAGCAGACTTAATAATATGAATTGCTGGGATGCCTGTTAGCATCTGTTTTGGCTCAGGGAGTGATTCTAGGGTCTGGGGATCAAGTCCCATATTGGGCTCCTTGTGAGGAGTCTGCTTCTTCCTCTGCCTCTCTCTCTCTCTCTGTCTTTCGTGAATAAATAAATAAAATAAAAAAAATAATGTGAGTTGCTAAGAATAACTCTCAGAATAATTGCTTTGGTAAAAATAAGTTAAATATTAACATGCTAATATGCTACTGAAGGGTTTAGAATGAATGACTTTTTGTGTAAATTGGTTAAGTCTGTGTTAAAGTGTATAAATGGAGATTACTCTGAGTAAGAGTTTTAATATTAAGAACATCCCCTCCATCTTGTCACAGAGCACTTTGGGTGTTGTATGAGTGCTAGGCCTCTTAAATCAAAATGTAAACTAAGAAGATAAGTTGGGATTCAAGGAGAAGCAGTTCAATATAGTAAGAAACAAACAGCCTTGGGATTGGAAAGGTTGGAGTTTGAATCACCTGCTTCACCATTACCAGCACAACAACCTTGGAAGAATTACTTAACCTCTGAATGTCAAGTCTTTCCTAAATTTTTTTTCCTAAAAATATGACCTAAAAATTCCTACTCTTTCCCTCATAGAGTTGTTTTAAATGCTGTATTAGGTAACACGTGCAAATTTACATATAAACTGCCTGGGAAAGAAGACAGTTAATAAAACTGTGGTTATTAATACAATGACATAAAGAATAATTGGTAAAGTGTCCATTTTCCTGTACACTGGGATACTAAACCATCAATATAGAATAATACTTTAAAAACTCCTAAGCAAAGGGAATGTTTCTGCAACATAGATCATCTCTGTATGTAAGAAAGGAGGTATTTTCACATTTCTAGATTATGAACAAGGACCACAGAAATGGAACTTGATGACAGCTTGCTATTGAAACCAAACTGGAACTTTCTTTCCTTTCTCTTTCTAAAATATGAAGCCATTTCAGTGACTCCACCAACTTGTGGCAACTTATGAATTGAATATATGAACTAGAAGAACAGGAAAAGGAGTGTGTGAGTTTGTGTGTATCTGTGAGTTTTAGAATTTGGCCCTCTCCCTCTCCTCCAAAAATTATCTACTCTTCTCTACATGACCTAGAATCCCTATAGACTAAACTTCCAGTACCTCCTCTCCTGAGTTCCTTTCCCCTGTATCTTTTATTTGGCTTAGTCAATGGTCTCCCACTGGCAAGACTAGAAGAATGGAAGAAGAGAAAGGTTGGAGTATTGATTTCCTCCTCAAGCCATTCTCATCCCATGGTGTCTCTGATCCTCTGTGACTCTCTTGCTTTACCTATTGGGAACTGTTTTTATTAGTCTTATTTGTATGGTAATAGCTCACCAACTTCAAATAACATGAATTCTCCTTTTACCCCTTCAGGACTCTGTGGATAATGGCTTTCTTCTGTTGCTGATCCCTGGGTTCCCTTAACCCTGTCTTCATACTGTCAATGAGTTTCTTTTTTTTTCTTATTTGAATGTAGCTGACACATAACGTTGTATTAGTTTCAGGTGTACAGCACAGTGATTTGAGAAGCTTATACATTATTCTATGTTTGTCACAAGGGTAGCTACCATCTGTCCAATACATCAATATTACAATATGGAAATGAGTTCCTTCGAGGACTATTTACACTTTCTGAATGTATCATCTGTTTCCTGCTAGGACCTTGACCAATACATTGCTTGTGTGTGAACCTATGTGTATATATTTCAGAGGAAAAAAAAGAGAGGTAAAGAATGATGATTAACTTTTCTGTAAACTGAAGCCTGTGGCCATTCGCAATTTAGTTATTTAATTACTTCTTATCAATATGTTATATTGAAAATAAGATTAAGGCGGGAATGAAGAAAAAAGAGAGGGAAAAGAGAAAATAGATAAAAGGAGGAAGGAAACAAGTCTTAACTTCTAATTAATTTTTTTAAAAAAACCATTATTTTAAAAGTGAATTCATTAATGGTTAAAGTAGTAATAAGAGGAGGTTAGAGGGAAAAAAATACTAGCTCTATTCATTTTCAGAGGAGTTCCAAGAAATAGAAGTTGTGAATTGCTTTTTTACAGATTTCCATTAGCAAAGAGCATCTTTTAAAGAGTTCAGCCTTTTCATGATCAGCAAGGAAATTTTATGATTGAAGAGTTGTGACAGAAAATAACATTAATCTTTAGTTGCTTAATTTTTAGAAATAGCAGGAAAAATATGGATTTAACCCATAAAGATAAAATTTGACTCTTTTTGTTCTAGAAATGTATTAGTTTGGATAACTGAGCTTGGATTAATAAGTGGCTTCTAAATAGTAGGAGCACTATTTGTTAGAAGAATTATATGGGAACAAATGATTTATACTGCATTGTACCTACACACTGCTACCAGAGGTTCATTAGAAAAACCTAAACAAAAATGTAAATACAAATGAAGAGGTAAGTTTTATAATACTTTACCTACCTATCTCACAATTATTTTTCCTACCTCCCATTTGCTAAGGAAAAAAAAGTATAGTCTGTGTAGGGATGCCCTTCTTGGAAGAACAGACTCTAAGAGAATTTATGTAAACAGAATCAGATTTCCCATTTAAGCACACTAAAAAAGGAGGTATTTTACATAAAAATATTTTTAGCCCAAGATTAAAGATATTTTAGACACAGACTTAGAATAATTTATAATATATAAATACTGTGCAGAAATTATTTAAGTCTAGATGTTTTGGATGGGGAAACGAAACTACAGGTTTATAAGATATTTTATAATTAAATTTTAGCACCTTGTTTGGGCCAGTGCATGATCCCTAACCTTTAATACCTTAGGGTTGAAATGTTTAAGTGATATTTTTAAAATTATGAACCGTAACAGTTGTAGATAAAGCTATTTAGTGACTAGTGATATGTTTTGATTTCATCCTTGATAAAGCTGACTTACAGGAGAAAAGATACTATTAAGAGAAGAGAGATGTTTGTTACAAAAGGCACTTTGTTGGAGAGGATTTTTTAATTTAATTTAATTTTTTTAGTAGGATGGTAAGATTTGGCTCCAAACATTTCTGAATTTCCTTAATAATCCACAAAGATTTAGCCTCTAAATTCTTATTGATCAACTTTTAGATTGAATCAAATTTTGGTGAAAATAGTTTCTTCAATATGAAGAAACTTCAGTCTTTGGGGGAGAGTTTATTGGGGCTGGAGTACACCAGAATTGGTGAAAAAGTTAACAATCACTTTATCTATTCCCTTAAGGATATTAAACACTTCAATCACACTCTTTTTAATCATTAATCATTGAAATTAACTTTTTGGTCTTCATTTGTCCAAATTGAAAGTATTCATTCTTTAAAAACAATTTTTTATCCAATTTATTCATGAGAGACACAGAGAGAGAGGCAGAGACCTAGGCAGAGGGAGAAGCAGGCTCCCCGCAGGGAGCCCAATGTAGGACTCAATCCTGGAATTCAGGAACAGGCCCTGAGCAGAAGGCAGACGCTCAGCCACTGAGTCACCCAGGTGTTCTGAAAGTATTTTTTTTGAAACTTAAATTTTATGGTGTGATTTTTATCCTTGACTTGAAACTTTCAGTAAGTCTTCTCTTAATTTTATCCAATTTATTAACATCCTAGTTATGTAGCATTATTGAGTATTATAATATGTTTCCTTTTAATTATAGTTTTTGAAAATTTGGATTTCTGCTTGGTTAGTTTCTTCTGATTAGAAGAATATTTATACATGAGACATTTTTTACCATATATTAATTGAACATTATCTGCTGTATATATTTGATATATTGAAAGTTTCAACAATAAAGTAATATATACTTCATATTGTAACCTATTAAAAGTAAAAATATATTCTTATTTAGCTATAAATATACTGCTTATGAAAGTGTATATTTTTCACTACATGCTTAAGGTATTTTTTATGGCAATATTATGTTGCAACATGGATATAAAAGTCTATTTCTATGATTAAAAAGAACTTAAATTGAAGAACTTTTCTAAAATAATTGAGTACAAAATTTACTTCTAGTTAGATTGTTTTAAAAAAATCTCTTGTATATTTCTTCAGTTTTGTCTGTGTAATCATAGATCTACTTAAAGAGTTTGGGTTCCACCTTTTTCTAAGCCATTGCATAATTTATATACTAGCAGGAATACAAAGAATTTACAAAAATATTTTCTCCGTATGTGCCCAGTGATGAAAAAAATAGAAATAATCCCAAAGTCTGCTTTTCAGAGACTGTGTTGTAAGAAATTTTTTTCTTATCTGGATGTAAATCAGTTTGTGTGTGCAATATCTTTTCAAAACCTCTATTTCATTACTTGTTTGCCTCTGGAAATGTTTGTTTATTTTCACAATTTCAAGTACTTTAAAACTAGTTACCAAACAATATAACCACTCTGAAAAATTTATGATATTTACAAAGGCCACATCTTGAATATATTGCAAATCAACTTTATAGGCACTTAAAAATAGGTTGTTTTATTGTATCATTTAAGGAAGAAAATTTTAGTTTATAAAGAATTGTCTGGGGATCCCTGGGTGGCGCAGCGGTATGGCGCCTGCCTTTGGCCCAGGGCGCGATCCTGGAGACCTGGGATCGAATCCCACGTCGGGCTCCCGGTGCATGGAGCCTGCTTCTCCCTCTGCCTGTGCCTCTGCCTCTCTCTCTCTCTCTCTCTGTTACTATCATAAATAAATAAAACTTAAAAAAATTTAAAAAAAAGTACACTCATTGTTAAAATTTGGAAATATGGATACTAAAAAATAGAAAATAAAAATTGATAGCAATTAAAGATATTATTTAATTGAACATTTATATTAGGGAAAAATGATTATGCTGTGGGTCAAATTTAGGCATTTTGAGATAAATGAGCATAGCCAGGCATAAATAAGAACACAGGAGGCCTTTTTGATTTGCTATTGTTCCTCATGTGTCTTATTATAATGGCAATCATGCAAATCAAATGTTTTGGCCTAAGTTTAATGTAATTATAATTAGAGAAAGCTTATGTAATGAAAGAAAATACCTTTTAAAAAACTTCATTATGTTGGCAGAGAAATCATGACTTTACTGGTTTTAAGACATTTGATGTTGTTAAATTTAGGGAAATTTTAAATTCTATCATTCATAAAATATTATGCCTATGAAAGTAAATCTAATCTTCTGTATTAAGTTTTTAGAAAGCATATACAGATAAATATTAAGCAAAGGAATTTTTTTTTTCATGACCAAAACCATGCCCTTTTTAATCTATTAAAGAAAGAATGGGATATTTCTTATGCTATAGATTTTGAGGGGTTTTGCTCAAGGTTAAAGCTTCATTCAAAGAAATTCTAAATTATACTTGAAACTAATATAAAACTGTATGTTATCTATACTAGAATTATAATTTAAAAAATTCAAAATCAATCTTGAAAAGGTACATAAAAAAGAGTTAATTTATAACCAAAACTAATACGGAACTATGGAAGACTGCTATAAAGACTCCATCTAATGATTTTTTCAGGAAAAATGACCATTTTTATATAGAAAATTAATATATATCTAACAAGATGATTAATAGCTATTTTTAAGTTACCTTTGAAGATTTGCTAGAAAAAAAATTATGTTAAGTCATCTGTAAGCTCAACAAATTTTTCTCAGATAGCAAAGATGATGAATTAAAGACTGAAATTATGATCCATTAACATATTAATAAGTTGTAAATTAATAAGTTACATGGTATTAAAGGACAAACTATGAAAATGTTATGTATTTTCTTCATATGTACCACAAACATTCTTAGAAGAAACATCTTTGTATTAAATGCAGCATAGTATGGTAAACACATCATTTAGAAAAGTAACATTACTTAATACAATGAAATTTTATTAGCCCTAGAAATTTTTTCTGTTTTCTATATGTCTTTTATATATTTTATAAACTGTAAAAAATTTATATTTATATTTATAAATGTGAACACATTTTCATTGAAATAATACTGCAGATTCACATATATAATTACTGTTCTTAGAAATATCTTTAGAAAAAGAAATATAAAGATGTTATATTTTAAGTTTAAGAAAAACTATATAGGCAGAAAATAGCTACATTTTTACCAATGTTCATTTCTTTCTTGAGTTCTCTTCACTACTGAGAGAGAAAGATATTTTCTTGAGGGGAAAAAGGAGCAAGTTAAAGGAATACCTGTGGTCACTGTGGTTAACTATAAGGGATGAATGTTAAATTTCCATAAAATTAAAAATAAAATTTCAAGGGATGCCTGGGTGGTTCAATGGTTGAGTCTGCCTTCAACTCAGGGTGTGATCCTGGGATGGAGTCCTGCATCGGGCTCCCTGCAGGGAGCCTGCTTCTCCTTCTGCCTGTGTCTCTGCCTCTCTCTCTGTGTCTTTCATGAATAAGTAAATAAAACCTTTTTAAAAAATAAATTTTCAATAATATCCAAACATTTTTGAATTTTCTCAGCCTTATAATGACACCATAAAATGTTAAACCAAATATTTATACTACAAACGTGAACATTTTTAGCAATACTCCATTTAGGATATAAAGTCTTTATAACTTCCTTTCTCTCTTTGACTCATCTGGAGTTAGGGAGAAATTTGCTGAACTGGAAATCACCTTATTTCTACCATCTACTCCTTTTTCAGATCTCAGTTTTTATTCATTAATTCAATAAATATTTACTGAGCCCCTGCTATATACCAGAGATGTTGTAGGCATTGTGACTATCCACTGATCAAAACACTCTCTACCTTCCTGAAGCTTACATTCTATGCTTTCTCACTTGTCCCTTCTTTTCAATGTTAACTTTGTTCTCTGAATACACTTTACCCTTATAAAATTCTAAGATTTTGGAGTTGGAAATAGTTGAGGAGAAGTGAGGAATGACAAGCAAATTGGTGGGATGCTGAGACTGAACATGTAGAAATGACTAAAGGACATTATTTTGTTTCTGTTGTAAAAAACAGAGGTATCTAGTATTTACTCTTCAGATGTTCAGGTTGCCACAGCATAAGCCCTTTCCATTTCTGCTAATGGTCAGGAAAACATATTCAGACAAAGGAAAAGGAAAAATAACAAATGTTCAACTGCAGACCCATAAGGCAGCTGAATTTTTCATGCCCTTCCAAGCACTAGTGAAGTATTAGGTTTAATTGTCAGTGTCTGACAATCCTATTGCCAGGAGCAATAGAATTTATTAAGTTGTGCATGTGCTGGCTATGAAAGAAAGGAACCTCAAATTGGAGCAGGTGATGAATCTGCCACTACTGTAAATTTCTCCAGTAAGAGAAAAAGAGGATGTTAATATTTCAAATACCACTCTTGAGAGAAGTGACAACATGCATAGTGAATACAGCATGGTAAATATTTAGGATCTAATTTAAACTGCTGAGAGCTTTTTCCCAATTGAATTTAAGTTCACAGTTCTTAGATTCTGAACAGTTGGCCTAAACTGACTGGCATCTTGGCAAGGTGGAAAGCAAGATAATGTGTAGTTACCATCCTTCCCTCAAATGTTGCTGAGTAGTCTGCTGTGGTCTTTGACAAAATTAAGGGTTGTATCTGGGAAATACTATTTTGCTTGAGATAACCAACTGCTTAGGTGCTGAAGACTGGTTGCTTTGTAAACTTCCAGGATGGGGCCTTTACAACATGTGCTGCATTAGCTTGTTATATTTCTTAAAAAGTGAGGCATGTTAGTGACTTTGTGTTGAATGCATTCAACTGCCAATGTCTTGAAGGTACTGCATCAGGATGAGTTTCATTAATTTATATTCTCCTAGAATATCTCCATTTTGTAAAGGATTTCAAATACAGGGAAGTAGCTTCTAATCTTGTCTCTGAACATTTTCCTGTTAATGATTTATTTTGTGCTTTTGTGCACTTTTTGTATTTATGTTTTCTCTTTCCTCCCTTGATTATCTTATCTAATAGCCTGTTAAAAGTTGTTTCCCACTCCCACTCCCCCCAAGAATTACTTCTTGGAATCCTTCTCATTAATTGTATTTTAATTTTATCAGTTTTTTCTTCTGTATTATCATGTTTATTTCCTTGCTTAATTTTTTCCCAGCTTCTTGAATTGGGTGTTTATTCATTTTTGTTATTTATTTTTTTCAAGTGTAAGTATTTAAGGCTATGAATCTTCCTGTCACCATAACTTTATGACATAATTTCTAATGTAAGTTGGTTTCCTTGTTACTATTTTGTAGATGTCTTCCAGTTTATTTTTATTTCTATGTTGACTTAGTTTTTTAAAATCAGGTGGCATGTTTTTATTTATTGTTTTGTTACTAATTTCTAGTTTAGTTGTTTTGTGATTAAAAGTATGATACTTTTACTCTTTCTACTTTTTGGAGTTTGTTGAGTTCTTTTTGCCCATTAAAGAACAAATTTTTTTAATGTTCCACAGACATGTAGAAAATAGGTATCTTCTTTTATGATGTAAGGGTTAAATACACAGTGACTACATGCTATATTATCAGTTATGTTCTTTAAGATTCCTGTATTTTTTTTTAAAGATTTTATTTATTTATTCATGAGAAACACAGAGAGAGAGGTAGGGACATAGGCAGAGGGAGAAGCAAGCTCCCCGCAGGGAGCCTTATGCTTATATTGAGCCTTATACTCAATCCCAGGATCCTGGGATCATCACCTGAGCCAAAGGCAGACACTAAATCACTGAGCTACCCAGGTGCTCCTGTTCTGTAGTTTTTAGAGTACAGATCTTTACCTCTTTTGTTAGAGGTTTATTCCTAGGTGTCTCATGGAATGGGAGAAGATATTTGCAAATGACATATCAGATAAAGGGCTAGTATCCAAGATCTATAAAGAATTTATCAAACTTAATACCCCCAAAAAACAAATAATCCAGTCAAGAAATGGGCAGAAGACATGGAAAGAAGACATACAAATAACCATCAGATATATGAAAAAATGCTTAATATTACTCGTCTCCAGGAAAACACAAATCAAAACCACAATGAGATACCCCTTTACACTGGTGAGAATGACTAAAATAAACAAGACAGGAAACAATAAATGTTGGCAAGGATGTGGAGGAGGGTAACCCTCTTTTACTGTTGGTATAAGAATGCAAGCTGGTGCAACCACTCTGGAAAACAGTGTGGAGGTTCCTCAAGAAGTTAAAAATAGAGGCACCCCACAACTCAGCAACCGCAATCCTGGATATTTACTTCAAAGATACAGATGTAGTGAAACAAAGGGGCACCTGCACCCCATTGTTCATAGCAGCAATGTCCACAATAGCAAAACTGTGGAAGGAGCTGAGATGTCCTTTGACAGATAAATGGATAAAGATGTGGTATATATACACAATGGAATATTACTCAGCCATCAGAAAGGATGAATACTTATTATTTATATCAATGTGGATGGAACTGGAGGATATTATGCTAAGTAAAAAAGTCAATCAGAGAAAAACAATTATCATATGCTTTCAGTCATATGTGGAATATAAGAAATAATTCAGAGGGCCATAAGGGAAGGGAGGGAAAATTGAATGGGAAGTCATCAGAAAGGGAGATAAACCATTTGAGACTCTTAACTCTATGACACAAACTGAGGGTTGATGAAGGGGAGGAGAGTGGGTGATGGGGTAAGTGGGTAATGGGCATTAAGGAGGGCCCATGGTGTGATGAGAACTGGTGTTATACACAACTGATGAATTACTGAAAACCACATCTGAAATAAATGATGTCCTATAGGACATATATGTTGGCTAATTGAATTTAAATTATAAAAGACATAGGGGTTACATTTCAGTTTTTTTCAACCTTGTTTTGGGTAATTTCTAAGATGAGAAAGGGTCAGCAGTGTTTTAGTATCAGAAGTTCCATGTTCACTATGGATCTTACTCATCTACATCTCTTGCTTTATTTTCTGCAAATATGATGACCTGATTAGTTGTCTGCATTTATTAATCTATCAGTGTATGTACAGTGTTGTATTTTAAAGCAGTTAGTCCTCTTTATTCAAAGTTGGAGACATGGCATGAGTAGTCATCCGCTTATTTCTAAGACAAAGGCAGAAAATACTGATATTAATAACATAGCTGCCTAAAACATAAGTTTTGGGACTCCACTGTCAGAGTTAGAATCTGGGTCCGATTTTTTACTGGGTGTGAAATCTATGTGTCTCAGCCTCCTCATCTATTAAATAGTGAAAAACAAAAGAATCTTTCTCATAGAGTGTTGTGAGGATTAATTAACTAATACATATAAAGTGCTTATAACTGTGCTTGGAACATGGTAGGTATCTGATAAATGTAGTTGTTACCATCATCACCACTACCATCATTATTTTTGCTATTGTTTTGCACATTTGCTTCATTAAATTTATTTTTTTAAGAATAAGTTTAAATGTAATAGAAACCTCTGTTCACTGGGAAAAACTCTGAAGCCAGTTAAAAGGGGGTGATCAAATTATAAATTCATAAAATCTAAATGGGTAATATTTACCATATATTTTTCTATTTTGAGGTCTTTGCAACTAAGCATAAACAGTGATGCAGAGGTCCTTGTGTCTTGGACTTCATCTAGTTCTATGTGGGGCATATATCTGACAGCTAATACTTCCTTATTGTTTTCATTATATTGTGTTTGAAAAAGACATAGAAACATGGAAATCTGAGATGGTGAGTGAAACATATGTAATAAAAAATGATATGAAGTTGTCTTGTTTTGGAAAACCATTTCATAATTGCAACAGAAGTTAAGTCTAAAGTTGTCATATTGCATTTTAAAATCTAATTCTTCCAGGCAGCTTCACTTCCTTCAAAATAGCTAACTCATAGGAGTGGTGCAAGATGTAATTGAGAGGTAATTAAAATCAAGTCATAATTTAAGGTTTTGAAGAAATGATGTTGAATACTAATTTGGTATAGACTATGCTAAGCATTTAAAAGCTGCTTAAGAAAGCCAAATGTTTCAAATTTCCCTGTGGTTTGATAATGTTGAAGTGGAATAATCAACAAAAAAGCTTTCAGGTAAGAATTGTTAGTAAGACTTTATAAATAATATGATCAATGAAAAGACCAATGATATTAGATGAACATCTAGTCCTTTTAGAGTAAGGGGCATATTCCTTATTATTTTTAAAAATAATTTATTATCTCTTTGTGTGGGGATCACCAATATAATTACTGAACTAAGTAAACATCATCTATAGAAGAAAATCATGGTTTAACTGACTTTCAAAGTTGAAAGGTACCTCCAGTGCAAGAAGTCTCCTTATAGTACTCCAAGCATATAGCAATTCAGTCTTTGATTAAATTTCCATCTGAAAAGCAGGCCAGCTTAATTTGAGGTATTTGTACAGAAACCCATTGAACTGAAATTTGTGTCTGTATTCCTTAAAACCCTGGAACCAATCCTTTCCTTCTCTGTTACCTTAAGTACAATCACTTTTCCACCACTACAAGAGACATTGCTGTGTAGTGAATGAGAGCTATGGGTCACCTGGTCTTGAATTAATATGCTTTCCATTCTGTTCACTAATGGTGTGACAAGGTACTGATTTTTCTGTTTCATATGAACTTGTATTATTTTTTTAAAATGAAATGTAGTTGACACATAATGTTACATCAATTTTAGGTATACAACAAATGTATACTTTATGCTATGCTCCCACTGCTACCATCTATCACCATACAATGCCATTATAATACCATTGACAATATTCCCTATACAGTACCTTTCATCCTCATCATGTTTTCATTCTGTAACTAAAAGCCTGTATCTCCCATTCCCCTTCACCCTTTTTGTCCAGTCCCCACTGTCCTCTCCTCTGGCAACCACCAGTTTGCTCTCTGTATTTTCAGATGTTTCTGCTTTTGTTTGTGTTTGTTTGTTCATTTGTTTTGTTCTTTAGATTCCACATGTAAGTGAAATCATATGGTATGTTTCTGTCTCTGTCTGACTTCTTTTACTTAGCATATAATACTCTCTAGGTCCACCCATGCTGTTGCTAATGGCAAGATATGCAACAATAGAGAAGATCCCATTCTTTTTTATGGCTGAGTAATATTCCACTGTGTGTGTATGTGTGTGTACCACTTCTTCCTTATCCATTCATCTACTGGTAGACAGGTAGACATGTTGCTTTCATATTTTGGCTATTGTAAATAATGCTGCAATAAACATATTGGTGCATATATCTTTTTCAATTAGTGTTTTCATTTTCTTTGGTAAGTACCTAGTAGTGGAATCACTGGATGGTATGGTACTTCTATTTTTTTTTTTTTTTGGTACTTCTATTTTTAATTTCTTGAGGAACCTCCATACTGTTCTTCACAGTGGCTGCACCAATTCATATCCTGTGAGTATCTCTGATTAAAGCCTGTTGCTGGGCAGCCCGGGTGGCTCAGCAGTTTAGCGCCACCTTCAGCCCAAGGCCTGATCCTGAAGACCCGGGATCGAGTCCCACGTCGGGCTCCCTGCATGGAGCCTGATTCTCCCTCTGCCTGTGTCTTTGCCTCTCTCTCTGTCATGAATAAATAAATAAAATCTTAAAAAAAAAAAAGTCTGTTGCCTTCATTATGCCAGGGGTGAACCATGGCTATCTTTGCTCACAGTTATATCCTGAGGGATACTTGGTGCATCACTGTACTTGGCAAAAAGCAGGGGACATGTGTGATGGCTGCTCATAGTAGATGATCAGTTGTGACTCATTATTAGTTCATTAGAGTTATTTGAAGTCATCTTAGATACAACTTGACTTACAACTTGAAGCCTTTACTTAGATACCTTCCATGGTATGCGATCTAGATTCATGATGAGACAAACTATTCTTAACTTGTAATAATCTTTTCCTCCTCTCTTTCTCATATATGACTTACTCTTCAAGGCCCAATTAAAATTCCATCATTTTCTCAAGTCTATTTTGATTACTATGATCCATAAATCTCTTTAAACTTCAACAGCACTTTTTTGTTGGTGGTGTTCATTTCATACATAATAAACTGCCTTGTGCAGTTTAACATTCTCAAGTATAATTGTTATCTTTTAATCTTTCAATGGAGTGATTTTGTATTATCCAGCACTTTTTACTGTGTCATAATGGAACTAGGTAGTTAATAAATATTTCTGGAAGTGTTGATTCATTTCTGACAGATGAAGGTACTGAAGTGTCATTTGACTCATTAAGGAAAGTTTAAGGATATCTAATTTAAAAAGGTAGCAACATAATCATGTCTGAGCTTAGAGAAACTGGGCTTGTTAAGCCCCTTCTGGTGTCTGTGGAGACTTTACCAGGTTTCCAGATCTCTTGCACCTTTGGGATTAACAATGTTTTAGGGCGTAATGGGGGCTGGCCATATGGCACAATTAGAAAACCAAATGAAGTCTTGTCCTGTAGAGTGTTACCCGATGGGCAGACCAGTGAGCTGCTGCTTATATACAGAGTGAAGCCCTCTTGAGCACTGATGGCTGAACATCCTGATCTAGATCCAGAGGGAACTGGTGGGTGGGAGGTTCTGCTTGAGAAGTTACCTGTTACCACAGGTAAAGACTGAGCTATTGAAATAGGGTGATTGTTTCTTGGTCCAGAAGATTAGACTCTTCTTTGGTAGTAGGTCTTCTTCCTTTTGGGCAACTTCTCTGGGATGAATTCTATGATTTACAGGGCTACATTTGGTAAACCCCAAAGGTAAACCTGTTCCTTTTCCCTTCAGATTCTATTCCTTACACCTTCTTGATCACTATTTCCTTCCCCAATCCTCTGTCACTCCAATCCTTTCATACTCTTTTAATTTTTTTCCAATAGATACTGAGAACCCATTAAATGTGAATCATTAATAAATGAAAACTAGAGGTCAAAAGGGGCAAAAGCTTTTAACTGTCAGGAGTGGAGAAATTATTGTACTTTATTTTTCCAATGTAGTACACATAAAAAGAAAAATTAAAAGTTTCCATATTAAAACAGATGAATGCTCATATTCTACTACATGTTTCTTGATATGTTTATATACATATTTTAAAAAAATTAAATCCATCCCAAGTGTCCAATGATAGATGAATGGACAAAGAAGATATGATACACACACACACACAAATGGATTATTGTTCAGTCATTAAAAGAATCTATCCATTTGCAACAACATGGATGGATCTAAAGAATATAATGCTAAGCAAAATAAGCCTGAGAAAGACAAATACCATATGATTTCACTCAAATTTAGAATTTAAGAAACAAAACAAATGAATAAAGGAGAGAAAAAGAGGCTAACCAAAAAAACAGACTCTTAACTATAGAGAACAAACAGATGGCACTAGAGGGGAGGTGGGTGGGAGAATGGGTGAAATAGATGAAGGGGATTAAGAGTACTTTCCTTGATGAGCAACAAGTGATATATGGAATTGCTGAATTGCTATACTGTATACCTGAAACTAATATAACACTGTATGTTAACTACACTGGAATTAAAATTTTTAAAAATGGAAATAAGAAAAAATAAATGAGTGATTTGTACCTCTAATGTCTATCTGATCTATCATCTTTAGTATTTATTCTCTGCTCATATAAAAGAGGCAATTATATATAGATATATTTTTGGAATGCAGATTTTAGATTATTTTGATTCGCTTTTTAGCTTCTGTTAATTAGGGAACCTGGGAATTTTAAAATAAAAAAATAACTCAGGAAGCACATTATAATATTTTTACATATATAGTCCATATTGGCAACAACTATTCCAAATAGCCATCCAGAGTAATCTGGGTCAATTCCGTAAAATTGTGATGAAACAGGCATTGTTTTTAAAAACTACAGTCTGTTCAGATTTCCTTAAATCATCTTGATTCCATAGGGTTGTATGTATGCAGTCCAAATCATTTTTTGTTTGAGTTATGTATCTTGAGCACACAACTTCAATTCCTAAATATCAATTACTGCAAACAACATGAATCCTAATTTGGTGTAATTTTGTTGATGATGGTCTGCTCAAAGTGAGTGATGCCTCAGTATGCTGAAGTTCCTCTCTGTTTCCATATGTAGCTGAGCAAGGAGGATCAGTGCCTATGGAGTTAATGGCTCCAGCTTCACATTTTAGGAAACTTCAGACAGGTTTCCTGTAATCAGGCCACAGTTTTCAAATTTGCTCTGACCTCAATTAAAATATTCCTTCATAAACTTCGACATGAAGGAAAACACAATAATTCTTTTTTTTCCACTTTGGTATTCTGTCATGGTTGATTAAAATCCTGTTATTTTTTTAAGGGTTTAGATTTTATGATTTCCTTTGATTTTTATTTTTTTCTGAGTCTTTCATCAGTAAATTTAAAAAGTGAAATTTGTGTTTAAGCAAAGACCCTGATACATATTTTTAAAAGATTCTAAATATCACATGTGAATGATCTA
Organism: Vulpes vulpes; assembly: GCF_048418805.1. Lineage (NCBI taxonomy): Eukaryota > Metazoa > Chordata > Mammalia > Carnivora > Canidae > Vulpes > Vulpes vulpes. The sequence goes on along the minus strand of NC_132792.1, from coordinate 46,437,614 downwards.
ACCTAATATTTCTTTTTCTGAAAAATGATTTTGAATATACAAACACAGGGGATCCCTGGGTGGCGCAGCAGTTTGGTGCGTGCCTTTGGCCCAGGGTGCGATCCTGGAGACCCAGGATCGAAATCCCACGTCGGGCTCCCGGTGCACGGAGCCTGCTTCTCCCTCTTCCTGTGTCTCTGCCTCTCTCTCTCTCTCTCTGTGACTATCATAAATAAATAAAAATTAAAAAAAGAAAACAAACACAAAATAACTAGGAAAAAGCAAGTAATACATTCCCTGAGCCTCAAGAATGTGTTTTCTTGTGCTTTTTAAAATGAATTTAGTTTATTATACAAGTTAGGTGGGTTTGAGGGCATAGAACTCAAAATGCACTTTTTTTTTTTTTTGGTAAAGATCAAAAACTATGCTGTTTTTGAAAACATCAAAACTCTAGGAGAGGATTTATAATGTGTCGCCAGGAAGCTTTTCTTTCTGAATGTGCACTTATGTGCTTTGTTGTGCAGCAAATCACCAAGAGTGTCTCTTAAAGCTCATTGACATACCAGTTCTCAACACAGGCAGATCTATCTATCATGCTTTCTGAGTAAAACCTTGCTTTTGTAACATACCTAAAACCATATGTGTCCTCATGACAGCTTACAGAAGCTTATATATAATGATTGCAGTTTTTCTTATAAAAATATGTTCTTTTAAATCACCAGTAGTTATATGTTAGCTCTTTTTCTTAAAATATAATGCACATTTATGGACAAACATACTTTTAAAATGTCCTTAAAATGAACAATAGACAAATGATCAAAGTATATATTTTCAAGGCTTGATTTTATAGTGTCTTTAAAATTTTTATCAATAGAAATGTGAGAATAAAAATATATTTTAATATTTCTTCTTAAAACTTACAATTTTTATTTTTTCCAAAATATTTTATTAATTTTTTTTACTTTAAAAAATTCCAGTGTAGTTAACATGGTGTTATATTAATTTCAGGTATAACACAGTGATTCAACAATTCCATATGTCACTCAGTGGTCATCAAGATAAGTGTGCTCTTGGGACGCCTGGGTGGCTCAGTGGTTTAGTGTCTGCCCTCAGATTGGGGTGTGGCCCCAGGGTTCTGGGATAGGAGTCCCACATTGGGCTCCCTGCAGGGAAGTTCACATAGAAGCTGTGTCACATCTACTATAACTAGTCAGACATCATTTGTGTCCCTGTTCCTTGCCATTACGCCCACAAGGTGGCTTTCTTCATGGGCCAGAGCATTCACAGGGAGCCCAACCTGTCCCTGTCCAAGCATCTGTGCTACCTCTGACCCGTGGGAGAGGACGACACGTATGTGTTTCTTTTGTTTTAAATTGTAACTTTGGGACTTTTTTTAAGCTTTTATTTTTCGTAGCTGTTATCTTTGTATATGAAACTTGGGAAGGGAATTAGGAGGCCTGGAGTCTTCATTTGTAGCATTGCTGCTGTGACTGGCTTATAGGTAAAAATTAAAATTTTGTATTTTATCTTGTTTACTTCTCAAAAAAAAAAGCTCCTTCCTCTGCCTGTGTCTCTGCCTCTGTCTCTTATGAATAAATAGATAAATAATTTTTTTAAAAAAGGAGATAATTGTGCTCTTAATCACCTTCACCACTCACCCATTCCACCCACTCACCACCCCTCTGGTAACCATCTGTTCGCTATAGAGTCTGTTTCTAGTTTATCTTTTTTTCCTTTGTTCATTTGTTTTGTTTCTTAAATTCCACATCTGAGTGAAATAACGTGGTATTTGTCTTTGACTGGCTTATTTTGCTTGGCATTTTACTTTCTAGATCTACCCATGTTGTCATAAATAGCAAGATTTTATCCTTTTTATGGCTGAAAAATAGTCCATTAGATATATATATATATCTAATGGATTATTATGTGAGACACAATTGTGTGTGTGTGTGTGTGTGTACACACACACACACAGATCTTTGTTCATTTATCTGTTGAGGAGCACCTGGGCTGCTTCCATAGTTTGGTTATTGTAAATAATGCTGCAATAAACATAGGAGTGCATAATCCCTTCAATTTAGTGTTTTCATATTCTTTGGGTAAATATCCAGTTGTGAGATTGCTGGATGGGGTAAAATAATTCTACTTTTAATTTTCTGAGGAACCACCATACTGTTTTCCACAGTGGCTGCACAAGTTTACATTGCCACCAACAATGCACAAGGGTTCCATTTTCTCTGCATTCTCACCAACACTTGTTTCTTGATTTTTTGATTTTAGTTATTCTGACGGGTATGTGATGATATCCCATTGTGGTTTTGATTTGCATTTCTCTGATGATGAGTGATGCTGAGCATCTTTTCATGTGTCTGTTGGCCATCTGTATGTCTTCTTTGGAGACATGTCTATTCATATCTAAAATTTTCAATCTTTAAAAGTCATTGTCAAATCTGAAAATTCAAAGTTTTTTTTTTTGTTTTCATTTTAATTCAAGTTTTTGTTGACATGTAGCAATCAATGAACAGATGTGTAATCTAATATAGGGAGTGACACTGTTGACTTAATTAAGACAACATGGAAAAACAGACCTATATGTCTAATTTTCCCAAAGAGAACAAATTCCTCATACCCTTGCTGTAACTTTCAATTACAAGTTCCTTGGTTCCATTTTCACTTAGTTTGTGCTCTGTTTATGGTATTGTTCCTACAATGCTTGAGGACACTGGAAGCTCAGAATTTAGTATAGTCATTGATCCACATAGTCAAAACTGTCTTCCCACAGCAGAGCAACTTTGACTACTTTCATTATTAAACTGTGTTTCTTTGTAGAAGGCATTTTTTGAACCCTTTTGTTTCACTGTCACTTTAAAGCACTTACATTGATTGGAGAAACATTTCCTGGGGTCTCTTGGTTATAGACACCATGCCATTTGCAAAAGGAGCAAAGAAGGGGATGGCAGCACGAGGAAAAGGCAATCTTTTCCCTTTTCATGGATCCTACCGTTTAGAGGGGAGACATGATGAATATGCCAATACTTGCCATATGCTGCAATTAATAAATGCTGTAATAATATGCACAAAATGCCATCAGTGCTACCTGGGGGAGAGAAGAAAGAAATCAAAGGAGAGTTTGTCCTGAAAAAGTTGTATATTCAAGATCATGAAAAAAGAATCAAAGGCCAATTAGGTCCATAAGAAAGGAGATACACAATCTTCTACACAAATTTAGAGGAATGGGTTGTCCAAAGTTACTAGTAATTGAGAAATAATAGCTTGGGATGTGATCTGTTTCTCTTCTTGTAAAACTTAGTGTGTTATACATATTTATTATGGTCTTTGCCTGTGCCTATGACTTATGCTTTTTTAAGAGCAATTTTAAGTTTACAACAACGGTACAGAGATTTCCTACATATTCACTGCCCACACGCATACAAATATTCCTCCATTATTAGTTTCCTCAACCAGAGTGGTGCATTTGTCACAACTAATGAACCTACACTGACATGTCATTATCACCTGAAGGACCAGTCCACAGTTCATAGTGTGGTCCACTTCTGGTGTACATTCTATGAATTTGGACAAATGTATAACGACACGTATTTGTCATTTTAGTATCATGCAAAGTAGTTTCATTGCCCTAAAAATTCTTTGTGCTCTGCCTATTAATCTTCCCCTCCTCCCTAACATCTAGCAGCTACTGATCTTTTCCATCTCCCCAGTTTTGCCTCTTACGGAATGTTATATAATTGAAACGAACAGTATGTAGTCTTTTCTGGATTGACTTGTTTCAAACAGTAATATGCTTTTAAGTTTCCTCCATGTTTCATGGCTTGTTTTCATGGACTGATAACTCATTTCTATTTAGTACTGAATAATATTCCATCCATTCATCCGCTAAATGACATCTTGGCAATTTGAATAAAGTTGCTATTAACATTTGTGTGCAGGTTTTTGTGTGGACATAAGTTTTCTGCTCCTTTGGATAAATAAAAAGGATTGTGATTGTTTGATCAAATAGTAAGAGTATGTTTACTTTTATAAGAAACATTTTTTTTCTTCCCCCTAAAGTTTACAGTACCTTGAAGACAGTGTGTTTATTTTTTTCAGTACCTGTCCCAATGTCATCTGAGTCCTACACTACACTTAGCCCAACACTTATCTCAGTGAAATCTTAAATTACATGTAAGTATATATGCAATATACATGCATATACAATAAAGTGTTCTTTTGCTAAAAGCAAAACATTCTAATCTTAACATAGTTTTATAAGATACTTTTGCCCAATTTTAAATAATCATTGCACTAAGATCAGTGTCACTGATCACTTTTCTGATAATAATTTTTAAAAAGTTCTTTAAGATGAGGGAGTTAAAATATACTCTCAAGATATCTTCCAATTTAATACTCTAATACCTTAGTTACTATTTTTATTTATTTTGTGAAACTTAAATTAGGCTTAACTACATATCATGTGAAAATAATGTACGGATTTGTATTCTCTAATGTTAATAGGAGAAAGAGAAGTATAGTTGTCTTACATTAAATAACTAGTATCTCTATAGAACTTTGTCAGATACTTTCACAGAAGATTTTACTTGTTTATTGATGTAGATACTGTTATTAGTGATGAGGGAAATGAGACTTTGAATGTTAAGTAACTTGTACAAGTTCTCTGTAGAAAGTAGCAGAGCCACCAAGGCTCCAGATTCTTATGATAGGCTCCTTCCATCAAGCCAATGCTAGTGCTTTCAGAAACTAAACTGCAAGGATGCTCTAAGTCCACCCTTGCTGTGATTAAAAGCTAATTTTTTTTCCTTTGACTTCTTTCTGTTTTCCAAAGTGAATATTCTGATGTGAAGAACTAGCTCCCATGGTGATTTCTAAATGCAGTGTCTGTTGCATTGATGTGGATGGATGCACACAGGACGAAGAGTATTATCAAGAGCAGATAGAACTCTTTCTAGGAATAGAGAAGAAATATTTATGCACTTCTGAGGATATCACCAAGAAATTCTGCCAGGGCAGGGAATTAGGTCATTGATAAAAAATAGATTTTGCCAAGATGCATTTTATTCAAGAGGGGAATTGATAACAATATGCTAAAAGATTATAAACTCTTTTCCCTAGAAAAGAATTGTGTATTTTAACAGATTGTTGGAGCAGATGGAGATATGACATTCACCACCATAATTTACATTAACATGCTACAAGACAGATTTGCCTTGATAAAAAAAAAAAAGAAAGCTGAAACCCCTTCAAAGATTCAGAAACAGCTTTTCATCAAGTTCATTTCATCTCCCTGAAACTTGATTTGATTTAGTCAGTTTTGGAAAACAGGACACATTATAAATTTACACCAGGTATGATGATATATTGAAGCAAAGCCCTTTAAAATGTTCCATCTTCAAAAAATATAATTCATAAAAATGATGATCTCTTGTTGCCAAATGTATCTGTTTATTTCATTATGATGTTCCTTGCTTACTGAAATAGAACAGTGAATGATGCATCTGCTCAAGGAAGCAGCCTAACATTTAAACATCTGTCCAGTATTGTCACATATGTTTATACCTGTACTGAAAATTTCTCTTTCTTTAATCTTCTGGCCTCGCTTTAATGGATTAAAAGTCTTTGTGTTAGATTGTTCTCAATCAATTCTAGAATTTTCTATACTTGACATTAATAATGTACTCCTTATCTTGGAAGACTCAATCTAATTTAAGCTATTCTGTTACTAACAGTATGTTGATTAGAGAGGATTCTAGAAACAGAAACACGAGAAGGTCAAACAGATAGTATCTAATCATGAGCAAAGTGTGGAATAACGACTGTTTATGTGAGTGACCTGGCCAGTCTTAATAGTCTGTTTAGACCACAATTAGACAGTTTTTTTTAATTAGACAGTTTTTATAAGTGTCTTTCTTACAGTATATGCTCAGTATATATTAGGTGAATTGGATTTACTTCTTATTGATTGGGCATATAACCTAAAGCTTAACTAAATGAAGGTTTTCTGACCTTCAAGGTTAAAGATAGGCAAATATTACTCTCCTGAGTTTAAACTTAATACGTACAATTTTGGGGTCTCAAAAATATGGAGCTCTTTCATACTGTAGTCTTAATGGCTGTTTCACAGTGGCCTTGTCTAAATTTACACAATAATGAGCTGTCGGAATTTATTAAGCTGAAACATGAAAATCCATTTGCAGTAGTTTACTACCATCAAAAGAAAATACATATAACAAAAACACATGCACTTTTGTTCTCTACTATATTGTATACAAGCTCAGTTTTTATTCAATCAGTTGAGACTTGTATATAAATCATCTTTTTGAAACGAAGTAAGATTTATGAACTCTGACGTAAACAATGACGTGTGGTGAGTCAGAATAAGACCAAGTAAATTAGCATGTACAAGTCAGTTTCACATGTGTTTCAGCTTTTATGTAGTTGTGCATAACTCCAGGGTAATGTTAGAAAAGCTTGTGGTACTTCATATAAGGAACCTATTAATTATCACCAACTACAGTAAAATGTTTTCATGAAACAAAGAGTTTATATTTAATGAGATGACAAAGTTCACAACTCTTTGAAGGACTTGGATAGGAAATAAGGTAGGCTCCAGATAATCTTTGGGAAATAAACCCTTTTTCTGTTCAGAGTCACAGTAAGAATATTTGTTTAAGATGTAATATTTTAAATGACTGAAAGAGCAAAATCCCTGCAGTACCAATTAGAGTAGGAACATTACTCTTTACAGTATTTACTAATAAACTATTTTTAAGTGCATTTTTAAAGTATAACCAAGACATCAAGGACTGGAGCAGAATAATGACCGTTTTTTGAGGAAGGGAAGCCTAAAATAGGATCAAGGAAAAAAATTGAAGGGAAATGATTTAGGACTTTATAAGGGAATAAGACTGGTGTAGGAAAGATTGAAGGAAGCTGGAAGACAGAATCTCCTAATGGAAGCCTCTTTAGAGGAGGACAGTCTAAGAGAATGCATTAGGTATATCATTGTCCTGAAACCTGACCCCAGACAGTGTATCAGGGAGGGCTAGAGAAAGAAGCAAAAACAATTTAGGGGGGCATCTGGTCCCTTTGTTGTTTAATCCTCTCCTATCAACCCTAATGAACACAATGCAAATTATAACCATTTTATTGCTAAATATAAGAAAGACTTCGGTTTAGAGATCATAGAAATGACTGTAGATGAATGGGTAAAATTCCCACACGTATACGATGCGGGTCTGTAGGGTAGGGTTGTATAGGGTATATGTAAGAAATGGATAGGTTGCAAGGAAAAGGGAGTGAAGGTTGGAGGGTGGGTACTATGGGACTCTTTTATGTGCAATGTCTGGAGCAAGTGAGAGCTATGGTAGATGTTATGTGATAATCACTTTCTTTCCAATGCACAATTCCTCTTTCTGCACAGAGCCAGAGACTGAATATGGGCTTATGTTGTTGCCTCTTTATTGGCATCTGTGCAATTTTCTGAGATATCATTTTTTCATAGACTCTGACGATGGAAATGGTAAAACTTTCTTGTGAAATGCTCTCTCTGGAAGAGAAATGCATAATTCTAAACTGGGCATATGTTCTTAGCCAGGAATTGTTTCCAACTCACAACTAAATACAGGCTGATTTAGATACACTGCTTCTTTGAAATGTCTGTCATAGCGCTTAAAAAAAAAATCTCAATTGTTATTTATTCTATCACATTGGTAAGCACTCTAAATTGTTAGTCTCTGATCTCAAATATTCAGCCTAATCTTCCATAGTTGAATTTTCATCCAAAGTGGCTAATATATTAATGGGATATTCAAAGTAGTGATCTGTTTGTCTTTTTCCTTCCTTCCTTCCTTCCTTCCTTCCTTCCTTCCTTCCTTCCTTCCTAAATGGGAATAAATACAAATAAATACCATTACCAAGAATTGTGTGTGCTGTGCATGATGAATACTGATACTGATCCATAAGAAAGCAGTAATCAGACATCATGTATTCAATCAATAGGTACCTCTGTGTCCTTGGAAAATCACTCAGACTTTGTAGACTTTATTTAGTTTTAAAAGGGTGAGAGGGTACAAGATAGTGGGGTCACAATGGTGAGAAAATGGAAAAGCTTTAAGGATATATGTTTGATAGGATTTAAAGACAGAGAAAGAATGGTTGGGTGTGTGTGTGTGTGTGTGTGTGTGTATATATATATCTATATATATAAATCTGTATATATTTGTGTGTGAGCATGGATATGCTGGGATGTGTAAGGAGCTATTGGGGGGGCATGATAATTATCTTCAAATATTCAAAAGTTCCTGGATGAAGGATTATGAAGGATTAGGTTGTTCCGCATAGCCAGAAAGGAAAAAAAAAAAAAAGACCCACCTTTTCTCAGTAGGTGAAACTGACAGAGAATTAATTTGTGTTGTTTTTACAACATAAAGGCTAACAAGCTTATCCTTAGGATAGAATGTTCAAATATTAGTTGGACAAGCACTTAAATCACTGATGGTGAGGCAGGTATAAGCCCTGACTGTGGTATCGGCCGACCTATACCACAGAGATTTACCATTAGCTAAATACTAGTTTTACCAATCAACTTGTTTTGTCACCTTTGGCAAATTCCTGAATAGCTCTCAGTTTCATTTTTCTACTCTGCATGGGGATAGCAGAGATTAAATACTGGACTTTTTTGTGAGCGTGAGAAGAGGTAATACATGTGATATTACCCAGCACAGTAAGTACTCAATACCCTTTTATGTTATAGAAAGGATTAACTTATGGGTCATATAAAAGTGGTTGGGTATCATACAGAAAAATATGATAATCGAAATTATAAAATGGCCTATTTTACCACCCACATGATTCCTGTTGATGTGGAAAAAGTAATTGGTGCATGTTTCTAGGTAATTTGTACAAAAAGATATAAGGTGAAAAATAAAAGCTTCCCTCCTCAGTTCTTTCATTTATGGTAGTCCCTGACATAAGTCTCTACAGAAAAAATTTAGGTTTATACATAGAAAGTTTACAATGCTTTTGGTTGCAAGCAACAGAAAGCTCAACCCAGACTGGATTAAATAATAAAGGGAGAGTATATAACTAAAATATCCATAAGAACAAATTTAAGGAAAGAGTTTAATTCCAAAGTTTATGATGTTATCAGGGCCCCCGGTCTGAGTTTTTGGGGTTCTCAACTCTCTTTTCTTCCACATATTGCCTTCCCTCATGATTAAAAAAAAAACAACAACAACAAATTAACCCCAGGAAGTCCAAATTGTGGACAAAGAAAACACTTGCTAAAGAAAATTTCAACACTTTTAATTCAGTAACCCTGAATATTAGAGTCTGGCTTAGCTCACGTGCACTTGCATGAACTAGTCTCTGTAACTAGAGGAACTGCATTGCCAATTAGATTACCATGTCTCATCTATTTCACTCTTGGAACTGGAGGGCAACTTAGTTGTCTGAAATGACATGGATCCCAAATGAACTGAGGACATTTGGTAAATGGAAAATGGGAGAAGGAAGATAGGGAAGCATTCTGGTTATCTAGTTCTGCATAACAAACTGCTCCAAAATTCTGTGGCTTAAAACAACTATCATTTTATCATACTCACTGGTTCTGTGTATAAGGAATGCAGAGAAGTCAGAGTGGGAACAGCTTGTCTATATAATGTTTAATGTGTCAGTTGGGAATATTTGAAAGGCTGTGGACTGAAATATTCTGGAGACTTCTTTACTCATGTTTCAGGAACCTGGGCTGGAATGTCAGATAGACAGGTCTCAGCTGAGACTACTGACCAGAACACCCACATAGAAGTACCCTTTCTCTCTCACTTTAACTTAAAGGAAGCTTTATTTAGTCTTTTTTAAAAAAAGCAATCTAGTTTAAAAACGAGCTGTGGTTAAGAGAAGAAAGAACATGAGGCCTTCGAACAGACAGAGTCAGACAGACAGAAAAACAGACAAGAGGGAGAATGGGTACTGACCAGAGACTTCCATGTCAGAACTCCATCTTGGAAATTAGGTTGTCACAGCTTCTGGTCAGGTGACTGTTTTATTCAGTATTCTCCTCAGTGGTCTTCTTCAGAGAATAGATGTGCATCTGCTCCTTCCTCAGCTCACGTGGAAGGCCATAGCCTCATTTTGGGCCTTGCTCCAGACCTGAGTGATGTCCTCAGTTCCAGTGTGAGTTTCTTTTCTGTGTGGGCCTTTAGCACTTGGTATCTCTGGCTTTCCTTTTCAATTCTTACTATTTAATCCTTAGCATACATCTTCAGTGATTTTTTTATGTGGTGACTTTTGATAACCTCCTTCTGTTTTGAAACCACTTAAAGAGGTCAGAAAAATATTTTTCCATGGAGTTTACACCTGCAGTAAGTTCATCTTTTTCTTTCAGAACCTTTTGGTTTTGGAGCAGTTCCTGTTCAAAATGATGATGTAGAAGGATCCAGGGAACACCTCTTCCCATGGACACATGAATCTGCAGCTACATAAGGAACGACTTCCTCTGAAAAAAACCTGAGCTATCTAAGCAACTCCTATACATCTGGAAAATGAAAGGCGGCCCACATTGAAGCAGTGTGAACTTCACATTGTGCACCCCATCCTTTAACATCCACACCTGAGAGATGAGACTCCAAAACATCTAGCTTTGAAATCCAATGAAGCTCACATCTATGGGGCCCACAAAGCAGTAACAATCTGAGAAATGACACTTAAAGGGTTTGTGCACTTGGACTTACCTGCTGCTCCAGGGCCTAGCACAGGAGCAGCTGATCAAGAGGTGCCCATACAGGAAGGAAGCTCATTTGCTAATCTTGAACTGTCAGCCTGAGGGGCAAGCATCTAATTTAGCACATATTCTAAAGGTCTGCTGACTGGTGGGTACCATCTCATTCTCTCCCTCTGCCTCACTCAGTGGGTATCATCTCTTTTTATTCTTTGTTTTTTCCTGTGGGCACCATCTATATGTTTCCCCTCTGCATCTTTCCAGCTGGTAAGTGCCACCTTTGTGCTCTAGCTCAGGCATCATCTTCTTAAGTTAATTTTTTTTTCTTTCTCCTGGTGGGTGGCATCTATATGCTCATTTTAGTTGCTGAGTGCCATCTTCAAGGTCTCCCTCTGCAGTGCTTACAGTGCTCCAGAGCACCAATATCTCCCAGAGGGGAGTTTTACATGCATTTTCTGCTCTAGGTTTTGTTGCTGCCGCCCAGAGGATACCCTTTAATCACCCTGCTCTAGAGGCCAAAGGAACTTGGGACACTGGTCCTGTGAGATTGTAACATTTGGAGACAGTTCTTGGTGGACTACCAGCCCCAGGGCACTGCACAAATAGATTAAAACACATCTCCAATCTTTATATGAAAGAGGTCTATCTGCTTTTTGAGGAGCTTTGGCTTAAAGGCAGGTTTCTCATTTGTTGTTCAACTAGGGGCCTAAAAAGGTACTCTCAGAGAATGGAGGCCGGTGGATACAGTATTTGCATGTTCCCTCTGCCTTGTACCAGCTTGGCACTATCTCCCAGAAAGGAGTTTGTACCCTTTCCTGACACCCCAATTTTTGCTTGTTCAAATATAATGTCATCCAATTAATACCAGTAAATGCTCATAAAATTTCTAGGGGTATCTTAGGAATAGAAGGCATTTTTTTCATCTGTTATCTTGCAAGTTTTTGCTTAATTATTCTTTACAGTGTTACCATGGATCCAATAATGGAACACCAAAGCATGTGAGAGGAAAGGCATGAAAAGGAAAGAGAATCACATGCTTGACAGAATGTATTACTAATTATCTTAGTTTGATGCTACAAAGATGAAAAGAGTAGATGAATCAACCTCTTTCTGCAGATGAAATGAGGGCCGGAGATAAATTCAATGCCAGTAACGGCACTATTATCAGTTAGCTCTCTCAAATTTATTATATCCATTTCTGCTACCAGGTGAATTTATGCTTAAGTGTGAATATTTTCACACATGGAAAACAATCTGTGAAAAAGTTAAATTTCTTTTAATAGCCTTTAAAGGATAATAGCATGATGGTTGAAATCCATTATCTGAATTATCAACTGGTCAAGTTTGTATTCTGATCTCTGTTGATGCCTGTCACCACATCACCATAAAGTTGCCAGAAATGAAAAATCCTGTTTCAAAATGTGAAAAAAAAATGTCCTCCAAATAACTCCACTGGAGAGAAAATGAGTAAGAATGAGAGTGAGAGAGAAAATACTACAAATGGGCATATAATGGGACAGCAAATGGCACAAGCGATAAATCTCTGAATGTGAATTTAAGTGTGCAGCTTAAATTTACATTATTTATTTTCATTTGAAAAAACTATACAGAGAACTTGATGCTCCATATGATGCTCAATTATTGTGCATTGCCTATTACTTAAGAATTTTATTGCTGATAACTTTGTCATGAGTGTTTCTTTGGAGCCAAAGTGTCAAGGGGAAGAGATGTAGCACACTTAAATTATTTTTGATTACTGAATTGCAAAAACGATATGCTTTGTACTTAAGGGCAACCAATTATGTGAGTTATTTTTAAACAACCTTTTATAATACTGTTTTTAGAGGATTATTTTAGCTGCTGAATATGTTATGACTTTATAGACTATATTTTTTATGGATTAGAATATAACAATTGATTTTACCTTTCAGAACCTAAATATTGAAACAGAATGAGAAAGACAAACATCATATATTTCTAATGCTTAATTCAGTTCTATGGCCTAAATACAATAGTTTGGAATGTTTCATACCTGGTTAAATATTTATCAAAATGATGCATCCTGTATCCTGTGTGTATTAAATTAATCAGAACTTATAAAATTTAATATGGGCCAAATTCATCCTTTTATAGAATACTTTCAAATATGCTGATATTATATGGCTTTGTTACATGAATGTATTTTCCATTTTTTACTGTTTTCTGACTTTAAAAAATTTTATATTTTAAAATAAATTTATTTAAAAAATAATTTTAGTGCCTAAAATGATTCTCTAGCACATGGATCAAACAAGAAAAAAGCAAAAAGGAGTTTACAGATGAGTGAACAGATTGCTAAATAAGATGTCTAAATGGAGACTAGTTTTAGTTGTTAAAAGAGCGTTATTTAAAATAAATTCCCTTTGGACTTCTGGGGAAGATGGCAGAGTAGAAGGATCCTAGGCTCACTTGTCCCAATGATACACCAAGATAACACCCACATCAGTGTACATAAACCAAAAAGAGGACCTGAAGACTGGTATAACAGATTCTCCACAGCTAAATGTAGAGAAGAGGCCATGACAAATAGGATAGCAAGGGCGGAGACATGTTTCAGAGCCAAACTCACCCCTTGAACTGTCTGCAGGAGGGAGGGATGCACAGAGAGGGGAGAGGAGCAGATCCCAAACCAGGCATCCTATGCACAAGGGACTTGCACTGGGAAGAGAAATTCCCATAACATTTGGCTTTGACAACCAGAGGAACCTAACTTAGTGAATTATTACAATCACTGGGGATTTAACACTTAGCACTTTAAAAATCTATCAGCTAGGCTCTGGGAGAGCCAGAGGATATTAGGACACTGAGTCCCTACCCTTAAAAAGATAGTACAACATACAGCCCCATGGAGATAGTGCACAGTTAAAGGAGACTCTGAGTGGAAAGGAAAGATCATAAGCAGAAATAAGAAAAGTAGGAAGCACAAAAGCAGTAAAATAAGTATATCTATAAAAATCAGTCAAGGAATTCATAAAATAAAAGGACTTTATAATAATAAATAATAAAATAAAAGTATGACACCATATACCTAAAACCTGAGGGGAAGAGGAATAAAAATTTAGTGCTCTCAAAATGGGTTCAGACTTAAGCAACCATCAACTTAATATAGACTGTTGTATACATAAGATTTTATATTTAAACCCAATAGTAACCAAAAGTTAAAAACCGGTAATAGATATGCAAAAAATAAAGAGAAAAGAATCTAAGTATATCACTAAAGAAAGCCAGAAAACCATGAGAGAAAAGAACAAAAGAAAGGAACAGAGAAAACTACAAAAACAACCATAAAACAAATAACAAAATGGCAATAAGTACATACCAATCAATAATTACTTTGAATGTAAATGGACTAAATGCTCCAATCAAAAGACAGAGAATGATGGGTGGATTAAATAAAACAAGACCCATCTAGTATGTTGCTTACAGGAGACTCATTTTAGACCCAAAAATACATGCAGATTGAAAACAAAGGGATGGAAAAGCATTTAATCATGCAAATGGAAGTGAAAGCCAGGGTAGCAATACTTAGATTGGATAAAATAGAGTTTAACACAGACTGTAACAAGAGACAAAGGACACTACATAATCATAAAGGGAACAATCCAACAAGAAGATAGAACAATTGTAAATATTTATGCACCCAACATAGGAGCACCCAATACATAAAATAGTTAATAACAAACAGAAAGAAAGTAATCAATAGTAATATAATTATTGAGGGGGACTTTAACACCCCAGTTATATCAATGGATGGGTCATCTAAATAGAAAATAAATAGGGAAAGAGTGCTTTTGAATGACACTTTGGACCAGATGGATATAACAGATACATATATATTCAGAACACTCCATCCTAATACAGCAGAATACACAATCTTTTCAAGTACACACGGAGCATCCTACAGAATAGATCACAAAACATGTCTCAATAATTTCAAAATAAACTAAGTCATACTATGCTTTATTTCTGATCATAGCATTATGAGACTAAGAATCAACCTCACAAGAAAAAATTTGGAAAGGACACAAATATATAGAAGATAATGAACATGCTACTTAACAATGAATGGGTCAACCAAGAAATCAAATAGGATATCAACACATGGAGGCAGATGAAAATGAAAACACAATGGTCCAAAATCTTTGGCAATGCAGCAAGAGCTATTCTAAGACAAAAGTTTACAGCAATACAGGCCTACCTCAAGAAGCAAGAAAAATATCAAATAACCCAAACTTACACCTAAAGAAGCTGGAAAAAGAACAAACAAAACCTAAAATTAGTAGAAGGAAGGAAATAATAAAGATTAGAGTAAAAGTAAATAAAATAGAAACAAAAACAATAGAACAAATCAATGAAACCAGTAATTGGTTCTTGGAAAAGATCAACAAAATTGATAAACTTTTAGCCAGACTCATTAAAAAAAAGAGAAAGGGGACTCAAACAAAATCACAAATGAGAATGACACCAGAGAAATACAAACAATTATGAGAGCGTATTATTGAAATAGCTCTATGTCCAAGATTGTGTAACCTAGAAGAAATGGATAAATTCCTAAAACATGTAACTTCCCAAAATTGAATCAGGAAGAATATAAAATTTGAACAGAAAAATTACTAGCAATAAAATTGGATTGGTAATCAAATCAAAAAAACTCTCAACACACAAAAGTCCAGGACCAGACAGCTCCATCGGTGAATTCTACCAAACATTGAAAAAAGAGTTAATACCTATTCTTCTCAAACTATTCCAAAACATAGAGGAGGAAGGAAAACTTCTAAATTCATTCCATGAGGCCAGCATTACCGTGATACCAAAACCAGGTAAAGATTTTATTTTATTTACCTAAATAAATAAATAAATAAACAAACAAACAAACTACAGGCAAATATCTTTGATGAGTATCAATGCAAAAATCCTCAACAAAACAGGAGCAATCTGAATATAACAATACATTGAAAAAATCATTCATGATCAAGTGGGATTTAATCCTGGGTGCAAGGATGATTCAATAATCACTAATCAGGGGCAGCCGGGTGGCTCGGCGGTTTAGAGCCGCCTTTGGCCCAGGGCCTGGTTCTGGAGACCCAGGATTGAGACCTGTGTCAGGCTCCCTGCATGGAGCCTGCTTCTCCCTCTGCCTGTGTCTCTGCATCTCTCACTCTCTCTCTCTCCCTCTCTCTCTCTCTCTGTGTCTCTCATGAATAAATAAAATCTTTAAAGAAAAAAAATAATCACTAATCAATGTGATATGTCATATAAATCAGAGAAAGGATAAAAACTATATGATCATTTCAATAGATGCAGAAAAAACAATTGACAACGTACAACACCCATTCATGATAAAAGCTCTCAACAAAGGAAACATGCCTCAACATAATAGAAGGAACACACCACAACATACCTTAGCATACATGAAAAACCCACAATGGATACCAAACTCAATGGTGAAATGACTCAATGGAAAGCTTTTCCCCTTAGGACAGGAATAAGACAAGGATGTCCCTTATCATCACTCTTATGCAACAGAGCACTGGAAGTCCTAGATATAGCAATCAGACAACAAAAAAAATAAAAGGCATCCAAATTGGTAAGGAAGAAGAACTAATGTCACTATTTGCAGATAATATCATATACAAAAACCCCTAAAGACTCCAAAGAAAAACCACTAGAACTGATAAATTCAGTAAGGTCACAGTTACAAAATCAATATACAGAAATCTCTTGCATTTGTATACACTCATAAAGCAGTAGCAGAAAGAGAAACTAAGAAAACAATCCCATTTGCAATTGCACCAAAATAATAAAATATCTAGGACTGAACTTAATTGAAGTGAAAGACCTGTACCTAGGAAACTATAAAACACTGATGAAAAATTGAAGACAGCACCAAATGGAAAGATATTCCATGCTCATGGATTGGGAGAACAAATATTGTTAAAATGTCCATACTACCAAAGCAATCTACAGATTTAATGCAATCCCTGTCAAAATACCAATAGCAGTATAGAACTAGGACAAACAATCCTAAAATTTGTATGGAACCACAAAAGACCCCAAATAGTTAAAGCAATCTTGAAAAGGAACAAAGCTAGAGGTATCACAATACTAGATTTCAAAATATACTACAAAAATAATAAAAACAGTATGGTCCTGGCACAAAAAATAGACACACAGATCAATGGAAGAGAATAGAAAACTCAGAAATAAACCCACTATTATTTGGTCAATTAATCTTGGACAAAGGAGGCAAGAATATGCAATAGGAAAAGGTAGTCTCTTCAACCAATGGTGTGGGGAAAACTGGACAGCAACACGCAAAAGAATCTAACTGGGCCACTTTCTTACACAATACACAAAAATAAATCCAAAATGGATGAAAGCCCTCAATGTGAGACTGAAATCATAAAAATCCTAGAAGAGAGCAAGATAGTAGTATCTCTGACATTAGCCACAGCAACATTTTTCTAGATATATACCCCGAGACAAGGGAAACAAAAGCAAAAATAAACAATTGGGACTACATTAAATGAAAAAGCTTCTGTACAGTGGGGGAAATGATCAACAAAACTGAAGAATACAACCTACCGAATAGGAGAAGATATTTACAAATGACATATTTGATAAAGGGTATCAAAAATAGATGAAGAACTTATACAACAACTCAACACCCAAAAAATAAATAATCCAATTAAAGATGGCTGAAGAAATGAACAGACATGAACAGATTTCTCTAAGAAAGACATTCAAATGGCCAACATATACATGAAGGCCATATACAGTGAGGCTCAACATCACTGTCTAGGTAGTGCAAATCAAAACTATAATGAGACATTACCTCACACCTGTCAGATTGGCTAAAGTCAAAAACCAAAAGAACAACAAAGTTTGGTGAGGATGTAAGAAAAAAATAACATGTGCCCATTTTTGGTGGGAATGCAAACTGGTTTAGCACTGTAGAAAACAATGTGGAGGTGGCTCAAAAACTTACAAATAGAATTGCCAGATGATCCAGTAATTCCACTACTGGGTATTTACCCAGAGAATACAAAAACCACTGATTCAAAAAGATATATGCAAACCTACGTATATTGCAGCATTATCTACAATTGCCAAATAATGAAAGCAACCCAAGTGTCTATCAATAGATTAAGGGATAAAGATAAGATGTGCAAACACACACATACATACATACACAATGGAATATTACTGAACACACAAAAAATGAGACCTTGCCATCTGAAACAACATGGATGGACGTAGACAGTCTAATGTTAAGTGAAATAAGTCAGTCAAACAAAGACAAGTATCGTATGATTGCACTCATATGTGGAATTTAAGAAACAATACAAATGAAAAAAGAATAAAAGAGACAAACAAAAAACCCCAGACTTTTACATACAGAGAACAAACAGATGGTTACGAGAGTGGAAGTGGGTCGGGGATGGTTGAAACAGAAGAAGGGGATTATGAGTACGTTTATCATGATAAGTGCTGAGTGATATATAGAATTGAATCACTATATTGTATATTTGGAACTAATATAAATTATATGTTAATTATACTGGAATTAAAACTGAAAAGTAGGGGAAGAGGCAAGATGGTGGAAGAGTAGGAGTCCTCGATTCATCTGGTCCCCCAAAGTCAGCTAGATAGCTTTCAAACAATCTAAACACCTGTGAATCAACCTGAGATGTAAAGAAAGAACAGCTGGAATGCTACAGAGAAAAAAGTGATCACTTCATACAAGGTAGGAGTGCAGTGAAGAGAAACAGAGGGGATATATCAGAAGATGAATGGGGCAGGGGAGGGAACCTCTGTAAGCTGCTGCAGGAAAGTGCTAAGGAGTACAAATGGATCCTTTAGAAATCTGTTCTTGAGAGTCTTCCCTGCCTGAAAAGTGCTCAGTGGTGAAATAGGGCAAAACTGCAGGAGGGGCAGTGAGATCTCAACACTCTCAGAGTCACAGAAAGAACAGGGAAGCCCGGGAGAAAGCCCAACTTGTGTCACAAACCACAAACTGCAGTGGGACCAGGGGATCAATCAGCACCGTCCTAGGTGTTGGTAAAGGACTGGAAAGGGCATCTAGGAGAGGTGGAGCGGGTGCCCACTCCAGGAGGTGACACATCCCAGAGCCTGGTAGTGGAGGGAAGTGGGCTATCCTCTTTTCCCTCAGGAGAGGCAGAGCCAGTGAACACACAAGATGGTGAAAGCTCTCTTGCCACCCAGCGCCCTTCAAATTGAACAATTCTGTGCCCCTCCCCCCCACCGGTCCCCAGGAGGATCTGAGCCAGTGCATACTAAGAGTTTGCAGTTCGGTACACACTGGGAGCTTTTGGCTCCAGGGCTGGAGATCAGGCTGCCACCATTTCCCCCCCCTTTCACCCTGGAGGCGCATGGACTCCAGGGACAAAGGTCTCACAGGGAAAACGGCTTACACTGAACCCCACCAGCTGGCAAGGGTTGGGGCATCTCCCACCCAGGCACAGACACCTGAAATCAGCACAGCAGGCCCCTCCCCCAGAACACCAGCTAGAAGGGGAACAGACAATTTATTGACCAAACACCCTGGAAAACTCCAGGACTGAGGTAAAATAATATATAGAACTCAAAGTTTATTCCTTATGACTCATTTATCTTTCAAGTTAAGAATTTCCAATATTCTTTATTTTTTCCTGTCTTAACTACAATATTTTAACAATTAAGTTTTTTCCTTTTTATTTTCATTTTTTTTATGATTACATGTCATAGATATATTCTTCATTTTTGGCTTCCTTTTAACATATCCAATTTAATTTTTGTAGATATATAAGTTTTGGGTTTTTTGTTTTGTTTTGTTTTGTTTTATAGTTTTGGAGTTTAGTACCTTCTAACATATGGACCAAAATACACTCAGAACCAAGTGAAGCATCATGTTGGTCGACTCTGTGAGATTATATTCTCTCTTTCTTCCCATTCTTCCCCCTCTTTTGTCTTCTTTTTGTTGTTCTGTTGTTTCTCTATGTTTTGCATGTTTGCATAAATTTGGAATTTGAGACTTTCTAACGTACAGACCAAAATACTTAGAACCAAGAGGATCATCATGTTGGGCCACTCTGTGAGGCTATATTCTCTCTCCTCCACCACTTCCTACCTCCCACTTTTTAAAATTTTTACTATTTTTTAAATTTGTTTTCCCTTTTTCATGGTCTTTTTTTTCCTTTTTCTTTTATTTTCCTTTTTTTATGGTTTTTTTTCCTTTTTCTTTTATTTTCTGGCCCCCTGACCTATTCGAAATTATCTATGGTGTATTCCACTTAGGTCGTGGTTGATTGTTTTGATTCTGCTCAATCATACAGCCATTCAGCATTGGACAAAACGACTAGAAGGAAGAATTCACCACAAAAGAACCAGAAGTAATACTCTCTGCCACAGATCTAACAGATATGGGTTTAAGTAAGATGTCAGAGATACAATTCAGGATTACAATTATAACATTATTGTGGCTCGAGAGATTCTCTTACTGCAGAATTGGGATCTAATCAGGCCTAAATAAAAAATACTTCAACTGAAAAGCAGTCTAAACTGGATGCTCTAACAGTTGGGGTTAATGAGGTAGAAGAGGGAGTGAATGACATATAGGACAAGCTGATGGAAAGGCAGGAAACTGAGGAAAAGAGAGATAAATGACTAAGAGCCCATAAGGAGAGACTCCAGGAATTAGATGATAGTTTGAGAAAGAATAATATTCATCTTACTGGGATTCCAGAGGGTATGGGGAGAGAGAGGACCAGAAAGTATGTCTGAACAAATCATGGCTGAGAACTTCCCTAGCCTGGGAAAGGAAACTGGCATACATATCCAAGAGATAGAGAGGACCAACCACCAAAATCAACAAAAATTGATCAACACCCTGACATATAATAGTGAAGCTCAAAAATTTCAAAGATAAAGAGAAAATCCTAAAAGCAACTTGAGACAAGAGATTCTTAATTTATATGGGGAGAAATATCAGATTAATAGCAAATCTATCCACAGAGATCTGGCAGGACAGAAAGGGCTGGCATGATACACTCAGAGTACTAAATGAGAAAACCATGCAGCTGAGAATACTTTACCAGCAAGGCTGTCATTCAGACTAGAAGACATAAAGAGCTTCCAGGATAGATAGAAACTGAGAGTATGTGACCACCACACCAGCTCTGCAAGAAATATTAAGGGGGACCCTGTAAGCAAAGAAGGAGCCCCAAAAAACAATCTACAGAAATAGGGACTGTATAGGTAATTTGATGACACTAAATTCATATCTTTCAATAGTTACTCTGAACATGAATGGGTTAAATAATCCAATCAAAAGACACCGGGTTTTAGATTAGCATAAAAAAGCAAGACCCATCTATACGCTGTCTACAAGAGACTCATTTTAGACCTAAGGACACCTCCAGACTGAAAATGAGGAAGTGGAGAATCATTTATTATGTAATAGTCCTCAAAAGAAAGCTGGGATAGCAATCCTTGTATCAGATAATTAGATTTTAAACCAAAGATGGTAATAAGATATGAAGAGGGACACTATATCATACTTAAAGGGTATATCCAACAATAAGGCCTAACAATTAGGAATATTTATGCCCCTAATGTGGGAGCAGCAATTGTATCAACCAATTTATAACCAGAGTAAAGAGACATAGACAATAATAGATTAATAGAAAGAGACTTCAACACTACACTCTCAGCAAAGGACAGATTTCCTAAGCAGAAGATCACCAAAGAAACAAGGGCTTTGAATGACACACTGGATCAAATGGATTTCACAGATATATATGTAACATTCCATCCTGGATCATATATATCACTGGAATAGAATAGAGAACCCAGAAATGGACCCTCAAATCTGTGGTCAACTCATCTTCGACAAAGCAGGAAAGAATATCCAATGGAAAAAAAAGACAGTCTCTTCAATAAATCTTATTGGGAAAACTGAACAATCAACACAACAAGAATGAAACTGGACCATTCTCTTATACCATATACAAAGGTAAACACAAAATGTTTGAAAGATGTAAATGTGAGACAAGAATCCATAAAATCCTAGAGGAGAACACAGGCAAAAACCTTTTTGAACTTGGCCACAGCAACTTCTTGCAAGATCCCTCTATGAAGGCAAGGGAAATAAAAGCAAAAATGAAATACTGCGAATTCATCAAAATAAAAAGCTTCTGCACAGCAAAGAAAGAGTCAACAAAACTAAAAGACAACCTACAGAATGGGAGAAGATATTTGCAAATTACATATCAAATAAAGGGCTAGTATCGAAGATCTAAAAAGAACTTATCAAACTCAACACCTAAGAAACAGTCATGAAATGGGCAGGAAACATGAAGAGACATTTCTCCAAAGAAGACATACACATGGCCAACAAGCACATGAAAAAGTGCTCCACGTCACTTGCCATCAGGGAAATACAAATCAAAACCACATTGAGATACCACTTTACACTGGTGAGAATGACTAAAATTAACA
The DNA here is from genome assembly GCF_048418805.1 of Vulpes vulpes. NCBI lineage: Eukaryota > Metazoa > Chordata > Mammalia > Carnivora > Canidae > Vulpes > Vulpes vulpes. Next base: position 46,415,365 of record NC_132792.1, on the reverse strand, counting down.
ACACAGGAAACCACAAACGTTGGAGAGGATGTGGAGAAAGGGGAACCCTCCTGCACTGTTGATGTGAATGCAAACTGGTACAGCCACTCTGTAAAACAGTGTGAAGGTTCTTCAAGAAGTTAAAAATAGAGCTGCCCTATGGCCTAGAAATTGCATTACTGGATATTTACCCCAAAGATACAGATATAGTGAAATGACAGGACATCTGCACCCCAATATAGCAGCAATGTCTATAATAGTCAAACTGTGGAAGGAGCCATGATGTCCTTCGACAGATGAGTGGATAAAGAAGATGTGGTGTGTATGTATACACCCACACACACCCACACACACACACAATGGAATATTACTCAGCCATCAGAAAGGATGAATACCTACCATTTACTTTGATGTGGATGGAACTGGAGGATATTATGCTGAGTGAAAGAAATCAATCAGAGAAAGACAATTATCATATGGTTTCACTCATATGTAGAATATAAAAAGGAAGCATAAGAGAAAAGAGGGAAACTGAGTGGGGAAAAACTAGAGAGGAAGATAAACCATGAGAGACTCCTAACTCTGGGAAACAAACAAAAGGTTGCAGAAGGGGAGGTGGATAGGGGATGGGGTGACTGGGTGATGAGCATTAAAGAGGGCACATGATAAGACGAACACTGGGTGTCATACTACATGTTGGCAAATTGGATTTAAATAAAATTAGAAAACCTAAAAAGTAAGTAAGAATGAATTCCCTTTAAATGGGTTTTTAAAAATAATTTCTTAGCAATTTACCATGCTACATACATAATTTTTTTCATTTTATTTTATTTATTTAATCATAGGAGAGACACAGAGAGAGAGAGAGGAAGAGACATAGGCAGAAGGAGGAGAAGCACGCTCCATGCAGGAAGCCTGATATGGGACTCAATCCTGGGACTCTGGGATCATGCCCTGAGCCAAAGGCAGACACTCAACAATTGAGCCACCCAGGCATCCCTATAATACTGTTTTTAAACCTGGACATGATAGGGCCCTTTGCTGTTCCCTTTCCTATCGATGTCTCCTCTGACTTTTCTATAGCTCAACTCTTGCCCAGAGATGCATCTGGCTAGGATCTGCACCCCACCTCCCACTCGCCCTTTGAGATTCTAGATAGTTTTCAGCCTTCAGTATGATAAATACAGAAATTAAGAGTCTTTCAAAATTCTCTGGCAATTTGAAAGAGTAATTTTGTCTGGTTAATTTCATAATGAAAAAAATGGGATTAAAAGAAGAAAAAAAGGGATTGTATTAAGTGTGTTTTATTTCATTTTTGTTGGAATTTATTTATTACCTTATTTATATATAATATGCCCCAAGAGTTTTACCTCTTGGTTCTCATTTTTCCAGCATGAAACAGAACTATGACAAAACCCCCGAAAACCTACTCTTCTTATTTTAATGCACACTTGACTTCAATTTCAACCTTTCTCCTCCCCCTGCAACATGGATTATCATTGCTCAATCACAACTAGTTGTCTATCTCTGAGCCTCCTTTAATCCATTTTGTGCTTCCTATGGTATGGTGAATAAAAATGGCCAGTATTTTACATGTTCTACATGTTTGGTTGTATAACTCAAATTATTTGTGACTTCATTTTGAACACTTCTTCCCACTAAAAAAGCTCAGCGTTTTTATCTGAATGATGAGCCTGGTAGGTATTTCAGTACACTCGACTAATATCTTCCAGTCATAATCTACAGTTTGTTTTAGATTTCCTTGTGATATTATACCTGTTTGGATTTCAGCATATTGTAATATTGTATTAAAAATTGCTAGACACAGAGCAGGGTTTTTTAAATTGTTATTTGGGAAGTGCAGTGTTTCAGATAACTGAAAATTACCTATTAAAAATCTAAATTTGTGGTTCTTTTGACAAACTGGCAACCCTAGGCCTGGATTATCACATAGCAAAAATTAGCTGGAACTATCTAATGTCCCCTTTAGAGAGGACATAGATTCTCCATGGATAAAGAAAATATAGTATGTATACAACAGAACACTATTTGGCCATAAAAAAGAATGAAATCTTGCCATTCACAATAACATGGGTGAACCGAGAGGGTAGTATGCTAAATGAAATAAGCCAGACTAAGTAAGACAAATACCGTATGATTTTACCAATACGTGTAGTCTGAAAAACAAAGCAAATGTACAAAACACAGCAGGAACAGACTCAGTAATATAAAGAGCAAACTGGTATTTGCCGAGATTGGGGGTGCAGTGGATGGGATAAGCAGGTGACAGATAGTAACTACATTTATCCTGGTGAACAGTTTGTAATACATATAATTGTTCAATTACTATGTCATATACCTGAAACTATGTAATACTGTATGTCAACTATAATTTTAAAAAATTGATTTCATGATTTTTAACTCTGTTCCCTACTCCTTTATCCCAGTGGGTACATATCTTTCATATATTGTATAATGTCAAGGAATGTGGAAAAAACAAATATTTCAAATATTATCAAAATTTCCAGTATTTTTAGTTGTTTATATCAAATTAGAGAAAGATAAAAAAGTGTGTAGATTTTTTGTTCCAAAACTCAAGAGATACTAATTCAGTAAGTCACTTATGGGGCGGTCCAGAATTCTACATGTAAAAAAAGTGGACCACGTAAAAAGACTCCATTTTGAGGAAATCAGGTTGATAGAGCCCGAACTGCAAATCAACAGTTATGAAGGGAATTTTGAGAGAAACCATACTCTAAGCTTTTGAGGTTCACAGCAGAGAAAACATAAACTCTCCATGAAACATTTCCTCATGCCACTCTCCTAGGTAATTGAAATGAACAGGCATTTGAAGCATAATTGATGCAAATCTACTTTGAGAAAGCTTTATAAAAAGTACATGTAGATCGAGAGTGGTTATCCATACACTTATACCAGGTATAACTTATTTTATTGTGTTTTACTGAAGTAAGTTTCTGCTTTGCAGATATTGTGTTTTTAACAAATTGAAGAGTTGTGGCAACTTGGTTTTAAGCAGGTATATCAGCATTTTGCTAACAGCATTTGCTTACTTTGTGTCTCTGTGTCACTTTTTGGTAATTATCACAATATTTCAAGCTTTTTCATTATTATTACATTTGTTATGGTAATCTAAGATCAGTGACCTTTGGTGTTACTGTTGCAATTGTTCTGTGGTGTTATGAACTGTGCCCATATAACACAGCAAATATAATTGGTAAGTGTTGTGTGTGTTCTGATTGCCCCACCAACTGGCTGCTCCCTCATCTCTTGTCCTCCCTATTCCATGAGACACAACAATACTGAAATTAGGCTAGTTAATAAACCTACAATAGCCTCTAAGTGTTCCAGTGTAAGGGAGAGTCACATGTCTCTCACTTGAAATGGAAAGCTGGGAATAATTAAGCTTAGTGGGAAAGGCATGTTGAAAGCCAAAATAGGCTGAAAGCTGAAAGCTAGACCTCCTGGGTCAGTTAGCCAAGTTGTAAATGCAAAGGAAAAGTTCTTAAAGGAAATTAAAAATGCTACTCCAGTGAACACATAAATGATGAGAAAGCAAAACAGCCTACTCACTGATATGGAGAAAGTTTGAGTGGTCTGGATAGAAAATCAAAGCAACCACAACATTCCCTTAAACCGTGGCCTAATCCAGAGCAGAACCCTAACTCTCTTCAATTCTACAAGCTGCAGAAGAAAAGTGTGAAGCTAGCAGATATTGGTTTGTGAGGTTTAGAGAAATAAGTCACCTTCATAACATAAAAGAGCAAGGTGAAGCAGCAAATGGATGTAGAAGCTGTATCAAGTTATCAAGAAGATCTAGCTTAATGAAGGTGTTTATATATACATATGTACATATATATATGAATATTATTCAGCCATAGAAAAGGTTGAAATATTGCCATCTGCAACAACATGGATAGACTCAAGGGGATTATGCTAAACGAAATAATTCAAACAGAAAAGGATAAATAGCATACGATGTCACTTTTATATGGAATCTAAAAAACAAAACCTGAGTTTATAGAAAGAAAAGACGGGTGGTTGGTTTCCTGAGGCAAGGGCTTACGGGTGGTTGAAACAGGTGAAGTGGTCCAAGGTACAAATTTCCACATACAAAATAAGTCAGTCACGGGGATGTAATGTACAGTATGGTGACTGCAGTTTATAGTACTGTGTTGCTTCTTTGAAATTATGTAGGGGAGTAGATGTAGAGAGTTCTCATCACAAAAAAAAAATAAGTACATATGGTGATGGAGGCTAACTGGACTTACTGGGTGATCGTTTCACGATATATGCAAATATCGAATTATTATGTACCTCACAAACTAATATGTCAGGTCAATTACACCTGAATCAAAAAAAAAAAAAAAAAAGAAGGCAGTTGGGAATGGGAAAAATTAAAAATAAAGGTACTGATTTGTAAAAAAAGATGAAAAAGAGAAGAAGAAATTAACATACTGCTTAAAAATAAGTTTACCTTAAGTTTCCCGGTGTTTTGGGGCAGGCTGGATGACTCAGCAGTTTAGCGCCGCCTTCAGCCCAGGGCGTGATCCCGGAGATCCAGGATGGAGTCTCAGGTCAGGCTCCCTGCGTGGAGCCTGGTTCTCCCTCGGCCTGTGTCTCTGCCTCTCTCTCTCTCTCTCTGTAACTGTCATGAATAAATAAATAAAATCTTTAAAAACAAAAGTTCCCTGGTGTTTTGGAGATGCATCTGAAGGCGCTAATGAAAGGAATAGGTTCCTCAGTAAAGAGGCCATAGAGGTTTGACCCAGGGGGCAGGAGGGACCACAGCATTACTTGGAGGCTAGAGCCATCTCCTGACCCAGGGGTGCTTTTGCCTTACCTGAGACCCGCACAAGCCCACGTCGGAGGTTCCTGGAACAGCCCTACAGTCCTTCCGGCCAGCACTGTACAGACACCAGTACCGACACACACACGCTTTACCGAAATTAAACTATTTAAATGTATCTTTCATGAAAAGCTGACAAGTAAAGCAAGGGTTCAATGGTTTAAAAAGAGAGAGAGAGAGAGAGAGAGAGAGAAGCACCTTCTGGATTTCCGCTTTGGCAAGTTCCTCGTGTCTGAGCCGCTCCCGCCGCCTGGTACAGGATCCCGATCCCAAAGTCACACCCGTCGCTGTCGTCTCCCGTTTTCAGGTTCTTCAGGCGGAGCTCCTCACACCTCCTTTTCAGAACTACCTAGGCCTTTGGCGTCGCTTCCCCCGCCGCGTCCAGTTCTGGCTCTGCCGCCGCGCATCCGCGATGGGCCCCGTGGGCAGCAGCAACCCCCCCCCCCCCCCCGGCGCTGAGGACACGCGGGACGAAGGACACACGGGAACGTCTGAAGCCTGTAAGGTGTCCGATTCCGCCCGCTTCGCCTCAGGAAAGTTCTTGACAAAGGAGCGCCCGCAGGGTGGGCACTGCTGGTCTCAGGCACCACGGGCGGGCGGACGCCGGATCTTCGAGGCTTGTCCTTGGGCAGCAGGTGGACCTTGAGGTGTAAAGTCTGTGGCTTCAAGGCCGACTCCTTAAACAAGAAAGTCCCAAACTGCTCTGTGTCACTCACCTCAGCCCAGGCGTCTGGAACCTTCACCAGATTCCCGCAAGCGGGGCTCTCTAGGGTCCGCCGGAAGCGCTGACCCCCCGCTGACCCCCGCTGCGAAGGCGGGGCATCAGCTGAGCCCACGGAGCAAGGGGCTCTTAGCGCGGGGGCTGCTGGGAGCCCCCGCGCGGGAAGATGGGCAGGTCGGTTCTCGTGCGCGGCTGCCCGGGCCCTCAGCGCCTCGCGCCGTGGCAGCGTCGTCCGCTGAGGCTGAAAGCACCGGCTCCACCGTGGGTCCAGTTGGACGGCTCTGGGGGTGTCCTTCGGGCCTCGCCTCTCCACCACCTCCTGACCCGTGTGCGTGGGCCGTTCAAGTTGTCCCACTGCAAGTCGTGAGACCCTGCCCTTCCCCTCCCCCCTGGAAACGGAAACGGTACCCTCGCCGGCCTCGTGGGGGGGAGGGGCGATTTCCCCATCTCGCCCAGAAAGGATAACCAACCTCCTTTGGTCACATAGCTAGTGATTGTCAGAATGAAAATAAGAACCACAACTTTTTGATATCTACAATCTGACATTTTCACTAAGGATTACAAGATATGGAATCTATTCTTGCCAGTTTAAGTAGGAAAGGAACTTATTAATGGGGCTTATTTAGCTTACAGAATCTTCAGGAGGGTCACAGAGAAGCCAAGTTGGGCTTCTGATTACTTCATGATTACTTCATGATTACTTCACCACACTTGAAGGTTTCTGTAATGAAGATACTCTTGCTACTGATGTTCACTGTAGGTGATAATTTGGACTGGATACCAGAGGCTCTTTTACCGATGCTATGTTTCAGTCTGCAGTAGAGGCAACCAACTAGTGAACATTACATACATGTTTAAAAAACTTACCAAATATCTTCACCACTTAACTTGCCAGAAGATCAGTTCCCCAGAGTGCAGCCTCTGTCTTACATTGCTAAATTACAAACCCAACTCCATATGGTACATTTGATTGGCAAAATTTAGGCCACATGATTATGTGTTAGGTATAAGGGATCCTGGGAATGCAGAAAATGGAACTTAAAATAAGTTGGCAGCCATGAAGTTTCACTTTAGCCAATACCCATTCTCTTCTGAAATGTTACTAAGTTTTATGTATTGTTTCTTGGGGACAGAGATATATCTGTTATCTAATAGTTCCTAAGAAAAGTAGAATTTTCTCGCACATTACTGATGTTAGAAAGTCCTCTCATGCCTTTTTATTAGGAGACAAAAAGGAACTTGAATACAGCAGATCCCCCCCCCCCACCTCTTATCTGTGGTTTTTCTTTTCATGGTTCTTTCAGTTACCAGCGGTTATCTGTAGACATAAGGCTAGAAGGTCAGTAGTAGTCTCATGCTATGTCACAATGTCTATGTTATTCATTCAACACTAGTTTTAACTAGTGTTATTCACCTACTAGTGTTTTGAAATGGATCTCCGATAGATAAGGGGCAACTACTGCATATCTGTTGGTTTTGCCTTTAGTATGCAAATGAGGTAAATATACTTACAGTGGAGAATTTTCAAGCTGAGTAACTCATCTGAAGTTCTCATAGAGTTAATTCGTGTATGATTTAGTTATTTTTACTCAAAACAAAATATTTGAAAACTTAGATCCAATTTAATATACCCTTGTTAGGCACATATTATGAACAAGGCCCTGTGCTGCTCTCTACATCCACTGAAGTCAGGAGAATTTTTTTATATCCTGTAATAACATTTTCAAGTTATATAGCATAGTTTTCAGGAAGAAGATGAGAAAATACAATTGTTCATATTAAAAGCATCTAATTTTGGCAATTTTTTGATGGTCTTTTGAGCCAAAGTGTATTTATTGCTTGAACACAATCATAAAGAAAGAAATTCATAAATTAATTAATTAATTAATTAATACAATTAAGTTGAAATCATTAATCTGTTAAAGCACCCTGGTTGTATATTGAATTATTAAGTAAAAAACTGTATTGACAGTACAATTGTCAGCTTTAGATTATACTTTTCTTTGTAGCACTACTAAACATGAAATTGGGGGAGTGGAATTTGACTACTTTTATTTATTGCGTTCATTATTTTTCTGTAAACAAGAGCAGTTCTTAAAGAGCATCACATCCAGGTGCATGAAGACAGAAATAGTCTGTAACAGAAATGCAATAAGAAAATCTAATCATCCTTTGGTTTTCATTAATTTTCATGGAAAATCTATTTTGAAATTGAATATCTTTTGATTGAAAATAATTATCAACTCATTTCTAATGTAAAGGTATTTTTAAGTGGGTGAAATAAAAAGTGAGTCCACTTTTCTCCTCAATTATTAGGGCTATATATTTTTGTATGAGTGATACTTGGGAGTGGGTCAGTTATGGTCAGGTGTACAAATGGACTTCAGAGTTAATGCAGAGGAAGGAAATAGAGAAAATGGAAATAAATTATAAAATATGACTTATAAAGATCACTTCCTTTTTAAAAACATTGAATCATTATTTTAATATAAATTCTAAAGCCTTCAGAGTGTCACAAGTAGAAAGTTAACTCAGAAAAAGAAAAACAGAGCTATACATCCACCCCGTCATTTATCCCTATATCCCAGGAAGGTGTCGTGGAATACACTTTATCAGTGTGGTAACTAAGTTTCCAGGGTTATTAATATATTTTTTTTAATTTTTATTTATTTATGATAGTCACAGAGAGAGAGGGAGAGAGGCAGAGACACAGGCAGAGGGAGAAGCAGGCTCCATGCACCGGGAGCCCGACGTGGGACTCGATCCCGGGTCTCCAGGATCGTGCCCTGGGCCAAAGGCAGGCGCCAAACCACTGCGCCACCCAGGGATCCCCCAGGGTTACTAATATTTTTAAGAAGATTGCTTAAATGTCTTTGTTCCTTGTCCATAGCACAATGGTTGTGGATGTGCTCTCATCAAATATCCTCTTATGAAAGTATTCTGGACACTGAGGGTTCCTATGTGAAATGACATGGGTTGAAGAAAAGGGTGGAGTCCACACCTCATAATGCATTAATCAACCAGAAGAATAGGCTAGAATTGGATAATTAAAATTTGATTCCATTTTTACTACCTCTGGTGGTAGTAATAATATGTAACTATAGCTAAAACTGACTGGCACTTTCTCTGTTCCAGTTTCTGTGGCCATTCTTTGGGTGCATCATCTTAATTCAACCTTCATCTTTATTCAACCTTCAGCAACCTTGTGAAAGTAGTGCTTTTACTATCTCTGTTTAAGAGATGGGGAAACAAAATCTTTAAGAGTTTAAAAATATATCCAGTGTTATATGGGCAGAAAATGATTGAGCTAGGATTCAAATCTGGTTTTATAGGACTGCAAAACTTCAACTCCAAATCACTGAATTTTACTGCTCTTTCCATAGCATCTTTTTATGTAATAAATATATCACCACTCTAGAGTTCTTAAAGTGGGGAAGAAAAACAAGGAGAAATTTGTTCTACACTCAAAGTTAAAAATTTAGTCCCTAGGAAGACTAGACTACTCTAAATAAGATCTAGTATTGAATATTTATTTATTCGATTTACAGCCACAATATGCCACGCTTTCCGTGTATTATCCCTCTTCCTAAAGATATTACAGCCTAATAGGGAGATAAAGACAATTTTTAAAGAATTTCAGAGATTCCATAACACAGATCTGATCAGAGAAATAGAGAAGCCAAAGGTAAAAAGTGATTATATCAGAATACAAATGATAACGGTTGGAAGTAGCATAGAAGTTTCCTGAGAAGAAAGTCTTTAAGGGATAAATTCTTGAGGTGAGTCTTCATAGGAAAATATTATCTTTGCCAGTCCAGCTGAAGGTAGGGTGTAGATAGGATGAGGGTTATTAGGTAGTGCTAGTCAGGGATACAGATGAGGTAAGGAAGAAATCTTGGATAGAGACAATTGTTAGAAAAGTTATGGAGACATGGAAGAGCATTGACTGCTCTGGACACTGTAAAATCTTTAAAACTTGTTTTAAAAAGGAGGAGGAGAATAAGAAGAAGGGGAAGGAAATAAGGGAGGAGAAAGGAAGAAGGAGGAAGACCAGATGAAAAAGAAGATGAAAAAGGAGTTGGAAAGAGTGAAACACAAACCTGGAAAACAAATCAGGAGTTTTGACTTTAATCTGTATAATAAAAAGAATTACTGATGAATTTTAAGCCATAAAAAATCATCAACTTTATGTTCTGGAAATACCACTGATATATGAAAGATGAATTTGAATTGTGGGGAAGTGGTTTGGAAATTTAGCCTACAGAGTAAAACAGAGATCGAAGAAATATGTGTGAGGTATGAAAATAAGTTGATAACTCCCATCCCCCTGTGATGTAATAATTATTATTCCATACATACAGGACTATATTTAATTAAAACAGCACAATGTCTGGCAAATAACACATGCTCAGAATTATGGCCTTAAGCTAATTTGAAGGAAAGAAATAATTGTTCAGGAGAATGATTTTTCAAATAATTTTAGGGGATTATGGGAACTTTAACACATTACTTTTCACAGTCCTCATCACTTCTCAGGAGTACACCATCAAGGTGAAACTGAACAAAATGAAAAATATAACGCATTGGTGTTTCAAATGTCACTATATATGCCCAATAGAAGGGAATGGAGAGGGACTTAAACTAATCACTTTGCAAAAAATTCTCTTTGAAAATGGCTTTTGAGTAAATTACCTTCTGAAATCTCTAACCACTTTGGGAAATATGGTTTTCTATTATAAAATCACTTTTGAACCTGAGAGAAATAAAAAAATTTAATGAGTCTTAGAATCATAGTTGCAAGTCTTCATGTACTGTTGTTTATACTCCCTTGAAATGTATCCCCTTGTTGTGTCAAATAATTTTATTTGTTTTATTTATTTATTTATTTTAATTTTTATTTATTTATGATAGTCACAGAGAGATAGAGAAGCAGAGACACAGGCAGAGGGAGAAGCAGGCTCCATGCACCGGGAGCCCGACGTGGGATTCGATCCCGGGTCTCCAGGATCGTGCCCTGGGCCAAAGGCAGGCGCCAAACCGCTGCGCCACCCAGGGATCCCTAATTTTATTTGTTTTAAAAGTGAAAAATGCTTCTGGATTAGAATGGTAAATCTCATTCAATTTCTGATTTATCTGCATATCCATTATTGTACTGTTTGTTGTTAATCAGTGAAATTGTGGAAAACTATTTTAGGGTTCTTAGTAAATAACAGTTAAAAGGTAATAGAGTTTGCTTTGTTATCCAGATTCAAATTATGCTAGAAATAATTGTTTCTTGGAGGGAGTACATGATTCCCTCCCAATTCAAAGGGCATAACCACTCAACAAGGGAGGAGTGTCTATAGACCCTCTTAGGTTTGTACTCATGTAATGCATAATAGAACCATCAAGACTGTCAGTACTCTTCCTCAGTCCTCCCTGAAATCACCTCATCATTCTAACAATTCACTACATGAAAATAATGGCAGGTTTAGGCTGTGATCTTGTTTCTAGGTTGCAAGGAGACACAAAATTTTCAAAGTACTATGGGATCCCTGGGTGGCGCAGCGGTTTAGCACCTGCCTTTGGCCCAGGGCGTGATCCTGGAGACCTGGGATCGAATCCCACGTCGGGCTCCCGGTGCATGGAGCCTGCTTCTCCCTCTGCCTATGTCTCTGCCTCTCTATCTCTCTCTGTGACTATCATAAGTAAATAAGAAATAAAAATAAAAAAAGATTTAAAAAAATTTTTCAAAGTACTAGAGATATTTTCATAATAAAATAATGAGTATGTTTCTTCATATATTCATCTAGCCAGACTGGAAGACATTCCCTTACTACTTACCAAGGTCATGATTTTCCTTTGCTATTCCTTTAGGACCTTATGTTAAAATATTGCCATCTTGAATTTTTATCTTTAGTCATTCATTCTTGGCCTAGAAATATGCTCACATTTTGCATATCTAAAAATTCTTTCCCTTAAGGGTTTTCGAACACCTAAAATTAATATCCTTTCTATTTCTCTTTTTTTCTTTAGTATAATAATTGCAGTTCCCCAATCTCTTATATCTGGGAGAAACAATAGTTTTCTATCCTTCAAACATCAACACTGAGTCATTTCAACTCATTTACCTTTAAAGTTCTCTTCCAACCAGTCATATAGTCTATAGATTTTTACCTATCAAGTCTCCCCACCCATATCTGTCTTCTTTCTGATCTTGCTGTCTAGGAGGAAACTTTCATAATCTCTTATCTGCATTATTGTAATTGTCTTTCTTGAGAAGGAAATATTTTACTCTATCCTTCAAGCTTCTGGTTGGTCTAAGAATCAAATTAACATGAGACAAAATTGACAGGAGAAAATCAAACTTAATTTTGTACATATGGGAATCTCCATAAACATAAGATTCCAAAGACAGGCAAAATGAGGTATATATGTCACCCTGAACTAAGAAGAAAGGGGTATGAGCTAGGACTTCAAAGGGAAGGAAAGCAATTCACAGGAAGAGGAAACAGAGTTCATATTTGGTAAACAAATGTTTGCGGTCCATACAGAAACAATGGGACATAGAGATGAAATTTAGCAAACAGACTTTGCTAAACTTCTTCCTATTACCCTAGTATTATACTGTATTTATCTATGGTGCTAGGTCTCTTCATAGACTAGGTTTCTTTCTTTCTTTCTTTCTTTATTTCTTTTTCTTTCTTAAGATTTTATTCATTTATTTATGAGAGACACACAGAGGCAGAGACACAGGCAGAGGGAGAAGTAGGCTCCATGCAGGGAGCCTGACGCAGGACTCGATCCAGGTTCTCTACGATCACGCCCTGGGCTGAGGGTGGCTCTAAACCACTGGGCCACCGGGGCTGCCCTAGACTAGGTTTCTATCAATTCTTTTAGACAGTTGGAAAAAGGTCAAAGTTTTTCCCTAAGTCTTTTGAGCTTTAACTGTTTTCAGTTCAAAATAATCTGCAAGCAACAGAGACACATTTTGGGTCAACTGGTTGGGAATTCCTACCTCTTCAAACTGGTTTCTTCACTTTAGAACCCTTTAGTTTAAACTATTCTAAACAGAGCTGCAAGATTAATCCTCCTAAACCAGAGTCCTGAATCCATAATACTTATGCTAATAACAATAACAATAACAACTAAAAAATTCAATTGCTTCTCATTTTCTTATGAATTCTTTTTTTAAAATATTTTATTTACTTATTCATGAGAGCACAGAGAGAGAGAGAGACAGAGACAGAGACACAGGCAGAGGGAGAAGCAGGCTCCATGCAGGGAGCCCGATGTGGGACTTGATCCCGGGTCTCCAGGATCACGCCCTGGGCCAAAGGCGGCGCTAAACCACTGAACCACCCTGGGATCCCCATCTTCTGAATTCTTTACCTAGCATTCATGACCCATATAATTCTGACCTATTTTCACAGTTATATTTCTCATTTTTCTCTCTGTGCATCCTTTTTGCTTTCTCATTTTATTCCCACTTCTTATCACCTCTGGCTTTCTACCCCTATGCTTGTTTTGTTTGTTCTTCTGTCAGAAATCCTGTGTTCTTCAGTCTTTGCCAGTTGAAATCTTACCTGTCATTTAAGACTCATCCCAAAGCCCATCTTCTCTATACTTTTCCCTCAAATTCCTTGATAAGTTGTTTTGAAGTGAGTTTTAAAAACAATTTTTTGTTTTTGGTAAAAACAAGTTATCTGGGCAAAAGTTTCTTTTGATTCAGTTATTTTCTTCTGCATAAATTCATTAACACAAGAAAAGTTGTAGAGACAGGCTGGCTGCATTTGTTGGACTCAGAGAAAGTTTAGTTGTAAATGGAATATTTTGGATATTATCATCATCCGTCTACACAAGGCCCCCTCTTGTTTATTCTCTCATTCTCATTCCTTTTTGCTATTTCCCTCTGCTCATGTAATAAGTGCAAATAAATTGTCTTTTGTTTATGTGTTCTTATGAAATGAGTACTGTTGATTATATGCAAATATATTAATTTAAATGGCTTGTTATATACCTAATTTTACTTCTTATTTTTTATCTATGTTACAATGTGACTATGTAGTTCACTTATTTTAACCAATGCCTAGTACTCCCTATATAGCTGTTTTTCAGTTGGTATACGTGTATATATTCATGAAAGTTATTAAAATATAGAAATGCCTTTACATGGATTAATAAATACTCTCTACTTAGGGTTTCCTGAAGGTTTCATCACTAGATCTTTGTATCTGTCTATAATCCAGCATCTCCAGGGTTAACATGGAGAGGATGGGAAAGTGGGATGCCTCTAGGACCCTGTTCCAGTGAATTGCCTCCAATTTGCTGCTGCCTCAAACAATGCTTCATGAACATCTTTGTATATGTCCCCATATGAACATGTGTGAGAATTTCTTGTGCTATATTATTTCCTTTGATACCGAATTTCTGGGTCATAGGTTGAAGATGGTCATTGACCCATTATCATTCCCACAGGAACAAGCAAACCAAGAAAGCCCCAGGAAAGCAATTTCCTTTTAAGCAGTAGGGTGAAATTTTCATAAAACCTATTGGAGAGAACTTGATCGCATGGTCACAGGGAGCTACAAAGGAGAATGGGAGATGTAGTTTCTAATTTCTTGCTATGTGCTCAGATAAAATTACCATATTACTACCGAATAAGAAAAGGAGATAGGTTTTATGTAACAATTAATAATCTGCCATGCAAAAAAAGGGTTAACTTAGCAGACCCATGTTGCCCAAATTCTGCACATTCAGAAGAAAAGCTTGTCTTTATGATTGATCCTTGATCAATTCTTAGGAGATGAACTCTGAGTCCTTGGAATATTTTGCCTAGTAAGTGGTTTTTGTATGAGGCCCTAGTCCTTGAGGTAACAATTTGATCATCTAATTTATGTAAACAGTGCAATTTATGACAAACACTTGTTTGTGCTCTGTAAGGGGCTAGAGTCTAAGTAGCTGAGGTCAATCATGCAAGCAAGTACCACATGCCTATGTTAGTGCCCCTACTAAAAACCTTGGACTCCAAGGCTCAGGTGAGCTTCCCTGGTTGACACTATCTGGCACACGTTGCCACACATTGCTGCTGGATGAATTGAATGTATCCATGTGATTCCACTGAGAGAGCATACCTGGACACTTGTGTCTGGTTTCTCTTGGAGTTTGCACCATTTGCCTTTTTCCCTTCATTGATTTCAATTGGCATCTTTTTGCTATAATGGACCATAAATGAAAGTTTAATAGCTTTTCTGAGTCTGGTGGATCTTTCCAGCAAATTATCAAGCCTAAGTGTGGTCTTGGGGATTCTTGACACAAACCCAAAGTTTTTTCCTTAAAATACTGCAAAAGAAGAAATTCAATACTTTAAAATACTTACAACTCAATACATGACTATATAAAATTTTTGGAATTTTCTCCCCCCCCCCCAATTTGAAGTTTCTGAGAATAAATTAAGTATATGAGAAGTGCATTGATTCTTTCAAATCACAAGGATACTCTGTAGCTCAGTGAATTTGACACTGAGTCACATTAGAGAATTATATAGCATCAAATACATCCATCCAAATCAATCAGAGTCAAACTGATAAGGCCTTTCTTACCACTGAGGTTGGAGAAGGGCAGGCCTCTTCAAGTACCAGTTTGCCACACTTGATAAGGTTCACTGCTTGAGGGAGCTATCTTGAGAAAATTGGAAGAAGAACACCCTTTTTACTAGTTATCATTTGAGTTGGCATGGAAACATTGTTACAATAAGTTGGCATGGTAACCATCTTCTCCATGATCCTGAAGAACCTGAAGAGTTGGGCTTGAAATTTTGGTGCACATTTTAGAAGGTTGCTGTCCCTGATACAACAATACTTTTGTGATTTGGATTCCTCTTTGTTCTGATATTTATAGTTACATATTTTTCTTGAAAAGAAATATTTCCTGCTTATTTTTCTGAATAAATTACTCTAACTTGAGCATCTAGCACAATCATTTTGCATGGTAATTGTCTTCAGAGCTATTCAATTTACTTATATAGTGGTCATAAAATTTTTTTCCCTTAGGCTAATACTGAATCCTATTGGCTATATAGTCTACTTTTTATTTTCTCTGTTTATTTTCACCCATTAAAATGTACTCATTTTAATAATATCAAATATAAAACATGCTCCAAAATTATTTTGTTTTGAGTCTACAGGTACCACTGAAACCCTAGTACTTAGGTAAAAGAAATAAAAGTGAATGCTTGGGTAAATAAGAGATTAGTGCTGTCAAACACTCAGTACACACTCAATTTATGATGTCTTTTATAATTTTGAGAAGAATGGTTATGGGAAAAAAAACAATATGAACTGCCTATGAACTTTCAGGATTTGATAATTTAATAGTTTATTTTTGTTTTGCCTGAGTTTTAAGTTTAACCATGTGAAATTGCCATTTTTATGTGAAAAATGATTGAATATTAGTAATTATATACAGTTCAATGCAATATAATGACCTAATTTTTTCAGGATATAGTGATCTAGTGTGATTCCAAAGCAACTAGTTCCTCAGGGACTATAAGTTTCTTAATGGCAGGGTTCATATTTGGTTCATCTTTGACATCTTTTTGAGACAGCATTGCATATAATATAATGCATATTTATGGAGAATATTTGTAATTTTTTTCTGGCTGGCGAACATCAATTTCCTTCCCTAATGGCACCCTGCCTTTGTTTTGTGAATTTTCTCTTCCGTCATTTGTAGTCTTGGTGGGAGGTAATACTGGTAAGTCTCCCCCTATGAAAGGAGAAGTATTGAGGACTTCCCTCTCCCTGCTAAGTAATGAGCTTATGAACCTAAGCTAAGTCAATTGGCTAACTGGAGAACTTTAAAGCATAAGCAAGTAATGCCAGAATGGGAAGAGTAGTTGGAGTAATAGTGAAGTAGTCACCAGAACATTTTATGTTCACAACTGCTCTTTTGGTTTCTGCTGCCTATTCTTTTGCCTCTTAGCTCCTGCACACTTTTCATTGTGATCCTCCTAATATATTTCCCATCATTTACTTTTATATTAAATTAGAATTTATTTCTATTGCTTATACCAAGAACTCTACTCATAGGACATTGTTGTTTTATTTATTGACTCATATTCATGAGTTGTGAATAAGTAGGTATGAGTAAATAATTAAATAAATCAGGTCCTATGAAAAGTGAAGAAAATACTGATTACCTAATAAGCCTTCAAAAATACCTAACTTAACCTGTAAAGCAATTCTTATGGAAGAATGTTAGAGGAATAATCTATTCAGATATGTTGAAGAATGATTTTTTTCTTCAGAATTTTTACAGCTGTCTCCTTTCTGATTTATTTCAGTCCACTTCAAATAGATAATAGAAAAACTACATATAATTCAGAACAGCTGAATGATTAACTGTTTTCTATTTAATCATTCAGTAGACATTTATTGAGTCCTTAATATGTCCCAGACATTATATTTTGGTCAATAGATACAAGGTTAAATAATCGGTGCTGATGATAAGGTACCATTCCTAAGGAGGAATTAGTCTAGTACTGCAGCAAGAAGTATATATGACGAAATATCATAAGCTCTGTGTTGGAGTTTTGTGCAAATGCAGTAGAAACCCAATGGAGATGTACCTAAATGTTTAGGAAGGGTCTCACTGAGGTCTTCTTTTCTCAAGCCTGTGAGTATCTATGATAGTTGCTTTAAATTCTCCATCAGGCATGCATGTTATGTATATTTATTTCATTTAGATCTCTCACTTTGGCCTTATCTAGTTCTTTTATTTAGGGTAAGTTCCCCCATCTTGGCATTTTGTCTAAGTCTCTGACTACTTTCTGTTAGAAAAGCCGGTTATGTCTCCTGCTCCTGAAATAATGGGCCTTATGAAGAAGAGGTGATGTAGTACCCAAGGCCTGGTGCCTCAGGGAGTTTCTCTGGTGTGCTCTGCAACCTCTTTGCTATTGTGTTTGGTTTCTCTATCCTTCAGGCCAGTGGTCTGCAGAGGCTCTCCTTGTCTACTGTGGGCAGTGTTTAGTCCCTAGCCTGAATGTGGCTAGTTTTAGCTAGTTGTGCTCTGGTCTGCTTGTGAAATAAGACCTGACACCAAGTCCACCAGAACTGAGGCCCTGCACAACTCTCTGATCAGGAGACATGGTGAGGGCAGGTGCTTGTGCTAGTCTTCTGCAGGAGGGGCCCACTGTACTGGGACTGAGGTAAGCTTGACAGAGAAGGGCAGTCTCATCAGAGCACAGGGGAGTGGGGCATGGTGTAAGCAAGTTAAACAGTCAGTGTCAGTGCTCCCCTGCTTCCTGCTGGTGGCTCTATGTTTATGTTTAGGGGTGGGTGAGGGAAATGGCATGTGTCAGCTACTTTGGCCCTGGAGAGGTATCTCCATGAATGCTACCTCTCAGAGACACCCCCCCCAGAATAGTGAATAATCTCCCCACTGTGTACCCCAGCCATTCTTCAGATAGCTACTTCCATATTGTCTGCCCCTGGGTTGTTTACCTGTCTTCTCTTCAGGAGCAGGGCAGTGCTTTTCAGTCTCTATCCTAGCCAAGGCTGAATATTAGAATAATTGGGATCCCAGAAGAAGAGGAAACAGGGAAGCAGAAAGTATATTGCAGCAAATCATAGCTCAGAACATCCCTAATCTGGGGAAGGAAACAGGCATTCATGTCCAGGAGGTACAGAGACACCCCCCACTCAAAATAGATCAACACCTCAACATATAATAGTGAAGCTTGCAAATCTCAGAGACAGAGAAAATCCTGAAAGCAGCTTTGGACAAGAGGTCCATGACCTATAAGGGTAGAAACATTGGACTGGCAGCAGACCTATCCACAGAGAGACCTGGCAAGCCAGAAAGGACTGGCATGATATATTCAGGGTGCTAAGTGAGAAAATATGCAGCGGAGAATACATTATACAGCAGGACTGTCATTCAAAATAGAAGGAAAGAAAAAAAGCTTCCAGGACAAACAGAAACTAAAAGAATTTGTGATCATGAAAACAGCTCTGCAAGAAGTATTAAAGGGGATCCTTTAAGCGAAGAGAGATCCCTTGTATTACCTGTAAAGTCAGAAACTGACAATGGCACTACATTCATATCTTTCAGTAGTTAACTCTGAATGTAAATGGGCTAAATGCCCCAATCAAAAGACACAGGGTATCAGGTTAGATAAAAATGCAAGACTCATCAATTTGGTGTCTGCAAAAGACTCATTTTACACCCAAAGACACTCCCAGATTTAATGTGAGGGGGGTGGAAAACCACCTATTATGCTAATAGACATCAAAAGAAAGCTGAGGTAGCAATCCTTATAGCAGACAAATTAGATTTTAACCAAAGTAAACTTTAACACCCCACTCCCTGCAATAGACAGGTAATCTAAGCAGAGTATCAACAAGGAAACAGGAGCTTTGAATGACACACTGGACAAGATGGACTTCATAGATATATTCAGAGCATTCTACCCTAAAGGAATAGAATACACATTCTTCTTGAGTGCATATAGAACATTGTCCAGAATAGATCACATACTGGGTCACAAATCAGGTCTCAACCAGTACCAAAAGATTGGGTTCATTCCCTTCATATTTTCAAACTCAAACTTTGAGTTTTGAAACTCAAACACAAGAGGACATTTGAAAAGAATGCAAATACGTGGAGGTTAAAGAGCATTCTACTAAAGAATGAGTCAATCAGAAAAGGTTTTTTAAAGATT
The DNA here is from genome assembly GCF_048418805.1 of Vulpes vulpes. Taxonomy (NCBI): domain Eukaryota; kingdom Metazoa; phylum Chordata; class Mammalia; order Carnivora; family Canidae; genus Vulpes; species Vulpes vulpes. The sequence continues at coordinate 46,396,096 of NC_132792.1, read as the reverse complement.
TTATTTATTCATGAGAGAGAGAGAGAAGAAGAGACATAGGCAGAGAGAGAAGCAGGCTCCCTGCAGGGAGCCTGATGTGGGACTCGATTCCAGGATGACACCCTGGGCTGAAGGCAGATGCTTAGCCACTGAGCCACCCAGGCATTCCAAGTCAAACAGGAGATTAAAGAAGAATTTAAAAAATTCGTGGAAACAAGTGAAAATGAAAGCACAACTGTTTAAAACCTTTGGGATACAGCAAAGGCTGTCCTGAGAGGGAAATATATAGTAATACCAGCCATCTCAAGAAATAAGAAAGGTCTCAAATACACAACCTAACATTACACCTAAAGGAGCTGGAGAAAGAACAGCAAATAAAGACTAAACCCAGCAGTGGAAGAGAATTAACAAAGACTAGAGCAGAGATCAATGAAATAGAAGCCAGAAGAATAATACAACAGATCAACGAAACCAGGAGCTCATTCTGATTATAACATCAATAAACCCCTAGCCAGAATTATCAAAAAGAAAAGAGAAAGGACCCAAATAAATAAAATCATGAATGAAAAGAGAAGAGATCACAACCAACACCAAAGAAATAAAACCAAATATAAGAACATCTTATGAACAACTATATGTCAATAAATTAGGCAACCTGGGGGAAATGACTGCATTCCTAGAGATTTATAAACTATCAAAACAGAAACAGGAATAAATAGAAAACTTGAACAGACCCAAAACCAAAGCAGTAATCAAAAATCTCCCAATAAAGAAGGATCCAGGGCTGGATGGCTTCCTAGGGATGTTCCAGCAAATGTTGAGAGAGGAATTAATACCTATTCTTCTGAGGCTGTTTCAGAATAGAAATAGAAATGAAAGGAAAACTTCTAAACTCTTTCTATGAGACCACCTTGATCCCAAAATCAAAGACCCCACCAAAAAGAATAATCTCAGATCAATATCCCTAATGAAAATGGATGCAAAAATTCTCACCAAGATACTAGTCAATAGGATCCAACCGTACATTAAAAGGATTATTCACACACACACACACACACACACACACACACACACACACACAAAGGATTATTCATCGTGACCAAATGGGCTTTATTCCTGTGATGCAAGGGTGGTTCAACATCCACAAATCAATGTGATACACTACATTAGTAAAAGAAAGGACAAGAACTATATGATTCTCTCAATAGATGCAGAAAAAGCACTTGATAAAGTACAGCATATATTCTTGATTAAAACTCTTCACAGGGCAGCCCGGGTGGCTCAGCGGTGTAGCACGGCCTTCAGCCCAGGGCCTGATCCTGGGGACCCAGGATCGAGTCCCGGGTCATGGTTCCCTGAATAGAGCCTGCTTCTCCCTCTGCCTGTGTCTCTGCATCTCTGTCTCTGTCTCATGAATAAATAAATAAAATATGTAAAAAAAAAACCCTCTTCACAATATAAGGATAGAGGAAACAATATCATAAAAGCCATTTATGAGAAGCCCACATAGAATATCATTCTCTGAGGAAAATCAGGGCTTTTCCCCTAAGATCATCTCTGTCTCTGTCTCATGAATAAATAAATAAAATATGTAAAAAAAAAACCTCTTCACAGTATAACGATAGAGGAAACAATATCATAAAAGCCATTTATGAGAAGCCCACATAGAATATCATTCTCTGAGGAAAATCAGGGCTTTTCCCCTAAGGTCAGGAACATGACGGGAATGTCCACTCTCACCACTGTTGTTAAACACAGTACTAGAAGTCCTAGCCTCAGCAACCAGACAACAAAAGAAACAAAAGGCAACTGATTTGGCAAAGAAGTCAAACTCTCACTTTTTGCAGATGATGTGATACTCTATGTGGAAAATCCACAGACTCCACCTCAAATTGCTAGAATTGATACAGGAATTCAGCAACGTGGCAGGATATAAAATCAGTGCACAAAAATCAGTTGCATATCTATATGCTAATGATGACATAGAAGAAAGAAATTAAGGAGTTGATCCCATTTACAATTGCACCCAAAACCATAAGATGTCTAGGAATAAACCAAAGAGGGAAAGGATCTATACTCAGAAAACTAGAACACTCATGAAAGAAATTGAGGGATACACACAAAAAAAATGTAAAAATGTTCATGCTCATGGATTGGAAGAACAAACATTGTTTAAAATGTCTATGCTACCTAGAGCAACTGTTCACTCAATGTAATCCCTATCAAAATACCATTAATTTTTTTTCACAGAGCAGAACAAATAATCCTAAAATTTGTATGGAGCCAGAAAAGACCCTGAATAGCTAAAGGAATATTGAAAAAGAAAACCAAAACTGATAGTATCATTATTTCAAACTTAAGCTCTATTGCAACGCTGTAGTCATCAAGATAGTATGGTACTGGCACAAAAACATAGACCAATGGAATGAATAGAGAACCCAGAAATGGGACCTCAACTCTGTGGTCAACAAATCTTCAACAAATCAGGAAAGAATATCCAATGGAAAAATATAGTCTTGGGGATCCCTGGGTGGCTCAGTGGTTTAGCACCTGCCTTCAGCCCAGGGCGTGATCCTGGAGTCCTGGGATCGAGTTCCACATCAGGCTCTGTGCATGGAGCCTGCTTCTCCCTCTGCCTATGTCTCTGCCTCTCTCTCTGTCTCTCATGAATAAATACAATCGTTAAAAAAAGTCTTTTCAAAAAATGGTGTTGGACAGATTGGACAGTCACATGCAGAAGAATGAAATTGGGCCATTTTCTTACACCTTACACAAAAATAGATTCAAAATGAATGAAAGACCTTAATTTGAGATATAAATCCACCAAAATCCTAGAGGAGAACACAGGCAGCAATCTCTTTGACCTTGGCCACAGCAACTTCTTGCTAGACACATCTCCAAAAGCAAGGGAAACCAAGGCAAAAATGAACTAATGGGATTTTTTAAAAATAAAAAACTTTTGCCTAGCAAAGGAAACAGTTGACAAAGCCAAAAGATAACTGACAGAAGGGAAGAACATATTTGCAAATGTCTTATCAGATAAAGGACTAGTATCCAAAATCTATAAAAACATATCAAACTCAACACCCAAAGAAGAAATAACCCATTCAAGAAATGGGCAGAAGACAAGAATAGACATTTCTCCATAGAAGACATACAAATGGCCAACAGACACATGAAAAAGTGCTCAACATCACTCAGCATCTGGGAAGTACAAATCAAAAGCACAATGAGATACCACCTCACACCAGTTAGAAGGGCTAAAATTAACAAGTCAGGAAATGACAAATGTTGGTAAGGATGCAGAGAAAGGGGAACCCTCTTATACTGTTGGCAGAAATGTGTACTGGTGCAATCATTTTGGAAAACAATATGGAGGTTCCTCAAAAAGTTAAAAATAGAGCTATCCTATGACCCAGCAATTGCACTACTAGGTATTTACCCTCAAAATACAAATGTAGTGATATGAAGGGTCATCTGCACCTCAATGTTCATAGCAATGCCCACAAGAGCCAAACTATAGAAAGAGTCCAGATATCCATTGACAGATGAGTGAATAAAAAATATGTGGTATATATATATATATGCAATAGAATACTACTCACCCATCAAAAAATAAAATCATGCCATTTATAGCGACATGGGTGGAATCAGATAGTTTTATGCTAAGTGAAATAGGTCACTCAGAGAAAGATGATTATCATATGATCTCATATATGTGGAACTTAAGAAACAAAACTGGATCATAGGGGAAGGGAAGGAAAAATAAAACAAGACAAAATCAGAGAGGGAGACAAACTTTTGGTCATATTTTCCAAGCTGAAGGTTGCTGGAGAATAAGGGATTTGGGGGATGGGGTAACTAGGTGTTAGACATAAGGAGGGTACATGATACAATGAGCACTGGTTATTATATAAGACTGATGAATCACTGAACTCTATCCCTGAAATTAATAATACAGTACATGTTAATTGAATTAAGTTTTAAAAAATTTATTAAAAAGAAGCAAGACAAATAAGTCCTTATTTTACAAGGGGAAGCCCATAAAGCTCCCTGGAGATTTCTTAACAGAAACTTGGCAAGCCAGAAGAGAATGGCATGTGCTAAATGGGAAAATTCTGCAGCCAAGAATACTCTATCTAGCAAGGCTATCATTCAGAATAACAGTTTCTTAGACAAAAACTAAAGGGGTTCATGAGTACTAAACTAGCCATGTAAGAAATATTAAGGGGGACTCTCTGAGTGTGAAGAAGAGATTGAAAGTGACAAAGATAAGAAAGGATCAGAAAAAAATCTCCAAAAACAATGACAAAACAAGTAATGAAATAGCAACAAATACATAGCTGTCAATGATTCCTTTGAATGTAAATGGACTAAATGCTCCAAGCAAAAGACATGAAATGTCAGAATGGATAAAAAAAAAATAAGACCCATCTCTATGCCACCTACAAGAGACTCATTTTAGACCTGAAGACACCTGCAGTTTGAAAGTGAGTGGGTGGAGAAATATTTATCATGCAAATAGATGTCAAAAGAAAGCTGGAGTAGCAATACTTATATCAGACAAACTAGACTTTTTTTGTTCTTGTATTTTTTATCCAGCTTTGATCTCAGGATAATACTGGCTTCATTGAATGATTTTGAATGTGTTCCCTCTATTCCATTATTTGTAAGATTTTAATAAAGATTGTCATTAATTATTTTTTAAATGTTTGGTAGAATTCACCAGTGAAATTTGTAATTAGTCTTGAGCTTTTCTGTGGTGGGAGATTTTTGATTCCTAATTCAACTTTAATTCTTGTTATTGGTTTAAAAATATTTTCTATTTCTTGGATTCAAGATTCATAATTCAATTTTGGTAACTTTGATTTTTTTTTTTAAGGAATTATCTGTTTTTTTCTAAGTTATCTGATTTGCTAGTATATAATTGTTTATAGTAATCTGTTATACTATGCATATCTGTAGTTATCTGTTGGATTGTTTTCTCTTTCATTTCTCATCTTGGTTTTTGAGTCTTCTCTCTTTTTTTCTTAGTTAATATAGTTAAAGCACTGCCAATTTTGTTCGTTTTTTTTTCCCAAAAATTGGTCATTACTTTCAGTGTTACTGTTTATTCTGGTGTCTATTTTATTTATTTCTGCTTTTTCTTCGTTATTTCCTTCCTCTACTAAATTTCAGCCAGTTTTCTTCTTTTTCTAGTCCTGTGGTGAAATGCTAAGAGTTATATTTGAACTTTTTTCTCAATACAAGCAAGTATAGCATAAATATCTTAACATCTGTTTGTGCTGCATCCTCTCCAAAAAAGAGTACATTATCATGATGAGCACTGAGTAATGTATAGAATTAGTGAACCATTATACTGTACACCTGATACTAATATAATACAGTATATTAATTATAGTTCAATTAAATAAAGAAAGCTGAAAATAATAAGAAACCAGTATCTGGGAAGGAGGAAAATATGTCAAAGCAAAAATGTGGCACTTGCGTTATTTTGAAAGAGGGAAAGATTTTTACAAGTGGAAGGAACAGGAGGTAAATGGATAAATTTGATTAGTTACAAAGAGATATATCATACATAATGGACATGTCATTGATAAAAAAATTTAGTGATTTAATACAAGAATTTTAAAGTAGAGTGGATTGATGAATTAACAGTGTCTAGGTTACACTAACATTTTGAATTAACTTTGATTTTTAAGGATTCTTTGTCTTTTATTGACCCACATAGTAAATTGTGAATTCAAATTGAGAAATTTACCTGGCTATGTTATATAAGAGCAAGAGAATATATCATAAATAAACCCAGTATTTCGGCAGATTTTCTGCAGAAACTCAGAACTTTCCTTAATATAATGGAATTATCTGTAATAAAATTGAATTTAAACACTAACCATATTATACTTTTTCTTTCCCTGTATGGAAAGGCATATTTTTCATATTTTCAGCCGCTATGATAGATAAATTATCAATTTCATATGACTATACCTCCATCCAAATGATATTAAAAATATGAATGGCCTTGGCAAAAGAGGAGTTTCTTTCTGGGTATGAAAGCAGTAAGAAAAAAACTTTGGTTAAGGATGTAGTTATAATGTGATCTTTTGTATATAAACCACCAAAGGGAGTATCTCTGTTTCCACATTTGCCTCCAGGGTGGATCTTCATGTGTGTAATGTTACCCAAGGTAGATGTTTTTGAGAATGCCCTAGAGAAAGGCAGCCAGGGTTTCAGTTGTTCAGAGAACTAATGTTTAGGCAAAGATGGTCTGGGTCTATGTTTAGATAGATGCTGCTACTCTAACCCAATAGCAAAGACAGTGGAGATATTACAGGCGTAATATACTCTGGACTTGACCATATGTTTGGGAATAGGAGAGATATTAGAACTTTCCTGTTTTGAAATAGACATACCTCTCTATTTATTTTTCTCCTGGAGCCCTGGAACACATTTTTGTTGAATATCTTATAGGGCTAGATAGAGAAAAACAACTCTTAAATAGATTGCCCAAATACTTCTTATGAAAGATTTCAATTTGTCCTGAAATTTAGATAACCATCTTCATATAGCATTTTGCTAGTGTTTTCTCTTTGAACTTGAAGTCATAAAGAAAGAATCTAATAGAAAAAGTTTAGTTTTTTAAAATTTCTGGTCAAATAGTCTTCAAATTTTTACTTATAAGTCAGTTTTTTTAAAGATTTTATTTATTTATTCATGACAGACACACAGAGAGGGAGAGAGAGGCAGAGACACAGGCAGAGGGAGAAGCAGGCTCCATGCAGGGAGCTGGACATGGGACTTGATCCCAGGTCTCCAGGATCTGGCCCTGGGGTGAAGGCGGTGCTAAACTGCTGAGCCAGCCGGGCTGTCCTAAGTCAGTTCTTTAAATAGGTAATTTTGATACTCTAGCTTTTTCATGTTGTAATAAAGGATATAATAGCAGGAAATTAGGTAGGTTTTGACAAGTAGGATTTCTGTACCTTGAGTTAGCATATAGTCTCTTGTTTTCTTCTCTCCCACTCATTTTTTCTAGAAATCATGTTGTATATTCATATCTTATTTTTTTAATCTTAGATTTCATTCATATCTTTAATTTTCCTTTGACTCTTTTTAGCAAATACCTATATTAACATTCTGGTTCCATTTGCTAAGCATGTTATTTGTGCTCTGCATTGTATTATATTGGGCTGAAGATGTGGCCTATGTTTGAAAACTTAGAGGAGGTTGGATATATGCTTTCCTTTCTCAGCCACCAGAATCAGAAAATCAGTGGAATTTTTTTTTAGGTTTGAATGTCTGAGAACAGCACTTAGACAATTCCTTAACAACAGCACTTAATTCCAGTTCCTCTACATAGTCTTGGAAAAGTCAGTCTCTCTAAACCTCGGTTTTTCACACCAATAGGATGATTACTATATGATTACTATATTTAACATTTACTTTAGAATGACTGTGAAGATCAAATGAGATAATATTGGTGTGAATACTTTGTAAACTGTAACATGTTATATATACATTAAATGCTATTGCTGAATTATTTAATCAGGGCACATTGACAATTTTGAACCCGTGAAGGCAAAGATACTTCTAATGAATTCTGGGTGTGATAAGGAAAAAACTTTTATTGTTTATTGTATATCAGGTACTGTTTCATGGACTGGGGACAGAACAGGAAATAAAATATATTCTCCAAAATTTAGGCAAGATAATGTGGCCCTAACTGCCTTTAAAGGATTAGAAATGATTCTCTTGTCCCCTAAGGGTCCTTCAGAGAAAGGGCGGATCAGTCCATTTAGGCCTAGGCATCCAAAGATAAAGGTCATGGACAGTGCTCATGATTTCAGAATGATTATTTTCCCAGAGAACAACCTTTTTTTTTTTTTTTCCTTTTTTTTCCCTACATTTTTCCTGTGGCCCTTTTTGTACCTTCTCTGGTTCTTTGGGTTGCAGTAAATTCTGTTCTCTTGACTTCAGTACTAGCTTTTTCTCCATACCGTATCTGCTTTTGACTCTTTCTGATTTCAGTTACGTGCTTTTATCAACCAATTGTCTGATTTCAGTTAACAACTAGGTCAGTCATTTGTTCTAAAGCCATAGCTGAATTTTACAACCAGCATCTATTCCAGTAAACCCAAGGACCTTTCAATTTTGAAGTAATAGAATGATTGTAAATTTGCTATCACTTCTTTCATAGGGCTGTTTATTTTAGCAGTTCAATTTTTGGCATAAAACACCAGATCACTAAAGAACAATTGTAATTGTGAGGATTACATACACTCAAGTATTTAGGAGGAGGTAGTGATGACTTCTTGAAAATTTAATGATGATTTCATTTTCCCTATGTTTTTGTGAAAAAGTTGTGTGATTATAATTTTAAAAGGCACAAATATTAATAGAGACTAAGATTGTTTGTGGGAAAGAGTGATGTTACATCTTTTATTCACATTATTCTGGAAACTCAGGTGCTTATTTATGTTTCTTTGTGATAAACACCTATGAAAGCAATCATACAGTAATTAGCTTAAGAAAAACTTCCCTTATCTGATTCTTTGGTGACATTCTTAACCATCCACTAATAATAGCTTCTCCATTTTAACAAAGTTATTCTCGACCTTTAAGCCTCTCTGTGAAGAATGTTGTCGGGAATTGGAGGAAAGCTACTTTGTCTTCTAAGATCAGAATTGTGTGTTGTAAACACTGAAAATGATACAAAAGAAGAGAGTTCACATAGTTAAAGTGATGTATATAACTGATACCCAGAGGTAATTCAAACTATCACTCCCTTGGATCTTTTCATTTATTCCAATAGTAGCTATTGATAGTATCATAAAATCAAGTATTCTCCAGTATTGCATTTGCACAAAAGATCAGGAATCATGTCAGCGTTTGAGCCTGCCCCAGTTGGGCTGGCTTATAAGTACACAGAGACTGGTGTGAACTTGGTTGTAATGTTAGAAGTCTTGGGTCCTTTTTTTGCTGTCGGTGTCTTGTACTGGTTAATAATTCTTTTTGACTTGTTGAATCTTTATTTTATAGGCTCTTGTTTGGGCTTTCTTCCCTTGTGATCGTCCTATCTTGCAAGTTCTCTTATTCCTCTATTTCACTCATAGGTAGGATTGCTGATGACTATTCTGCTCCTTATTTCAGGACTCTCCTGCTGTAATGCTTCCCAAATTGAACTGAGGAAAAGAAAATGATTTGTCAGGGTTAGCATTTATTTCCTGTCTGTGTAGTTTCAAATCTAAGTTAGGTACTCTTAGGTACATCTTTATACTTGAAATATTCTGGTGCTGAAGAGCTTTGCAAAGCCTCTTACATCAATTGGTCCATAAGTAGTAATTCTAAAACTGTAAGTCTCATGAGATGTCTCTTTTAACTTAAAATTGTATATTGGTTGAATTCTTAGTTGTCTCAGGTATCTGTTCTAACATTTTCAACTCATTCTGAAATTTGCTTTTATTGTAGAGTGTAATTTAGGCACTTCACTAAAAGGGCAAATGCTCATAGGAAAGAAAAAATATACAACGACTTTTCCTTGATGAGAGCTCAAATTCAAAGGCCAAAGTTTTTGTTGTTGTTGTTGTTGTGTTTTTTGTTTGTTTTTTGACTTTTCGTGAATAGACAGATATGGCTGGAAACTAACCACAATTCCAGACAGATTTGACAATTTACCAGGAGACTGCAGATTGACTTTGATGCTTTTGAAAATATAGCTGAGAACAGACATCTCAACTAGGGTCATCATCAGTCAGCTGTTCAGCTTGACAGTCTTTATCAATGTTTAGTCAAGGCTGCACTGGAGTATTTTCTTTTTCTTTGAAGAATCTTTATGATATTTTCCACTTGAGCATCTGCTTTTAAAACTTAAAAATAGATATGACATTCTAAATTTGCGGCTCCAAACATGTTTTAGACTTGACTTTTGTTCAATAAGTATAATTCAATATGAAATAAGCAAGTATAACATTGAGGATTTTTGAAAAGATTTTTAAATGATTCATATTCTGGTAGTAGATTCTTAGCAATGACTGATAGTAATACAACTTCACTTATTCTCTCCTTGCCATGGAGCTCTCTCAAAATACTTATGACCATCATTATCATTATTATCATGCTCAAGAAACTTCAGAAGCTAGTTATGTGCAATTGTGTATGGAACTTGTAAAAGCAAGTGATCTACTTTTTTTGAGCATTGACTAAGAAAAATTCTATTGGAGAAGTTTATTTCAAAACATTTGAATTGCAATAGGATAATAGTGATGAGTATCAAGTCTTTTATTCCATTCCATTGTGAAGCCACAGCATGGCTAGGTAGAAGACAGCAAGTTTTCAGTACACAATACATTTTAATTGTCCAAGAAAGATATACACTCAAGTTTAGAGATGAATTTCATTATCCCAGTTACTGGTTGAAAAGACATAATAGGAAAATATATAACTCAGGGTACCTAGGTGGCTCAGTTGGTTAAGTGTGTGCCTTTGGCTTGGGTCATGAACTCAGGGTCCTGGGATGGAGCCCTCCTGCTTAGCAAGGAGTCTGCTTCTCCCTCTCCCTCTGTCCCCATCCCTCGCAATCGTGTGCACACATGCTCTAACTTGTGCTCTCTCACTCACACACTGTCTCATATAAATTTTAAAAAATCTTAAAAAAGAAGAAAAATATATAACTTGAATTTGCTAAGAAGCAGCTGACATAAAATTCCAACTTTGATGAAATCCTTGTATTTAAATTGCCAGTTAAGTCAAAAGCAAAATTAGTTCTTATTTAATCAAAGAGTAGCACATTTATATAAATCACAATAAATATAATTAATAATTAAAAACTTAAAAATAAAATATATAAGACTATGCTTTTAGTATTTTAGAAAACAACATGGTATACTCAGAACATACAATAGTAATAATGTTTTGAAAAGATAGATTTCATCAAATAAAATTAAATACAACAAGAGTTGTGATATTTAGGCAAACTTCCCAAATAACCAACCAACCATCCTGAATGATGTATATCATCTCTCTCTCTCACACACAAACATACATCTACCTTTCTATCCATCTGTCTGTATGTCTTTCCACATATCTACCTATATATGTGTCATTGGACATGAGCTCCCATGGGAAAGAGATGACCTTGGGAGAGGCAGCTTTCTCTGTAGCTGAGATTAAACCTGCTGTTGGGGTCAGTTTAACTGATATCCTTGGACATGGATAGGAGGAGCAAATTAAAGGAGAAAAGTTGCCACAGTAACATATGCCAGAAATTACCAACAGAAAACTTTTAAAATGTTAAAACCAGAAAAAAATTCTCTGAAGTTAAAGAATGAGTCCATTTAATAGGTTCGGATAGTATTTGACACCTTAATAGTTTCTAAAGGCACTATTATAGTGAAACTGATGTTCCTAATGATAATCCTGAATCAACAAGCCAAAAAAAAAATCTATTCAGCAGCTTCTGTTATTTTATCATCTATCTATCTATATTTGGGAATAAAATGGTGGAGAATTAAAAAAAAAAACTGGTCTGTAAGAGTGTAAGTTCAGTTATCTAGAAAATTTTTATTATTAGTTATTTTATTATTATTACTAGTCTTCCTATCATCTTATGATACTGTTTTGTGATCTGGCTGTGGGCAAAGTGAGGGGCGGCAAGAATGAGTTGCTATGGTTCATAGAGTCAGTGGACCACTCTGCGTGGCATGCTTTTCATAGAGGGAATGAGGACAGAGCTGAGGGGGGAGAGAGTCCAGAATTAAGCTTCTTGTGAAAGGAGCCAAATTGAGATTGGGAACCAATTTGGAAAAAAAAAAAAAAAAAAGAGAGAGAGAGAGAGTGTTGAACTGATGAACAGGGCTATTAGAGCACACATGTGAAAGGCAAACCTGAAGGAATTTGTAAGGCTGGGGATAGGTGCCTATGGGTGCTTTTAGTGCACTTTACACGGCACCCTGGGACGAAGAATACATTTTTTTTTTAAAAAGGTTTATCTAAAACCATATTTATGAATTCTGTTGTGTGGTGAAGCATGAGTAGTGCATTAGTTTCCTAAGGCTGCTGTTCTAAAGACCCAACAATTGGGTGGCTTACAATAACAGAAATTTATTGTCTCACACAGTTCCAGAGGCTAGACTTACAAAATCAAGTATTGGCAGGGCTGTGTCCTCTCTGATGACTCTATGGGAGAAGATAATCCTTCCTTGCTTCTTCTAGCTTTTGGCAATCCTTAACATTCCTTGGCTTGCATATGCATCATTCCAGTCATATGGCTTCTTGTGTTTTCTCTCTCTGAATGTACCAAATCCCCCTTTTTATAAGAGTACCAGTCATACAAAATTAGAACCCACCCTGATGACCTCTCTTAACTTGACTATCTCTATAAAGATTCTGTTTACAAATAAGGCCATATTTTGAGGTACTAGGAGTTAGGATTTGTTGAAATAAATTTCTAGGCCCAGGATGAGGCCCTGGGTACCACATCAGCAAACTGAAACTTAGATAACTCATGTACCTAAGACCAGAAGCACAGTATATCCAACAAGCCAATCCCTGGTTGGTTGCCAAGAATCAGTAATGATTTCCTGTTCTAAATAAGGTCAGATGTACAATTCCAGCCAATCAACTAAAGCCAAATACTCTTTCCTTGTTCTCTGATTATTGTCTTCTATAAAAACTGCAGCCCTGTCCCTTGCTTTGCAGTTTTCTGGACTCTTGAGAATGGAGACTTCTTGCTTCATGAAGTGTGAAATAAAATTTGCTTAGATCAACTAAATTGTTCTTTTTTGATTATTTTAACAGACTTAAACATATCATTTTGGGGGGACATTTTTCAACCCATTACAGGTGGATTCTCATCAGTTCTCCATATGCTTTAAAATTTCATAGAGTTCTTCCAGATTTTGTCATATTATCTATCAATTTTAAGATCCAACATTATACATTTTGTCTTTTATGGAATTTTTGTGACTACTTTTTGAAAGCTTGAAAGAACTATCCTGGAGTTGGTATCAACATACCATTTTGAACCATATTGTTGCTCTGTTCTCTTGAATGTATCTTTCATGGTGATTTGGTAGTTTCTCTTAATACTTTCAGGGGACTAGAGGAAAAATGGAAATCAGATAAGTTAAAAGGTGAGCACTGAGTTGATGAGATGGGTTTATATTGTGTGCTGTGTAAGCTCAAATCTCTATAATAAATTCCTTATTTCATATATTTTCTAATAGTTCTGCTTTTCTGATCAAGCCCTGACTGATGCAGTTGATAGAAGAAAGAACTGTTCAAGCTCTGAAAAACTTGTAGGATTTTTTTTTTTTTATCCAACCCATCAAAAAAGTGAATCATGCACAATTTTGAAGGACAATTTGATATATCACAAAAAATAGATAAAGCATCAGAATTGATGTGATCCAAAGCTGTGTTTCAGCCAGGTTTTGCTGCATAGTTGTTGTTCTCTTGTATTTGACCTAGTAAAGTCAGGGATTTGCTTCAACTAAACCCTTTGTCATTGTCTGTAAATCTGTACTGTTTGTTACAGATACTGTGTAACAAAATAATGATTAATAAAAATATTCAAATGGACATCAACTGTCTTTCATGTGAACTACAGTTTAGTAATGTATGAATGCATATGTACATGTTTTTGTTCAAAGACATTGTGTCTAGTAAGCACTAAAATGTTGTTTTAAACAACAGCAGTCTCCAAACAACAACAAAACTTGGAAAAATATGACTGGTAACAAGCTTTCTTTCTGAATGATAAAATGTGACTAATAGTTCTATAGAGAAAAAATGCACAACAATGGATATTTACCTAAGTAACATTTTATGCCAAAATGGTACAATGATTTATAATATTATAGGCCATTTCAGAAGTTGCTACAGGACACCTCGTGCAGATAGTGTACTGTGTGGTGCAAATTATAGTGATTTGTGGAAGTGTAGATTGAAAGACTGGAGCAATAAAGAAAGAAGAATAATGTTCTTTGGATCACTGGGGAAAAGCACAGCTCAGCACCTGTCCCTAGGCAACTTTGAATAGTACAGCACATTGAAGTTCAAGTCTCTGAAATGTCAAACCTAACTGACAATGAGATTACATTAGAAAAAAAAAATCAAGATGACTAGTGGCTCATTTAGTGTTATGAATGGCGTATCTCCATAAAAGTCACTTGAGGTGTGGTAAACTGAGAAGCGCTGCAAGTTGCTGGGTAAAGAGGGAAATAATATTCACTTCTTAAATAAGTGAGGGAAGGGACACCAACTGGGAGGGATAATTTAGCTAGGCAAAGAATTTGTGATTTGGGCTTCAATTGTGACTCCTTTTCTGATTCATTATCTGACCTTTAGAAAGTTGAGCCTAGATTGGATGTAGTGAGTCCAATTCTGTCTGCTGTACAAGTAAAAAGGAGAATCGTGTTCAGGAAACAAAAGGTGCACAATAAGTTCACCCCAAGAGGGAGAATATGCTTCATGCTGTTTACAGGCTCTATGAATGTTGCTATGTCCATATTTTACTTCTCTGGCCTCATAATCCCACAAGCCAGAAGGTAAAACTGTGCAAGGAATGAGCATGATTGGACAAGGAATCATGTGCCATTCATACCTGTTTGACCCTTTTAGTGTTTCTCTAGGCTGCTGTGAATATAGTCAAGTTAATCTTTGAGAATATCAAAGTCATACTAAAGAAATTGCAAGAAAGGAAGAAAGAGAAAGGGACTTTTTTTTTTCTTTTAGATAACGGAGACATGGTTTATGTCTTTCCGCATTTAAGGTGGGTACTGTACTTTTAAATGAATTTTGAGCACCTGCAGAGCAAAATGTTGTGAATTCAAACTAATGTACCTGGAAAAAGTCAAGAGAACAAATAGATTGTGCATCTTAGAAACTATGCCAGTAAGTATTCACAGCATGCAAGAACAATTGTGTAATGCACATTTTTGTTAAGAACACTTACTTGCTTAAATAGTAGCTTCTTTCTAACAAGTGGCATTAACATTTAAAATAGGCCTGAGGGGCACCTGAGTGGCATAGACCATTAAGCCTGCGACTCAGTTTCAGCTCAGGTCATGATCTCAGCATCATGAGATCAAGCCTTTCCTTGGGCTCTGTTGTGAATGTGGAGTCAGCTTGAGATTATTGCTTTTTTAAAAGTATATGCATATATATATTTTATTGAAATTCTATTTGCTAACATATAGTATAACATCTTTCCTTCTCCGTTTGCCCCTCCTGCCTGTGCTCTCCCTCCTAAAATAAATAAATCTTTTAAAAAAATAAATAGGTCTGGGCAAATGATTGTTGATCATGTTTTCCTTTGCTTGAGTGGATGCTGAAACAACAGGCTGCAGAGTCAGCCAGAGAATGTATCCTGAGATGCATTTTCATGGCTGGAAGACCTGGGAAATTATTTATCATTACCAAGACTGTTTCCAAATCTGTAAAATGGGAGAGTATCAGTTTCTGCTTCATAGACTTTCACAAAGATCAAATTAAGAGGGATCCCTGGGTGGTGCAGCGGTTTAGCGCCTGTCTTTGGCCCAAGGCGGGATCCTGGAGACCCGGGATCGAGTCCCACATCGGGCTCCCGGTGCATGGAGCCTGCTTCTCCCTCTGCCTATGTCTCTGCCCGCCCCCCGTGACTATCATTGAAAAAAAAAATTAAATAGAAAATAAAGCATGGAAATCACTTAGCTTGGAAATTGAAATGTAATCCATAGATGTCAGAAATATGAACAGAAATGCTATGAATTGGCTTTTATTCACCATATTATTGAGGTAAACTTTGATAAATAAACAACAAATTTTGTAATAAGTGAAGCACAAATGGGTTTGTGACTTCAGAGTGAATTTTGGACAGACATTAAATACTAGGGCATTTCATAATCTAGTAAAGTGAATATTTTATCATGCTATTCTGGTTAAAATTCTTGGTAATGTAAACATTTTGTACCCTTTATTTAGGAAAAGTCTATCTTCAATAAGGAGACTCCATCTGTTTGTGAGTGCCTATAAAGGGAAAAGGTTTCAAAGTCAGTAAAAGAAGATATTTTTAAAGTTTTGTGATATAAATAATTTTATTTAAAAGCCACCATGGGAATTGCTAATAGCATTAAATCTGACAAGAATTTCTGATCTCAGTAGTTTTCCAGACTACATAGTTGTTACAATGTTTAATTATTTCCTTGAACAGTTGATTTCATTTAAGACGTTTTTCATTTACAATCATCAACAGTCAATAACATCTTGATCATTTTAAACAGTCATCCTTCAATATTAAGATGCTCTGCCTTTCCTGCTGAATATTTATATTTCTTATAAAAAAGGGCTGGTGTGAAGTCTTACTTTGGTCCTGTTGGTTAAGACTGTTAAGAGTCACTTCAGACAGATAGTTCAATGTATGTTTTAAGAAAGCATTTGTTATCATACCTGTTGAGAAATATCCTCAATTTTAAAAAATCAAATTGCATCTGGATTCATCTTAATAGTGATTTCTATATTAAAATGACATTCATATTTATAAATGAGATCCCAAAATTCTGTAAGTATTTTCTGAAGGACATGGACAGAGAAAACAGGATTCCTAGATAAAGTACAGGTTAATCATTTTGAGGAAGATGAGGGGAGCAGATATCCTATGTCTTATCTTTTCCTAATCTATTCATTCTTTCACAAACTTCTAAGAATTCCTTTTCAGGTCCAGCTTCTCAGGTTCTTTTGCTATAGGTTAAAAGTAAGACCTGCTCTGCCCTTTATGATCTTCTTAAACTAATTACCTCCATGTACCTCACTTTTCTTATCTATAAAATGGGCCTAATAAATTGTATCTACAACCTGGGATTGTGAGAGATAGATATGTGTGGTATCCAAATTGATGCATTGCAAAAAAGTGCCCATTAAATGTTGGCTATGTTATTATTATTTTTATTATCAGCATAGTCATCATATCTTTTGGTGTCTATTTTGGTTAGTGTAGTTGCATCTACCCCAATGTTAAACATGAATCCTAGAAATTCAGTAACTTATTCTTTTCTACAGGCTCTGTTGCTCATCAGACATTTTCCCTTTTCTTTCCCTACTGTCTTGCCCTCATTAGTCTCCTGAACAAATCCAACAGCCCCCTACTTGGTCCCCTTCCCTCATCTTGTCTTCTTCAATTTATGTTCCACTAGCTTTAGAGTTCCAGCTCTGAAACAAACCTGATTAAGATTCTAAACCATTGTGCAACTATGCAGTTTTGGACAAATCACTTATCCTCACTA
The DNA here is from genome assembly GCF_048418805.1 of Vulpes vulpes. Taxonomy (NCBI): domain Eukaryota; kingdom Metazoa; phylum Chordata; class Mammalia; order Carnivora; family Canidae; genus Vulpes; species Vulpes vulpes. The sequence continues at coordinate 46,378,862 of NC_132792.1, read as the reverse complement.
TTCCCCAGTTTCCTCATTTGAAAATAAGTACTTGCCTTTCTCATGTGGAAATGTTATGATGTGCAAATGGATGCAGAACCCTTTGGCTTTATAAAGGATCATGTGACATGAGTCATTAAGGCATAAACTAGAAAAAGCCTGTATTAGAAGAGATGTAACTATTAGATGCGATTTGGTTTATCCTTACATTTTCAACATGATTTACATCATTCATTGGCAAAACAATATGTGTAGTTTGGAATAAGATTGGGCTACATTTAAAAAAAAAGAATGTGTCAGTGTGCATGATTATTATTGTGTGCCAATATTTACCAGAATTGGGGACACAAAGATAAGGAGCTGAAAGTATCTGTTCTGTTTTTAATATTAGTATAAAGATGACATGCTCAAATTGGCATTCAAATTAGGTAGTGGATTCTACCTAAATTAACAGCAAATTTATTAGTTGAGGGAGCAATACTACGATTGTTGCTGTCACGGTTGCTACTGATAATACCTAATCACATCTACCACTTACATGTTTAAGGCATGGTTATTAAGCATTGTAAAACATTATCTCCAGGATGCATGTGATTTCATTCATATGTGGAATTTGAGAGACAGAGAAAATGAGCAAAGAGAAAAAAAGAAAAAAGAGGCGAAACAAGAAACAGACACTTAACTATAGAGAATAAACTGATGGTTACCAGAGATGAGGTGGGTGGGGTGATGTGTTAAATAGGTGACGGGATTAAGGAGAGCACTTGTGATAAAAACTGGTTGTTGAATCACTATATTGTACACCTGAAACTAATATTACACTATATGTTAATAACAGGAATTTATTTATTTATTTTAAGAAATCTTATTTATTTGTTTTTTTTATTGACTTTTTTTTTAAATTTATGATAGCCACACACAGAGAGAGAGAGAGAGGCAGAGACACAGGCAGAGGGAGAAACAGATTCCTTGAGGGGAGCCCAATGTGGGACTCCGTCCTGGGACTTGGGAACTCTGCCCTGAGCTGAGGGCAGATACTCAACCGCTGAGCCATCCAGGTGTCCCTTATTTATTTAGCTTTCTAGACTTTGACATTTAAAGAGTTACATGCCTGATCTAAACAGGTACAGAAGTATTGGGATTGTGACTAATTACTATCACCCAATAAAGCTATTTGGATATAGCATATGTTATACTTGTGAATCTCTAGATCAATAGGGGAATTGTTTTGGTAAATCCTCTGAGATCTTCTATTAAATTATGCAACATTATCCTAATTTGACATCTTTTTTTCTAAATAAACAAGATCACAAATACATTATACTGGAATGAAACACTGAAAATAGATCTTAGTTCACAAGTGCAGTGATTACTGCAGTTCAGGAAAAACTATCGTTAACTCTAAATCAACAAATTATACAAATGTGTATAGCTGTATCTGTTGAGAAACTTGGTCCCTTCTTCAGGTAAATAAATAACTCAAATAGAAAATCTTTGTGTGTGTGTGTGTGTGTGTGTGTGTGTGTGTGTCTGTGATTTAGATTCAGTAAGTAAAGAATATGTGTATCTGTGGCATGTGCTATGAATATTTGCACATGAATATACTATTGCTTAGGCCACATGTGGTAAAAAACTGATATGAATAAAAAACAGGAAGATTTTTTGATTAGAGATAGTATATTATTTATATATTATAGATAGATACTCAAGTATGTGTACACTAGTATATCATTGTCAATTGGATCTGGAAAATTTATTTCTTTAAATATATTGATAAACTGTAGTTTAAGTTGTTTATTAATCTCACAATGAAACTAGTAGGACATAAAAATTAAACTTCAGAGCAATTTAGAATCAATGAAACAAAAAAAGTTGTTAAAGTTAGAAGGTAATGACAGTATTTATGCACTGGCTCTTCATTTTCTGTTAGCAACTTGGCATATTTGGAACTAAGCAGTACAAATGAACATCCAAATTTCATGTCCATATATGCATATATAACTATTGTATCTTTTAATTCATTTCTTATAAACTTTTATTTATATAAAATTATACATAGATTATGTACATTTTGGTTAATTTGGATATTATTTTTTGAGAGAGAACACATGCAAGTGAGGGGTAAGTAGGGTGTGGGGAAGGAGGGGCAGAAGGAGAGAGAATCTTTAGCACATTTCACATTCAGTGTGGAGCACAACACAGAGTTGAATCTCTTGACCCTGAGTTCATGACCTGAGCCAAAATCAAGAGTCAGACGATTAACTGACTGAGCCACCCAGGTGCCCCAATTTGGATATTATTTTTAGTTATTCATATGAATCTCTATAATACATATATAATTTACTTTGATTTGGAGTTACTATAGTCATGTGTACTTGAAATTTATGGACTGTCTTTTCAAAGAACATATTGGCCAATAATATAATGTGTAACTTTTTATAGATCAGATTTGATCTAATCAGTTTAAATTTATATAAATGTTCTGATATTATATATATTTTTAAATAATTAAACTTTTTCCCTGGAGTGTAGTTGACACACAATGTTACATTAGTTTTAGGTATACAACATAGTGATTCAACATCTCTATATGTTCACCATAAGTGTAGATACCGTCTGTCACCATACAATGCTATTACAATTGATGATTGTATTTTTAAACATAAATATGTGAACTAAAACAATTGTTTTAATTTTAATTGAGGCATTTTTTGGAATTAATTTATTTGGAAGTGTTAGGCATGTATAGAAAATTATGGTAAATTTTGTTATTGTTTATTACTATTTTTTGTATTACTGGATCAATACCTAAGGAATATCATGGACAATAAATCTGTAATATACTAGTGCTGACTATATAGATGGAGTGAGTGAACCCATATGAAAAGTACTATTATGAAAAAGTGAAGTATTTAAAAAGAATTTAGTGAACGTGAATTTCTCAAGTTTACAACAATATTACTATTATTATTATTACTAATAAAATTATAATTGAGTACTATATTTAGAAACTGTGCTAGGATCTTTAGATTAATTTTTTAAGGTTTTATTTATTTATTTGAGAGAGAGAGAAGCACAGAGGGAGAGGGAGAGGGAAAGGGAGAGGGGGAAGCAGACTTGATAATGAACAGAGAGCCTGAGAGGGCAGTGGTGATGGAGGCTCTGTCCCAGGGCCCTGAGATCATGACCTGAGCCAAAGGTAGATGCTGAACCAACTAAGCCACCCAGGCATCCCTCTTTAATTTTTTATTTAATTTTATTTTATTTTTTGCATGCCTCTATAGATTCATTTTTAGTTTAGTCTTCATAATGTTTGTATGATACATTGTTATTACATATATAGACTATATTGTGTATTATAATACAACTAACTATCATTATATTATTGATGTGTCTAACTATCATTATATTATTTTATTGAATGTATAGATTAGGATATTGAAACTAAGGCAAATTAAGTGACTTGCCCAAGATAATTTTACAAATAGGTGTTTGAGAAGTCATTCGATTTATGAAGAATTTGACATTGGCAAAACAACTTAATACATGGCATTGACAAACAACTTAATACATCTTTCCATCAAATACAAATCATGTGATTATGTGATTATGTTATTGTTCTTAGAATGAATCTTAAGAGGACCCAGAATACATTGGGAGGACTAACCAAAAACATTTGGAGGAGCTGCATTTGTGATTTGATGGATTCTTTCTGAACATATACTAGCAGATACTAGCAAATACACAAAATTATGAAGATCATATAAACTTAGATAAAATTAAGTGAGATTCTTTTGTTTGTTTTCCTGTTTCCTCCTTAATGTTCTTATTTTATTGCATTGTCAATTATTCATATTTTCTTTTTTTTTAAAGCAAAGTTGAGTTTGATGTGAAATTACTGTGATATGTAGGTGTCACTGCTATATGCTTTTTTATATAGGAAATACAGAAAAGAAAAAAGAAAAGGTGAAAATTTAGAAAGGGAAAAAAACTAGAAAATAAAAATGAGAATTGATAAAATTGGAATCAGAGAGGAAATTGATCATTATGAACTTAGGGCCTTTGAAAACTTCCTTTCTTTGATTTGTTTGATCAAAACTACGTGTCAAAGGAAAAATAAATCATCTAATAGAGTCCCATCTGTTCAAAATCCATGAAAAATGCAAAAGCACTTTGTAATTAACTTCTGTGAAGAGGTATTGGTTCTTTGTTTTTAGTGAGACTGGGAAGAGAATAGATATGGAATAGTCTGTCAAATGAAGACTGTAGGTATTACCAAGGGGGTACAATTGGGATGTCAAGGTACTGTTCTGTGATAGGAGTTATGCAGGTGAAGATACTTGACTAGTATAAAAGAAATAAAAAATGAAAAGCAGTGATAAGATTCAACTGATTTGAGTCTATAGCGAATCCAGAGTTTATAAAACTGGAGACGGGAAAATGTATTGATTGAAAAGTTATGGTGAGGTAAGTTTATTATGGAGATACTGTTTATTTATTTTGTACAGATACAATTTAAAAGGAACTGTTGCAAGATAAATGTGTTACTTTTGTAGTAAAACTCAAGTTTTCAATTCTGGTTATTAATGTTTTCTAGATTAAGTTGGTCAATAAATGGTTCCCATTCAAGTAGTCAGTCACAGTCCTTTCATGTATTATTATAGTAGGAGACCAGGAAAATACTTTTATTTATTTTTATTTTTATTTATTTATTTATATTTTTTCAGGAAAATATTTTTAAAGGCCTGGGAGATAACATAGAATAAAAAAAAATGCTTTAATTAGGTCTCTAAACCCTAGTCATTGAAATGAGCCCTAAGTATTGTGAAGCAGCAGAAAATAACCAAAACATATGCCATATTCCAGTAGAATATGGTTACATACAAGCAGGGTTGAGTTACTGGTATATAATTAGAGGAGATGTTTTACCCTATATATGTAGCCATAGAGAGCAGTATAAATATTCTATTGGTGCTGCCACAAATAGGGTCTCTAATATCTATTATAAACATTTAGTAGGCAGAGAAAGGGCTTTGGACTATGGATGACTAATGAAATGAATTCTTTATTTAATCTGGACTTGTGTGCTGTTGATTCTGCTATACCTGCGTTGTAGAATTTCCTTCTTCATTCTTACCACTCTTTATAGGTCACAAAACCCCCTTCATAAATTCCGCTGGACTAGGACTAAGATCTAGCTCTTCCTGGTCTATATTTAACTCTTGGAAATACTGTGCACTGTGTAAGAACTGTGAACATGAAGGTTCCGTAGTATTCACCCTATCAGGGAGTACCTTGAGAGTTCTGCTTTATGATGTCTCAAGGCAAAGAAGGATTGTTTGTCTCTCAACTAGCCTCTGATCAGCTGCTTTTGAGCCATCAAGATGTCTTTGTCTTCTCTTCCAGCAGCTATTTTGTCTCATATGATAGCTATAAACAATGTGCCTCCTCCTCCACTTCGCAGTTTACCAAGTGAGTGAGAAATATGTCAAGGGTTTGTCATTGTTTTCAGTGGGATTTACCCCAGATATAATGAATAGGGGGCACTTGTGAATTTGTAGAGAGACGAAGAATCTTCTTGACAGAGTAGTGAGATGGAAAAAACATATGCAAATCCTGCTTTGTTGCTCTGAAGTCATTTCAGTTCTCTAGATTTCAAATATTTTACTTTGAGAATCTTTAGGAACTTTCAGAACTTCAAATAAGGAATACTTTTAATGAGAAAAGAAAACAAAGGCTTAGGAAGATCACATGGCTCACCAGTAATCAAACCCTGTTTCTGGCATATCTTCTATTGCCTACTCAGTGTCAGTCTTACTGCCCTACCCTTTGTGAGCTAATTAATACTTAATTTTCAGTAGGGGAATTCTCATTAAAATTTTCAAGGAAAAAAAAAGATAATGTCCATTATCTTCTGCTGAAATTTGTTCCTATTCCATTTTATTTTTATTTTGTAGTTTTTGATTTATAATATCATAGGAATTATAGAGTTAAATATTTTGAAGTTTATACTGTGACAGTATTTTATTATTTTATATAGTCAGTCTATACCCAGAACATTTTTTCTCAAGATTTCTTGTCATAGATAACTAGAAATCTATTATTTGATCACCAGTATACTGACTAATATTATGAAATAGTCCTAGTGATAGTTGAAGTTAAAAAAAATCTGGAAAACAAAATAATCTTGATTTTTTTCGACTTCAATAAGGAATTTACTCTTTTTTAAGTATTCTTTGGGTAACTTGTATGATTTGAGAAAGCTAACCTGTCTATTCTTTTATCTTCCTGTGCTCATTAACTCTTTCAAATTATTTTTTAAAAATTAATGATCATAATCTCCAGGGGAAAGGGTGCTATAGACAACAGTTGACACTGCTTTGAAGGGGTATACTTGTGTCTTGAGAAGTGTTAGACAAAGTGTTTATGTTAAACTAATTCTTATATATGCTACTTTTGTATGTTTTTATCATTGTGAAAAAAATTCTTGAATGTAGTCAAAGTTTTGTGTATCTAAGTGAACTGAAATAAACGTTAAATGTAATTTTACCAAAACCCACAGCTTCTACTAGACAGATTTTATTTGTGCAAAAGAAAAAAAAGTCACCCTAAAACAATTTAGCAGCCTAGGAAGCACAGTAGCTGGGAGTTAAAATATCAAATTAATTTAGAATCAATGGGATGAGCTATGTGCTACCCTCTGTAGTGTCTCCCAAGGACACTTAACTTGTGCGAAGTGATAAAAAGATGAAAAATCAGCAGCAGTTTAGATCTCAGAACACAATAGAGCGTAATGGAAAGCAGTGGAGCTCCTGGTTTTCCCTTTAGAGGTTCCTACTTGATGTTCTATGTCTATGACTTCTCTTTGGAGACATGTCCTGCTTGGTTAGTAACTGTGTCTTTGTGCTAACTCTAGCAAATTGACAATTTCCCTTAGCAAACTCTGCCTCTGCGGAAACAATGATCTCATGAAGGCGCGTGTGAGGATGCTTTCAATCGATAATATGACTAAATCTGAATTATAAAGAAGATATAAATGGGAATGATTCAAAATGCAATGGGCATAAATAGGAGGTTCAGTTAAGGACCTTAAAAAAATCTAGCTAAAATTGTCTCCATTTGCAGATGACATGATTTTATATATATAGAAAACCCTAAAGACTCAACCATAAAACTGTTAGAACTAATCAAGGAATTCAGTAAAGTTGCAGGGTACAAAATTAACATATAAAAATCAGCGTTTCTATGAACTAACAATGAATTTTCTGAAAAAGAAATCAATCTCATTTAAATAGCATCAAAAACAATAAAACACTTAGGAATAAATTTAACCAGGGGGTAGGGGGTGAAAGATCACTACTCTGAAACCCATAAGATATTGATAAAAGAAATCAAAGAAGATGTAAATAAATGGAAAGTTATCTTGTGTTCATGGATTGAAAGAATTAATATTGTTAAAATGTCAATGCTATCAAAATTTATCTGTGGATTTGATGCAATCCCTATCAAGATTCCAGTGGCATTTGTTACAGAACTAGAAGAAACATTCTTAAAATTTATGTGGAACCACAAAAGACTCAAAATAGCCAAAAATATTTTGAGAAAGAAGAACAAAGCAGGAAGCATCACACTTCCTGATTTCAAACTATACAACAATGTTATTGGCATTAAGACGGTATAGTACTGGTATAAAAACAAAGAGAACTGTGGAACAGAATTGAGAGTCCAGAAGTAAACATAAACACATATAGTCAACTAGTATTTGACAATGGAGACAAGAATACTCAACTGAGAAAAAACAATCTCTTCAGTAAATCATGTTGGGAAAGCTGGATATTCAAAAACAAAAGAACGAAACTTGACCACTATCTAACATTCACAAATATTACCTCAAATGGGTTAAAGTCTGAAATATAAGACCTGAAATCATGAAGCTCCTAGAAGAAAACATGAAAGAACTCTTTGACTTGGGTCTGGGTAATGCTCTTTTGGATATGACACCCAAAGCACAAGCAAGAAAATAAAATTTTTAAAAAAGTGAGACTATATCAAACTAAAAAGGTTCTACACTGCAGAATAAATCAACAAAGTGAAAACACAACCTACACAATGGCAAAAAATATTTGCAAACTATATATCTGATAAAGGATTAATATTTAAAATATATGAAGAACTCGTACAACTCAATAGCAAAAAAAAATTTCAATTTAAAAAATGGGCAAAGAAAGAACCTGAGTAGACATGTCTCCAAGGAAAATATTTGAAGGCCAACATACATGAAAAGATGCTCAGAATCACTAGTCATTTGGGAAATGCAAATTAAAACTACAATTTAACCTCATGCGTTTTAAGAATGGTCATTATCAAGGGGATCCCTGTGTGGCTCAGTGGTTTAGTGCCTGCCTTCCGCCTAGGGCGTGATCCTGAAGTCCCGGGATTGAGTCCCACATCGGGCTCCCTTCATGGAGCCTGCTTCTCCCTCTGCCTGTGTCTCTCTCTGTGTCTCTCATGAATAAATAAATAAATAAGATCTTTTTGTAAAAAAGAATGGTCATTATCAAGAAGACAAAGGAAAACAAATGCTGGCATGGATGTGGAGAAAAGGGAACACCTGTGCACCATTGCTGGGATTGTAAATTAGTACAGCTACTATGGAAAACAGTATGGAGCATAGAACTACCATATGATCCAGCAATTCTGCTTCTGGGAAATTCCAAGGGTAATGAAAACATTAACTCAAAAAGTCTGCACCCTTATGATCATAGAAACATTATTTACAAATTTACAATAGGCAAGACATGGAAACAACCTAAGTGTTCATCGATGTATGAATGAAGTTGTGGTACATATACACAACTGAATATTATTCAGCCATAAAAAACAAAGGAATCCCCAAATTTGCAACGATATGAATGGACCCTGAAGGCATTGTGCTAAATGAAATAAGTCAGACAAAGACAAACATCGTATGATCTCACTTACATGTAGAATCTTTAAAAAAAAAAAAAAAAGCTCATAGAGGGGATCCCTGGGTGGCGCAGCAGTTTGGTGCCTGCCTTTGGCCCAGGGCGCGATCCTGGAGACCGGGGATCGAGTCCCACATCGGACTCCTGGCATGGAGCCTGCTTCTCCCTCCTGCTGTGTCTCTGCCTCTCTCTTTCTCTCTCTGTCTCTCTTTGTCTATCATGAATAAATAAATAAATTAAAAAAAAAGAAAACTCATAGAAAAAGAGATCAGATACTTTGTTATCAGAGGTGGGGGGTGAGTTGAGGAGAGGAGAAACTGGAGGAAGATAGTCAAAAGATACAAACTTCCAGTTATAAATAAGCACTAGGGATGTAATGTATAACATGATGGCTATAGTTAATACTTGCTGTATGATATATGGGGAAGTTGTTAAAAGAGTAGATTATAAGAGTTCTTATTACAAGGATATTTTTTCATTCTCTTTTATTTATTTATTTATTTTTTCATTCTCTTTTAATATCCATATGAGATGGTGGATGTTAACTATACATGTTATAATTATTTCACAGTATATGTAAATCAAATAATTATGCTATATACCTTAAGCTTATACAGTGATATATGTCAATTATTTCTCAAACTAGAGAAAATTTTGCCGTTATATATATATATATCCTTACTTACTTTGGATGAGGTTAGTTAGGTTACCTTTAGTGAGACATGTCTACCTTATCTATAAATTTTATACATGAATAATAATTGAGGGCTTTTCATAGGCAGTGTGTAAGCACTTTGCATGTTATGTTATTTCATTATTTCTCACAAGACACTTAGGAGATCTGTGATACGCAAAATAATGGCCACCAATGATGTGCATATCCATATCCCTGAAACCTGTGAATAAACTATGCTACATGACAAGAGAAATTAAGGTTGCAGATGGATTTAAGGCTGTTAATCAGCTGACCCTGAAATGGAAGAAGACTCTGGATTTGAGAGTGGGCCCACTGCCAAAAGGGTCCTCTATAAGTGAAAGAGGGAGGCATGTGACTTAGTGAGATTCAGGGTGAGAAAGGCTCAACTGGGCATTGCTGGCTTTGATGATAAAAGGGGTATATTAGCCACAGAATTGTGGCAGCCTCTACAAGCTGGATGAGGCAAAGAAAGAGTCTTCCCTAGAGTTTCTAGAAGGAATGTAGCCCTGCTGACAACTTGATTTTAGCATAGTGAGATCTGTTTGACTTCTGACTTCCAGAGCTGTAAAATCATAAATTTGTGTTTTAAGCTGTACATTTGTGGTAATTTGTTTCACCAGTGATGCAAAAACTAATACCTGGTCCATTTTACAGTTAAGGATAGTGAGGCTTGGGTGGTTTCATACCAAGGTTCACACAGTTGTCAAGTGGTAGAAAATTTTCATAGTATCATTTGTATGAATTTACTCATTAAAAACTACAATGCCAGTAGCAGTATAGCTCCCTCTTACCCATTACCCTGAAATCCTCTCCACATTTTACCAGTTGAATGATATATATGCATTTGTTGCATTTTGCCATTTTTGCCATTTAGACACTCTTAACTAGACAACATATCGTGCATCTTTAAACACTCCTCCAGTACTGTTCCGTTAACTCTGAAATCCATATTCACAGGCACTCCAAGTAGTTAAGCTTCTTGAATTCTTTACACATTTTTAAAAAATCTCCAGTCTTCTCCTTCTAGAGCCCTTTTTATTTGTGTCTCAGGATCCTTCAGAGCTTGCTAACCCAGAAGGAGACGATTGTTCTCAAAAGCAAAAAGTCATGCCACTTTTTATTCTGGATGAGAATTGCTGTAAAGTGTTACAGTTAGCAAAATCTATAGTAGTTTTATCACCTGGGTGAAATGGCATCTTGGGCTAAGTACACACATGGCTTGTTAATATTAGTAGTTGCTATCTTGAAGAGACAAAGGGAAGAAAAATATTATAATGTTTTTTTAATAGAAGACAGGGAGCTGTCCTTTAGCAATCGACTGGAGGAAGTCCTTAACACACTTATTGTTAGGAGTATGGTCTAATTAGCTATCTTTGTTTGGGTTAATATGCTATGCTTCCATTTTCTTCATGTTTATTAGGCTTATCCTTCTGAGAAAGGGCAAGTTCAAAAACACACTTTACATTTTAACTACTGATTTATCTGAGAGAAAGCTTTTCTGTACTTTAAAAAAAGGATGTTTTTGTTTGTTTTCCGGTAACAAAAAGGGTTTCAGGTTCACAAGATATTTATGAGTACATCTTGCTTTTTCCAATTTAGGAAGATGTAGAAGGGAAAAAAATGGCATTTGGGAGAAGACCAGAGATACTTCAAGGAGTTTAGAAACAAGATAGTACTCCTAAGTGAATGCTTTCCTTGCTCTTTTTTTTCTTTCTTTTTCATTTTATGATGTACATTTACAGAAAACCTGAAAAAACCATGTCATCATTCCTAACACTTCAAGGGCATTTCCTGTAATTTGAGAGACTTTCAGTTTTTAGTAGCTAAAGATGAAAGGAGTTTCAAGATATATATTTATCTGGAAAAGTAACTATTGCTCCATTTTAAAGTTTTAAACCATTCGAATCCTAGGAGTGCAAGTAAGAAAAAGGGTGGCCTGTCAGTGGAGAAGACAGAGAATCAGACTGTGTAATATCTACAAGAAAACAAGTTTGAAAAACAGAGCTAAAACATGAGAATGTATGTTCCAAGAAGGAACAAAAGATGGAAAAGGTGGTTGAATATTTGTATATGTCTCCCTGTTTTTATAATCAGTAATAGTCCCTGTGGAAAATGCCACTTGATTATTTAGGAAAAGAAATAACCACAATTATTTTCTCAACTTTATTTTTCAGTGTAAAAGTCACTCTTTTTAATCTCCAAGGAGAAAAGATGAATGCTTTATTGGGAAAAAAAAAACAAGCATTATTTTTTTTTCTTACCACTCATAACTATCTCAGTGTTCTTGTACTTTTTGTCAGAAAATCTCGAGTGACCTTTAGAAATTAAGTAATGGCAACCAACTTGAACTCAGATCATGACAGGGGGTTCAGGGAGGAAACCCTGCAGTAAACTGCAATACATTGCAAATCAGATCTCTCCACTAGTGGTCACACTAGGTCACACCTTGCATCTCAGGCTACTGCTCTGTTCTAAGCAGTCCATCTCAGAAATACCTTCTGCATTAGTCTGTTCCCTTCAGCCACTTGGGTTGGGCCTCCATTACCTTTGACTGAACTGATCTCTGGACTTCCTTCCAACATGTATTATGGACCAGAGTCCTTTTTAAAAATATGATGAAAAAATTTTTTAAAAATATGATAATTTAAAAAGGAATTTGATCATGTTAACTGTCTACTCAAAAGCTGTCAGAGTTTTACTCTCTTCTAAAACTTAGATTGCAATCCATTTTATTCACTCTTGCATTTACAATTTTCATGCTTTGGCTAAAATCTCTCATGTTCTAGACTTTATAGTTCCACTGGTAGAACTCTCCACTAAAACACTTTCATTGATGTTCTTAAACCCATCTGCAGTGCTGCTCAGGGAGACAGGAGGACTTCCTAGTTTTGTTTTTTTGTTTTTTTTTTTTTTGACTTCCTAGGTTTAATGTAACATTTAGATGACCACATTTGGCACATGTGCTCCAAAGATAAAAGATAGAATTGCATCTTCCAGAAGAGCAGTCAGTGTTCCTTTCTAAGTCAGGTGTTCCTTTCTGAGGAATCTGTTCTCACAGCTGCTGAGGCAGCAGCACAACAATCGTCTTTGGCTCCCTGCGTGGTAGTTCAGGTTCAAGGTAATGAGAATCACATAGGGCAGGTGCTGAACTTTCCTGACTTAAAAGACCTACAGGAACCAACATCTCTTATAAAAAAAATTCCATAGGCACTCTTTCCAAGTTTCCTATAAGGAACTTTTCAGTTACAAGAGTCACTCTAGTTTCCATATCTTGGCCATTGTAAATAATGCTGCAATAAACATAGGGGCTCATATATCTTTTCAAATTCATGTTTTTGTTTTCTTTGAATAAATACCCATAGTGGAATTATTGGATCTATGTTATTTTTATTTGTAACTTTTTGAAAAGCCTCCAAGCTGCGTCGACTGTACGTCAATAAAAAATTAATAAAAAAGAGTTACTATAGTCAGGGATGCCCATTTTAGTGGTTCTCCATTACGTATTTGTAGATCATCTATTGTTTCTCTTAGTCTAGATGCAACTCACCAATCAGGGGTCATTGTTATAATAATGACATTGTTATAATGTTACCTAGCTATCCGGTTGATAGGTCTACCTTTATCTGGTCTCTAGAGATCAGAGCTGGAGAGTTTCCACATTAGGAGAAAGTTACTCCATGAGTCTTCATCATACTCTCGTGCTTTAGCTCAATGTTTCCTCTTGGAGTTCCTGTCTATCTTGCTCTATTTTAATCTTTGCAAAGACTCTCCTTGGCCTCTCCAGTATGAAGTAGTGTCTTGCATATTTCTGAACTCCATTGGTACTTATTCTATACCCCTTATATTATTCTTATCACCTTTTAACTTCATGTTAGTTACCTCATACATGTGTGCCTTAGGGTTATGGTTCTTAATAGATAAGTATCTGGAGATAAGTGTTATCCTTGAAATGTCTTTGTATCCCCAATGTCTATCATGCAGGTGATAAGTAAATAGCAGAAGCATCAACAAATCTTACACAATTTATGGGAATTTTGGTAAGTAGGTCTCGTAAAAATTATTGTGTAGTAACATATGCTTCAGGCACAAGAGAATATTGAAAAGTTGAGTGAGTCTTCCTTCTAACCTATAGTCCTAATCTTACCCTCAGAATTAACTATAATGAAAAAATATTTTTTCTTAACAAGTAGGGAATATCAGAGAGGGAGACAGAACATGAGAGACTCCTAACTCTGGGAAATGAACAAGAAGTAGTGAAAGGGGAGGTGGGCAGGGGGATGGGGTGACTGGGTGACGGGTACTGAGGGGGCACTTGATGGGATGAGCACTGGGTGTTACACTATATGTTGGCAAGTCAAACTCCAATAAAAAAAATACACAAGTTTTTTTCTTGAAAATCTCCATGTATATTCAAGTATGTAAATATGTATGTACATATTATTAAATATTTTTAACATTAAATACTAAAATTTTAATATTTTAAATATTAAAATATATTTTATATTATTTCAATATATATAGTAGGGCATTAGCCCTATTTCATACCTTTATTTTTCACTTAATATGTTTTATGGAGGCCTTTTCATGTCAATATGTAGATATTTACCTTATTCATTTTAGTGGCTATATTATATATCATTATTTGAATATACCAAAATACTACTAATGGATGGATGTGCTATTTAACCTATTGTAGCTCACCTTTAAACTCACACTTCTGTACATTCTGCTTTGTGATGCTGGGGCTGAGGCTCTGCAAACCAGTTTTTTCCCAGGAAGCCAGCTGGCTTCCTGTTAGGGTCTGTCAATAGCAGGTGTTAAAGGAGATTGGATGACAGGAGCAAGCTAAGGAAAGTGTTTATCCTTTTGTTTTCTATTTCTGGTTTGCTTCTCCTAGTGAGTGTCTCTTCAGCAATGTCTTTTTCACCCAAGCAGTGCCTGTTTGTTCCAGCAGCAGCAGTTAATTTCATTTGCAGTTTTCCCAGTGTTCCCAGAAATAGCTTCATTGCACCCCCTCAACAATCCAGCTCCAGCTGCTGGTGCTCTGTCCTCAGAGGTCCAGATCTCAACTTCTAAGGACCATTGCTCCCCGCTTCTAAATTTTAATAATTCAACCCTCTTCCATTTGCTTCATCAGCAAAAATAATGGTGGTAGATGCTTTCTGTATGATTTTCTGCTCCCTTTTTGTCTCTTCAGTTTTCTAATATCTGACAATTTTTTGTATCTTTTTTTTTCCATTGAAATTACTGGCCCCTTAATAGCTAGATCCTTCCTGATACAGTGGGAATTTGTTTCTAGTTAATTTTGCTGTTAAAATAAAATAAGCACCCTATACGATGTTCTTGATTTGCTAAGCAAGTGTATTAATAGAACTGCAAGGCCAAAGGATGTGTGCATTTTAAATTTTGATAACTATTAATAAATTGTCTTCCAAAGGGGTTGCACTAATTTCTACTCCCACCATGAGTATATGCAGTTTTCTATTTCACAACATTTACACTAATATCATGCATTATAAAACAAACATTTTTCCAACAAATTAGTTGGAGATAGTTTTAATTGCTCTGTGAGTTTGCATTTCTTTAAGAGTGAGGTTTAGAATCTTCTCCTATATTTGTAATCATGTATATTTATGTGAATAGCCTATTTATTTATATCTATCTCCCTTGTCCATTCATTGAGGTTTATGTTTCCTCTTATTTCAAAAAAATCTTTGTGTATAAAAGAAATTAGCCCTTTGTCTTGTACTTTACAGGTATCTTCTCAGTTTATGTTTTTTCATGTTTATGATTTTTGTGTCATACAAACATTTTAGATCGCTTGTGTAGTTTCTGTCTTCTGTTATCGATTCTCACTTAGAATGCCTTTCTCCTTGCTAAGATTTAAAAATAATTCTTCCATGCTTTCTTTCGTTATATAGTTTTATTTTTAATATTAAGCTTGTTAAATATTTGGTGCATCTGGAATTTATTTTTGAATAAATTTACTTTAAAATAGTGATGTATGGCTACAACTTAGTAATTTTCAAAGGGACCAATCAACTGTTTGGACACGATTTGTTGAGTAATGTCTTTTTCCTACTAATTTGAAATACCAGTTTTTATTGTATGCTAAATTTTCATATGCATTCTGAATCTATTTCTGGAAACTATTATTTACTTTTCCCACTTACCAATTTGTATTGATTTATTATAATTTTTGAAGCATTGTGATATATTTCAGTATTTGGTAAGATTAAGCTTTACTGATTACTCTTTTTAAAAGGACTTTTGCAGCCTTTTCTTCTACATTTATTTTTCAATATGACCTTTAGAAATATTTGGGATTTTTAAGCAAATAAACATATGGGTATTTTAATTGGAAATGTGTTAAAGATTCATTTATGGAAAATTGATGTCTTTATGATATTGAATATTCCTACTCAAGAACTTGTATTTTTATAACATTCAACCTTCCTGTTTCCAGTTTTTACAAGTGTCCTTTTATACCACAGTAAAATTTATTTCTGGGCATTTTATCCTTTTTTTCTCTGTTATTATGAATGATATCTTTTTCTCATATTTACTAACTACCTAAGTCATCATATGAGAAAGTTACTAAATTTTTGAAAATAAAATTTTAGAAGTTTGAAACATTGTTACAATTTAACAAATGTTTTAAGCTTAATATAAAGAAACTTATTTTTTCAGAGCTATTTGACATTCCATTTTCCTTAAATATCTTAGTATGTATTTCTTAAAAACAAGGAAATACTCATTACATAATCACAATACATCCATCAAAATTAAAAAACATTTTTTAAAAGACTTTATTTATTTATTCATGAGACACACACAGAGAGAGAGGCAGAGACACAGGCAGAGGGAGAAGCAGGCTCCATGCAGGTAGCCTGACGTGGGACTCCATCCCGGGACTTCCGGATAACGCCCTGGGCCGAAGGCAGGTACTAAACTGCTGAGCCACCCAGGGATCCCCAAAATAAAAAAAAATTAGCAGTTACAGATACTGTGATCTGATTCTTAGACCCTCTCATTTGAATTTAACCAATTATTCTGATAATGATTTTTATAGTAAAAAGATCCAATTTAAAATCCCATGTTGTATTTCACTGTTCCCATGTTGTATTTCACTGTTTTGTCTTCTCTGCTTAGACTAGAATAGTTTCTCCCTTTTCTTTGCTTTTTTTGGCCTTAATGCTGGGAGATTACAAACCAGCTATTTAGTAGAATATACTTCAGTTTGATTTCTCTGATCTTTCCTCATTATTAGATTTAAGGCACATATCTTTGTGATTCTATGTTCTCTTTCCATCTTATCAGGTGGCACATGATTTCACTTTAATCAATTGATTAATGTGATTCTTTGGGGAACTTCTCTGCAGTGAATTTACTTTTCCCTTTTGTAATTAAGTATTTTATGAGGAAGTATTTTGAAAGTTTAGAAATATTCAATTTTCATAAAATGTTAAATAGATAAATGTAAAATTATGATTTCCTAGTTTATTCAAAGGGTTTTAAAGAGTTATCATTATATATTTTGATGCCCAGATTGTTCACAATCTGGCCACTGGAAATGCCTTCATGTTGATCTAACCATTTTCTTGCTTTCTGACACAATAAGATTTTTCAGGCTCATCTTCTGCTTTTCCCATCTAAGTCCTAGAATCAGCCATTTTCCCAAGGAGACCTGGCTCATTTTAATGCAGAATTGTATTTACAAGTCAAGATCTGAGGGTGTCATTACTCTCCGGCCCTCTCAGTGGACACATCCTAGAAATAAAAATTTACATTTATGTTTGTTTGCATGTCAATTATGTATATTGAAAACCATGAGTTTATACCAATTTATTCTAATTGCAATGTAACACTATAGGGTTCATTTTGTCTTCTCACTTTCTATACTTGTAACTTCCTTCTCCGAAGCAAGAAACTTTGCTCCAATTAACTTTAATACCTTTCATCAGTTCCCTGTATGTAGCCAATCTTCCATTACTCATTGTCCCCTCATCCCCATCAAGGGTTGAACATCAGCACTGGCAGATCCCTTCCCCCTTTCACCTCTAATTACTGCTCTCCTCACTCTCCTTGGCCTACAATACCCTGCACAGACCTTCCCCCCCACACACGGATGCCCTTCACATCTTGGTTTTGGTTATTGTAACAACTTACCTTTCACCTTCCACCTTCCCACTGAGCCACCCAGGTGTCTCACCAGTGGATGTTTTTATCTTGCTTTTGAATTTATGTTATTTCTTACAGTTTTTCAACATTAAGTATGATTCTTTTGGCTTGATATACTCATCAGATTAAAAAAAGAAGCTTTTTAAAAATTAAATTACTTAAAAGTAATACTTTCATTGAATTATTTTTCTGTATCTGTGGAGATTATTAATTTTTAAATGTTGACTTATTGTGGTGAATTATATGGTATATATTGTGACTGAAATTTTTTTGAATTACTCGGATATATCTTACTTTGTTATGTGATGCCACTTTATGTGTTTCTGGGTGCCATAGACTCTCTTGAATTTACTTTTCTATAGTTTTTTCTGCTTTATAAACAAATTAATTTCTGATTTTCTGTTTTCTTCCCTTGCATTTATTTTATTTATTTTAATTTTTCTTTTCCTAACTTCTTGAATCAAAATGCTTAATTCTTTTATTTTTTTCTCTTTTCTTGTAATGTAAATATTTTGGGGAATGCATTTTCTCTGGAGAAAGACTTTAGTTATATACAATAGGTTCATGAAAACATTCAGTATTTTTGCCTTCTCAATATTTTATAGTTTCAGGTTTGATATGCTCTTTTATTTAAGAATAAATTTGATATGTGTTTAATATATATCATTAATTATGTAATTTATATTTATATCCTCAGTGATTCAGTTTTTACTTAATTTGTAGATAAGAAGGAAAGAAAATTACTATGGAAGTTATTTTGTCTCCATTTATTCCTGAAACTTTTGCTTTATGAATTTTAATGCCATATAATTTGGAACAAAAAAGTACTTAATAGAGTCCGTACCTAAACCTGTACTTCTTCATTTATCGACTTTAGACAATGAATATTTACAGTCTAGGATTAAATGAGAAAAATTTCCCTCTTCATATCATAATTTGATTAGTAAGGATATTAATGTCTACTCTTTGACTAGTTGCATTCATACCTTCAAATATTATTATTAATGTCCCATTATTTTAAAATATTTTAAAACTGTAAATACTGATTATTTACTATGTGAGAGTATTTGTACAAATATATTTTATACTTTCACTTCTCTGCTGAAACTTTCAAGTTGTTACTCATTACTATTTATACCCTCTTCATTAGAATTTATGAAGAATTTATTATTTGTGTTAAGACTTACAAAATACCTACTCTTTTTTTTTAAGATTTAATTTATTTATTCATGAAATACAGAGAGAGAGAGGCAGAGACACAGGCAGAGGGAGAAGCAGGCTCCATGCAGGGAGCCCGAAGTGGGAATCAATCCTGGAACTCTAGGATCAAGCCCTGGGCCAAAGGCAGGTGCTAAACCACTGAGCCATCCAGGGATCCCCAATACCTACTCTTTATTAGAATAGTGTCCATAATATCTAAGCTTCAATTGTATGTGTATCACATTGTATTTTTCAAAGAAGCCTTATGGTTCTTTATACTTTCTGAGGTCTTACAGTTATTTATTACCTTTATTGGAGAATAAAACTCATTATATATACCCCTCACCTCCTGATTTGTCTTAATGTTTGCCAGGACTTTGTTATGGAGAAGATTAAGGCCACACAGAGTTTTCGCTGGGTATTGAAATAATTGTTTATCTTCAAAATATGGTAAAATTTACTTATTCATCCTGTAGCATCTAGAATATCTGGTCTCTTTGTAAATCATATATTATGCTTCCTCTTTCTATTTCTGGGTCACGGTATTTAATTCTTCATATTCATATCTTTGAGAAAAGTGTTCTTATATGTTTGAGCATTTTTTTCCCTGTGCCATTGTTTCTGCTTTCTTATTCAGAAAAAGTTTTCACATATAGTATCTGGTTTCTTTTTTTTTTTCTTTCTAATTTTATTTATTCATGAGAGACAGAGAGAGACAGAGAGAGAGAGAGGCAGAGACACAGGCAGAGGGAGAAGCAGACTCCCCGCAGGAAGCCCAATGTGGGACTCCATCCCAGAGCCCCGTTTCATGCCCTGGGCTGATGGCAGACGCTTAACCACTGAGCCACCCAGAGGCATCCCTAGTATCTACTTTCTATCTTTGCTTATCATTATAACTCTTTTTCTTTTCTCTATTTGAATGAGTTAGCTGTTATGTTCTGATTATGTTTTCTTAAATAGTGCCACTTTTGCTATTCCTAATGTAAGTTTTGTCAGAATTTTGTTTCTCTTCCTAAATATAGCCTGTTTATTTGTAATTTCTTTCTATTGCCTTATTTGTATTTAATGTCATGTAGCTCTTTGTTTTTCTTTCACCAAGGATGTGTGTGTGTGCGTGCATGTATGATTGGTGAGGGCTTTCTCCCCACTCCCACTATTTCTTCTGATGCATATTATTTAATTTTTATTTGATAACTTAATTGTTTCTCATTGTCTTTCACAATTTCCCATAAGGGTATGTTGCCTAGCATCCAGATTATTGAATGGTGGTTATTTTTTGAATAGATTACTTGCTTGAAAAAAAAAGAGCAGTAGCGAGTAAGCTGGTACACTGGACAGATTAAATTTTCTTGTATGCTAACTTTGAATACTTTCTCATCAACTCTGTTCTTTACTCTTCCCTAAATGATATATCTCTGATTACTACTGTCATAATTCATATTCCAAAGGTTTATTGGTAGTGACTTGGCATCTATTTTAAATTTGAGTATAGTTGACACATAATGTTACATTAGTTTTGGGTGTACAACTTAGTGATTTGACAAGTTTATACATTATGTATGCTATGCTCACCACAAGTGTAGCTACCATCTGTCCTGTTACATTGCTATTACAATATCATTGACTGTAGTCCTTATGCTGTTGATTTGGCCTCTATTTATTTCTCTTCAGTGACTGAGACAAGCTGCTTCTGTGTTGATTGCCACCTAACATTTGTCATCCTACCACTACAACAACCTGATTCTTTAAAAAATATGGGTATATGTGGAATCCTTATTCAGCTCTACATTCCATATATGTCATGGGCTTTGGGTTCTCTTTAGTTTAAGTCTCAAGAACTTCCCATTTTAAGTAATATTTCATTGGTTGTATTTTTTAGGTCTATACCACCGTCCTTAGAGAACTCTGCTTATTTCTGCCAACAAGATGAGCTTCTGTATGTCTTTTATAGTTTATTGACACTACACTGTTTAGCTTTATTTTTCAGTTTGTAGTTTGGAAATATGATAAATGTTCAGTATTTTTTTCCTTTATCAAGTTTTTATTTAAATTACAATTAGTTAATATACAATGTAATATTAGTTTCAGGTATAGAATTGAATGATTCATTGCTTACATATAACACCCAGTGCTCATCACTTGCTTGAAAAAAAAGAGCAGTAGGGAGTAAGCTGGTACAGTGGACAGACTAAATTTTCTTGTATGTTAACTTTGAATACTTTCTCATCAACTGTTTTTACTCTTCCCTCCTTAATGCCCTCCTTAATACCCATTACCCATCTAGCCCATCTTCCCACCCACCTCCTTTCCAGCAGCCCTCAGTTTGTTCTCTATATTTAAGAGTCTGGTAAACAGTTTTAATGAAGATCAAAATTGTTTCCTCTTTTCACACTATGTTATTTAGTGGGCTCTTTGCTCATGGTGAGATTTTAATGCCCCCAAATGACATTGATGTGATCTTTAATCTTTTTTTAAAAGATTTTTTAAAAAGATTTTTTTTTAATTTATGAGAGAGAGAGAGAGAGAGAGAGAGAGGCAGAAGGAGAAGCAGGCTTCATGCAGGGAGCCAGATGTGGGAGTCAATCCCGGGTCTCCAGGATCACGCCCTGAGCTGAAGGCGGCACCAAACCGCTAAGCCACCAGGGCTGCCTGTGATCTTTTAATCTTATGTAGAAGAAAGGTGAAATGTTTTAAGTATGATAACCTACCAGGGGAAGGGTGTGTGTATGTACGTGTGCCTTATGTGTTTTTAAAAGCATTTGGTGATTTATTCTTTGCCATATTTTTGAAAGACAACTTTATTTTCATTTTTTCTGCCCTCATTATTTTTCCGTGATTTATTTTCTTATATATAATTGACCATCACCTGACATATTGGATCCATATTCTTCTTATTTATTCATTATAATTTGACACATATTTACTTAGATCCAAGAACTGTGATAAATTCCTGTGTTTTGTATATGAGTAGGAAGTGGACCCTGCCGTCAGGGGTTAATGATAAGTTGGAAGAAACATTAGGTATAAATGAAAAAGTTCTAAAGAAGGATAGTGCTTGCTATAATGTAACTATTTTCAGGGTACTATAAGAGCATAATAGAAGATACAACTATTTTTTTTCCTAGGGAAAAGAAGTTTTAAACATGTCACAGGTTGATTTCTGAGGTCTATCTAAATGGATGGATGATTTTTTTAAGTTGAGAAAGAACCAAAGAGAATATCATATTGAAGGGAGAAAGTATATTCATGGAGTAACCAGAACTTGTGCTATTGAAAGACATTTGGACCTGTGTGTGTAGGGGGATGGATAAGGGGAATGAACATAGGTGGTGTTGTCTGATGAAGCCATAGAAGCTAAATTGGATATGATTATAAAAGGCATTGTATTTGTACATGGTATTTAAACTTTAGTCTGTAGAGGATTGGAAGGATTAAAGCAAGAAAGTTATGTAATCACATTGGAATTTTAAAAAAATACTGTAATAGTAATATAAAGGGTCAGTTGGAAAGGAAGAAGTTTGAGTCAGGGAGAATAGATAGGAGGTTATTGGAGTAGAGCAGATGAGTAGTGCAATTGAGACTCAGAATGCGTCTGAAACAAAATACATGTTGCATGCATGTGAAAGGTACTCCTTTTTAGTGTGCACACAATAAGAGGGTTGGTGGCCCTGGCCTTACGATTGGAAAGGACATATTTCAAAGACATTTAGGATACATTTCAAAAAAGGTAGAATTGACAGGCTTCATAACACATTGGTCCTGAAGGAGAGAGTATAGAATTAGGACCCTAAGGTTGATGAGAAAGACCAGATTTTTTTTTGAGGGAAAGCAGTTTGAAAGAGATTTTTAAAAAATATATATTTTATTTATTTATTCATGAGAGACACACAGAGAGAGGCAGAGACATAGGCAGAGAGAGAAGCAGACTCCCTGCAGGGAGCCCGATGTGGGGTTCAATTCTGGGACTCCAGGATCACACCCTGAGCCAAATGCAGACGCTCACCCGCTGAGCCACCCACGCGTCCGTAAAAGAGATTTTAAGTAAAGTTTTTGTTATCTTGATTTTGATTTTCAAGGATGACTTTCATGTGAATATTAGTGGAGAGAGATTAGAGTTCTATGCTGGAGAGATTGATTCAAGGATCCTAATCATACAGAAAAAGAATCCAAATCGAGAAGATAGAGGGATTGAGAATGGATTCATGAACAATGAAGATGAGTCAGTAGAGCAGTCTAATGAGGAAGAAGTAAGCAGGGAGAGAATAGTGTCACAGAAACCTCGTCGGTAGGCTTCACCAGTGTCAGATGTCACACAGAGTTTAGTGCAAGGAAGACTGAAAAAAGTTTTTGGACTGGCAACTACAGGATGTCCTAGACTCTAAATGAAACAAATCTTAATGAATAATGAAAGTGGAAGATAAATTATAATGAGTGAAGAACTAAAATTGTGTTGAGGAAATAAAGATGAATGTAGATTACTTTTCTAAAAATGTTGGCTATAAAGGGAAGTTATTTTGATAATTTGTTGCATAATATTCCCCTCTTCTCATCCCTTCTGAGTTAACATATGTATATTTTAACATCTTAATCCACTCAGACAATATAAGCCCATGTGTGTAATTATCCATGTTGTAAGTCATCTTTAAGTTTTGGAAATCCTTGATTTGACTATTCCTTTGCCCCTTATGGTTTATTTAGCTGACATTTTTCAGATTCCTCACGTTTAATTAATGTTATTTTGAGGGAGAATTAACTTTGGTATTTTAGAAAACAATATTAGTTGAAATACAAATATACTATTTTTTTTAAAGATTTGTTTATTTGAGAGAAAGAGGAAGAGAGCAGGCTAGGGGCAGAGGGAGAGGGAGAAACTTAAGCAGACCCCATGCAGAGCAGGAGCCTAATGTGGGGCTCGATCTCATGATCCTGGAATGAAGACCTGAGTCTAAACCAAGAGTTCGATGCTTAACCAACTGTGCCACCCAGGTGGCCTGAAACAAATACACTATTAATCATCAACGTAGGTATGTTTAATTCCCTATTATTAACACAGATCTAAACTTAAAAGCATAGAACCAGGTGACTTATCCTATTACATAGAGTTAGTCATTCTTAAATGTCTGATGTATCCTTTATTTTCTCCATGTTCTGTACTTTAATCCTTTGCTAGCATCCTCCTGCTTATTGGTATAAGTACTGCCATTCTTACCATAAAAAAATGTGTTGATAATGTTTCTGATGCTATTGTTGCTGAACTGCTTCTTTGTGCTCTGAATATTGTGTTAAGCAAAGTTCTACTTATCATTGGATGAGTAATTAGAGTGTGTCCTGCAAGTGCATTTGAAGAGGTCTTAGCTTTCTGTTTTCCAGCTAACCATACCCTGATAATTCCACATGGTCATCATCACATTTTCTCTTTGGCTGTGCTGTCCATCTCTTTTGTTTTGCTCAGTAACCACTCCAATAAGCCTAATCTTCTAGTAAATAGTGGTTTTGCATTTACATATTTCTAAGGCTTCACTTATTCTATTGCTTCCTCTTAGCTTTTTGCAAGGGGTATCCAACTTTTAAGGGAAAGTTTATTGGGGAAAATAGTTTAATTTTATTTTAACACTTATGAGACTCATTTTTAACAATTTTTATAACTCCCACAAAAGCATACATAATTGCCTCCTCAGCACAAATACAAAAATACATATCTACTCCTGGACAGACATTAACACATATAAACAAAAGATCACTAATGTATCACTCAGATAACACATTGGATTTTAGTTTCTCTCTTTTAATAATGTATAGTCAGCATTATATTTGTAGAGAAAATTGTTTTTTTTAATTGTGCCCTGAATTTCTTGTTCCTTGTTACTAGTTTAGGATTTACTTTGTAACTATTTTTTTATATCAGCTTCTAATCTTCTTTCAAACAAACTGGTCAAAATTCATGATTTCACCCCCATTATAACGGTAAGCCCTCTCTACTGTCAAAAGCCCAGCTAAGATATTCATGAGGGAAAACAAGACTGGAAAATAAATGGAAACTTAGTCCCTCTGGAACTCCTTAGGCTTTATTCTGGTATTAAATTTGATCACCAGAAAAGCTCAACTTCTGGTCTCTACAAGGTTACAATTTCATGTTGAAATCTATTGGCTTTTTTCTTTTAACGAAACTGCTTTAAAGACAAAATCCATTATGTTGTTCAACATCCTTCATGTAAAAAGTCCCTTGTCACAAATACCTCTTGGAAATGAAAATCAGCTAAGAAATTTTTTGGTGAATTGTAAAGTGTCCTTCGAGGCTGTACTTAATATATAGGCTATTCTGGTTTTGAGTTTAATTGGCTGTGCCATGTTTAGCACAAAGCCTTACCCCTCAAGTGCTATAGCTTTTCTCAGGCAGGTTGATTTCTCAATTTTTCTATCTTTGCTAACAATTCTTAGTCTTATAATATGTACCCTGTATTTTTTTTTTGTAAGTTACTTTAACTGAAGGATGAAGATACTTACCTTAAAAATCCCCCCTTTAAGCCAGGATTTCTCAAACCTTGAACTTTATAAAAAATATCTATGGCAACCATCCCCTTTTTCTGTCCATACTAGACATCAGGGCTATTTCTGATCCTGTTTTTAGATTGGACTAAAGCAGTACTTCATAGAAGGCTTTTCTAAGTCTATCAATCTAAAAATATACTATAATTGAGATTTTATATAATATTTTATGTTAGAATTATATGAGTATACTTATAAATATTTTTGATAAAAATCTATATATAACTTGGTTCATTTAAAATAAGTATTCCATATGTTGCTACAATACAATTAGGTAATTTTTTGATTCTTAAGACTTAACTGAATAATATAGGTAAGAGAATACCTAAATCATGTAATTAGTGTTTTCAGGCTTATTAAATGGTAATGGTTTAGGTGGATAGCAACCAGTTTTCTGTTTACATGTCTTTTATTTTTTAAAAATATTTTATTTATTCATGAGAGAGAGAGAGAGAGAGAGAGAGAGAGAGGCTGAGACACAGGCAGAGGGAGAAGCAGGCGCCATGCAGAAAGCCTGATGTGGGACTCGATCCTGGGACCCTGGGATCACGCCCTGAGCCAAAGGCAGATGCCTAACCCCTGAGCCACCCAGGTGTCCCAATTTCTTTTATTTCAATTTCATGTTTAAAATGTGGTATATGTTATCGATGATTAATTTTAGATCAAAAAAGGCTTAAATGAAATGTCATTTTGTAATTCAGTAATTTGAAATTAAAATTGATAAATTTTGGCATGTCAAATTCTATTCGATGTGGTCAATAAATACATTTAAAAAAGTTTAGAAGTACATTAAGCTGCTGGTTTTTTTCAATACCTTTTCACTAAGGGAAGGAATAATGTGTATGTTGGTATTTATTACTGCTTTCTGTTTTACAACATTTCTAATAGCATGCATTCTCCTGGAGAAAGGAAAGGACCTGTGATGTGAGTGCCCATCATTGTAACGATGCTTATCGCACTCAATACTCTATTTTCCTTTTCATCTCCCTTGAAGGATATCAGTTCTTTCTGGTACTGAAGGAGAATTGCAATTAGTTTTCTTCTTGCCTATGTTTACTATCTTTCTGCTCCCATATTGGTGATTTGCTTACACATTAACCTCAGATGAATTGCAAACTGAATCCAGATATTGGAAGGTGCTCTGAAAAGGGGCTAGCCAAAGATGGGCCTGCATGGGATCGAATAAAAACTTAGTAGTATTCTGGAGAGAGAGACAGAAGACAGACAGGGACTGTTTTCAAGAAAACTCTGAATTGTTATGACATTGTCAGTTCACATTCAAAAGGTATAGGATGGGGAGTCTGAAAAGCTTACTTCAAGAGGAGGGACATTTTATGAACATATAAACTCCAGGAAAATAATGTCAGACCAGATTTGACATCAATGAAAAAAATTACATTCTTTTGTTCTATTATTTAATCAGTCCTATCTATTCAGTTCTGCTTGCATATCAAAGACTGATGGGGTCCTGGCTGACTCAGTTGGTCAAGCATCTGCCTTAAGCTCAGGTCATGATTCCTGGGTCCTGGGATTGAGCCTTGCTTCAGGCTCTCTGTTAGCGGAGAGCCTGCTTCTCCCTTTGCCTCTGCTGCTCCCCATCCCCTGCCCTCTCTGTCAATAAATAAATAATCTTTAAATTAAAAAAATGACTATAATACTTCACTTCCATGGTCACTGAATTCTTTTATTATGATGAATCTTTGGAATTAAACTCTATTTACAATCTTGGTTGATAAGATTATAGAAAATTACTCAGTTTTAATTGATTTTTTTTCAGGGTTGAAAATGTCTAAGTACATTGATTATGGCCAGTTGAATGCATTGTGTCATATTAGAGGATTACAATCCAGGCAAGTTACTCATGCATTTCTTTTTCTAGCATTCAAATGAATATAAACATGTTTATTTTATGGATAAAGTATAGTAGTAAACTATTGTTCCCTCCATCGGTACTTGATTTACCACATATATAAAAATATTTGAAAACCTGGAGGTTATTTCTCCAGATGAAAGGGGCAGAATATATGTTATATTTTAAGGAAACAATTGAGAGTGAAGCAAACATAATTCATCCCTAGCTGGGCCCTTTCTAGTACTTGAAAAATAGTCATAAGTGAAGAAAGCTTTAAATGGTTGAAAACACAAAGACAGAGTGAAATAAGTGCTTTAGCAGCACATAGGAGATGCCTATGTACTGGAAAAATACTGGAGCCAAAGAATTAGGAAATATTAGGGCTCAAAGCTCAGGATTCCTAAGATATGTGATCCTTGAAGATAGAATTTGAAAAAAAAATGATTGTCTTGCCAACTCTGTTTCCCAGGTTGGGTTTTTGAAATTATAAAACTTGTTAGTTTCTTACAGATCAGTTTCCTAACTCTCTCATTTTCATCTCTAATGGGACTACTGAGAAAATGCCCTAAGTGTACAGACTTTCTCTACTTTAAACTGTCTCTAAGGGTGCCTGGGTGGCTCAGTGGTTGAGCGTCTCCCTTCAGCTCAGGGCATGGTCTGGGGGTCCTGGGATCAAGTCCCACATCAGGCTCCCCGTGGGGAGCCTACTTCTTCTGCTTATGTCTCTGCCTCTCTTTCTGTGTCTCTCATGAATAAATAAGGTCTTCTAAATAAATAAACTGTAAGTCACATCTTATTGTTTGTTTATGATAAATATACTTCTTTTTTAAAATTTATTTGTTCATAGAGACACACAGAGAGAGAGGAGAGGCAGAGACACAGGCAGAGGGAGAAGCAGGCTCCATGCAGAGAGCCCGACATGGGACTCAATCCCAGGTCACCAGGATTACACCCTGGGCTGCAGGCGGCGCTAAACCACTGCGCCACTGGGGCTGCCCTATGATAAATATACTTCTTAATCCTCATCACCTATTTCCTTCCCCAACCCATGTCTCCTCTGGTAACATCAGTTTGTTCTCTACAGTTAAGACTGTTTCTTGGATTGTCTCTCTCTTTTTCTATCTTTGTTAATTTGTTTTGTTTCCTAAATTCCACATATAAGTGAAATCATATGGTATTTGTCTTCTCTGGCTTATTTTTCTTAGCATTATACTCTTAAAACTCCATCCATGTTGTTGAGATGGCAAGTTTTCATTTTTTTTCATGGTTGAATAACATTCCACTGTGTGTGTGTGTGTGTGTGTGTGTGTGTGTGTGTGTATTACCACATCTTCATTCATTCATCTATTGACAGACATTTGGGCTGCTTCATAGTTTGGCTATTGTAAATAATGTTGCAATAAGTATAGGGGTGCATGTATCCCTTTGTATTAGTGTTTTTATATATTTTGGGTAAATACCCAGTAGTGTAATGGATCATAGGTGGTTCTATTTTTAATTTTTTGAGGAAACTCTGTATTGTTTTCCACAGTGGCTGCACCAGTTTGCATTCCCACCAACAATGCAGGAGGGTTTCTTTTTCTCTACATCCTTGCCAACACTTGTTGTTTCTGGTGTTTTTAATTTTCTTGTGTTTCTGATTTTAAAGTATTTCTGTATCTTCATCAATCTTGTCATTTCTTCTTTTTCAGAGAAAGGAAGGAGGACATACTTCTTTTATATTCCTTGGGTTTTTCCCAAGAATGATTTTTATTTTTTCTATGCACTTATGCCTCCTCTTCCCTCTCAGTGCTTTTCAGCACAGGGTGAAGAATAAACTGCATGCACTCAAATCATGTCACCTTGTTTGAATCCTGGATCAGCCACTTACTGAATGTATGACCTTGGATTGGTTACTTAATTTCTCTTTACTTCAGTTTTCTTATTTTAAAAATGGAGATAAAAATAGCACCTGTTTTATAGAGTTATTATTAAGATGATTAAATAAGATAACATACATAGAGTAAACATCATCTGGCACATAGAGTTATATAAATGGTTTTTAAAAATTATTATTGCTATTCAAAAAGACTTATCCAAGTTTTTAACTGTTGAGTTTGTTTTATATGCTGGTCCCTTTGCTAACACATAAAAAGCAAATTAAAGCTTTGGAGCTGAATGTCTTTTTCCCTTTTTGCTTTTTAAAACAGACATAAAAAACAAACACCAAAAAAATCCTAAACATGTTTCTAAACCTCTCTTCACCTACCTTGGGTGATCAAAGTAAGAGAGGTTGAATTATTTAGATGTGGATCTGCCAAAGTATCCATTCTACATAAGTCTTACCAGCCTTCATCTTCCAGGTGTGATAAATCCCTCCAAAGAGTAGTATTTCATCAGACAATCAGCTGCTCCAAGCCCAGTCTGGTTGTCCTGCCTGACTTCCTTTTATTAAGTCTCACATTTACTGTGCCTTCTCTTAGACACCAAATCCTGTGAATTTCTTGGATGTTTTCTTTTGTGTACACTAGGGGCCTGGGACACGGCATGTTTTAGAGTACCTATGTATGTATTTTGCTTAGTTTTAGGTTTAGATTCTAGCCTTATATTTTAGAAAAAGATTACATACATATGATTACAAATATGAACATAGACATGAAAAATTAATATCTTTTTAGAGTAAGAAAATAAATTACAACAAATGAATGATGACTTGGCAGTCAGGTCCTTTTTCCCACTGAGATTTCTTTATGCAGTTTATCAGAAATATATACATTGAATGCTTCCAGAATTATAAAGCTTTCAATTGATTTCAAAAAATTGCAAGAGGGAATCCCTGGGTGGCTCAGGGGTTTAGCGCCTGCCTTTGGCTCAGGGTGCGATTCTGGAGTCCGGGGATCGAGTCCCACGTCAGGCTCCCAGCATGGAGCCTACTTCTCCATCCTCCTGTGTCTCTGCCTCTCTCTCTCTCTCTCTCTCTCTCTCTGTCTGTCATAAATAAATAAATAAATCTTTTAAAAAAATTGCAAAGAGATTTAAGAAAAACATATTCCTCCATATTTATTTATTTATTATGTTAAAAATGACCAATGAAATATTCTTCTCCTATAATAAAAAAAGAAAGAGTTAAATGACTCAAGAATTGAAATTTTTGAACATGAAACCTACCAAGGGTTGGATTATATATTATATATATAATACGTAAATTTTCAAACATGAAACCTACCAAGGGTTTGATTACATATTATATGTAATATGTAATATTTACTATATTATATAGCATATAATTACTATAATTTATTCCTTAAAATATATGTTATATATTTAAAAAATATATATAAGATCTGTATTATATATTTAAAATTTTTATTATATATTTATATATTTAAAATATATTTTATTTAAAAAATTAAAATATTTTAATATATATTTAAAATATGGGTGACGGGCACTGAGGTGGACACTTGACAGGATGAGCACTGGGTGTTTTTTTGTATGTTGGTAAATTGAACACCAATAAAAATTAATTAAAAAAAATATATTAAATAATTATATATTATTTTAAATGGTAAATATTTAAATATATTTCAAATATATTTTATTAATATTTTGAATATATATTTATATATATTTTATGTATAGTATTTATATATTTTATATATAACTTACCAAGGGTTTGATTATATATTTAATCATATATATTTATATGACTATAAATTTATATATATAAATAAATATTTATATGTATAATAAATATTTATTTACATACATATGTAATATTTCTTATAGTTGTCCTTTCTTTGGCCCAGGATAGGAGGATGGAGGGGCAGCTGCTTCTCTCTACCATTTCCCATCTGCCTCTACCCTATGCTCAATCCTAGCTGTTGGAGCTATTCTTGTCCCATACCTGGGCATATGAGAACTCTTCTCACTGCATTTTATACCCTTATGCCTGTGTGTCCGTATATATGTAAATTGTAAAAAGGAAGCCCCACTGTGTGGTGACTGCTGTCCAAATGCATGTGGTCAGTCAGTTGGTGTCTGATATTTCTTCTCTGAGAATAAAGGCAGTATATTAGTATGTTATTCTGGAATATTTTTTTATCACAAGTGAAAGAAAAAATGTGTAAACAAGAGGAATGATGTCACTTTGGAATTTTAAATTCTTGGATACAGGATTTTTCATCTTAGGAGACTATATGTTCCAGGAGAGCAGATTTGTTTATTTTGTTGCTTCCTCCCCTAGACATTAGGCATAGAGTTCAATGTTTTGAATTGAGTTACATTCTGATATGTAGTAGAAATAAATATCTTCTTGATGCTTTAAAAATGTATATGGGTTTTCTATCTGTTGATTAAGAGGATAGCTACATGTTTATAGTGTGATATTTATTTATTTAAAATATTTTATTTATTTATTTATTTATTTATTTATTTATTTATTTATTTATTTATTTTAAAGACTTTATTTATTTATTCATGAGAGACACACACACAGAGAGGGAAAGGGAGGAGAAGCAGGCTCCACGCAGGGAGCCTGATGTGGGACTCTTTTCTGGGACTCCATACCTGGGCTCTAAGATCATGCCCTGAGTTGAAGCCCATCGCTCAACCACTATGCCATATAGGCGTCCCTAAAAAGATATTATTTATTTGAGAGAGAGAGAGCATTAAGGGCAGGGGCAGAAGGAGAGGGAGAAGCAGACCCCCAGGGAGTTTGTTGTGGGGCTGGATCTCAGGACCTGGGATCATCACCTGAGCTGAAGGTAGATTTTTAACTGACTGAGCCACCCAAGTGCCCCTTTATTTTTTTAGAATTGTGTAGAGAGCTAATCATTTAAAAATTTCTTTAATTAATTAATTAATTAATTAATTATTTTTAAAGCAGCTTCTGTTGGTTTGACATTCTGTACTTTGGAGATTTTTTCTCTTTGTCAAAGTACTTTATGATCAGTCAGCTTTTATGTTTAAAGTTCAATTTACTTAGTAATAAACAGAGTAATATGGTTTAAAAGGAAATGTATGCTCTCCGAAATTTCAAATAAACAAACAGGAAGCTACATGTTTGCAACTAAATTTTCTAATGTGGCCAATTATTTTTGTAATTTCTTACAAAAGCTTTAAGCATGTCTGAATTTAGAACTATAAAAGACAAACACAATTATGATGCATATGCATTTGTGCATTTGTGTAAGAATAGTTGCTTGCCAAACAATTAGCTTTGTGACTGGATATAGAGTTGAATACTTATTCGTTTTTAATAGTACTAATATATAATCACTTATTCTCAAATATAGATGTAGTTATGCTATATATTTTTTATACTTACAGAGATTATAACTCATAAGTAGATTTTAGCCCAAGCTCCTTTTTTAGGTTGCCTACCTAGCATCATTTCCCCACAGACACAGTATAGAGTTAACATATTGTAGAACAGGAAGTTAACTCAGAAATTGTCTAGTGGATGGGATCCCTGGGTGGCGCAGCGGTTTAGCGCTTGCCTTTGGCCCAGGGTGCGATCCTGGAGACCCGGGATCGAATCCCACGTCAGGCTCCCGGTGCATGGAGCCTGCTTCTCCCTCTGCCTGTGTCTCTGCCCCTCTCTCTCTCTGTGACTATCATAAATTAAAAAAAAAAAAAAAGAAATTGTCTAGTGGAAACTCCTCAATTTACAGATGATTAATTTTACCCAATTTTCCCAAACAGTATCTTTATTTTTTATACTTTTACATTAAAAAAGATGAAAATGATATCATTAAAATGATAGTAATTAATTAAAATGTAAAAAATGCCATTCAGTAATTGTTTCTTTCTCATTACTTCAGGTTAAGGTAAAATACATTAAATTACTAGGGTATTAGAGGTTGATAGACACAAAAGAAATTATTTTAAGGAGGCTCCTGGACAAGTTTAAGGCTTTTAGAGTCTATTGACAATGATTGGTTCTTCATTATAACTATTTTTATTTCAAAATGTGTTATCATTCTTTTTCTTAGAGTATTTGCTAATTCTGCTGCCAAATCATGTATAAACATATTTTTTTGCCATAAGAATTATGTTATAAAGATATAGGTGATTTTTATTGTTAAGGAAATAAAGTGTGGGAGAGAAAGGAGAGAAGAACTTTGAAAATATGGCGTATGCACACATAAAAGAGATTAAACTGTGATTCTACAAATATTTATCTGGAATGAAGTCAATTTTATTTTGAACAGCTTCTACTGATGACCATCAATTGGCACTGTCAATCCAGTGGTAGCAGAAAAGGTGGGCAGAGACAGATGGAATCTTGCATTTATTTTATAGGTTGTAAACAAGTTGGAGGCTTGTAATTCAGCGTGTGCTTATTAATGTTATTTTACCTAAAGTGCATGCACTTATATCCAATTGTCTAGAACAAGACTGTCCACCTGAGGCAGCACCTTTCCCAGGGGGCATTTTTAGTGTCATAATGACCAGGAGATGACACTGATAATAAGTGGGTAGGGCTAGTCATTCTAAATAGTGCAGTGTGCAGTAAAATCCTGCACATTGTTCTATCCAAAATGCCAGTAGCACTCTGTGATACTGTGTTTCATAAGAAATATATATTTGGTCTTTGTCCTTATTTCTGTAAGGGAGCTCCTAAAACTGTTGAAATTTCCTAAACGATGAAGTGATAAATGTTATGTTAATAAGGTGACTGTAAGGGTTGATTGCCAAGGAGGACCAACTATGTATTTAGAGGGTTCTAATTTTCAGTCCCACCCCCTGACCTCCTGGAAGAGGCTGGAGGTTGAATCAGTTGCTAATAACCAATAATTAAATCAGTCATGACTATGTAACGAAGCTTTTTATAAAAACCCAGAAGCATGGGGTTTAGGGAGTTTCAGAGTTGGTTAATGGAGGTGCTGATTGAGTGGCAAGCCTAGAGGAGGCATGGGGGCTCTGTACCACTTACCACATACCTTGCCCGATGAATTTGTTCCATCTGGGTGCTCATCTGTGTCCTTTATCATATGCTTTTATAAAAAACCAGTTGACCCTTGAATAACACAAGTTTGAGCTGCATGGATCAACTGACATGTTTTGCAAGTTTTAATTTAAATTCGTATTTATTTATTTATTTATTTATTTATTTATTTATTTATTTTTAAAGATTTTATATATTTATTCATGAGAGACACAGAGAGAGAGAGAGAGAGAGAGAGAGAGAGAGAGGCAGAGACACAGCCAGAGGGAGAAGCAGGCTCTATGCAGGGAGCCCGATGTGGGACTTGATCCTACATCTCCAGGATCACACCCTGGGCTGAAGGCGGCACTAAACCGCTGGGCCACCGGGGCTGCCCTCCAGTTTTTATTTAAATCACAGTGTAATATTAGTTTCAGGTGTAGAATTTATATCACTTACACACAATATCCAGTGCTCATCACAACAAATGCTGTCCTTAATATCTGCCACCTATTTAACCCATCTCCCCGCCACCTACCTTCTAATAACCATCAGTTTGTTTTCTAAAGTTAAGAGTCTGTTTCCTGGTTTGCCTCCGTCTTTTTTTTCTCCCTATGTTACCTGTTTTGTTTCTTAAGTTTGACATATGGAGTGCCTGGATGGCTCAGTCAGTTAAGCGCCTGACTTTTGATTTTGGTTCAGGTCACGATCTCAGTGGGAGTCTGCTAGAGATTCTCTCTCTCCTTCTGCCTCTACCTCTCCCCCATCTCTAAAATAATAAATGAATAAATCTTTTTTTTTAAATTAATTTTTATTGGTGTTCAATTTACCAACATACAGAAAAACACCCAGTGCTCATCCCGTCAAGTGTCCACCTCAGTGCCCATCACCCATTCCCCTCCAGCACCCGCCCTCCTCCCCTTCCACCACCCCTAGTTCGTTTCCCCGAGTTAGGAGTCTTTATGTTCTGTCTCCCTTCCTGATATTTCCCAACATTTCTTTTCCCTTCCTTTATATTCCCTTTCACTATTATTCATATTCCCCAAATGAATGAGAACATACACTGTTTGTCCTTCTCCGATTGACTTATTTCACTCAGCATAATACCCTCCAGTTCCATCCACGTTGAAGCAAATGGTGGGTATTTGTCGTTTCTAATTGCTGAGTAATATTCCATTGTATACATAAACCACATCTTCTTTATCCATTCATCTTTCGATGGACACCGAGGCTCCTTCCAC
Source organism: Vulpes vulpes (assembly GCF_048418805.1). Lineage (NCBI taxonomy): Eukaryota > Metazoa > Chordata > Mammalia > Carnivora > Canidae > Vulpes > Vulpes vulpes. Next base: position 46,343,290 of record NC_132792.1, on the reverse strand, counting down.
AGTTTGGCTATTGTGGCCATTGCTGATAGAAACATCGGGGTGCAGGTGTCCCGACGTTTCATTGCATCTGAATCTTTGGGGTAAATCCCCAACAGTGCAATTGCTGGGTCGTAGGGCAGGTCTATTTTTAACTCTTTGAGGAACCTCCACACAGTTTTCCAGAGTGGCTGCACCAGTTCACATTCCCACCAACAGTGTAAGAGGGTTCCCTTTTCTCCGCATCCTCTCCAACATTTGTTGTTTCCTGCCTTGTTAATTTTCCCCATTCTCACTGGTGTGAGGTGGTATCTCATTGTGGTTTTGATTTGTAAATAAATGAATAAATCTTTAAAAGAATTCCACATATGAGTGAAATCATTTGGTATTTGTCGTTCTCTGAGTGACTTATTTCATTTAGCATAGTACTCTCTGGCTCCATCCATGTTGTTGCAAATGGCAAGATTTGATTTTTTTTTGATGATTTCATTCTTTATACTCATTCTTTATATACATATATTACACACACACGCACACACACACACACGCACACCATATCTTCTTTATCCATTTTTCAATGGATGGACATTTGGTCTCTTCCCATAGTTTGGCTATTGTTGGTAACGCAGCTATAAACATCAGGTGTATCCCTTTGAATCAGTATTTTGTATCCTTTGGGTAAATACCTAGTAATGCAACTGCTGGATCAAAGGGTAGTTCTATTTTTAGCTTTTTGAGGAACCTCCGTACTGTTTTCCAGAGTGGCTGCACCAGTTTGCATTCCTCTCTTCAGTGTAAGAGGGTTTCTCCTTTCTCCACATCCTTGCCAATACCTGTTGTCTCCTGTGTTGTTCATTTTAGCCATTCTCACAGGTATGAGTAGATATCTCATTGTAGTTTTGATTTGCATTTCCCTGATGATGAGAAATGTTGAGCATCTTTTCACGTGCATGTTAGCTATCTGGATGTCTTCTTTGGAAAAATGTCTATTCGTGTCTTCTGATCTTTCTTAACTGGAGTATTTGTTTTCTGGGTATTGCGTTTGGTAAATTCTTTATAGATTTTGGATACTAACCTTTTATCAGATATGTTATTTGTAGATATCTTCTGTTCCAAAGGTTGCCTTTTAAGTTTTGTTGTTTGTTTCCTTCCCCATGTAGAAGCCTTTTAATTTGATGAAATCCTAATAGTTCATTTTTGCTTTTCTTTTCCTTGCCTCAGGAAACATCTAGTAAGAAGTTGCTCTGGCCCATATCAAAGAGGTTACTACCTTTGTTCCCCTGTAGGATTTTGATGGTTTCCTGTCTTATGTGAAGATCTTCCATCCATTTTGAATTAATTTTTGTGTATGGCATGAGGAAGTGGTCTGGTTTCATTCTTCTGCATGTTGCTGTCCAGTTTGTGGTCTGGTTTCATTCTTCTGCATGTTGCTGTCCAGTTTGTTGAAGAGACTTTTTTTCTATGGGACATTCTTTCCTGCTTCCTCAAAAATTAGTTGACCATAGAGTTGTGGGTCCATTTCTGGGTTTTCTGTTCTGTGCTATTGATCTGTATCTGTTTTTTTGTGCTAGTACCATACTCTTTTGGTCACTATAGCTTGGTAATATAACTTGAAATCTGGAACTGTGATGCCTCCAGGTTTGCTTGTCTTTTTCAAAATTGTTTTGGCTATTCAAAGTCTGTTGTGGTTCCATACAAATTTTAGGATTATTTGTTCTGTGAAAAATGCTAGTGATATTTTGTTAGGGATTGCATCAAATGTGTAGATTGCTTTGGGTAATATAGACATTTTAACAATGTTTGTTCTTCCAATCCATGAGCATGGGATGTTTTGCCACTTCTTTGTGTCATCTTCAATTTATTTCATAAGTGTTCTATAATTTTCAGAGTACAGATCTTTTACCTCTTTGGTTAGGTTTACTCCTAGGTATCTTATGGTTTTTGAAGAAGTGGTAAATGGGATTGATTTCTTGATTTCTCTTTCTGCGGCTTCATTATTGGTGTATAGAAATTCAACAGAGTTCTGCATGTTGATTTTGTAGCCTGTGACTGCTGAGTTCACGTATGATTTCTAGCAATTTTTGGTGGAGTCTTTTGGATTTTCTACTCTTCTGCAAAGAAGAATAGTACTTCTTCTTTGCTGTATTCTTCTTTGCTGATTTAGATATCTTTTATTTCTTTTTGTTTTTGGATTGCTGAGGCTAGGACTTCCAGTACTAGGTTAAATAGTAATGATGAGAGTGGACATTTCTGTCTTGTTCCTGACCATAGATAAAAGCTCTGTTTTTCACATTGAGGATGATATTAGCTGTGGGTCTTTTGTATATGGCCTTTATGATGTTGAGGTATGTTCCATATAGCCCTACTTTGTTGAGGGTTTTTTTTTTTTAATCAAGAATGCATGCTGTATTTTATCAAATGCTTTTTCTGCATCTATTGAGATTATATGGTTCCTATCCTTTTATTAAAGTGGTGTATCACATTGATTGATTTGGGAATAGTGAACCACACTTGCAGCCCAGGAGTAAATCCTACTTGTTCATGGTGAATGATTTTTTAATGTTCTGTTGGATTTGAATAGCTAGTATTTTGTTGAGAATTTTTGCATCCATGTTCATTAGGGATATTGGTCTATAATACTCCTTTCGTGGTGTCTTTGGTTTTGGAACCTAGGTAATGCTGGCCTTGTAGAATGGGTTTTCCTTCCATTTCTCCTTTTTGGAACAGTTTGAGAATAATCAGTATTCATTCTTCTTTAAATGTTTGGTAGAATTTCCCTGGGAAGTCATATGGCCCTGGACGTCTGTTTGTTAGGAGATTTTTGATTACTGATTAAATTCCTTTGCTGGTTTTTGGTCCGTTCAAGTTTTCCGTTTCTTTCTGTTTTTGGTAAGCTTATGTTTCTAGGAAAGTATCCATTTCTTTCAGATTGCCAATGTGTTGGCATATAATTTTTAATGATATTCTTTTATAATTGTATATCTGTGGTGTTGGTTGTTATTTCTCCTCTCTCCTTTGTGATTTTATTTATTTGAGTCCTTTCTCTTTTGTTTTTAAGAAGTCGGGCTAGATTTTGTCAGTTTTATTTATTTTTTCAAAAAAACCAATGTCTGGTTTCATTAATCTGTTTTACTGTTCTTTTAGCTTCTATATCATTTATTCCTGCTCTAATCTTTATTATTTCCTTTCTTCTGCTGGATTTAGGCTTCATTTGTTGTTCTTTACCTAGATCCTTTAGGTGTATGGTTAGGTTGTTTATTTTCAATTTTCTTGCTTCTTGAGGTGGCTCTGTATTGTAATCATCTTCCGTCTTATGACTGCTTTTGCTGCATCCCAAAGGTTATGGACCTTTATATTTTCATTTTCATTTGTTTTCACGTATTTTAAAATTTCTTCTTTAATTTTCTGGTTGACCTGCTCATTCTTTGTAGCATGTTATTTAACCTTCATGTATTTGTGGTCTTTCCAGATTTTTCTTGTGATTGACTTCATATTTCATAGCTTTGAGGTCAGAAAAGATGCATTGTATGATCTCAGTCTTTTTGTACTTGATTTTGCCTGATTTTTTAAAGTCTATTTTGTGATCTATTCTGGAGAATGTCCCATGTGCACTTGAAAAAATGTGTATTTTGCTGCTTTAGTATGAAATGTTCTGGAAATAACTGTTAAGTCCATCTGGTTAAGTGTGTCATTCTAAGCCATTGTTTCCTTGTTGATTTTCTGCTTAGATTATCTGTCTATTGCTGTGAGTGGGGTATTAAAGTCCCCTACTATTATTGTATTATTATCCATGAATTCTTTGTTATTGTTAATTGATTTATATATTTGGGTACTCCCAAGTTGGGGGAATAAATATTTACAATTTTTAGATCTTCTTGATGGATAGATCCCTTTATTATTATATAATGCCCTTCTTTATCCAATTTTATAGTCTTTGTTTTAAAATCTAGTTTGTTTGATATAAGTATGGCTACTCAAACTTTCTTTTAATGTCCATTAACATGGTAGTTAGTTCTCCATTCCCTCATTTCCAATCTGCAGGTGTCTTTAGGTCTAAAATGAACCTCTTGAAAGCAGCATTTAGATGGATCTTGCTTTTTTTTTTTTTAAATCTGTTCTGATACCCTATGTCTTATGATTGGAGTATTTAGACCATTCATTCAGAATGAATATTGAAAGATACGAATTTAATATCATTATGTTGTAGAGTTGCTATTTTTGGTGATGTTTTCTGGCCCTTTCTAGTCTTTGTTGCTTTTGGTCTTTCCTTCCCAAAGAATCTCCTTTAATATTTCCTGCAAAGCTTGTTTAGTGGTCAAAAACTCCTTTAGTGTTTTTTTTTTTTTCCTGTCTGGGAAACTCTTTATCTCTCCTATTCTGAATGATAGCCTTGCTGAATGGAGTACTATTGGCTGTAGGAATTTCCCCTTCTGCATGTTGACTATATCATGCCACTTTCTTCTGGCTTGCCAAATTTCTGTGCAGAAATATGCTGCTAGCCTTATGGGTCTTCCCTTTTAAGTTAGGGACTTCTTTGTCATTTTGCTTTTGGGACTTTACCACTACATTTTGCAAATTTAACTACAAATGTCTTGATGTTGGCATGCTTTGCTTTGTTGATGTTGACAGGAATTCTCTGTGCCTCCTGGATTTGAATGTTTGTTTCCTTCCCTAGATTAGGGAAGTTTTCAGCTATTATTTCTTTCAATAAATCTTCTACTCTCTTTTCTCTCTCTCCTTCTCTGAGACTCCTGTGATATGAATGTTATTATGTCTGACGGAGTCACTGAGTTCCTTAAGTCTACTCTCGTGATCTAGCATTCTTCTTTCTCTCTTTTGTTAGCTTCATTATTTTCCATAAATCTATCTTCTATATCACTCATTCATTCCTTTGCTTCTTCTATCCTTTTAGTCATTACATCTATTTGGTTTTAAATCATTTTTCATTTTGGTCTGATTTTTTATTTTTAGCTCTTTTATGTCTGTAGTAAGGGTATCCCTGATGTCTTCTATGCTTCTCCAGTTCTTTGTTTTTTTTTTAATTTTTTAATTTAAATTTTATTTATTTATTTATTTAGCTTCTCCAGTTCAACTAGTGTCCTTATTACTATTGCTTTAAATTCTGGATCAGGCATATTACTTTCAGTTAGATCTTTGACCACTACCTTTTCTTGTTCTTTATTTTGGGATGAATTCCTTCATCTTGGCATTTTGTTTACGTCTTTGTATTCTGTATGGTAGAAAAGCCTATTATGTTTCCTGCTCCTGAGAGTATTGGCTTTATGAAGAAGAGCTTATATAGTATCCAGGGCCTGATGCTTCAGGAAGTGTCTATGATGTGTGCTGTGTGCACTCTGCTGCTATGTTTTAACTGTTTTATTGTTAGTCCTCAGCAGAGGTTCTCCTTGCCTGCAGTGCACAGTGTTTGGACCTTGGCCAGAGTGTGATAAGTTTTAACTAGATGTGCTCTGATCTGTTTGTTAAAAGAGATCTGATGCTCTTTCCTCTATAACTGAAGCTTTGTAGAACTCTATGGTTGGTAGGCATGGTACATGTGAGGGTTTGTGTTGGTTTCTGGGGAAGGAGCAAAGCAGTAGCAGCAGAATTGCAAGGGGGCAGAATCTGATGGAAACAGGTTAGGCAGCCAGTGTTAGCATTGTGCTGTTTACTGAAGTTGTTTTATGTTGATGGGAGGCCACTTCCTTTGTCCCTGGAGAGAGTACTCTGTTCCTCTCAGGGAATCATTCTTAGAAGAGTGAATAATTACCCTTCATGCATCCCAGGTGTTTTTCAGATTATTTTCATGATCTCTTTTTCTAGTTTTTTTTTGCCTGCATGGAGCAGCAGAGTGCACTTTGGGCTCTATCCAGCGAAGTCTGCTGACTTAAAACTCTAGACTTTAAGGACCTCGTGTGGTGGGGACTGGTGCTGGTTTTCTGGGGGAGGGCTTTGACACAGTGAGACTCATGCAGTCTTGACCAAGAATGACAGTTGCATCAGAGTGCAAGGGCATGGAATTTGGAACTAAGCAGGCTAAACAGCCAGTGTCCAGTTTAGCTGCCCTTAGCAGGTGTTTCTGAGCATATGCTGAGGGGGAAGAAGCGAATTGGCACCCACCAGTTCTTTGGTCCCTGGAG